>NC_068389.1:14294670-14922170 GCF_023724105.1 Carassius gibelio | reverse complement strand
CATTGACAGAAACCTGCTCGAATAAAACCAGCAGGAAAAAAAATGGCTTCGGTGTTTTAATGTGTCTTTGTGATGAATTGCACATCCGATTGAGAAGGTCAGTGATTCAGACCCAGAGTAAATGTTCCGTACAGAGGTAAAGACATCAGTGACAATGGCCATTTTACTGGTTATGAAGAAGTGGTTTAATAATGCAGTATGTGTTCATTGCATGAGGTAAGCGATTCAGGTAGAGTCACATATTCATCTCTGTCATCTCTGACAGGCACATGGGGGCTGACTGCTACCCATAAAATAACAGCAGAGCTCCAGGCAATGGAGATGGGATAACCCTGCAATAACAGCTGGAGAAAGTGTGCTTGATGCAAAACAGGATATGATCCTACTTTTGTGACACACAGTTAAAAATTATAAAACACATACACCTGAACACAAGTACACAAACACACAAGGACTCGTAAGACTTCAAGAACATGACTGAAGATAAAGGTTTTTCATACCTTCTTCATGTCCATCTATATCATAATTTACTTAAAACATATTAAAACCAAAATAATGATACGGTTCCCTTTCAATACTTCACTCGTACTGCGTCGAAGACGCATATGGGAAAAACCCCTTTTTTCTCCTGAACTGAAGCCTTATTCAATGACGCAGTGAAACTGCACAGCCATTGGATCGTGCAGTGTTATTATAACAAACCAATGGCTTGGCAGCGGTGCTGCACGAACCTATGGCAGCGAAGCCCGCCAAAGCCCGCCGAAATGGGCAGGGAATCTGGCTATATATTGCCCGCTTCGCCACAGGAATTCAGATTATTTCTCCTTCAGCGACAACGTCACATCACTTCGCTGATCTCCGCCGAACTGCTCGCCGTTGACACGCCTTGCACTGGAACGCGACTGCCGGTCCCCAATGCAGATACATCGCTTCCCTGCGGCCATCCGGTGAGATATATTGAAAGAGCAAGTTTCTCTAAAAGAGCCTTTTTCTACGGCGTTGTTGCAAATGACATCTCATCATTGCAGCTCGTGCAGAGCCCCTCTGCACGCTGATGACGGGCACAGCGAGTGTGTCGCGTGCTTGGGGAAACCCCACGCTGACACAGCACTCGAGGGGAATTCATGTTCTCATTGCGAGAACATGAATATCGCCTCTCTGCGCTCGCGAATCGCTTTCTTTTCAGAGAGCGATCTCGCTCCTCGCGACCTCCCGTTTTCTTCCTCCCGCGAGCTGGCGAGGAAAAAAAGGCGGGGCAGAGGATTAAAGCAGCAGGATGAGAACGAGCTCACGCCGGCTCATCCCCCGCTTGCCTCGTTCTCTCTGCCCAAAAGGGATTCCCCAGTCCTCTTTGTACAGCCAGACCAGTGTCCCTCTGCTGCCGCGAGTGATCTGGTTTTGTTTGGAGGGACTGAGGAGGAACTGCTAGAGGACAGCATGTCTCTAGCTGCTTCAGATGCTGAGGAGCTGTCGGGCTCGCCGGACCCCGCCCCCTCTATGTTATCTGAACCCAGCCGCTCTCCAGGGCAGTGGATGAGCTGGGTCTCGATTGGTCTCCTCCAGAGGAACCAGCCCGTAGCCGTCTGGATGAATGGTTTCTGCCGGGGCACCAACAAGCCCCTCGTCAGCGAACCGCCCCGTTCTTCCCGGAGGTCCATGACGAGCTCACAAAATCGTGGCGCGCCCCCTACTCAGCGCGCTTGTGTACTTCGTCTTCATCCGCCCTCACCTCAATCGACGGCGCTGAAGAAAGAGGATACGATCGATTGCCGCCGCTGGACGAGTCTGTGGCCATGCATCTCTGCCCGCCAGCAGCTATTGGATGGAAAGCCAAGGCCAACCATCCGTCCAAACCCTGCCGTATGACGTCAGTGCTCGCTGGGCGTGCCTACTCATCGGCAGGGCAAGCAGCCGCGGCGCTCCACTCCATGGCAGTGCTGCAAGTCTTCCAGGCCAAACTTCTTGCCGCCACCGACGAGTCTGGCGCCACGCTCAGGGAGCTGAGAAGTGCAACAGACTTGGCGCTGCATGCTACCAAGAGCACTGGGCAGTGCTCTTGGTAGCATGCAGCGCCAAGTCTGTTGCACTTCTTGGGCGCTCGATGGCTAACCTGGTCATCCTGGAGCGCCACTTATGGCTTAACCTCACGGAGATCAAGGATGCTGACAGAGCCCAGTTCCTAGATGCACCGATCTCCCCCAGCGGCCTCTTTGGTCCAGTCATAGAGGGATTCGCCGAGCGTTTCACAGAGGCGCAGAAGTCGTCCCAGGCAATGCGACACTTCCTGCCGACGTGCGCTTCATCTGCTGCTGCCAGTTGCCCCAGACAGGTGCCGACTCGTCAGCCTCCTAAGCAAGCGCCCGCTGCTACCACCGCGGCCCAGCTGGTGAAACCCGAGCCTCGACACCGTTCTCGCTCGGCCACCAGACAGTATCAGTTCCCTAAGCGCATGGGACCCCGGCCCAAGATAGTGCTGGACCCTGCGCCGCCGCCGTCATCCTGATCGACAGGAAAGAAAGAGGAGGGGGCTAAGTCTCGCCACAGCCGGACCACCCCCCAAACTGCCAGGTGTGTTCTACAGTCCAGCTCCAGATGTCGACGAAGTTGTTCTTGCTGCAAACAATGGGCCCTTGTTAGCGCCCAGACAGCAAAGCGCTGTTACAGTGCAAAAAATAAAAAACACACTCCTTCACAAAAAAAGAGCAGTTTTCCTCACACAACACTCACGAGTGCTATGTCCCCCCACTGCGGTCAATCACTCGAGTTAATACAACATCTGTCCATCCGGGCCTCACAATGGCAAGCCATTCCCGGGGTATCAGATTGAGTCATGGGAATAATAAAACACGGCTATTCCTTTCAGTTCGCACAACGGCCACCACGCATTCGCGAGGCAGTCACCACTTCGGTGCACAACGAGAACGATCACGTTCTTCATGCCGAAGTGGAAAATCTGCTGGTGAAGGGAGCTATAGAAATCGTTCCCCCAGCACACCGCGACTCAGGGTTTTACAGCAGTTATTTCCTAGTTCCCAAGAAGGATGGCGGGCTGCGCCCCATCCTCGATTTAAGACCATGCCCTCATGAGACGGCGCTTCAGAATGATCACATTGAAACAAATCCTCTCGCAAATACGTTCAGGGAATTGGTTCTTTTCGCTGGATCTGAAAGACGCTTACTTTCACATCCAGATAGCCCCTCGTCACAGGCCGTTCTTGAGATTTGCCTTCGAGGGCGTGGCTTACCAATACAAGGTCCTCCCGTTTGGGCTGTCTCTGGCGCCTCGCACGTTTACAAAGTGCATGGATGCGGCTCTCTCCCCTCTCAGGCAGAAGGGAATCCGCATTCTCAATTACCTCGACGACTGGCTAGTTCTAGCTCAGTCAGAGGGGGAGGCATTGGGTTACAGAACTGTGCTCCTCAGTCATCTGGAATGCCTGGGGCTCAGGGTGAATTTTGTCAAGAGCTCACTGTCCCCCAGCCGTCCCCTCTTTCAAAGTAGGTGCTTCTCGACCCCTAAAGACATCTTACAAGTCTTATGGCAGCAGCATCACCGGTGCTGGACCTCGGGCTGCTACGTATGCGCCCCCTCCAATATTGGCTGAAACCGCGTGTTCCAACTCATGCATGGCGTCACGGACGCTTGAATATTAAGGTGAGTCAGGACTGTATTTCGGCCCTGACCCCTTGGAGGAACATGCAATGGATGGAACGGGGTGCTCCACTTGGTATGGTTTGCAGAAGGAAAGTGATCTCCTCAGACGCGTCCAACAAGGGTTGGGGTGCGCTGTGTGAATGGAAACCCGCTTTCGGCCAATGGTCGAAAGAGGAGACCAGGCTTCACATCAACTGCCTCGAGATGATTGCAGTTCAACGAGCCTGCCAGAGCTTCCTGTCAGACCTAAAGAGCAACCACGTGCTGGTCAGATCAGACAGCATGACGGTGGTCTCTTACATAAATCACCAAGGTGGGCTGTCATCGACGCGTCTCTTCAGACTGACGTCGCAACTGCTGGAATGGACCCAAAGCAATTTGGGGTCCCTGAGAGCAGTGCATCTTCCGGGCAAGCTGAACAAGGGCGCGGATATGCTGTCAAGAAGCGGAGTCTCCTCAGAAGAGTGGAGACTCCAGCCGCAGGCGGTTCAGAAGATATGGGAGGTCTTTGGCAGAGCAGAAATAGACCTCTTTGCCTCAAAAGACAACTCTCATTGCCCAACATATTTTTCCAAGATCGAGGACGCGTTGTCCCAGCACTGGCCCAACCATCTTCTTTATGCTTTTCCTCCGGTTCCTCTGATTCCCCAAGTAATCAGGCGGGTCAGGGACCAGAGATGCAGGGTTCTGCTTGTAGCCCCACTCTGGGAAAATCAGCACTGGATAGCCGACCTGTCACAGATGCTGACTGCGGCCCCATGGCCGTTCCCCTGAGACGGGACCTCCTTTCTCAGGCGGACGGAACGATTTGGCATCCACACCCAGAGAGGTGGTCGCTGCACCTTTGGTCGCTTGACGGGAGCCCACGGGACTCCCTGAGCATGTGCTAGACACAATTTCACAGGCTAGAGCTCCGTCTACACGACGCCTCTATGCCTCCAAATGGTCTGTGTTCTCCACATGGTGCTCAGACCATGGTGAAAACCCGACCTCTTGTGACGTATCAGTGATACTGTCATTTTTGCAAGAGCTCTTGGAGAAGGGATGATCCGCCTCCACGCTCAAGGTCTACGTAGCAACTATAGCGGCGTCACATGCCCTTATAGCAGGCCAGTCGCTGGGCAGAAACAACTAAGTCGTCCGATTTATGAGAGGCGCCAGAAGGCTTCATCCGCCTTCCCTCCCACCGTCCCTTCATGGGACCTGCCCACGGTGCTGAGAGCCCTGAAGGGGGCCCCCTTTGAACCGCTACAGTCCATAGGCCTTAAGGCCCTGTCGCTAAAGACCGCTCTGCTGTTGGCCTTAGCGTCTGTTAAGCGTGTGGCCGATTTTGCAAGCACTCTCGAGAAGCCCTAATTGCCTAGAATTCGGGCATAACGACTCGAGGGTCGTCCTGAAACCGAGGCATGGCTATGTGCCAAAGGTGCTCTCCACACCTTTTAGAGCACAAGTGGGCACCCTCTCTGCGTTACAAAACACGGAGGAGGATCCAGTGCTGAATCTACTTTGCCCAGTGAGGGCTCTAAAAGTCTACATAGAGCGTTCTGCTCAGAACAGCTCTTCATATGCTTTGGAAACCGCACCAGAGGGTTACCGGTCTCAAAGCAAAGACTTTCAAGGTGGATTGTTGATGCAATCCAGCTAGCCTACTCTTCTCTGGGCCTGCAAAGCCCAATTGGAGTAAGAGCCCATTCGAAGAGAGCAGTGTCTTCGTCTTGGGCATGGTCCAGTGGTGTGACTATCGCAGAAATTTGTGAGGTGGCTGGCTGGAACTCGCTGTCCACATTTGCTAGATTTTATAATCTAGACGTCCCGGCGCTTCATGCTAGGGTACTTTCTGTGTGAAGGTCACCTTCTTGTTCCTCATTTGCATGCTCTTGGCCATTCTTGCCCAAGGCTCAAACTCTACTCGTATGCACTCGGTCCCTTTGGTACTGAAGCGATATGTACACGGGATGATCAGGCTAGGCCAGATTTAACCTCATTGAGCTTATTCTGCTCGTAGTTGCTAGTGTCATATCTTGGTTTCACAGATCATGTATGATTGCGTTGGTCGTTCTCCCTTCTTAGCATGGCGTGATTGAACTCGGTTACTAACGTAACCTCGGTTCCCTGAAATCGGGAACGAGTACTGCGTTCCTTGCCATGCAAAAAAGGCTGCACAACTCAGTCGTCGCTTCAGTCGAAGTAACCTGAATTCCTGTGGCGAAGTTGGCAATATATAGCCAGATTCCCCGCCCATTTTGGCGGGCTTTGGCGGGCTTCGCTGCCATAGGTTCGTGCAGCACCGCTGCCAACCCATTGGTTTGTTTTAATAACCCTGCACGATCCAATGGCTGTGCAGTTTCACTGCGTGATTGAATAAGGCTTCAGTTCAGGAGAAAAAAGGGGTTTTTCCCATATGTGTCTTCGACGCAGTACTCGTTCCCGTATTTCAGGGAACCGAGGTTACGTTAGTAACAGAGTACGTTTAGTGTGATTATCACAACAAGTCTGTGATTTAATTCAATAAATATGCAGACTGCAGTTCACGATACAGTTTCAGCATCTTAAGAGTGGCTCAATTCACGGTAAATGCTGCTCCAAACAAAGTCCATCTCTGCATTTACAGGGAATTTTCTGCCAAAAAACAAAGCTTTATTATTATTATTATTATTATTATGATTATGATTATTATTATTTGACATTGGGGTCAAAAACAGCATGCATGTAGCCTATGATAGGTAAAAAAAAAAAAAATCACTTTATGGTTACTGCTGTTTGATTTGTTTCCTGTAAAAACCATACCTATTTTGTCACATTGTTCCCATATTGTTCAGCCTAAAAGGATGGTCCATACTCCAAAAAATATATGTTTTATTTTTAAATTGTCTATGCAGGTGTTCCCCTTTAAATTTTCAAAATAAAATAATAATAATAATTAATAATAATAATAATAATAATAATAATGCCTTTTTCCCCCCTTCATTCAGAAGGCATGTAATATAGCTTACTAGTCGTTTGGAGTCTGGACAACTTTTATATTAATTAATATTTTGTTTGAACTTGTCAGATGCATTTACTATAAACCATCATTGCATGGAAAAGAGCTACATTTAAATTTTCTAAAATATCTTGTTTTTCACATAAGAAAAAAAAAACATACCCACTTCATACAGGTTGACATGAGAAAGAGTAAAAAACTAAATATTTAGTTTTGGGTGAATTGTCCCTGAATAAATGTATACTGGCTATATATATATATATCATTATCAGCCCCAATTATTTCAGCTCTGTCTAGGTTAAAACATGGTCACTGACATCCTCAATTGCTTTCTTATCTCATTCCTCCACACACTGATTGATTAATTTTTAATTTAATAAGCAGCGAATCCTCTGCCTTGGAAAAATGACTCCCGACACGCCTCAGAGCTCCAGCATGGATAGACTACATCCTGCTAATTCAATTCCCTCCCAGCAAATTAATATTATTATCGGACGGTTTCACTAATAAACACAATGGCCAGTATCTGGTCAGTCAAGCCCTATGGGATTCAGCTGACATTGATTTACACCGACCGCTCGGCATCAGGGGCCCAGATCAACAGCTGTGAAATCTCCCGTTTCAACGGGCAATCACAGAGAGCTCATTGATTACTGATAGAGATCAATGGGATGACAGCGGAAGAGCTGCTAGTGAGAAATGGCTTTTTACAGACTGCTAGCTCTGCCTCATGATTTGTTAGACAGAGCTGAGGTAAGCAAATGAACTAACAAACACTTAAAAAAAAAAAAAGCCTATGAGGTGTGCATATACTGTATATATAGCAGCTCAAAAATAGAGAACAAGCTTAGAACGTTGTGTTATTTAAGGTATTGGCTAAGCTTGAGTGCTTCTACACTTTATATTAATCACGGTTTGCATTTCAAGTTCACAACTTTTGCTTATTAGTATGTGAGGTTTCCAACTCTTGAAGTGCTGTGTTTCCTAGCAACAGATTCCTGGCTCAACCGATCCGCTGTCAACTGCAAGACTATGCGGCCTCTGACAGATGACCTGACTTCACAACACAAAACTCTGTTTGCTGAATGTTTTCCAAGTTTTTTTTTTTAATATCCTCTGTTATATTTGTATATAAAAAAATATATATTTATTCCACAACAAACATGGGCCATGAGTGAAACCTCATGTGTGATTAATGTAGCCCTAATATATTAGAATAAATATGAAAAACACGGCTAAATAGATCATTACACAGCATGCTAGCAAATTGATATGCAGGTAGGAAGCCAGTTGAAAAATGTAATTCTCATTAAGAAATGTGTTTGTAATTGAGAGATCAAATGTAGCTATATAAATGTACCATGATAAATGCCTGAAGTTATGTTTACTTAAATTTACAATATTCAGCAGCAGTGGTTCTTAACCAGTTTTGCTTCACAACCCAGATTATTACCTTTAATGTCACGTGGTGACCCAACACTGTAACGAAACGGTGTGCACAAAAATAAACATAAATGTCTCTAAAATAAACCATTACAATTAATTAATATTATTACAAAGTTCTGTCATGAAACTCTTGATGGTTCAGGCTGATACATTCTAGTAGTTGGGCAATAGGGGTCATTTTTCAAATCGTCATATCATCAGCCTGTGAGATCGACGATACACAATATTATCGGGCATGTGTGGAGCAAGAGAGAGAGACACTTTGTTCTTGTCATAGCATAACTATCTGGTGTTTAAAACCACGCAGGTGCGCGAGAGAGCCTTTGAATCACCAATAATCTAAAAAATATACTTTCAAACATACTCATAAACTAGCGTTAAATATAAGAATACTGTACTGTGATACTGTGTTATATATTGTGGTAATTTCATTTATATTTTAAATGTGTCATGGTTCTATGAGATAGTTGTAAAGGGGCACGAAGAAGGAAAATCCAAATAGGACATTTATTCCACAAACACTGAAGAACAGGTAATCCACAAACAGCAGAACATGGGGTATAAAAAAATAATAACTGACAAACACAAACTGAACGGACAGGAACATAAATACACAGACCAAACGATGATAATTAACAAGACACAGATGAACTTACTAACTTAATGGGGAGACAGAAACTAGGTCAAAGAACTAAACTAGACAGGCAAACATAGTCCAAACTAACAGAAACAGTGACAATGCTCACAGCAGCATGTCTGTGGATGAACTGGCAGTAGCAAGTCTCTACTTGCTCTGCCACAGCAACAGCAGTGTAGCAGATTTATTCTGCCAAGACAAAACACATCAACATTGCCATGTATATTACCATGCTAAACTCTCTGAGAGAAGATGACAGAACTAAGGCCTTTGCATACTGTAGGCCCAACAAAATAATTGACATGACAGATTTAATTGGAACTGTAAATTTTATAAATGCATAAGCTTCAGCAGAAGAGTGACTTACTAGCCTAAAAGTATTTTGCCTTTCAAAATGGCAATCACGATTGACCTGAAGAACATGTACTTTCATGTGTTGATCCTTTCGCGCCACAGACCATTTCTGCGGTTTGCCTTCGAAGGACGAGCCTTCCAATACAAGGTCCTGCCTTTCGGGCTGTCCCCATCCAGTGGTGTAATGTAACAAAGTAAGAATACTCTGTTATAGTACTTAAGTATTTTTGGGAGTATCTGTTCTTTACTGGAGTTTTTATATTTCAGCCAACTATTACTTCACTACATTTCCTTTCCTGCAGGACAGCATGTTTGACGAATCAGTTGTCTGGCATTTGCATGTTATCATGTGCAAACAAGAGCGCGCTGCGCAGAACTTTGGATTTAATTTCCCACTCAAGTCAAGTCAGGGGTGTGCGATACAGCATCGTCTGCGATAATATGGTAAGTGTTGTTGCAATGATTTGCAATCTGACGTTATCAAGTAGGCTATATCACCAAATCATACACAGAGTGCACGCACATAGATTTTTTTAGTCAATTAAAACTCAACATTTCAGGAATTCTAAATTGTAGACATCAAAAATGTTTCTGAATGCTTTTTACATTTATATAATTTCATGTAGGTCTAGTTAACTTAATCTATATCGCACATAGAGTATGTTTTGAACGTTTTTCTGCAGATGTATGAACACATTTAATAATAATAATTTTATAGAAGTTCAGTAAAGCAGTAAATGACATACATTTTAGAAATAATATAACTTGTTTTTGCGCAATTTTGCTAATGAAAAAAAGTTTCAAACAGATCACAGAACTTTTTTGTGTCTCTGATGGACGTTTTTTTCTTATTGAATGAATCAGCTTTTTGAACAAAACGGTGGAATAAATGATTCAGTGATTCACTCATTAACACAGTCAAATCATAGACTGTATAAAGAGTAAAATGTTTTGTTTTTGAATGAATCAGGTGTTTGAATGAATCGGTTGAAACTCAATGACTCACTCATTAACATTCACTTCTGATCATGTAAACGATGATCAAATTTTATAATTATTATTTTTTTTCCTGATAGGTTATGGCAGCATTTTGTGCAGAGCCCTGAGCTCTGATTGGTTAACTTGCCACAGGATGCATCAAAACACATGATAAGAGAGAGAATCATGGCCTCAAGGTCACGTTTGGCTTCACTTTGAGAAAACCGATGAAAATACAGTTCAGTGAAAGCTGTGCAGCGCCAAGCTGTCACAAAAATCTACAAGTACAATGCGCTATCATCTAACATTTGTATATAAAATGTCTGGACATTTTAAAAACAGAGCGGCAACTCAGACGAGCATTGAATCATTTGCCGTAAAACCTAAATGCAACGCAGGCAGAACCGAGAAGATGAAACTGCTAATCGCTGAAATGGTGGTAAAAGATTTGCTGCCCATTAGTTTCATCGACGGAGAAGGATTTAAAGTTTTCCTTTACTGTGGTGGAATGTAAATGAGAATTGGTTTACAAAGCTAAGCATACTTGCCCAGTGGTACCTGGCTGTTCCTGCAACACCTGTTCCAGCGGAGCAAATTTTTTCCACCGCTGGCCTAATTGTGAACAGACTCCGCAATCTGCTCTCATCTGTGTCATGATAGGTGTGCCTCATATTTTCCTGCCTTTTGTCCTTTACCAATCAGAGGAAGGTTAAAGGATTAGTTCACCCCAAAATGAAAATCATATTTCTATGATTTCATCATTCCTAATCATTTACTCACCCCCAGTGCCATCTAAGACTTCAATGGCAACCAACTCAGTTAGTTGCTATTGTTTCCTCAAAAAACTTGATTAATGCCAGTGGTTCCCCGGAATATGTGTGCATTCACACACAACCCGTAAAGGTCCCCTAAAGACACGTAATTTTCCAGGTCCGACGTGCAGTTTGAAAGGCGCTGAAGAGACACGCTTATGCCTTGAAGTGGAACCTGTTTGTTGAGTGGTGTTCTTCTCATCAAAAAGACCCCCAGAGATGCATTATCAGGGTCGTGCTTTCCTTTTTGCAGCAAGGGCTGTCTCCCTCCACCCTTAAAGTGTATGTCGCTGCGATTGCTGCTCACCATGACCCTGTGGAAGGGAAGTTGGTAGGTAAGCATGACCTGGTCATCAGTTTCCTTAGGGGGACGAGGAGGTTAAATCCTCTCTGGCTTCCCTCCATACCCTCTTGGGACCTCTCTTTAGTACTTAAAACACTACAGCAGGGACTACATTTACCATTGCAGTCAGTTGAGCTAAAGTTTATTTCATTGAAAACTCTCCTGCTTGCAATAGCCTCCAACAAGAGGGTAGGGAACCGGCACGCATTTTCTGTCTACATTTCAAGCCTAGAGTTTGTCTATGTGCCAAAGACATGTGAGCAAGTGGTAGCAACCATGTCACGTCCCATCGTCACACTGAAGATTTATGTCCAACATTGTTAGGGACGTGACTTGACCACTTAACTGAATGCTTTTTAGCATTCATGGTGTGCTTAGAGGAGTGTTTTTGAAAAGCCAAGTTACCAAAATTCATTACCAAAAGATAATCAAATAAATAAAAATACTAGAGGGTGGAAAATACTTATTAAACACAGTTGTTACTACTAAAGCTCCCTTTTCTTCAATTTCTCCCATGTAATTTCTATATTACCAATTTTTAAAAAATAAATATTAGCTGTAAACGAGAGCATTTAGTGCACTAGTTTTCATTTTCTTCACTCTGAAAAGACTCTGCCTTCCCTTCCCCCAATTTTGCACCCCCCACCCCACTATCCCCCAGAATCTTCCTCAAGTCTGCCAATGAGAGTGCATTGGCAGCATTTTTTCCTAGAGACAGTGTGCTCCATGTTTGGGGTGGTCCCCCTCCTTTGCTCAGTCGCAGAGTTCAACACCAATCAGACAGCAGGCCGCAATAATTCCACATCACAGACTTTCCTGTTCTGCAAAGCACAATATCTGAGGTTTTTCAGGCTTGCTATCCTCCAGGCATGAGGGGTGCCATGTGATGGCATGCATACTCTAAGACAATAGAGATTACACCCTGCCACAGGCACATTAAAAACAGATTTCAGCTAGGTGGGGGCGGCTATGTAGATAGAGTCTATGACAAGATTTCTCACTTTGTTCTGTACATAGTTTTGTATGACAACTTGCACTTTGTTTTTGTAGGAATATTTCAATAACACTCCATAAAATAGATTCATAATAATTTTTACTCTTCTTTTAAAAGTTTTCCAAAATGAATAGATATTCTGTGCATGAAGATCTCAGGGTGAGCGTGATTTCACCAAGTACAACATGTTCCTGGATCAACATCCTTGCATCCAACATTCCAATCAACCAATCAAAATTGAGATATAACTTTTCAGGAAATATCTGTTTAAGGCTTACAATCCGGGTTAGGTGCGTCTACTGCCTTGTTAATAAGCTTTCATTTCCGACTGATTTTAGGAATAAATTATGGGTAGGGTTTGGTTTAGGGGTAGGGATTGGGTTAAATCTATGTTTTTGGATAATAATGTTGAGCCAGGAACATCAAAAGATGTTGATCCAGGGACATGTCTTACTTGGCAAAATCACGGCGACCAAGAGCTCAGATCTAGGACCACATGCATGATTGATCTCTCAATCTCCACAAAAAGAAAAAGCTAGCATCACAAAACAAGAGCCCCAAGTTGATTTGCTTTATTTACACGGATCTCATATTCTCATCTGGGTAGGAACATTGTTTTCAGACAGAAAGTTACTGTCCGAGCTCAAGGACGAATGTGATCAATAGCACAACTCCCCAGGCCTTCTCATATTACAGAGTACATGCTACTGATAGTGTGAGACGTCTCTGAATCTAAATGGATCAGGATTAGCTGAAAATCATCCCTGCACTGTCAACCGGGGATTCCTCTATAAGCTCCCCAAGAATGCAAATCCAACTCATCCCAAAAAAAGCTTAAGAATGACAGGAATCCAAAATTCATATGAATATATATCCACGTTATAAAATATAAAATGGATGTGTAATATGTTAATATAGGGGTGGGTGATATACTGGTAGATGCGAGTAACCAGTAGAAGTTTGTCAATCAGTAGAGATTTTGGACTATCGTCTCTATCGCAGTTACATGCTCAATTGACATTGCTTTGATCACAAAAACTTCATCATGAAAACCTTTTTAAAGCAAAAATACCTACATTGTGATATTAAATAAAATTACTCATATCATGATATAAGATTTTAACAGTATCACCCACAACTTATGTCAATGTTAATAAACACACTTTTAGATGAAGTCAAGCAGTTCTGCCACAGTGCATTTCCAAAACACTATGTTTTTCCAGCTTTGCTGCCAACTCTTTCATTTGAAGAACATAGTGGAACAACTTCTGGTACTTTTAATCAGTGTCAGACCCGCTGTGATCTCAAGCCACACGCTGAAGTGCCCCCAATTCAGACAAAGTGACTTGAGTGGGGCAAATACAATTTCAACCAATTTCACTCTACAATAATTTCAACCTGAACAGTTTTGACCTATTTATGATGACTGGGCCATACGGATGAGACTCCCTGGAAAAAAAAACCTCCCCTCTTTGTGAGGCACCAAAGATCATGGGTTTGGGATTAAGAGACTGAATTATGTCTCAATAAGAGGAAGTTTTGAAAACAACAGTAGGGTTTTGAAAGCTGGCTGGAGATCGTCTGGGTTACTAGAAGCGCAAAAGAAGCACAAAAAGATGGTTGGTTGGCATAATACTCTAGAAACTAGATACAATCAAAGCTCTTGTGTATCTGTAAGAATATTCAGTGTGCTGGTTCTTGTTGTGGTAACATTGAAGATCGGCATCAAACCTTGGCATTCCTGAAATGTGGGTCATGTAGCTACCTATGTTCTGCATAGCAACCAATGAAAAGCACTGGTGAGGGACCAGCCTCCACACACAAGTGCAGACATACACAAACAAGTAGGAGCAAGTCTATTACAAAAAGATGTTGCTCAAAACCGATTTATAAGCAGGCAGAAAACACTGAATATAATACATTTGCTATTCAAGCATGTTAAAAAACATATTTCTGAGATATTATAGTGTGGAACAGAAGTGTGGTCACTAATACTGGTCACATATACAGTAGTTACGTCCATATGGTGACAGATGGTTCAGGGGTGACAAGTCCCACTTGTTTGAATCATCTCTTTTAACGCATGTGCATGAGCACAGATGTGGATCACAAGAACAAACAAAAAAGAGAGAAAACTTTGATTAAAGAAAATGCTATCTGGTTATGTACACATATTAATACACTGCAAGAAAAAAAAAAAAAAATCTGTGAAAAAAAAAGTAAATGTACTGGTAATTTTTGTGCCAGGATTTTACACCTAAGTATACAGACATTTCTTTAAACCCTGAAACACAATACACTGCAATCAGTAATTCAAAATACAGGTAAAACAAATCATAAATGATACATTGGACCGTATACAGACTTTTCCTAGAGTGTATCATTTGTTAAATTACATATAAAATTAATGATTTCAAACATTTCAATAATAATAATAATAATAATAATAATAATAATTATTATTATTATTAGTATTATACATTTTAATTTATACATTAAAATTAATAAAAATAAAGTTATAAAATAACAAATCGCAAATTATTATAATTTTGTATTATACATTTTATTCTTTTTTAAATGCAAATAGATAGACATATGAAGTTGGAATGGATTCTCGATTAATTATTTGGCACAATCTAACTGATTAATTAGACATTCCACTTAAAAAATATAAATCAATCAGTCAATAAATGTGGTGACAAGTGTATACCAATGCCACTTTCAGCTTCCATTAGTGCCAGTCAAATGATGTTAGTGATGCAAATTCAACAAGTCAGTTGCATCTCACCACATACGCTCTATTCACTTCTGTGTGTTTGTTTGAGATTACACAATCAAACTCATAATTAATTCATGAGCCAGCAAGACGCTGAAAAATTACAGGCTTTCTCAGCCAAATATTCACAGCCCAGATTCAAACATACATTTTAATATGGGCGGCCTCTTGTTTGCATCAAAGAGTGTCATTAAGAGTTCACTGCAAAACAACCGTTCATTCCATCCATCCAATCTGAAGTATGATCATTATTTGGGAAAAACATTGAGATGTCGTGACTGTGAACACCAATTTCCACTCTTGTGATGTTGAGACATGGATAAACACAAGGCTCAACCTTCTTCACGCCTTACTCTGCTGTTAGCGGGATATTAGAAAGCACATCTATACTGTTCTCATCATTTTGTACACATTCTGATTCAAATACTTTTGTTCTCTTTCTCATTCTTGCCATATGAATTAAATCATCATAAGCACAATGGATCAGTCAGGATGGATGCCATATTTAATTTGCTGGCAAACGAAAACAAGGCTGTGAAAGATACAAGTACAAGCAACACACTCTTATGACAACTTGAAATAATCAGTATGCATTGGCAGCAATCATATACGCATCATACAATTTAATGCATTTGTAACGCTTTCATTACTTTTTTCCCCATTATATTCATAATTAGGTTTAGGGTTCATGTAAGGTTTGGATTTATGTTAGAATTAGGTTGTAGAAGTTTTTTTTTTGTTTTTTGTTTTTTTTATGCACCAGCTAGTATAATTTCTTAGGATTTCATCATTTGCTAAATTATTATGGCTTCTCAAAAGACAGGGTTAGGACAGTTTGATAGGATAAAATAAAATATAAATTAGTAAAATAAATAGTTACAAAAATTAGACTTGATTTATGACTCAATTTAGTTCATATTAAAATACATTTGGTGTACATCATTAAAAATATTTAAAATAAATAAAACAATAAATACATTTAAACATGAAATTATACATAAAAATAAATTACATAAAATAAAAAAAAAACATTGAAAAACATGCAGCACTAAATAGGCAGTTGTGCTGGGTGGCATCACAGGTCAGTGCTAAAAAGGAAATGATAAAGCTCTCCAGCCCTAAGTATGCACTTTATCCACTAATGCAGCCATTAATGTGGTCTATCAAAAAACACTCCAGTCCAGCAAATGTGAACTAAATCAAATTAACACCAGGGTTTCCTCTGACTGTAAAGATGAAATTTTACATTTCAGTTGATCAGACAGCTTTGCTTCCACACAGAGCAATTATAACAATCGATCATCAGACTGTTTTCAGTACTCCTTACAATAAATTTGGTTGATTAAAATTACCCTGAAGTTCAGCTGTGTCATCTTTTGCAGTTTATCAAATCACAAAGAGTTGGAAAGACTGATGAATGATGATAGAATAGCTTTTCTCTAACTCTAGAATCCAATTTGGATTATAAAGCAAACATAATAAACAGCATGACAGGAATGCACACTAACCAATTAAGTGAATACAACTTGTCACATCTAACTGTATCTACAGATTCTTTTAGAATGGGAAACACAAATGAGCTATATTCCATGTGTGAAATACCACTAGGAAGGACATAAACTTCCTGTAAAAGCAAGGCTATCATTCATAAGTCCTCTTCTTTCTCTCAACAATTGCATTAATTAGGCTGATTAAAAGAACTCCAAGCATTCATCACACCGGACAGGTATGTAATTAGGAGGGCCTGAAAGGACCTGATAATACACAAAATTTGAATTACACCCCACTGGTTATAAATCATTATGAACCTGCTTTTGAACAAATGTGGGCCTAAGTGTTGTATTAAGTGTTAATTCAATCCGATTGTTTTTTTTGTTTTTTTTTTTGCTATTTTATAGAAAAAATATTAATTGTTGTATTAAAATAAGAATGTATTAAAATATTAACAATTATTCATTTTCTATATATATATATATTTTTTTGTAGTTATATATACACACACACACACATATTTTTATCCACATTTTACACTATTTAATGTAAGATTAACTATGAACATATTTTATAAATAAACTATGCTATTAATTATACATCAATATGTAAAATATATCAAATGATATACATATACTAAATTATACATCACAAGTACTGGTCGTATATTGTCTATGATCACTATGTAGAACATTCCTTTGAAATGTAAATTTCACCACCTATGCCTTTCCATGGTTTATTAACTGGGAACTACCCTATGCTGTTTACATTCATCATACATATTTATGCAATATGACAAACATTTTTACAGGCATGGTGATGGCGGTTCATTTGCAGCAATCAATTCTATTAAAGACATTCTTTCACACAGACATAAGAAAGAACAATAGGTGAGTGAGTCTATAATGCATGTCTATGAGTATTTATGCAGACATGAAGGTCAATAAATGCTGAATTAGCACAATCTCTTACAATCTGCACTTGCAAAGAAAGCATGCTGCTGCTCTCCAAGGTGCTGAATGGCAGTTTGGGACTGGTCTGTAAAAAGAGGCGAGTATAAGAATGTTGTAGCATTTGGAGGCTTTTCCTTATCTGTGCAGTCACACGAGCGGACCTCATTAAAGCCACTGACCGCAAGCACAACACAAGATGAGTGTTTTATGGGTTGAAAGAAAAAGCACCTTTTCATTTGTTTCAACTGTCTGAATGTTAGTGTGTGTGTGAGAGAGATACAGAGCGGACACATATCTGGCAGTGTGAAAGTATACGAATGTGTGTGTGTGTGTGTGTGTGTGTGTGTGTGTGTGTGTGTGTGTGTATGTATGTGAGGGTATATGTATAATCTATCATTGTCCTCTCACCTTTTTCTAGAAACAATAGAATCCGTCCCCTCGAGGCACTGGACAGAAGGAGGACGTGATAAGGCCGCTGTTCTCTGCTCTGAACACACATTTCACATGCGCCGTCTGTGACACTAACAGCAGAACGCACAGTCTTACAAACTGCCCCTCCTGACCAGCAGCACAGACTGAATGACTCTCCTCAGCAAACCCCAAACCAGCCATGTGCATCTGGCATTGAACATACAAAGCATTTCCATGGAACAAATTCCCTTCTGTTCTGAAAAATGCTAAATAAAAAATGCAATATGAAAAGTGCAATATAAACACACTGAGAGAGAGAGAAATAAAGTCTGGTTGTCATTAACATTTCGCGGCTAGTAATTACACTGCAACCAAAACCCACTCTAAAAGAGAAAGGAAGAGAATAAATCCTGCTTCAGAATGACCACATAGAAATAAAAGTCACTACTATAAACCACTCAACAACATACAGTAAATAACATAATCACTGAATGAAAGTATTGCAAATAAAGGCTCGGTTTAGTGGTTCTTTAAAAACAACAGAAGACACTTTGATGAACGTTTGGGTCCAAACAACACTGGATCCCACTGACTTTCAGTGCATGAACAAAAACTGCTGAAATATTCTTTAAAATATATTCTACAGAAGAAAAGGTTATTCCTTTAAAAAGTTTTTTCCTGGCATTGACATTTTTAATTCCATTTTTATACAAATTCAAATGCAGGAGTCCAGAGACATTATTATTATTGCAATTTTCAGAGAATTTTGCTGCTTTCCAAAGTTTGCTGAAGTTAGGAAGGTAATTTTCTCTGCACAATTGCCTGCATAGTTAGATTCGAAACTTAGAATTTGATTTGACCAAAAATAACAAATGAAAAAATAATAATAATAATAATAATAATAATAATATAATTTTAAAAAGGCAGCAACGTGTAATGTGATCATTGGGATCTCTAAGAGTAAAGCATAAATGCTCTAAAATAACAGAAAAAATAAAACACTTTTGCTGATTGTCCAAATGTTCTTCTCAATATTTAGTTGATATACTTTACTTTAGTGTATTTCACTCAGTACTACAAGCGTTATTATGTTTCCCCATGGTTTACAGTTTAACATGCTCTTTATGTGACTAGTGATCATTTAATGCTTCTCATTTATAAGGATTAACAAATGATGTTGTCAATTAAGTTTCAATCATAATGCTTCCTCTTTAAACCAATATAAAACTACCAGTATCGCCCCTCATACGGAGTATAACCTGTAGCCTGCCATATACCATGGCAAGCCAGTTGTAATATAAAACTTCTTATCAAAATGAAAGTTCTCTGTATTTACTCTCACATATTGCACAAACAGATAGCATTAGGAAAACCCATTATGTTAAATATGAGTGTGTCAACCAGCAACCAGACATTTGCTTCAAGGATGCCACTCATGCAGAAAACCAATTAGTAATATGTTTGAACATTTGCATAATAAATAGAAACAATCCACAAGCGTTGTCTACCGGACACCGAGCTGTCCTGTGTTTTCCCTGCATGGGTTGTTTGCGCAGGAATGTGATGTGTGACAGCTCTTGGCAGTAAAGGGGAAGAAATTGACCTTTGCTTGGGTTTGCTTGCGGTAAACATCTTGTCACATGTGCCGGTATGATTTATGGCAGGTTTCAACTGCTCCACGATCAAATGCTGAGGAATAATTGAAGATTTATTTTAAATGCTGTGTGTTTGTGTGCATATACAGCGACATCAAACTCCTCCTTGCATTTTAGATTCATTACACTAAATTACATTAGCCACTGACCTGCATGAAAGAGCATAACCATCACACATTTGGGGTTCAGTGGCCATATATCTTCCTCTATAGCTTCCCCTGGTTTTACAGCATGTCCAAATGTGGCTCAGCCAGCAGGGGGGAGGCTGTTCATGAGAGACTATGGCCTGGGGCACAAGACCCTGACTGAAGTCTACTAATGAGCCTGTTCTACACAGCCGAGTCACTCCATTCATTAAGGTACAACTGGCACTGTCTCTATCCCACTTTTAATGATGCTAATGCAGAATAAAATATTTTCCATTTACTTTCCTAGCCAATTCTCTATTTATTTTACAGGGCTGTAATAAAGACAACAGAAATATCTATTTAAGTTCCAGGTTTTTCTTTTAATCAGTAAGGGTAATTAAACCAGCACAGCCGTTCTGGCCCATCAATATTTATGACTTCTCACATCTTTGACTTGGTGTCAGTTGCAGATTCGTGTAAACTATTTTTGCAGCATTGCTACAAGAAGAGGGATTTAATATTTAATGCCAATTAGAAGATGTACTTTGAGCAGAGGTAATTAAAGCTGAGATGTTGCGGCTTGCTTTGAAAGACTATCATTTAATATTAGCACATACAGGAACAAATATGCATGAAGAGCAAGCTGATGTCAGGGTTTATGCGAAATACAGACAAAACATTAGTTAATGATCATAATGAGCATCTATAGCCTATTGCAGCAAGTGCTAAAGAAAAATTATTTGGAATGTTTTAGGTCTCCTTGAAGACCTGCTTGAAATGGCCTTTTGGTTATTTTATTTTTAATGTTATTATTTATGTATTTATTATTATTTTGTATTCACAGAAGAAAATCGATTTCCAACTAAAACTGAGTTTTTAAGAAGTGTTGAGAATGATGCTCTGATGCCCTCTTGTGTTTGGATGGAAACTTTCAATGGGATGCTGACTGGACTGACACATAAGCCCATTTCTCCAATATTCCGTTCTTTAATCACTTCGCTGGAAAGAACCGGTTCCTGACACGACGTTGTAGTTTACGTTCCAATAAATATATATTATATAATATAGACTAAAAGGTTACTATCCATCCTCAATTCTATGTGATATTACTAATTTCCAATAATATTTAGTGCAGATAGACTGGATAGTTTGCACATTGGGACGCAGGTTGCACTTTTTTTTTTTTTTTTACTTGATTAAGCTTTTAAAAATGCAATCATCAGAATCCGATTATAGTTTGCAATACCGTGAAAAAATAAACCAATGACCTTTCCTTAAATTTTAAAAAGTATATTTACTTTTACTATATTTGCATTTGAGTCACGAATTGCTACATCTGTTTGCACGTGACACCTGAACTGAAGGGGGCGCGCGATTAACACGTGCTACAGAATGTTTTTGGCAACGGACGAAAAAGACAAACATGATTTGGAATTAGTTAAGGAGAAAACAAAAGCCTTTCTTTGAAATACAAATGTACACCAAAAAACTCCCTGCCACTATAAATTCATCATTAACGTGCAGTTTATCGGAAGCATGAATATTATACCAAACAAAGACTAACGTGGTATGTAACATACGCGGACAAAAGTTGTTTGTTGTGTGGTTTAAATGTGTCTGTAGAGGTTTTAGAAGTCAACTCAATTAATTGGTGAAAAGTGTACTGCTATGTTTGTGTAACTTACCTAGGATGACGTTCTCTGTAATCAGAAGCGTCATGCCCATTTAAAGTGAGGGGGCACGTGCTCCACAGATTTTCATGCCAAGTGGATTTTCAATGCAGCTTCCAAAAGACAAAATATAGCCGTATAATATATTTTATATTATCATAGGATCACACCTGTGTGATAAGAATTCAGTGTGCAGAGCATCAGCTGCTAAATTCAAAACTGCTCGCTCTTTGGCTGGTGCTGAGCCAGAGTGAGAAGCGTTGCACAGCGGTGAATTATAACCAATCATACACGAGCTTATTAATGCAATGGCCAATCATTGACGTTCATGTGGGTCATCGCTGAAATGCAGTGATTTGCTCACTTGCTCGCTGACTATATTACCTGTTAATTCTCTCATCAGAAACAATAAAGTGCAGATGTGCATAAGAATAAGTTATTCATTTCACAGTGTAAACAGCTTCACTGATTTTAATGGGAGTTTTTGCGAGTACCCGAACTCTGGCTAGAGCAGACTGAATTAAAATTTTCTTTGCTAGTGTATGTTGCCTTCTGTTAATTGAAAGCATTAATTAATTAGCAACTTAGTACTAAATTCACATTAAATACAAAGCCAGTCATATTAAAACATATTTTATGGCATGACAGCCATATCTGGTCCTTTTTTTAAATATGTTTTTTATACAAGGGTTTTGTGTAGGCCAATTTAGTAGATAACACTATTAGTCTACTTTGCCCATCAACATTTATTGATCAAATAACAATCTTTAAAGGTGCAAAACGCATTTACTTAAACACACACACACATATATATATATATATATATATATATATATATATATATATATATATATATATATATATATATATATATATATATATATATATATATATATATATATTTATTTTATTTATTTTTTATTTATTTTTTTGAATAAGGGAAAATAAAATAAAACATAAGCCTGTATCAGTTATACAGTGCTGTGTGGCTGCTGTGTGTCATCATGTGCCTCTTCAAAAATCATGAGTGCATTCTGCTACCTTTATGATGTCATGGACTTGAACAGAAGTAATCACTTTGAATAATATGTTTGGCATGGACGAACAAGACACCTATTTATGAAGGAAAATGTATATAAAAATGCATTAATATAAAATTATCAACTTAATTTAACTAAATTTAAGAAAAATAATTTATTAAACATGTTCTTTGTTTGTCTCTGTCTTCATGCCACTTCCTTTAATGGTAAGAGTGGCAAACTATGGCAATGTACGCAAATTTTGAATGTACAACAAAATCTGAATGTGTAGCATGTAAATAAATTAAAAACTGCATTAACTTCTGTTTAAGTGCAGCATAAATCTTTTATTCTGGAAAATTACTATATTTCTGAACATATTCTTCTGTTTCTTTCTTTGCATGACTCTTTCCAACTACATGACATAAAATGTGGTATAAAATCTCATCTCTTTCCATCTACATGACACCTTTGAGTTGTTACAAAGGTGAATATGTGGCACGACATGAATAGGCTATGTCACATGAAAGCAATAGAAGCTAAGTCAAATGTAAATTTGTATACATTAAACCAAAACAAAAAAAAAAACATAGCAAATGCGCCAAAACCTGCATTCATTTGTGTAAAAGTACAGCATGACTCTTTCCAACTACATGATTATATGTCACAATGTTGAACAAAACACAAGATAATTATAGCAATTTGTCATGACAAATCAAAATCGATATTTTCAGGATCAGTTGACCCAGAGTGTTTTACTGACAAATTTGTGAAAATAGAAAATGCATACATACATACACATATCGCACACTTTATGCTAATGAGTTATTTGAGGAGTTAAAGGTATAGTTGTTCTGAATGTATTCATGAAAAGATTCATTCTGGCTAAATATTTATTTTGTTATCCTTTTTTTCCCTTTTTTTTCACTCTCACTCACTACATATAAAAATATAAATTAAAATCTTCATAATTCATAGATTGTATTTGTTAAGGACGTGCTTCTGTCAAATTCCATATGAAAATTAACTTCTAAATGAACAAGACCTGTGTTTATAAAATATCCTCAGTGTCCTCCACAGTGTATCTGGGGTTCCTGGGACAGCAGCAACAGCAGCACCGTCTGATCCAGTGCAGTAGCCGCAATCTCCGCGAAGTTGGTCCGACCACGCCCCCTCTCTGGGATTCTCTTCTCACTGCTTCCTCCCTGTCTTCACTCAGGACATCCAGAGAATTTTCCACCCTTCCACTGACACTTTCCATCCATTCAATTGTCATGCTCTGAGCTCCTCCAAACGTCTCTCCATCTCCTTCCAGCATCAGTGTTTGCACGGCTCTGTCTGTAACCCTTCTGAATCCGTTCACTCTTACTGCTGCATCACTAATGAGGCGCTCCATAATCTCCAAGCGCTGACTACTTGTTTCTGTTTCTTCACTCTTCAGTCGATTGATCTCGATCAGCATACACTCTCTTAGCAGAAGTATTTCTTTCTCCTTTTCTATGAGCTTGAGTCTGTCTGTTTCTCTCTCATGCTGGAGGACTTCATTATTTCTTTCGTTTTCAGCTTTTCGTAGCTCCAGCTCAATTTTTTCTTTTTGCATTCCAAGTTTTTCCAGTTCCTTCCTCTGTATGTCTTGTAATCTGTTTTTTAGTTCATCTTTCATTTCCTGTATTCTCATTTTCATTGCATCTATCTCTTCATACTTTGGTAGAGTGTCTCTTTCCTGGATTTCAGTTTGTGTCTCTTGAGTTCTCATCTGCTCAACATCTTCTGTGTGTTCTTGAATGAATTGTGTAGTTGCTATTACTTGGTCTTCTTGTTCACTCTGAATATTAGTTTTCTCTTGAGTCTTCACAGTCCTTGTCTGTCTTTGTATGTCAGTCTCAATGTCTTGCAGTTCTCTTCTTTTGCATTCATAGCTTTGTGTGAGGTGCTCAGTCTCCTTTGTAAGTCTCAGTACCTCAGCTTGAACCTTCTCCAGGCTGTTCCTCCTCCTCTCGAGGCTCTCCATGATCACTGACTTTTCTTCTTCAGCAGTTTTACATTCATCCCTCAATTTATGCAGGTGATCATTTGCCTTCTCAAGCTCAAGAAGGCCAGTTTGAATGATTTGATTCTCCATTTCATCGTGATGCCTCTGTAATTCAGCTGTCATGATGTTTAGCTCATCTCGTTCTAAGGTCGTGCCATCCATTACCTGAAGAATTTCTCCTTGGGCGTCAGTTTTAGAGGTTTGTGCTTCGGTTTCTCCATCTGTTTTGGCCCAATAAATGTAAGTGAGTTCCAGACTGCTGTCTCTGTCTGTCCTTTTTTCCTCTTTAGTGTCTTGTAGTTGTTCCAGTGCTGTTTTGTATGTGACTTTGTCAGCATGCTTGTCACTTCCAGTAGATGTATCATCTGTTTTGCTCTGGATTTTTAGTCTCTCCTGTTCATTTTGCTTTAGTCGAAGCAACTCATTTTCGATGTTTTCCTTCTCTTCTTTCAGTGATGCTATAGACTTTTCCAGTTCTCCCATCTTTCTCATGAATGTTTCTGTGATGCTCTCTTTTTCCTTATTTTTCTCATTAAGTTTGTTTGATAGTTCCTCTTTGTCTTGTATAAGTTGTAGCATTTGTTCTTCATTTCTTGACTTCTTCTTCATGACTTCCTTCAAATTCCGCTCAAAGTCCTCCTTCTGCCTTTGAAAGTCAGTTTTCGCTTGTTGCAGTTCATGTCTCTCCTTTTTCATCATTGTCTTCATTCTCTCCAAATCTTCTATTTGTTCATTTAAGGATTTTCTAATATCTTGCACTTCAGATGTGTGTGTGACTTCTATCTTTGTCACAGTGGGTTGTTTCTTCTTTGTTTCGTCCTCAAATTCCTGTTGTCTGCTGTCTTCTGTTTTCTTAAAGTCATCCAAAGATGTTTGTGTTTCAGCATCTATTGAGATGGCCTTCAGTTGATATATCTCAAGTTGATCTGTTTTTTGTTTCTTTACTTGTGCTTCCTCTCTTAGGACCTCAGTTTCCCTCTTTGAGTGATCTTTTGCTTTTATCTCTCCTGGTAAGCGATACATTTCTGCGTCCTGTTTCTTTACCTGAATCTCCATGTTTAACATCTCCAGTTGAGACAATTTTCTGTTTATTTGTTCTTGCAGTTTCTCAATTGTTTTAGTTTTTTCTTCAAAAATGCCCTCCATGTCTTCTTTATCCTTCTGTAACATGTTTTTATCTTGTTGCAGCAAAGTTCTCTCTTGTTGTACACTTTGTTTGCTGAATTCAGCCTCTTCCTTCAGTCTGTTTAAATCAGCTCTCTGCTTTTCGTTACAATGTTTTTCACTCTCAATGATCTTTTTGCTGTTTTCAAGCTCTTCTTGTTCTGACTGCATATTTTGATTGAAGATATATATGTGTTTATCAAGTTCAGACTTCTCTTTTTCAAGCACATCTCTCTCATATTTGATGGCCGCCATGATGTCTTCTAACTCTTGCTGCTGTTGATCTAATGAAACCTTTCTCTTTTCAACCAGATTTTTTTCTACTTCAATTGTGTTCCTCAATTCTTTTAGTTCATCCTTCTGTATCTGGAGATCAGCCTGCAATTCAGCAGCTGTTTGGTCTTCTTCAGGGTCCTCTCTGGCTATTTGTAAAGCAGCTTGGATCTGTGTTTCACTCTCCATCAATGTTTTGACTTCTTTCTTAATTTTGGTTTTTCCTCGCTGATCAGTTTCTGTCAGTAAACCTGCCCTTTTCTGCTTCCAATTGTCCATCTCTTTTTCAAACTGATCTCTGTTTTCTGCCATTTCTTGCTTGGACCTTTCAATCTCAAAACTTAAGATTTGCAGTTCATCTTTCTTTCTCTGGATTTCTTTTTTCAGAGCATCAGTCTCTTCACTTTCCCTTCCAAGATGTTCCTTTTTCTTCTTTGTTTCTGCTGTAATTTTCTCAAGCTCATCGGTCTGTTGTGCTGCATCTACTTTGATTGGATCAAGAATATTCTTCTGGTCTTCAAATGTTTTGATGTTTTCTTGTAGTTGTCGTCTCTCTTGTTCCAGACAACCTTTCGTGTTCTCTAAGTCACTTCTCATTTTTATGTTTTCATTAATCAAATCATCAACCTCTTGCTGCTGCTGAGTCACAACTTTTTGCCTCTTTTCCAGCTGCATTTTCTCAGCCATCACAGTGTTTCTTAGGTTATCTATATCTTTTTGTTGCATGTCAAGTTCTTTTTCTTTGTTTTCCAGATCTAGTTCTTTAAGTCTTATCTCATTTTGTGTGTTTTCCACTGTGTCTCTTTGCCGTTTTATGTCAGTGATCAACTGATCCAAGGCCAGCCTCTCTTTGTGCAGTTCTTGCATTGTCAAGTCATTCTTTTCTTTTTGTTTTTCAAGATCTTCTCTTAGATTCTCGTTTTCTGCTTTGCTCTTTTCTAAGTTCTCTTTTTGTGTCCGAAGTAGTAGTGGATCAGATTGTAGAAGCATTGTCTGCCCTTTGACGTCTTCTCGCATAGTACTGGGCTCTTCTTCCTTTCTTCTCATGTCATCAAATCTCTTTGGCATGTCCTCTTGGTCTTTACTGATATGAGAGGTGATTTGGTCTGTTTTCCTGATTTCCTCAGTAAGCTTTTCAGACTTTCTTTGTAAATCAGCCTTGATCTCCTCCAGCAAGTCTTTTTCTTCTTGAATATTTAATTTGCCCATGTTCATCTGCACAATCTTGCTGTCCAGTTGAGATCTTTTATTTTCAGTTTCATTCATCAACTCCTTCAGCATCATCTTTTCCTCTTCAACACTGTCCTTCTCCAACTGTAACTCTGTTTTTAATTGATCCATCTCATGTTTTTCTATTAACAGCTTGTCCAGTAAGTCTTTCTTCTCTTCCTCCATTTTATTTCTCAGTTGCTCTAGGTCTTCCAACTCACTCTTGATGGTTTTTAGAATGTTTTCAATCTCTTGTTTTTCTCGTTTTACTTCAGCTTTCTCTCTGTCAAGTTCACTTTTCTCTCTTTCTAAGATGTTCGTTAGCTCTTCTGCTTTGTTTTTCTGTTCCTGTATATCTGCTTCCCAGAGAGTTACTTTCTCTCTCTCTTTTTCTATTTCGGTGGCTTTCCTTTCTAGCTCAACATTCATCATCTCCAAAGCCTTTCTTTCTCTTTGCATGTCATTCTCTTTGATTATTTTCTCTAGGCCTTCACTTCTAGTCTTTATTTCTACATTCATCTGATCAATTTGATTTCTCTCTATTGCCAACCTGACCTTGATATTTTCGATGTCCTCTAACTGTCTTTGTATCTCATCTTTGGCATGCTTCTCTTTTCTTTTGTTTTCTTCTTCTAGTAAATCCATCTCTACTCTTTCTTTTTGTTGTTGAATTACTAAAGCATTTAGATTTTCCCTCTCTTCTTTTAAGTCCAGCATAATTTTCTCCAGAGCATTTGTCTTGTCTTGAATCTCAATCCTTATGTCTTCTATTTTTTGTTTTTCAAGCTTGATCTCTTCTTTTTGGTCATCTAATTGGTTTTGCAACTTTTCCATATGTTCCATCTCTCTGTTAATTTTGTCTTTGTTGGTTTCAACATCCTCTTTTTCTTTCTGTAATTGATCTTTCAGATCTGCTATTCTCTTCCTCTCAGTTTTCAAGATTTGTATGTCCTCATCATCTTGTGTGGACCTTTCACTGACCGCCTGAGTCTCATCCCACTTTCTTTCTGAAGCGTCTTTAATGTCTTCCAGTTGTTGTTTTTGTTTGTATATTTCACACCTCTCTTGTTCTACCTCACTCTTCTCCATTGTCACTTTGTTCATCATTTCTTCTAGGTCTCTTTTCTGCTTTTGAATTTCTTCTTTTGTGTGCAGCAGCTCGTCTCTTCTCAGTCTTAAATCTTCATTTTCCTTTTCAATTTTTTCACGCTCATTAGCCATCTCATCATTCACTTTCTCCAGATTTATCTTCTCTGCCATTCTCTCCTCAATCTTGGACTTCTGTAGTTCTTTGAACTCCTTAAGCTGAATATTCAGTTCATTCACCATATCCTGTAATCTAGTTTCCACTTCTTTCTTTTCTTTTTCTAAAAACTGACAAGTGCTTTCCAATTCAGTTTTTTCTCTGATCAAATTGTCATTCATCTGTTCCAGGTCATTCTTCTGTTTCTTGGTTTCGTTGAGGATTGCTTCAGTCTTCATAATTTCATCTTGTAATTTCTTATCACTGTCTGTTCTTATTTCTGCAGTCATTTGTTTTATTTCAGCTTTATTCTGTTCCAGGTCAGTCTTCTCTCTTTTTATAATGTCCATCATGTTTTCATGTTTTCTCTGCTCGTTCTGGAGGTCGACTTTCATCCTTTCTATTTCTTCTTTCTCTTCTTTCAATGAGTCCATAACATTGTGGGTTTCATCATATTGCACTTCTGCATTCATTTTCTGTGGTTCTTCTTTCTGCAAATCTGTTTTCATTTGCTCCAGTTCATGTTTTTCTCTCTCACACTCCTTTCGCATTTTCAGAATTTCTTCTCTTTCACTGTGGATTTCAGTCATCATTTTTTCAAGTTTTTCTCTACTCAGACGTAAATCTTTTTGTCTCACTTCTTCATTGTGCTCCATTTCTTCTTGCTTTGTTTTAACTTCCTCTTCAATCTGTTTTATCTCCTTTATCCATTTATTTGTCTCAGTCATAATCATTTGAAACTCTTTCTGTTCTTTGGAAAGTTGGGCTGCCATTTCTTCTACCCTGTCCTTTTCTTTCAGTACGTCCTCCAAAAGTACCTCTAGGTGCTCTGCTCTCCTTAACCTTGATTTTAGCTTGTCTTTTTCAGTCTCTATGTTTTGTTGCATAAGCCTAAGCTCCCCTTTTTGCATCTCCAGATCAACTCTCATTCTATTCAGTTCATTTCTTTCTGAGTCTAACATTGCCTGCCGCATCTCCATTTCCATTTGCTCCTTCTGCAGCCCAGTGAGTATTTTTTCAGTTTCATTCCTCTCCTTCTGTAATGCCTCCTTTTGATTCTTTATTTCTTCCATGTGTCTTTTTATAGACTCCTCACTTTCTGCAGGTATGTCAGTTAAATCATGTCCCTCAGTATCTTTGGAGTCCACCATATGTTGTCTCTTTATTTTTATCTCTGTATTTATGAAGTCCAACTCTTCTTGTCTCTTTTTCATATCGTCTGAGATGGTTTCCATTTCTCTCTTCTTTTTTTGAAGTTCATCTTCCATATTTTCTATTCTCTCCTGTTTGCTCTTGGTCTCCATTAAAATTTCTTCAATGTCCATCTTAATTTTATCTCGAGTCATTTCTAATTCAGATCTTTCATTTTCCATATTCTGTCTGCAGATCTCCATCTCTTCATATTGTTTCTGAAGAGCGGCTTTATGTTTCTCCAGATTATTCTTCTCTCTGTCAGTATGTTGCCTCATTGTCTCAATTTCTTTCGGGTCTCTCTGTAAAACAAGTCTAGTCTTTTCTAGGTCCATTTCTGCTATTCTCATTTTGAGCTCTGTGTCCTCCTGACCTTCCATTCTCTCTACTTCATCTTCCCTCTCTTTTGATATGAAAGTTGTATATTCCTTAGGAATGTCTATATGTTCCTCAACAATCTGTTCCTGAGGAGATGAAATCTCAGCTACAGGTATGTTGTCAAGATCAGATGTTTGTGTAGCAGAACTAACCAAAATGACTTCTAGTTTTTGCATCGGTTGTTTACTCTTCATCTCGTCCAGTGCCTCTCCCTGATGTTCAAATATTATTTTGTTTCTTTCAAGTTCATCCCTTTCCCTTTGAATCTCAGTTAAGAGTCTGCTGACTTCATCTGTCTGTATCTGTTTTTCCTGAGATGCCGTTTCTTTTCTCTTCTGTTGAACATGATGTCCCGATAGATGTTCTTCTTTTAGTTTATCAAACACTTCGTTGTCTTTTACTAACTGGTGTGTCTGCTCTTTCATGAGCTTTATTTCATCAATCTGTCTCTTGATTTCAGCCTTGGACTGTTCCAGATCTTTCCTCTCATCTTGAACTATTTGCGATTCCAGTTTGATTTGCTCCTCTTGAGCCTTGAGTCTGGCTTTTGTTTGCTCCATTTCCTTCTTTAGCTGGTCTATCACATCCTCACTCTTTTCAGTTTCTCTTTGTTTCATTAATATATTGGCCATCAGTTGATCAAGTTCCTCTCTCTCCATCTTTGCTTTTAATCTTATCTCTTCTTCCATTTGTTGTCTGTATTTTTCACATTCATTCCTCATGTTCTCCAGATCTCTCCTCTCCTCATTCACAGCTCTTGTAATCTCCTCCAGTCTTTGCTGCTGTTGATTCATTTTAGTCTTTTCACTCTGTAACTCATATTTGATTTCTTCCATTTCCTCTCTTTGTTTTTGTATTTTCCATTGAAGAACATTCAACTCATTCCATTTCTTCATCATGTCCTCTTTTTCTTTGTCTAATTGATTTTTCTGTCTCAGGATCTCGCCAGCCTTCTGCTCAAGAAGCTTCTTCTCATCATCCATTGATTTTTTACTCAGCTCTTCTTTTTCTTTCTGTTCTGTCATGTGCTTCTCCAGGTCTTCAGCTCGTCTTTGCAAATCTTCTTTTTCCTTTTCAATATTATATCTCTCCTTCTTCAGGAGATCTTTCTCTGTCTCAATCTTTTGATTTTGTTGTGATATATCAAACACAGAATTCTGTAGTTCATTCTTTCTCCTGTTTATTTCTTCTATGGCACTTTCATATTCCTTGTTAGCCTGTTTAAGTTTTTCTTCCATTTCTGTTTTTTCTTCTTTCTTTCTGGTCTCCTCCAGGGCATCCCTCATAGACACAGTCTTTGTTTGCTCATTTTCATCAATTCTCTGTTGTAAATCTGTCCATTTCTGATTTATTTCTTCTCTTTCTTGTTCTAGAAGGGCTCTGCAGTTCTTCAACTCTTGCTTTTGTTCATTTATGTCTGTGTTCATTCTTTCCAGATCATATTTTCGTCTGTTTGTTTCTTCAGCGACACTCTTAATTTCCTCCTTCTCCTTTTGTAGATGAGTTTGCATTTCCTTCAGTGTTTCTTTCTCCTTCTTTATTTCTTCCTCCATGTATCTGATCTGTTCACTTTCTTTTTGAAGTTCAATCTTATGTTGATCTATAAGATATTTTTCATCAGTGATCTTCCGTCTTTCAAGGTTAAGTTCTTCTTTCTGGAGTTTAATATGATTTCTCTGCTCTTCTACTTTATCCATTAATTTCTGAACTATTTCTTTGTTCTTTTCAATTTCATCCTTTTCTAGATCAGTCTCTTGTATTTTCTGGTCAAGTGTGGCCCTCTCTAGTTTGATTGCTTCTCTCATTTCTTCCATTTGCTCTCTTTCTGTCATTATGTCTGACCTCATCTTATGCAGCTCTTTTCTTTCCTGTTCCGTCATCTTTCTGTCATCATCTATTTCAGTTTTCTCTTGTTCAAGTTCCCTCTTAACTTGATCAAGTTCTTTTCTGTCTATCTGTGCTTTTACTCTCATGTCTTCATATTTCTCCTTTTCTTTTATAATATGTTTTTGCAGTGCATTCAACTCTTGTGTTTTTTGGTTTATGTCTTGACGTTCCTGCTCAGCTTTAGTTTCCAGCTCCAGAATTTTGACTCTGGTCTCTTCTAGACCTTTTCTTTCTTCTTCCATCTCCTCCTGTTTCATTAAATGCTTTTTCTCTTGTTTTTTGACTTGAGTATCAAATTCATCAATACTCTTCTGTAACTGTATCCATTTATTATTCATTTCTTCTCTCTCCAGCTCTAGAATATCTCTGTGTTTTCTCAACTCTTGTTTTTGTTCATTTATGTCTGTGTTCATTCTTTTCAGATCTTCTTTTCGTCTGTTTGTTTCTTCAGTAACACTTTCAATTTCTTCTTTTTCCTTTTGTAGATGAGCTTCCATGTCCTTCAGTCTTTCTTTCTCCTTCTTTATTTCGTCTTCCATGTATCTGATATGTTCACTTTCTTCTTGAAGTTCAGTCTTTAGTTGAGCCAGAAAAACTTTTTCATCAGTGATATTTTGTCTCTCAAGTTCAAGTTCTTCTTGATGACGTTTAATATAATGTTTCTGTTCTTTCACTTCATCCAATAATTTCTGAACAATTTCTCTGCTCCTTTCAATTTCAAATTTTTCTAGTTCATTCTCTTTTGTTTTGTTGTCAAGTTCTGATCTTTCTTCTTCTATTTCCTTTCTTTGTGTCATTATTTCAGAGCTCATCTTCTTTCTGTCATCATCTATTTTCTTCTGCTCATTATCTATTTCAGTTTTCTGTCTTTCCAGATCACTCTTCATTTGATCAAGTTCCTCTCTCTCCATCTTTGCTTTTAATCTTATCTCTTCTTCCATTTGTTGTCTGTATTTTTCACATTCATTCCTCATGTTCTCCAGATCTCTCCTCTCCTCATTCACAGCTCTTGTAATCTCCTCCAGTCTTTGCTGCTGTTGATTCATTTTAGTCTTTTCACTCTGTAACTCATATTTGATTTCTTCAATTTCGTCTCTTTGTTTTTGTATTTTCCATTGAAGAACATTCAACTCATTCCATTTCTTCATCATGTCCTCTTTTTCTTTGTCTAATTGATTTTTCTGTCTCAGGATCTCGCCAGCCTTCTGCTCAAGAAGCTTCTTCTCATCATCCATTGATCTTTTACTCAGCTCTTCTTTTTCTTTTTGTTCTGTCATGTGCTTCTCCAGGTCTTCAGCTCGTCTTTGCAAATCTTCTTTTTCCTTTTCAATGTTATTTCTCTCCTTCTTCAGGAGATCTTTCTCTGTCTCTATCTTTTGATTTTGTTGTGATATATCAAACACAGAATTCTGTAGTTCATTCTTTCTCCTGTTTATTTCTTCTATGGCACTTTCATATTCCTTGTTAGCCTGTTTAAGTTTTTCTTCCATTTCTGTTTTTTCTTCTTTCTTTCTGGTCTCCTCCAGGGCATCCCTCATAGAAACAGTCTTTGTCTGCTCAGTTTCATCAATTCTCTCTTGTAAATCTGTCCATTTCTGATTTATTTCTTCTCTTTCTTGTTCTAGAAGGGCTCTGCAGTTCTTCAACTCTTGCTTTTGTTCATTTATGTCTGTGTTCATTCTTTCCAGATCATCTTTTCGTCTGTTTGTTTCTTCAGCGACACTCTTAATTTCCTCCTTCTCCTTTTGTAGATGAGTTTGCATTTCCTTCAGTGTTTCTTTCTCCTTCTTTATTTCTTCCTCCATGTATCTGATCTGTTCACTTTCTTTTTGAAGTTCAATCTTATGTTGATCTATAAGATATTTTTCATCAGTGATCTTTTGTTTTTCAAGGTTAAGTTCTTCTTTCTGGAGTTTAATATAATTTCGCTGCTCTTCTACTTTATCCATTAATTTCTGAACTATTTCTTTGTTCTTTTCAATTTCATCCTTTTCTAGATCAGTCTCTTGTATTTTCTGGTCAAGTGTGGCCCTCTCTAGTTTGATTGCTTCTCTCATGTCTTCCATTTGCTCTCTTTCTGTCATTATGTCTGACCTCATCTTATGCAGCTCTTTTCTTTCCCATTCAATCGTTTTTCTGTCGTTATCCATTTTCTTCTGCTCATGATCAATTTTAGTTTTCTCTCTTTCCAGTTCACTCTTTATCTGATCAAGTCTCATTTCTCCTTCTTCCAACTCCTTTCCTTTCATAATCTGTTCCTGGTCAGCTTTAATCTTCAACTCCAAGATCTTAGCTTTGTTTTCTTCTAGGCTTTTTCTGTCTTCTTCAATCTTTTTCTGTTCTTCCATATAATCTTCCTTCTGTTTACTTACTTGAGCATCAAATTCATGAATTCTCTGTTGTAACTTTGTCCATTCATGATTTAATTCTTCTCTTTCTTGTTCTATAAGGTGTCTGCGTTTCCTCAGCTCTTGCTTTTGTTCATTTATGTTTGTGCTCATCCTTTCCAGATCTTCTTTTTGTCTGTTTGTTTCCTCAATGACACCCTTAATTTCTTCTTTGTCCTTTTGTAGATGAGCTTCCATTTCCTTCAGTGTTTCTCTCTCCTTCTTTATTTCCTCTTCTTTGTACCTAATTTGCTCACTTTTTCTTTGCAGTTCAGTCTTAATTTGAGTGAGAGTATCTTTTTCAGTTGTCATCTTTTGACTTTCAAATTTGGTTTCTTCTTTTTGACGTTTTAGATAATCTCTCTCTTCCTCCACCTCATCACTTAGTTTCTGAACTATTTCTTTCTTCTTTTCAATCTCATCTTTTTCTAAATCAGTCTCTTGTGTTTTCTGGACCTTTTCCGCTCTCTCTGATTTGATTTCCTTTTGCAGTTCTTTCTCCATTTGCATTTTTTGCGTCATTATTTCAAACTTCATCCTCTCCAAGTCTTTTCTTTCCTGTTCCATCACCTTCCTGTCGTCTTCCATCTTCTGCTGCTTATGATCTAACTCAGTTCTTAACATTTCAAGCATATATGTATCTGTTGTAATGTTTTCACATTCATTTCTTTGTTTCAGGATTTCTGCCTGAAGCTGTTCCAGTTCATCTTTCTTTTTCAAAATGCACTCTTTTTCCTTATTCATGTCTTCCCTTTCTCTCAAGATTTCATTGCTGTTTTGTTGTAGAGTTTGTTTTTCTGCTTCTATTGCTGCCCATTCTTTTTCCATTTCTTCTGTCTTCCTTCTCATTTTTTCTCGGCTATGGTCAAATTCATCTTTCCCACTTTGAAGCTGGGCCTTCATTTTAGAAATCATCTCTTTTTCTGTATGTATCTGTAATTGAAACTGCTTACTGTTCATATCCATCCTCTCCTTTGCCAGATGAAGTTCTTCTTTTAGTTTATTTATGATGTCTTTATTATTACAGAGTTCTTGATTCTCTCTTTCTATATCAATCTTTAATTGCTCAAATTCTTTTCTCTCTTCATTAAATTTTTCTTTTTCAACGCGCATTTCTTCTTGTTGTGCAGCTAGTTTAGCTTTCATGAAGTTCATCTCTTCTGTTAATTTGTTTGTCATGTTCTTGTATATTTCATTTTCTTGTTGTTCTCTGATTAGTTCACTAGTTTTTGTATTTATTTCCTCTTCCATTTGTTGTCTTTCAGCCTGAAGTTCCTTTTGCATCATATGAAGTTCATTTTTCTCATACCTCATCCTTTTCAGATTCTCATCCAGTGTTTGTTGTTGTTGTATTATCTCAGCAGCTCTCATCTCAAGTATGGCTGTTTCATCCAAAGTTTTGCTTCTGATTTCTTGAAGTTGCTCTTTTTCGTTAATAATCTGTACTTGCAGTGTGTTTAACTCTTGTATTTTTAGGTGTACATCATGATGTTCCTGGTCAGCTTTATTCTTCAGATCCAGGATCTTGACTTTGGTCTGTTCTAGACTTTTTCTTTCTTCATCTTTTTCCTTTTGTTCTATTAGCCGTTCTTCCGTGTGTTTGTTGACTTCAGCATCAAATTCATCAATTCTCTGTTGTAAATCTGTCCATTTTTGGTTTATTTCTTCCCTTTCTTGTTCTAGAAGGGCTCTGCAGTTCTTCAACTCTTGTTTTTGTTCATTTATGTTGGTGTTCATTCTTTCCAGTTCATCTTTTCGTCTGTTTGTTTCTTCAGCGACACTCTCAATTTCTTCCTTTTCCTTTTGTAGATGAGTTTGCATTTCCTTCAGTGTTTCTTTCTCCTTCTTTATTTCTTCCTCCATGTATCTGATCTGTTCACTTTCTTTTTGAAGTTCAATCTTATGTTGATCTATAAGATATTTTTCATCAGTGATCTTCCGTCTTTCAAGGTCAAGTTCTTCTTTCTGGAGTTTAATATGATTTCTCTGCTCTTCTACTTTATCCATTAATTTCTGAACTATTTCTTTGTTCTTTTCAATTTCATCCTTTTCTAGATCAGTCTCTTGTATTTTCTGGTCAAGTGTGGCCCTCTCTAGTTTGATTGCTTCTCTCATTTCTTCCATTTGCTCTCTTTCTGTCATTATGTCTGACCTCATCTTATGCAGCTCTTTTCTTTCCTGTTCCGTCATCTTTCTGTCATTATCCATTTCAGTTTTCTCTTGTTCAAGTTCCCTCTTAATTTGATCAAGTTCTTTTCTGTCTATCTGTGCTTTTACTCTCATGTCTTCATATTTCTCTTTTTCTTTCATAATATGTTTTTGCAGTGCATTCAACTCTTGTGTTTTTTGGTTTATGTCTTGACGTTCCTGCTCAGCTTTAGTTTCCAGCTCCAGAATTTTGACTCTGGTCTCTTCTAGACCTTTTCTTTCTTCTTCCATTTTCTCCTGTCTCATTAAATGCTTTTCCTTCTGTTGTCTGACTTGAGTATCAAATTCATCAATTCTCTGCTGTAACTGTATCCATTTATTATTCATTTCTTCTCTCTCCTGCTCTAGAATCTCTCTGTGTTTTCTCAACTCTTGTTTTTGTTCATTTATGTCTGTGTACATTCTTTCAAGATCTTCTTTTCGTCTGTTTGTTTCTTCAGTAACACTCTCAATTTCTTCTTTTTCCTTTTGTTGATGAGCTTCCATTTCCTTCAGTGTTTCTTTCTCCTTCTTTATTTCGTCTTCCATGTATCTGATATGTTCACTTTCTTTTTGCAGTTCAGTCTTTAGTTGAGCCAGAAAAACGTTTTCATCAGTGATATTTTGTCTCTCAAGTTCAAGTTCTTCTTGATGACGTTTAATATAATTTCTCTGTTCTTTCACTTCATCCAATAATTTCTGAACAATTTCTCTGCTCCTTTCAATTTCACATTTTTCTAGTTCATTCTCTTTTGTTTTGTTGTCAAGTTCTGATCTTTCTTCTTCTATTTCCTTTCTTTGTGTCATTATTTCAGAGCTCACCTTCTTTCTGTCATCATCTATTTTCTTCTGCTCATTATCTATTTCAGTTTTCTGTCTTTCCAGATCACTCTTCATTTGATCAAGTTCCTCTCTCTCCATCTTTGCTTTTAATCTTCTCTCTTCTTCCATTTGTTGTCTGTATTTTTCACATTCATTCCTCATGTTCTCCAGATCTCTCCTCTCCTCATTCACAGCTCTTGTAATCTCCTCCAGTCTTTGCTGCTGTTGATTCATTTTAGTCTTTTCAGTCTGTAACTCATATTTGATTTCTTCCATTTCATCTCTTTGTCTCAGAATTTCACCAGCCTTTTCCTCAAGAAGCTTTTCCTCGTCATTAAACCTCCTTTTACTCATCTCTTCTTTTTCTTTTTGTTCTGTCATGTGCTTCTCCAGGTCTTCAGCTCGTCTTTGCAAATCTTCTTTTTCCTTTTCAATGTTATTTCTCTCTTTTTCCAGATGTTCTTTCTCTGTCTTAATCATTTGATTTTGCTCTTCTATGTCATCAAGATTTTTTTCTAGTTCACTTTTCTTCCTCTTAGTTTCTTCCATGGTATTGACACATTGCTCCGTCATTTGTTTAAGGTGAGCCTCCCTAATCTCAATTTGTTCTTGCTTCCTTTTGATCTCTTCAGAGATGTTTTTCAGATTTTCAGCATCATTCTGAACCTCAGATTTTGTCTTGTCAACTAGTTCCCTTTCCTTTTGGAGTTTTTCTGCTTCAGTTTGGATCACTTCTTGTCGTTCCACCAGCTTGGCTTTTATGATTTCCAGATCTTTCATTAACTTGTTATTAATGTTCCTGTTCTCACCAATTTCTTGTTTTTCTCTTTGTATTTCATCTCTCAGTTCTGCAAGTTCTTGTTCCTGCTTTGCAATAGTGTTCATGTCATCTTCAATTTGTTGTCTCTTAGCTTCTAGTCCAAGCCTCATCTTATCCATTTCACTTCTTTCTTCTGTTATCTCTTTTACACTTTGATCCAGTCTTTGCTGCTGCTCAGTAATATATTTCTCTCTCTGCTGCAGCTCAGTCTTCTGAATTATCACTGTTTGTCTCATTGTCTCTATTTCACCATTTACCCTATTTATATCAGCTCTCTCTTTTTCAGATTGTTCTCTCTCAGCAAGAATCTTCATTTTTTCAAGTTTTTCTCTTTCATTCTCTAGCTCCTCTAACTGGACTTGAACCTTATCTTTCTGTTGTTTAGTCCAGATCTGCAGATCATCTTGTTTCTGCTTCATTTCTATCTTTTCATTGTCTATTTCATGCCGTATCTCCTCAAGCAACTCAAATTCCTTATTATTTTGTAATTTTATCACTTCAAGTGCATGCTGTCTCTTATTGGTTTCCTCAAGAACATTATCTAAATGTTCCTGTTCAATGTGAAGCTGAGCAGCGATTCCATCTAATTCTGTGTTTCTCCTCTCTACTTCCTTTTCCCGCCTCAGTATGTTTAGCTCTTTTTCCTCAAGAGCATTCTGCTTGTCTTGCATGAGTTGCATTTGTAGTTCAGTCGACTGAATGTGGCTGTGTATCTCAGCTTGCATTTGTTCAACCTTGTCTTTTTCTTTGTTGGTCATGTTTTCCATTTCTTCTTTGGCTTTCTGAAGTTTTTGCTTCTCCTCGTTAATTTTAATGATGCTAAGCTCCAACATCTGTTTCTGCTGTTCAGATTCAAACCTCTGTTTTTCCAGATCTTCTCTCTCTTTCTTGTTTTCCTCACTGGTTTGATCATTCTGACGCTGCTGGTTAAGTATCTCAATCTGCAATTCCTCAATGTTAGATTTTTCCAAAATAAGTTTCTTCTTCAAAATCTCAATTTCCTTTTGCTTGTTCCTCAACTCTGCTCTTGAAACTTCTAGGTTGTTGCTTAAAGTCACCAAGTTACTCCTCTCTTCCTCCATTTCTTGTTTTTCACGAAGAAGTTCTTCCTTCATCTCCTTAAGGGCCAGTCTTTCCTTTTCTATCTGCTCAGTCTGGCCTATCATTTGGTTTTCCAATTCTTTCTTTTCTTGATCAATTTCTGTCTTTTCCTTTTCAAGCATCACTTTTGTTTTCTCAGTTTCTTGCTTTTGTCTCTCCATCTCCTTCATTGTCAAATCAAGGTCTATCATTTTCATTTCAGTCCCTTTGGACAAACATTTAATTTCTTCTCTGTCTTTATCTAGTTGGATTTTCATTTCTCTTTCTCTCTCCTTTAAATTAGTGTCTATTAGTATCAATTTATCTGTCTGTATCTTTATCTCAGCTTTTGTCTTTTCAAGGTCAAATTTATCATCTTGTAGTTGTTGATTATCCTTTTTGATTTCCACTTTTGTTCTCTCCAGTTCAACCCTCATTTGCAACAATTCTTCCATTTCTTTATCAATCTTTTCTTTCCTGCTTTCAATGTCATCTCTTATTATTTGCAACTCGCTGTGGAGTTTATACGTTTCTTCCCTCTGTCTCTCTAATTGTCTGATTTCTACTTCCACCCTTTGCTTTTCACCCTCAATCTCCTCCCAGCATTTCTCATGATCCTGTCTTTCCTTCTTGATAACGTTTTGAATCTCTTTAGATTCTGCTCTTATCTCTTCTAGTGCTTTCATCTCTTCTTGTACATACAGTTTGTCATGTCTTAGATTTTGTAATTGCATCTCCAGACCATTTTTCATATTTTCAAGATCGTCCATCTCTTGATCCATCAACTTTTTGCTGATTTCAATCTGCTCTTTTTCTTTCTGCACTTCTTCAATCAGCTTTCTGTATTCATTGCGTTCTCTTGTCATTGTTTCACCCATTTCCATTAATCTCTGTCTCTCCTCTTGAATTTCAGCCTCCTTTCTTTCCAGATTCCTTTCAATCTCCTTCTTGATTTTATACATTTCATCTTGAGTCAGCTGCTGCTGCTCTTCCATAAAAGTTTTTACTCTATTTTCAAGCTCACTTTCCTTTCTTTGCAGTTCTCTTTGACGTGTATCCAGTTTCTGTTGCTCTGAATGTAATTTTTTCTTCTCTTTGTCAAAATCATCCCTTTCCTTCAGAATGTCCATCTTCATTTGCTCTAGAGCATCTTTCTGATTTTGAATCTCTCGTTTCGCCATCTCATCTTGTTCTTTCTGCTGTAAGGTTTTTCTTTCCAGGTCCTCTGTTTCCATCACTAACTCTTTCCTCTTAAACTGCAGATGTGTCATTTCCCTTTCATAAACATCCCTGTCATTTTTCAGTTGAATCTTATCATCTTGAAGTTCTGCACTCATTATATTGAGATCTTTCTTCCTGGTCTCTATTTCTGTGTTGATAGTCTCTATATCTTCTCTTTGCATTTGAAGTTTTATACTGAGGTCGGTTAATCTCTCTCTCTCATTGTTTGCTTCCTGAATGAGTCTTTCAGTGATCTCTGACTTCTTCTGAAGCTCGGCATTCTCCTGTTCAATCAAATGTCTCTCTGTGATGAACATCTGCTTCATTACTTCCACTTGCTCTTTTTCTTCGTTTAGTACACTCTTCATCTCATGTAGTTTCTTCTCTCCTTTTGTGGCATCATGGAACTTTTCGTCAAGTTTAGCCCTCTCATTTTCTAGTTCATTCCTCATCTTTTCTAGATTTTCCAGATCCACATCATATGCTTTCATGGCAGCACGCACTTCATGTCTTTGTTGATTGATTTCCGCTTGATCATATTCTAACCGATCTTTCTCCGTGATCAAAGCTTGTTTTGAAGATTCAACATCAACTCTCTGTCTCTGGAGTTCACCTCTAAAGAACTCCAGCTCTTGCTTCTCGTGCCTTAAATTTTCCATTTCTTTTTCTATATCTTCTCTCTTCCTCAGGATTTCCATATTGATCTGTTCAAGTGTGTGTTTCTTTTTCTCTATTTCTTTAATAATCCAGCCCTTCTCCTCCAACTCATGTTTCTGCTTCTCCAGCATCTGGTCTTTCTTCTTTACTTCAGAAATAATTCCTTCCAGTTCAGCCCTTTTCTTGTCATGAAGTGTTTTCATTTCTTCCATGGTTTGCCTCAGGTTTTCTATATCTTTGTTGAGATCACTCTTGTTTCTCAAGAGTTCCTCAGTGTCCAATTGCAGTTCTTCCTTGTTCTTTCTTGTGTCCTTGAACTCTTCCATTTTTTCTTTATCTATTTCTACCTCAACCAGCTTTCTCTTGGTCTCTGTATCCTCTTTTTCTCTGTTTATCTCATGTTTCAGCTGCTCCAGTTTTTCTCTTTCTTTCTGCAGCATCCTCTCTCCTGCCTGTTGCTTCTCTACAAGTTCTGCCCTCATCTCTTCCAGTTCATTCTTGTCTCTTCTGACAGTTTCTAACTCTTCTCTAAGGCTTCCAAGATGTTCCTGTATTTGTCCAATATCTTGAATGAGCCTCTGGATCTCAGACTTGAAGTTTTCCTTTTCATCTCTCACCACCTTACTTTGCTCCATCCTGTTCTCCATGTCAACTTTTAGATTTCTCACCATTTCGCTGATTTTCACAACCTCTAGTATCAGGCTTTGGATGTTTGCGTTGGTACTTTCTTCCTTTTCTAAGTTCACAGTTTTCTCCACCAATAATTTGAAATCCTCTCTTGAGCTTTGAACATCATTCCTGAGTATTTCCAGCTCCTGCCGGTCTCTGTTCATCTCCTCTTTGGCCTTTGCTATATCAGTCTTCATTTTCTCCATCTCATCCCTCTTTCTCGTCATTTGTTTCATCTTCTGGTCCAGATCTTTCTTTTCTATGACTATCTCAGACCTTAAGACCTCCAGTTCTCCCTTCTCATGCATCATTTTCTGAATCCTTGTTTCTAGGACCTCTCTCTGTCTCTGTATATCCATCAGCTCCACCTCTCTCGTGTCCTTTTCATGTTTTATTATCTCAGACCTCATGTTTTCTAGCTCGTCCATCTGATGTTTTAAGTCTGCTTTATTTTTCTCAAGTTCTACCTGCTGTTGATCCATCTCTGCCTTCAACTCTGTCAGTTTGTCTATTTGTCTTTTAACTTTATCTCTCTCACTCTCGCTTTCTTCTTGCTGGTTGTCCATGCTTAATGTTTTCATTTTCTCTTTTAATTCCTCTGAATCTCTCCTTGTTTCTTTTTTCTTAGAAAGTGTAAGTGTTTTTACTGCACTTTCACTAGTTGTTTCTTTTAGAAAGCTTTCATATTGTTTCTTCATGTCAGCTTTTTCTGTCTTCAGCAGTTCATTTTCATCATGGAGTTTTAGTTTGTCCAATGCCATTTCTTGTTTTTGTCTCTCCAAATCGGCTCTACTTTGCTCAAGATCACTTCGCTCTCTGCTCAACAAGTCTTTGGTACTTTCTATTTGCTGTCTCTCTTTTTGTATCTCATTGTTCTGTTTCTCATATGTTTCTTTCAAGCTCTGTTTCATGGCTTCAACTTCCACCCTCATGTTCTCCAGTTCAAATCTTTCTTTTCTAGCAGCTTTGATTTCATCTTTCATTCTTCTGAGAACCTCTCTGACATGCTCAATTTCCTGGATCAGCCTCTGCATGTAAGCACTCGTTTCTTGCCTTCCCTCTGAATCCGCTTGAACATTAGCATCTCTCTGCAAGTTTCTTTCCAGGTCATGTTTTGTTCTCCAAGCTATTTCTCTAGTCTTTTCAGCCTCTCTAATAAGCCTCTGTATCTTGGTGTTTATTTGTTCTTTCTCTTCCAGATCTCCACCTCTCTCTTCCATATGTAGTTCCTCTCCTGCTCGTTGTTTCTTATCTTTCATTCGCTCCATCTCATCAAGCTCTATACTTAACATGGCCCTGTTCATTTCAAGTTTCTCATTTGCACTTTCAATATCAGTTCTCATGTTCTCCAGCTCATCTTTCTTTCTTGCTGCCTGTCTCATCTTGTGTTCAAGATCTTTCCTCTTGCCATCAGTTTCATCCTGAAGAAGCTTCAATTCTTTCATCTCACGTTTAGTCTTTTGCATCTTGTCCTCTAATTCCTCTTTCTGTTTGAATATTTCAGCTCTCATACCAATGAGTTCCTCTACTTCTGACTGTCTTTTAGTCTCAAACTCTTCTTTTTGGATTACAATATTTAATTTGATCTCCTCCAATTTCTCCATTTCTTTCTTAGCCTCTCTCAACATTTCATAATTTGTTTCTCTTTCTTTTGCTAACTCAGCTTTAATTTGCTCTAGTTGAGCTCTTTCATCTTGAATATCCTGTTTTTGAACTTTTATCTCATGTAATTCTTTATGCAGATTTGATTTGTTTTGTTCCATATCATCTATGTCTTGTTTCAGTTGTGTCCTGCTTTTCTCAGTCACTTCCTTTTGATCTGAAAGCTCTTTTCTGAGTTGTTCAACATTTTCAATGTCCTTCTTTAATGTTTCCATCAGCTGATGCTGCTCTAAGAGTTCACGTCTTTCTCTCTCTAGGTCCTGTTTCTGCTTAAAAATCTCCACACTCATCTGATCAAGACTAGCTCTCTCTTTCTGCAGATCTGCACGTGTGATGCCACTCTCCTCGGATTGTCTTTTGAAATATTCCTTGTTTTTTTCCAGATCCATCTTTTCTTTTGTAATGATCGCTTTGTCTACAGCAATGGCTTGTTTCTGTCTTTCTATCTCGGCTTTTATTTCATCCAGGGTGTCATTTTTCATTTTGATCTCCTTAGCAAATTGTTGCCTCTCTTTTTCTAACTCTTCTGCAGCCCTCTGCCCTTCTTTTTGAATGTCTAGCTTTAACTTCTCAATATCCTCTCTCTTCTTTTCCAGCTTATCTTGCTCATTTTTAAAAGCTTGTTTCTCAGTTTGGAAGTTTTCCAAGACTCTAGCCAACTCGGCCCTCTTTTGTTCTAGATTCTCCATTTCAGCTTTTTCTTTTAAAACGTTGTTTTTCATGTCATCCATTTCTTTTTGTTTATTTTGAAGTTCTGCTATCTTTTGTTCTAGTTCATTCTCTTTGTGTTGTATTTTTTCCTTCTCATCTTCGATTTGAGCTGTTTGTCTCAAGTTATTTGTACTCACTTGCTTAAGAATGTCTTTTTCTCTCTGTAAGTCAGTCCTTTGTCTCTCTAGTTCTTTCTCAGCTTGGTTTATCTCTGCCTTGGTTTTCTCCAGCTCAGATCTTTCTTCTTGAAGCAAGTCTTTGGTGGACTGAATTTCCATTCTCTGCTTCTCTGTCTCATCCGCAGGAATACCACTGATGTCTATCTGCTTTTTAAATTTGTCTCCCATCTCTTCTGGCCCCTGTCTTTCATTTTTTCTTTTCTCAGATCGTTGCTCCAAGTCTTCAGCTTGTCTTTGAAGGTCAATTTTCATTCTCTCTAGTTCCTCCTTTTCATATTGAATGGTTTGTTTCTCAACTTTTAGATTCTTTAATTCTTTCTCCATATCCATTTTCTGCCTCTCCATATGATACATATTTTTGGTCAACAGTTCTCTGTCTTTTTCAACCCGATCCTTTTCCTCAAATAATTTTAGTCTCAGTTGTTCACAGGCCTTCTTTTCTTCCTCTATACTCACCATATCTCTCTCCATGTTTCTCTTCTGTGCCATCATTTCCACTCTTTCTCTTTCTAGGTTGGTCATTTCTGTCTTTGTGAATTCCATTAGATCATCAACCTCCCGTTGTAATTGATCAATGTCAGTTTGTCTCTGGTCCAGCTGACTCATTTCCATCATGATTGTGTTTTTCAGTTCATCCATTTCATCTTGTTGTTGTAAAATGTCTTCCTGCAGCTTTGCGAGTTCACTTTCTCTTTGAGAAACATCTTCATTAGCTTTTGTAATAGTCTCCGCTTGTTTTGAAATGCTCACCCTCATTTCTTCAAGAGTGTCTCTCTCTCTCCGCATCTCTTCTATTGTGATCTCATTCTGTTCTGCAAGAAGTTTGTTGACTTTAGCGATTTCTGTTGTGATTTTCTCTGAATCAGTCTTCTCCATGTCTGCCTGTATTCTTTCAAGTTCTTCCTTTCCTACTCTTAATTCTTCCTTTTCATCTTCAAGCATATTTTGTTCTATTGTTATTTTCTCACTAATCTGTTCAAGCATGTTTCTCTCTTTTTGTATCTCTGCCATTGTGGTTGCAATGTTTGTTTTTTGTTCAGAAAATTGTTTTTCAAGCTCTTCCTTGGATTGAGACATCTCTGCTTTGGTTTTCTCTAGGTCAGACCATTCCCTTCTAATCAAGTCTTTACCTCTTTCAATTACTTGTTCCCTTTGTATTTCAGTAAAGGTTTCATCCAGAACATCTCTCTTCTTTTTAATTTCCACAATTAGACTATTGATTTCTTCTCTCTCTTTCTGGAGTTGAGCTGCCATTTCATCAAGCCTTTGTCTTTCATGTTGTGTTTCTAATTTGATCTTCTCAATCTCATGTGCTTCTCTTTGCAGGTCAGTTCTGATCTGTTTTATCACTTCCTTCTCATTCCCCAAAGCTTCTCTCTCAAGTTTCAGACGATATGAGTCACAGTCTACATTGACTAGCTTTTGTTGCAGAATTTCCTGGTCTCTCTTCAGCAGTTGTCTGTCATTTTCTAGCACTTCCTTTTCAGTCAATACCTCCTTCGTATGAAGCTCAACATCTTCAGACGTCTTTTTCAGCTCAGCCATTATGTTCTGTTTTTCCCTGTTCATTTCAGCGCTTTCATTTTCAATAATGCTCTTCTCATTCTTTGCACACTCCACAATGTCATCCAGCTCCTTCTGCTGTTTTTCTATTTCAGTCTCTCTGAGTTCAAGCTGCTGCTTCTCAGTCATGATCATTTGTTTGAGGTTTTTCATTTCACTTTGTTGTTTATGAATCTCTGCTTGAAGTTGCTGTAATTCATCCTCTCTTAGTCTTATTTTCTCTTTCTCATTTTCAATATCATCAGTTTGTTTGGAGATGTTTACTCTCATTTGCTCAAGATTGTTTTTCTCTCTTTGTAGATCTGCCATTGAAGAATCATTTGCAGCTTTCATTTCATCCAGAATCTCATTTTTTCTCTTTGTGTCTTCAGCTAGATGAACAATATCTTCTCTCTCTTTCTGAAGTTCTTCTGCCATCTTTTCCAAACTCTGTCTTTCAATTTGTGTTTCTTCTTTTAGCTTTCTGATGTCATCAGCTTCTCTTTGCACCTCAATTTTCATCTGTTCTACACTATCCTTCTCATCTTGAATAGCTTTTTTATGATATTCAAGCTTCTTTATCTCTCTCTCTAGGGCTGCTCTTTTTTCTTCTATGTCAGCGTTGTATGTTGTTAACACTTGTGTCCTTTCCTCAGCTAATTTTCTTTCATTATTCAGTTCCACTTTAAAGAGCTCCAGTTTATCCTGTTGCTCTGAAATACTATCTCTAGGTAGAAGCGTGTCTTTTTCTGCTAGTGTGTTCTTGTTCTTTTCTCTTTCTTCAACGAGTTGGTTTTCAAGATCTTCCTTCGCTCTTGCTATATCCGTCACAGTTTTCTTCAGCTCAGATAGAGCCCTTTCTTGCATCTGTTTATTCGACTCGTTTGCTTTCCTTTGCATTTCTATTTCGTGTTGCACATTTTCTAGAGCCACTTTTTTCTTGTCAAGTTCCTCTGCAAGACTCTGAACATTGTCTCTATCTTTTTGAAGATGGGTTGTTGCTTCCTTAAGCTTCTGTCTTTCATTTTGCATCACTACTTTTATTTTCTCTATGTCTTCAGCTTCTCTTTTTAGCTCAGCTTTTATCTTGTTTTTCTCATCCTCGATCATTTGTTTCTGAAGCTTGATCATCTCCAACTCTTTAACTACATCAAGCTTTGTTTGTTCCAAAGCATCCATATCTGTTTTTATGCTCTTCCTGCAGTTGTCAATTATTTCCTTTTCATCATACAACTCCTTTCTAAGCAGTTCTAACTTTTCACTCTCCTTTTTTAATTCTTCCCTCAAATTTACCTCCATATTCTGTTTTTGATGTATTATTTCTGCTCTTTCCCTCTCTATATAATCTCTCTCCCTCCTTATCTGTTCTTTGGTTTCATCTGTCTCTCTTTTCTGTTGATCTATTTGAAGTTTAATGTCTCTAAGCCCAATCTTCTCCATGGAAATCATCACCTTCTGCTCATCTATCTCCGTTTGCTGTTTCTGAATTTCCATTTTTAGACTTTGCAACTCTTCTTGTTTGTATCTTGTTTGCTCAATGTTCTTTTCTAGATCATCTCTCTGTCTTGATATGTTCATTCTTAACTGCTCGAGAATCTGTTTCTCTTTGTGTATCTCAGCCAGTGTTTCTTCATTGTGTCTTTTATGCGATTCAAGTTGGTCCTGAAGATTTTCGTTCGCTCTGGATATCTCTGTCTTAGTTTCCTCCAGGACAGACTTTTCCTTTTCAGATTCAGTTGTTTGTATTTGTTTTCTTAGGTCTGCTTCCTCTGATCTTATCCTGGCAAAATAAGTCTCTATATCTTCCTTTTCTTTTTGAAGTTTGTTTACCATTTCCTTAGCCTTCTGCCTGTCATTTTCTATGCATTCCCTTAGTTTAGCAATATCTTCTTTTTCCTGTTGGAGCTCAGTTTTCATTTTATAGAATTCCTGCTTTTCTTTGCCAATCAATTGTTTCTGGTATTTTAAGGTCTCAAACTCTTGCAATAAGATGGCTCTATTTTCTTGCATATCCTCTTGATTTCTGTCCAGTATTTTCCTGTTGTTTTCAATTGATTCTTTTTCTCTGAGAACTTCTTGTTTCATGAGATCCACTATTTCACTTTCCCGCTTCAGTTCTACTTGCAAGCCGTTCACTCTTTGTCTTTCTTCCATTACATCAGTCCTCTCTTTCTCAAGTCTGTCCATCATATTCTCCAGTTCTCGCTTTTGATTGTCTATTTCAGCCTGCTTTTCATTAAGCTGACTCTTCTCTTTCATGATAATATCCTGTATCGCTTCTATTTCTTTTTGTTGTGCATAAAGTTGTGAGGTACGTATATTCAGTTCATTTTCTTGATGTTTTAAACTGTCCTTGGCTTGTTTAATATCACGTTCCGCTTGTGAGATGTTCAACTTCATTTGCTCAAGGGAATTTGTTTGCTTCTCTATCTCTATCCGATCAATATCATTCATTTTTATCTTTTCAGCAAGATCTTCTTCTGCTCTAGCCATCTCTGTTTTGCTTCTTTCCACTTCAGATTTCTGGTTTTCTAGTATATCTTTTTCAGTTTCATTTGTTTGCTTTTGTTTTTCTAGCTCAAGACGCATCCTCTCCAGAGCTTCTTTTCTGTCATTTCCCTCATGTTCAATTTGAGCTGCCATATCTTTTATACTTTGCTTTTCAGCCACCACCTCTTTCTTTATTCTCTCAATATTGTCAGTCTCTTTCTGAAGCTTAGCTCTCACCTGCTGTATCTCTTTTTCAAAAGATTGCCTGTGAAACTGCAAGTTTTCAAATTCTTTGTGCAGTTTGGCTTCATCTTTCTCTAAGTCTTCTTTATCGATTTCCAGTGATTTCATGTGGCTTTTAAATACTTCTTTTTGTTCAGTTATATTTTTCTTTAGGAGCTCCACATTTTCATATTCTACCCTCAATTCTTCTCTCAATTTGTCAATTTCCTGTCTCTCTTTCTCCAGATCTCCCGCTTCTCTCTCTCTTACAGTCTTTAAATATTGTATTTTTTCATGAGCAACTGTCCCTTGTTGATCTTGGTCAGCTTGCATCTGCTCGACTTGCATCTTTTCCATCCTTAAAATGCTCTTCAACTCATCTATTTGTTTTTGTTTGTTTTCAATCTCTGCTTCTTTATGTTTCAGTTCATTTTCTCTCAGTCTTATATTCTCTTTATCATTTTCTATGATGCACCTTTGATTTGAGATGGTTTCAATCAGCTGCTTAAGACTGTCTCGTTCTTTCTGGATCTCTGTCAGTATAATACTGTTCTTTTCTTTTTGCTGAGCAAATTCATCGTTGAGTTCTCTGAGTTTAAACTTTTCCTGTTCTAGCACATCTCTCTCAGACTCAACATATTGCTTTTCTTTTTCAATCTCCATGCGTAGCTCATCTAGAGCTTTTGACCTCTTCTCCGTCTCTTCAACTAAACTGTCAGTGCATTGTCTTTCTTTTTGAATTTTGGCTTCCATATCTTTAACGTTTTGTATGTCATTTTGAACAGCTTGTCTTAAATTTTCAATGACACTGGCTTCTTTTTGCAGACTAGCCTTCGTGGCCTTCAATATCTCAGATGCTTTTTCCTGCTTTTCTATGTCAGTTTGCTTTTTGTCCAGGTCCTCCCTCTTTCTTTTTGTCTCCTCTGCAAGACTCACAATGCCATCTCTCTCTTTCTGAAGTTGTATAGCAGTGTTTTTAAGTTTCTGTCGTTCAGCTTGTGTATCTTGTCTTAGCTTCTCAGTGTCTTTAGTTACTCTTTGCAGCACAGATTCAGTCTGTACCAACATGTTTTTCTCTTCTGCAATACTTTGCCTTTGTAATTTTATCTCCTCTGCTTGTATCCCCAAATTGGTTTTCTTTTGCTGCAGATCTTCTATCTCTCTCATTAAAGCTATTCTGCAGTCCTCAATAAGTCGCTTCTCATTTAGTAGCTCTTGTTTCAGAAGCTCCACAGTTTCTAGTTCTCTGTTTAATGCATCTGTCATGTTTCTGTCCATCTGCTGCTTCTGCTCCTTTATAGCCGCCCTCTCTCTGTCAAGACTGTCTTTTTCACTTTGTGTAAACTGCATGATGTTATCCACCTGTTTTAGCTTTTCAGCTATTTCCTCTTGACCTTTCTGAAGTTGACTTTTTTGCATGAAAACTATATTCTGAATATCATGCATGTCTTTTTGTTGTCTGTTAAGATCAACCTGCATTTGCTGTAGTTCATTTTCTCGTTTCTTTACTTCTTCCTTTTCATTCTCAAAATCACATTTTTGTTGTAAAAAGAGTTCATTAATTTTCTCAAGGGTCTCTCTCTCCATTTTGATATTTTTCAATGTTTGCTCATTCTCCTCTCTCAGGTTCTCTAGATCTTTATTTTCTCTCACAATCTGTGCTTGTATTTGTTGAATATCACACATTTTCTTTTCTAGTTCCTCTCTCTCTTTTTGAAGCTGCTCTGCCCATTTCTCCATATTCTGTCTTTCTTTTTGCACATTTTGTTTTAACCTTTCAATATCACTAGACTCCTTTTCCAGCTCATATTTCATGTTCTCTAATGTTCTCTTTTCATCCTCTATGCTTTTTTGCTGAGCTTCTATGTCTTCTAGTTCCCTAGCGAAAGTGTCTTTTAGATCATCCTCCATGGTTTGTTTTTGTTTTTCTATATCCTGTCTAATGTGATTTAGGACATCTCTTGCTTTTTCTAATTCTGTTCTTATCATGTCTTCTTTTTCCCTGCTTTCTGTAATCTCAGCCTGCAGGTCATCCCATCCTTTCTGTATTTCTAGCTTTGTCCTTTCCAGCTCATCTTTTGTGTTTTCTAGCTCCTGTTTTCGCCGTTCTAATTGCAACTCCATGTCTGCTGCATTTTTTGTTGCAGTTTGCAGTGCGACTTCTTTCAGCGAAAATTCATCCTTGCTCATTTTTATTTCTGCTAGTTGTCTCTCAATTGTACTTTTTTGTGCAAGTAAGTCTTTTTTTAAATGATCCAGTGCTTCTCGCTGTTTATCCAGCTCCTCCATGGTTAAGATCATCTGATATTTTCCTATATCATCTATCACATCAGTTTGGACTTGCGCATCAGCTTGTTTAATCTCCATCATTCTTGTTTTTTCCAATTCACATTTCTCTCTCTGTAGATGAACACTTCATGTTTACTTTAAGAGTCCAGTTGCTGCTGACAGTATTGATAATACAGATAATATAAAACATCTGTTAAATGCATGTAAATTGTTACTTACCTTTTCTTTTCCTGTCCTTTCTTGAGCAATGAGTTCTTTCTCTCTCTGTATCTCTTTTTTGGCCTCTTCTATGTCCTCCAAAGCATTTTTCACATCTTCTCTCATTTGCTCCACCTTATCATTCTCTTTAATGGTCTCCTCCAGCCTCTCCTCCAGTTCCTCTCTTTGCCGCTGCAACATATTTCTCATGAGTTCTAGTTCGTCCCGTTCCCTCATAATCTTTTCTTCTCTGTATTCAATCTCTCTTCTCCTTCGTTGAACTTCATTCTTCAGCAGCTTCATCTCATCCCTGTCTCTCTTCATCATTTCCTTGTTGTGTTCCACCTCACCCTTAAGACCTCGCAGCATTTCACGGATGTGTTCAACCTCCAGAATGAGCCTCTGCATTTCGGCATTCATCTCTTCTTGGTCTGTTGTCTCCATCTGACTTCCTGCCATTTGGTTTTCAATCTGGAATTTTGCTTTTCGCACCATTTCTCTTGTCACCTCAATCTGTTGGATAAGGTTGATTATAGTGAGGTTCATCTGTCCTTTCTCTTCTTCTAAATCTCTCTCCTCCATCCTAAATTCAATCTCCTCTCTTGCTCTTTGGATTTCAGCTTTAACTTGCTCCATTTCATACTTCTGCCTCTCTGTCTCCACTCTTTTACGTTCCATCTCATCTTTTGCTCTTTGTATCTCCATCTTCAGTCGTTCCATCTCGTCCTTCTTCCTCATGGTCAATTTCATCCTTTTCTCGAGTTCTTTCTTCTTCCCTTCTATTTCTCTCTTCATCAGCTCCATTTCTCCAATCTCTCGTTTGGTTTTCTGCATCCTTTCATCAAGCTCTTCTCTTTGTCTTTGTATTTCCTCTTTGACAAGCTGCATTTTGTCCATTTCTGCTTTTGCTAGCTCCATTTTGCTTTCAACATCCTCTTTTTGTTTTAAGATCTCAGTCCTCATCAGTTCCATCTGGTATCTCTCACACTTTGCTTCCATCATCTGGATTTCAATATCTTCTTTCTGTTTTTGGAGGTCTGCTTTCATCTTTTCAAGTTTAGTCATTTCCAACCTTGCCTTTTCCATCTTTATGCCAATGTCCTTATTTTGTTTAATTAACCCCACCTTTGTGTCTTCAATCTCACCCAGCTCCTTCTTCATAGCTTCTATCTTCCTCATCGTCTCATCCTTCTCCCTGTTTAATCTCTCTCGTTCCTCCAGCTCTCCCTTTTCAGCCTCATCCCACAACCTCTTTATCTCCGCTCTCACTCTGTTAATCTCATCCTTGACCTCTTCATAAGTGTCTTTCCCTCTCAGCGTTTCCACACGAATCTTCTCCAGGTCTTCTCTCTCATGCTCCATGTCCTCTGTCATCTTCCTCAAAGCGTCCTCCCATCGTTTTGTCTCCTCTAACCTTTTATTCACTTCCTCTCTTTGTTTCTGGATCTCAATCATAATACACTCGACTTTCTCTCTGTCTTGTTGCGCTAATTCTTTGCTTCTGTTCATGGTCTCTGTGTCAATAACTAACTGAGTCTTGATCTTCTCAAGTTCTTCTCTTTGTCTCTGCACCTGAGCACTCTGTTCTATGTCATATCTCATCATCTCATACCTTCGTTTTTCTAGATCTTTCTTCTCGTTCTGGACCTGAACTCTAATCTGTTTGAGCTCCTCTCTCTCCTTCTCTATCTCAGCTAAAGACTTTTCCTGATCTTCCTTGTCCTTAAGCACAGCTATTTTCATTGGCTCAACAAACTCTCTCTCTTGCTGTGTGTCCTCTAACATTTTCTGCTCTCTGCTTTCTTTTTCAGAATGCCTCAACTTTTCTAGCTCATGCCTGGCTCTTTGTATTTCTTCATTTATTTGTTCTAACTCCTCTGTTTTTTTGTGTATTTCATCCCTTTGCTCTAATGCCTCTGTTATGGCTTCATACCGCCTTTTTTCAGACTCTTCCATTTGCTTTTTTAAGAGCATCTGAGCCTCTTGAACTGCAAGTATGGCATGGTTTGCCTCCTCTTTTTCTTGTTTTGCCACTCTAATCCTGTGCTCTATTTCTGCCTGCTGTCTTTGTAGCTCATTTCTCATCCTTTTGATTTCATCTGCTTCTTGATTAGCCTGTTCTCTGCTGTTATTAATCTCCCCTCGATCTTTCTCCATATTTTCTACCATTTTTGTCAGCTCTTCTTTCTTTGCTTTAGCCTCATCCATCTGTTTGACAGCTGCACGTTTGTCTTCTTCTGCCTGAACCCTCATTTTTTCAAGACTATCCTTCCATTGCATGAGCTCATTCCTGCTCTCTTCAATATTTTTCTGGGATCTTTGGACCTCGTCCCTTAATTTCTCTAGTCTGTCCAGCTCATGCTGAGTATTTGCTCTGAGTTCCACCTCCTCTTTCTCTGTTTCATGCCACCTGCTCTCCATTGCCTCCTTCACCTTGAGGATTTCACTTCTGAGGAACTCGCACTGTTCGGTCTCTATTCTCACCAATTCTCTCTTTCTTTCCAGCTCCTCCCACTCTTCCTCCAACTCAGCCTTTGTCTCCTCCATTTTTTCTTTTGTTTTTTGGATCTCCTCAACCTTCTTCTCAATATCTTCAATTTGTTCTTGAATTTCAGCCTTCATTTTTTCAATTTTCCCATTTTCCCGGATTGCGACTTCTTTGCTTTTCTCGATCTCCTCTTTGGCTCTGTCCATCTCATGTTTAATTATTTCTAGCTGTTGTCTGTCCCTCAGCATCTCCTCTTGTCTTTGGTTCAAGCTGTCTTTTTCAGCCTTGATCTCTGCTTTGATCAGTTCTGTCATTTCTCTTTCTTGTCTGGCTTCTTTTCTTATATTAATGCTTTCTTCCTTCTCTTTCAGTATCTTTGCTTTCTCCATATCATTAGCCCTTTGTACCTCTGCTCTTACACTCTCCAGCTCGTCTCTCTCCCTCTGCAGTCGAGCTCTGTGCTCTAACTCCTCTGTCACTATCTCGTACCTCTTCTTCTCCATTTCTTCTTTAGCTTTCTGTATGTCTTCCTTCTGTTTTTCTAGAATATCTTTATCTTTCTGCATCTCTATTTTCATATGTTTCAGCCTAACAGTTTCTGTTTTTATGTCCTCAACTCTGGCATCCATAGATGTCTTGTGATTGTGAACGTCCACTTTGGCCTGTTCGATTTTTTCCCATTCCTTTTTGACCAGCTCTTCATTCATCATCAGCTCCTCTCGACCTCTCTCAATTTCATGCTTCATCTCTTCCAGATCTTTTTCTTTTCTAAAGACATCTTGCCATTTCTTTTCAATGAGGTTGTTTTCTGTAAGTGTTTGAGCTCTCAGCTGGTTTATTCTCTCATTCTCTTGTTTTGAAAATGCTCTGTTTCTTTCAACCTCTTCTCTTGCTCTTTGAATCTCATCTTGCAGGTACTTCAGCTCATCTTTCTCTTTCTGAATTAAAGCTGTCCGTTCCAGCCCTTCTTTCTCTGTTTCATGCCACCTTTGTTCCATTTCCATCTTAACTTGCTGTATATCAGCTTTAATCCGTTCAAACTGGTTTCTTTGCCTCTTGATGTCGTCCTTCTTTCTCTCCAACTCTGCTTTTTCCTCCTCTATTTCAGCTCTTATCTGCTCCATCTGACACTTTGTTTTCTGTGTTTCCTCAATCTTCATCTCCATCTCATTGATCTGAACTTGTATGGCACTTTTCATTTGTTCCATTCGTTCCATCTCATACTTTTTGCTTTCACAGTTGCTCTCCAGCTCCTCCTTCTGTCTCAGAGTCTCATATCTGATCATTTCCAAGTTCTCTCTCTCTCTCATGATTTCAACACTCTTTTGCTCCAGGGTGGTTTGCTCAGTTTGGAGGTCAGACCTCATCTGCTCAATCCTCTCTCTCTCTCCATTTACCTCTTCTTTATTCCGATCCATTCTTTCACAGATGTGGTCCATCTTGGCTTTCATGTGAGTAATAGTTCTCTCAAATTGTCTTTTTTCTGTGGTCATCCTGGCTATCTCATCTTGCTGTTGCTGAATCATCTGCCTCATGTTGTCTATCTCCGTCCTTTCTTGCTTAGTTCCTTCCCAGAATTTCCCGATCTGCTCAATGGCACGCATTGTTTTCAGTCTACGCTTTTTTAGAAAATCTTTTCTCTTCTGGATTTCACTTGTATGCCCATTCTTGTCATCCTGTTTTATTTTTTCTCTGGGAGGACTGCTTCTCTCTGTTTGTGTGTGCTTGCTGTTACGTAGTCTCCATTCTGCAGAAAAAAAAAAAAAAAATACAAATGAAAACATAAAAAAAAAAAAAGATTATACTATATACAGTATGTTTATATATAATATATATATTCTAACCTAGTTCTTGAATCAGTTCAGGCTCTGTCATTCTCAGGATGAGATGGAAGGACACTCTGTTTAGGGGTGGCTGTCTTTCCAAAGCCTTAAACAGGAGCCGCATTGCCTCCTGCTTGCTTGGAGCAGCCTGCACTTGTTGAGCTGCCACATCATGAATCAGACTTTGGGAGATAACATCCTCAGCAATGTCGCTGACCCGAGTCGCTCTTGTAATTATCTGCTCCTTGAATTCTGTCAGGAAGTCTCCAACTGTTGGGAAGGCGAACATTTGCACTGCATTCATAAACAATGCATGACACAATCGCAATAAATGACACTTTGATTAAATTACGTGGTGCAGTGAACTTTACCGTAATCTCTGGATTGTGCCATGGCGGCTTGCTATACATGATTTTAAAATGGATGAATTGTGATCTGAAAATTAATAGAAATTAATTACTTTGTGTACTTCAGTATTAAAAATAAAGTAATAATATAGAATAAAAGTAAATGTACAGTAATATAAAGGTGTGGTTGTTTGACTGTTATACAGTTCTCTAAATATTTTACCTATGATATATATTGTGAAATAGAGAAAAATAATAAAGCAAGATATATATTTAATCCAGATAATACTGTATTTTATACACAAGTATAAAGGAGGCATAAATGGTATTTCTGCATTTTTATAGATTTAACAAAGTAAAATGATCATTAAAGTATGTTTTACAAAAAATACTATTTAATTTTTTCTCCTTCAAAATTTCATGTTTAACTTGATGCGATACCATTCCCTTATGTTTGTGAAAAGACATTTCTGAGTGTGTAGCTTAAGGAAGCAATATTTTATAAAATTGTTTAAAAGATTCTTACCTTCTGTGTTATTACTGGATTGAATTAGTTCTGCCAATGTAGTTGTGGTCTGATGATGGAGGCATATTGCTGTAGTAATAGTGAAGGTGATTTTGAACATTTAAAAACAAATCTTATCTTACTTTAGCACATGCTTGATGTCTGCGTAATTTACATAAAATTTGGCTGTGGGTGTTAAAATTTCTTCTGTCTGGTCCTCTCTGATAAACAAAGTGTACGACTGTGCAGGTCCACCCCTGACACCGTGTAATGTGAAGTATCCACTGCAACACCCGCTTGTAGGCCCTACTAACTTTTGAGAATGAATCCATACCAAATGAGATATAGTCTATAATGGGGTTCCAAAGTATGGGATCTCAATAGTAACTGTTTGTTTGTAATTCAGTGCATTTTCCCCCATTGCAAATCATATTAACAGCAAAGATATTCGAGTGAACAATAAAACAAATAAATAAATAAATCCACTTGTACAGATGCACTTCAGCTGCATTAAAGGGACAATAAGTAACTTTTTAGGTATTTTATTATCTAAAATCAATATTTTTATTCATAAATATGCCCTCAATGGTGTACAAATACCTATGCCAATGTTTAAACTAATCCTTGTAAATGAAGAATTTATTATCTTTATATACATGGGACGGGTAGGTCGACGGAGGCTTCCATGTAGTTCCGCCATCTTGCAAAACTATAATAGCAGAGAGGGACAAAAAGTACTAAGCCAACGCGTTTCCACAGCGCGTTTTCGGTCAGAGCCAGAAACGCAGGTGCAGAGCAGTGAGAGGCGCTTGAAACTGCACCGGCAAGTTTAAAAGTCTGGATTGCATTCTTATTATGGACCATACATATGCCGCGCCACAGGAGAAGAAAACATCGTCGCCAAAACAGTCAAAAATAGAACGTAAAAGGAAACGTGACCGTAGATTACAGAAAACAAGAGTTAATGTCGGGGAAGCTTTTTCTAGGTGGAAAGAGCTAATGCTTGATAAAGATTTCAAAAGAGATGCTGAAGTGGCCAGTTTTCTTCTCGACAGGTAAGTCAGTGTTACAGTCTATATTATAATATTTTTTTTTATATCTAACAATGCATATAATTCAGAAAATATAACGAATAAATTAGACATAACTACTAATTACAATATTTCATGTTTTCCACAGTCAGTAATTCATACTGTAACATTCGTTTGTTAGTTGTCATGTTGCAGTTTGTTTGAAATAACACACCTGTTCACCTGAAGGAAAACTCGACGAAGTGCTATTAGAAGACATCCTGTCAAAGCTTTTTGGTACATATCGCCTACCGTAGATGCAACGCGCATTTGAAAAAGCGAGGCGCTGGCTAGCAAAATTAGTTTGAATGCAAAATACAATTTCACCACTAGATGGGAGTAATTCCTGCTTAGTGTCCCTTTAACGACATACGTGTAGAACATATGTCTGTACAAAAACGTTTATATGATCAGTCAAATGTTAACTAGATCTTCTTCATTTGCATTATATTGTTTTCTAAAATATGTAAAAAAAAAAAAAATAATAATAATAATAAAAAAAAAAGAAAAGAAATAAAAAAAGAAAAAGAAAGAAATTCGTTTCCCAACGATTCGTTCGACTGGGACTTTTACCGAGACTGTTCTCTATGACTTTTATTATAGACTGTTATCCAGGACTTGTATTATGAAAAGCTACATCCGTCAAGAAGAGCGCAGCGCAGACCAGCGGCGAGCTGCAGATAGAGGCGGGGTTTTCTCACCAGCGTGTTCTTCTTAAACTTGCAAAATGTCTTACGCAATGAGGTAAGTTAACTTGCCAGTTGTTTTATTCTTCTTTAACTAAAATAACATCTGTGTAATTAAGTTGCAAACTTAGGTTCAGCATATTTTGTTATTATTATTTATTATGTTGGTGGTTAGCCTGTCCAGTGCCTGTTAGCATGTTGTTCTGCTAGCCGCTTTGCTTTTTATAAATAAAATAATAAATGCTATGTATTTATTGATAAAGTACACGCGTTAAAACTGATTAAACAATACGTTTGATTCGATACAAATGTAGAACCTTTTAAACACAATGTTTCCGAATAACGAGACTGTTCATTCATGAATGAATGAATGAACGAAGAAGCGAGCATTAACATAAACAGTGATGCTCGTTTCACCTGTGAGTCACTGTGTCAATCAGTTATTTCGTTTGGCTCGTAAATGAATCTCTTTCACACAAGTTTGAGATGGTTTCCCTCCTTTAATTTTTTTTTATTTATTTTTTTTATTTTTCCTCAGAGGAGATCGTGGCAGGGGTCGAGGTGGCCGATTCGGCTCCCGCGGAGGTTTGGTCCAGGGGTGCGTTGTTTATATATTTTCTTCTTATTGTTGTTGTTAATTTGCTTACTTTTATTTATATTGACCGTGTCCATGTCTCCCTTTCTTTCAGGTATCGACCCTTTGTCCCTCACATACCATTTGACTTCTATGTCGTAAGTGCTGTTCTACACTGATTCTTTGCTTTGTGAAACCGTAAGCCTGCAGCTCATAAATCACTTCTTGCAGTGTGAGATGGCCTTTCCTCGAGTGAAGCCGGCCCCTGATGAGACCGCTTTCAGTGAATGTCTGCTGAAGAAAAACCAAGACCTCAGTCCTACCCCTGTTGAACAGGTACAATGATGCTGCATTAAGATAAATGCTGCCAAAACACTCATATGATTACTGTCCATGCAGGTCAAGCTGTGTACCAGCAGATGATAGAACTCTGAAATCTTAAAAATAATGTTTTAGGATAATTTCTCAGTTTTTTTTATTTTATATATATATATATATATATATATATATATATATATATATACACATATATATAATTCTTGCTCACAATTATTTATTTTGCAGGCTTCTATTTTGTCCTTGGTCACTAAGATTAACAACGTTATTGACAACCTCATCGTGGCACCTGGAAACTTTGAAGTGGTGAGAAGACAGTCCATCTTCATTGTCTTTCTCAATACTTTTTGTAATACTAAACTTAACCAATGTTTAACAATTCCCAGCAAATTGAGGAAGTAAGGCAAGTGGGCTCGTATAAAAAGGGGACCATGACAACAGGACACAATGTAGCGGACCTCGTAGTTATCCTGAAGATCTTACCCACCTGTGAGTCTCGTTATTTCATCCACTGAGTTCTGCTTAGTTGTCTTAAAATGTTAATCACTAGCACAAGTATGCCTCATTTATCGATAATACTATATATATTTTTTTTTTTGGTTTGTTCAGTGGAAGCTGTCGCTGCCTTGGGAAACAAAGTAGTTGATACTCTGCGTACACAGGACCCATCTGAGGGTGAGGATGGGTTTTAATCTGACAGGCCAATCGGAGCATAGAGGAGAAAAAAATCATTTGTTTTATTTATTTATATATATATATATATATATATATATATATATATATATATATATATATATATATATATATATATATATATATATATTGTTCTCTTCAGTACTGTCCATGCTGACCAACGAGACAGGATTTGAGATCAGCTCTGCCGATGCCACTGTGAAAATCCTCATCACCACTGTTCCACCCAACCTGCGCAAACTTGACCCAGAGCTCCACCGTATGTCCCACACTCCAACACCTATCACATGTTGTTCTTATAAATCAGCTTTTCCTAGCTTATCTATGCCATGCTGCTCATTTCTCTTTTTCTGTCTTTCTCATTATTGTCAATTTAGAATATTTAATTGTGCAAACTAATCTAGCCTATTTTTACATTTGCTATCATCTAAACGCTAATAAAAAGCACTAACAATTGAATGTCACTAAAATGCAATAGTCAAATCTTATAAATAATTAAATATCCTTTTTTTTCATACTTTACATTTAATGTTGTGATGCTTTAAATAATAGGCTTGATTTTTAGTGGTGTATTTAGTCTACATTCATGCAGAACTTTAATATCTGGCATTTTCTGATTATCTGGAATCGGGGTCGACCAGAATTGTAAAGTGTCATTTTCCCTATTCCTTTTGCAGTGGACATCAAGGTTCTGCAAAGCGCCCTGGCAGCCATTCGTCACGCTCGCTGGTTTGAAGAAAATGCTTCTCAGTCAACGTAGGGACACTTTATCTCAATGGCTTTAATGAATTAAATGTGTTGTGGCTTACTTTGGTTTCTATCTGGACTCAGTGTTAAAGTTTTGATCCGCTTGCTGAAAGACCTGCGAGTCCGATTCGCTGGGTTTGAGCCTCTAACGCCCTGGATTCTAGATCTGCTGGTGGGGCATTATTTTTGGAGTTCAACTTTTATCTAATCTTTTCTGCACTACACCAGTTGACTTAACTATAATGTTGCTCTCTTCACAGGGACACTCTGCGGTGATGAACAACCCCTCTAGACAGCCCTTGCCACTCAACGTTGCTTACAGGTTTGTTCTGCTTGTGACTCCGGTCATTGATTTTTTTTTTTTTGTGGATTTTGAGGTATAATGAGCATGCGTGTTGCAGGCGGTGTCTTCAAATGCTTGCTGCAGGTCTTTTCCTGCCAGGCTCCGTAGGAATCACTGATCCTTGTGAAAGCGGAAACTTCCGCGTGCACACTGTCATGACCCTGGAGCAGCAGGTAATGCAGATTTCAATATGTGGTAATGTACAAAATTTAGTGTTAAAAATACAGGCAGTCTGATTGATTTGTTTCTGCAGGACATGGTGTGTTTCACTGCCCAAACACTGGTGAGGGTTCTCTCTCATGGAGGCTACAGAAAGATCTTAGGCCTTGAAGGCGATGCAAGTTGTAAGTGTTTGAGGTTTATTCCAGATTAAATTGATTTATGTGGTTCCATTCATGTGTCAGGCTGAGGCTGATGTTTGTGATGGTCATCTACAGATCTCACCACTGAGATGTCTACATGGGATGGAGTGATTGTCACCCCATCTGAAAAAGCTTATGAGAAACCCCCAGAGCGCAAGGAAGAGGAGGATGAAGCGTTGGAGGAAGGGGGAGAGGGGGAAGATGAAAGCATGGAGACCCAGGAGTAATGCAGCTTGGTCTCTGACGTTTTGGCCTGGTCATTATATTTATGTTGGTTTTTATTAGAGGTCTTTGTCTCGCATCTTTGTTTTACCCAGAAGTCCCCTGCATATCTGCATTTGGGTTCTGTAAATCAGTCTGCACCTCCTAGAGTTTAAAACTATGGTAGGAACAGCAAAAAGTTATAACAAGGACCAAAAGTCAACGGCTCATTATTCCATCTTCTAACCTCAGCTCATTCTGATACGGTTATGTCTAGGAAAAGGACTGGAAATCACTTTTAATTTGGTTTCATGTTTTTTGTATTTTTATCACTGATGGATCAAGTAAAGTTTTTATTCCTTCTTTTGTACTATTTCTATGTGTGTTTATTTATTTATTTTTTTCTCAAATTTTTTTATATTGCTGGGGTATTTTTAAGGTTGCTTGGTCCTTTTAATGTGTTTATTTATTTTGTGTTAAACTTGGACAAGTACGTTAATAGATAATTAACCCAAAGATGAGGTGTGTTTACTCATCGAGCATGTGTGGTTTAGCTTTAAAACAGTCAAAAAATGAGGCTAAAAAGATTCTTCATTTGTTTTCTTGAGATGAAGATAGGTTTGTGTGTGTGGAATGATTTGATGGAAAATTAATTACATTTTAATTTGAGTACAGTATCTCTCAACCAATTGTTTTAAATCTCATCCAAGTATGCTGTTACTCAGACCAACAACAACATAACTAGTATGGGGTTGCTTTTAGACAAGAAATCAATAGGATGTTAATATTGATCTCATGTTTTGAACAATCTTACCAGTTGCCGTCATTTCTCCCAGTGAGATATATCCAGCTGCTGACCAACAGTGTTGTACGTGACAGCGGTTTCAGGGCAGCAGTGCTGGGCCAGAAGTCTCAGATTAAAGTTAGGCTAGAGCTGATGATCACCTAACCCAGGGATAGGCAAGTTTGGTCCTTGAGAGCCGCAGTCCGGCAGAGTTCAGCTCCAACCCTGAAAAGAAACCCTCACCTACCTGTAGCCTTAGTAATCCTGAGGACACTGATGAGCTTGTTCAAGTGTGTTTGATCAGGGTTGAAGCTGAACTCTGCAGGACTGCGGCTCTCTAAAACCAGTCTTGCCTACCCCTGACCTAACCCACTACATTCCTGCGAGATTCTGATTTGTGCATACACTGACTCGACACACTTTACTAACCCATGAGGCCACGGGAAGATCTAGAATGGCAGTGACGCGACGCTGGTAGTAGGTCATGTGACATGACAACGTGGCGAATCAATGTAGCCTATTATGTCCTGATTAGTGATTACAATCAATGCTGCTTAATAGATATTGGGTCTCATTCATGAAACATTCGTAAATATACGAGTAAATATCTGAGTGATTTGCGCGTAAAGAGAACTTCCCGAAAACTCTTCTCCTGATTCACAAAAACTTCGTAAACGTCAGATGTGATAGTGAAATGTGTGTGTGTGTTAATGCATTCCAATCAGTCGTAAATGGGACGCGCGTTCACGCTCACTCTCAATTACCATAAATCCCGCCTATTAAATCCGACTGACAACTATATGTGAGCATCATATTATGACACCAAACGAAGGATTTCAACATGTCTTCTCAAAAGCGACTGAAAAAGAAACATTTCTCATCTGCAGAAATTGAAGTTTTATTATCAGAAGTTCATTCAAAATGCCACATTTTATTTTCAAGCGTACTAGTGGCTTATCAGGTCCTAAAAAAGGAAGTTTGGCAGCATATTACAGATCCTATTACTGGCTCTCATAATAAAAGTTCAAAGAAAAACCGTATGTAATTAATATATATATATATTTTTTTTTTCTTCAAAATGCTGTGTAAATATGTACCCGATTAAGGTTAATTAAAATGCAGCCGTATTAATGAGCAAAACATTCAGAAGTTAAACGCACTATTTACGCGTGGCTGGGAGCAGGTGTAGATTTCTTTCGTACCAACTAACATTTGGAAAATACGAACGTTTTAATGAATCCGAAAATTTACGCCAAAACCACTTTACACGCGACTTACACAAAAATTCGTTCTGCTCGTGTTTCATGAATGAGACCCAATGCTTTTTTTCTGCGGTGTCCAAGTGATTACTTATTCAAAAAAGTACTTACTCAAGAAAGTACGCCATTTCGGATGTAGCCGTCGAATCACTTTAAAGCTTAAAAAAACACACACCACACACCAGACATTAAATTTGACATTGTTCTGTCTTCGGATTGACGCTATTCTCTTTTTATTTTGCCCTCTTTTAGAAAGTCGTGAGTTTTTCTCGAAAAAATGACGACTTCCCATTATGAAAAAAGCGGCAGATGACGCTGATAAGGGCGCTTAAAATAAACAGGCCTGTGAGGACAGTGAAATATTCGTTAACTTTCCTGCTTTAAACGTAACTTAAAGGATACTTCTTATTGTGAGTACGTTTAAAACAGACTTGTCAAAAGTCTGTTTGAAAACATCTTCAATAAAAAATACTGATTGCACCTGTAGCCTACAATGGATAAGTTCTGAAAAGTTATGAGGAAAAAAGACACTAAGTGGCCAGCAGTTATTTTACCTTGCTAAAATAGCTTTATAGTAAAAAAATGTTTACAGCCGTCGACAATATTACATTCTGTGTTTAGATTTACCACATCACAGTGTGCCATCTCCGATTTAATGATAGTAGAGTACATCTCAGTGGCCAAAAACATGATCTGTATTCAAGCTGTGCCATCGTTCATCGCAAGGCCTTCACCCTTTAGTCGCAACAAGAGTTTCAGATTTACTTTAAATCTGGAAATAATGTATTGGAACAGTTGTAAGCTATTGTAGTTTGGTAAAACAATGTGAAAAGCATAGATACAGAATCAACTTATTTTACCTTGGTACTGTATCAAACATAAATATACGAAGAAGAAAAACAATACAACAACGTGAATAATAGTGAGGACATTAATAATAAAATTGTCCACAATGTTCTGGTTTTTATAATGTAGTGTTATGAGCAACATAATGAACATATATATATATATATATATATATATATATATATATATATATATATATTAAAAATGCTTTGCTACATCACAAACTGCAGTCCAAAGCATGGTCCAACTATAGTCTGTTTTTCCATGATGAAAGGAGAATACTCATTCTTCATACATGTTAATTTGACGTTCTCTATATTGTAATAAGTAGCTAAAAGAGATGGGTCTAGGATTAGCTGTTATTTTTCAAATTTTCTTATCTTCCACCATGCTATTTTCTACATTAGCATCAATTACAAACAATATAATCTAAATTGGGTGACACATGAACACCCTGGAGAATACGGAATAGATTTTCTCATAGTCATAATTGCAATACAGTTTTTTTTTTTTTCATTAAATTATTACTAATACCAGTAATCATCAACAACCCATTTAATATGAATAATAACTTCAACTGCAACATATATATTTACTGTACATAATACATCAGAACTTGAGAAGGTATTTTAATTACACAGTAATTGTTTGTTAGTCTATGACCCATGTAATTTCCAGTGATCTATAATGCGTTATAGAATCCAACGTAACATCTACATCACACTGCTATAAGCTCCTTTGTGCTACGAAGAAGTATTCATCACCTACTCTAGCTAAATCAGTTTACGGCATATACAGAGGCTTTGCCAAAACTTTTTAGACTCGTTTTTCAGCATAAAGGAGCAATGGCAGAGTTTCAGCCATCCATTCTGACCTATTACGACACAGTCATCTCAAGAACCAACACTCAACATACCATCGGGGTCATGTGTTGACATGGGAAGCTTTACATGATGTAGTCAGAGACACAGTTATTAAATATTGTATTTTGATTAGTTTCCATCAATCCATTTACATTGGAAAATGTTGGTTAGAATAGAAAGGCCTTCAAAACAGTCTTTCTGATCCGTCCGTTTGAGTGTCAGATTGATTCCTGTCAGTGCCTTAGAAGGCAAACAACATGGTGAGGGGAATACGTGGTCAGCCTTGCTTGAAATTAAGTTTCGTTGGTTTATCAAAAACACATGGCCCTGATAGGATATCATCCTATTTCTTGCACTGGAAACCCCAATGGCAAGTTGCACATAGTCTTTCAGTTTGGAGAAGGCAGGAAGTCCTTCACAGTGGAAGAGGAAATAGTCTGTTGTGCTTTTCTTGAAGACTTGCTGCTTCCAAAAAAAAAAAAAAAGTGTATGTTGACTGCTTAACCGTTAACTATTTTGATGCTTGAAAAAAAATTAGTTCATAAAATTATGCATATATTATCCATAAATTATCCATAAAATAAATAATATATAAATAAATCCAAAAATAAAAAGAGATGATAGGCAACAGTAAAGTGCAAATGTCTGAAAAAAAAAAAAAAAAACTGTTGAACTAATTAAAAAAAAAATACAGATACAGAAATGTCGGTGTAGTTATTGTAAACGATTAAATAAATACTCCTGCCCTTTTTGTTTCCAGATGGGATACAGATCTACAGTTTTGAGAGAAGAAATTCTTCTTTTTTTTTTTTTCATGGATTAATAAAAGCATGCAGGTTACATAGAAACATCCAGTGTGAGGTGGTTATTAGCTGAATCAGGTGTAACAAATCAAATTATTAGAACAATACATACTGTGTGAGTTATATTTTGAATTGAATATAATACTGAATAGTTATATTTAAAAAAAGCCACACATAGTGCTGTTAGGCACGTGTAGATAGATAGTCAAGACAACATGGCAAGTGGCTTTCAACCATCTATTCTTTTGTCAAAAGTCTTTAGCCAGTCTGTTTCAAGTTTGACAAAAGAAGTAAGAGGAAAGCAACACAATTCTGCTGAAGTTTGCTGCGGTAAGTTGTCTTTAAAGTCCACATAGTTGTCACATCCCTACCTTGTAAATTCTTAGACACTTTTAGAACATATTTTAACACCACTTTTGACAACATGTTTATCTGCTAATCTAAAAATGTACTTTATAAAATATACATCTCCCAATAAAATATTTTTCCAACTTATTCCATAGTTACCCCACCAAGACCCCCCCCCCCCCCCCCCCGACCCAACACACACAGAAATAAATAAATAAATAAATAGCTCAAATCATTCATGCATTCAACATTTTCCTTTTCATAAAAAAATAAAAAAATAATAATACACGGAGTTTGCAAAAATTATTGTGCAATCTTCTTTCCAGTTTGCTTTCACCCAACTGAGAAGTGGAATGCACACAAACAATCCATTCTTCCTATCACATAATTCAGTAATGTTTCGGCCAATAATCAGTTAACATTTGGTGTGAATTGGACGCAATTTTTTTTTTCTATAAAAGAATTTGGAGTACATTATTTTAAATGTTTTGAAATAAGTTGTACTGGAACTTACCAGAAGGAAAAAGTAATTTGATTAATTCCTTAATTTCTCCCCAAAAAACTGAAATCAAACAAACAAAAACAAAACAACAACGACAATAAACAAACAATAAATTAAAGCACTCGGGCAAAATGCAGAAGCTACATTGATCTCATGTTAGAGGGTTTTCATCCGTTACAAAAAAAAGGCAGAGGGGTGAAATGAACAAGATGTTTCCCCTCCTCTCTGAATGATCATTTCTCAGTGTGCAGGTCAAGTGTGAAATTGTTTGAAGATTGTCTTCTGCACCCCTGTTTCTGAAGAGGCTTATGATGTAGAATGTCCTGTTTCAGGAAGCATGGCTGTTGCCTCAGAGCTTGAATGTTTCTGTTGTGTGTGTGTGTGTTTTCTTCTAATCTTTTTTTAAAGAATTGTGTCTTTTCATTGGGCTGATGAAAAGCCTGAACGCAACTGCAAAGTTATATTGCACTATACGGGAGATGAATCCCTGTTGTGATTTGATAACTGGCTTTAAAAAGGCATTTATCTATACTGCAGATGTTGCTCTCAGGGGTTTTACTACTGCACTGCTAACACATTCAGTTTCAGGCCTAACTTTACATCAGGGTGCGCTGCTCTACGCTGGCCACAAGAGTGAGCTTGTGTCACAGTGAAAGTGGCTATGTCTGCCACATTGTGGGAACAATTAAGAGACAAATACACAGCCAAGATTATATCAAAACAAGGTCTATTATTTAAAATAACAAGATTAGATCCTCTTTATATATATGATATTGCACCCGTATGTGTTGGCGTTGTTCATTAAAACAGTCCTAACATTTTTATATATTTTGTGGACTTACAAAAGTCTATATCTTGTAATACTTGGTTGTGCTGGTTGAGCCCTTTTTTCTTAGAATAATAACACTTGCTCAACAAAAAATGAAAATAAAATGTGTACGTTCACATCCATATTCCAGCAGCATACTACTAAGCCATCTCAAGTTCCCCATCACACTAAAGTGAGTATTGCACTCGCCCTCTGGCTGCTTTGTAACATGGACGTCTTGTGCAGAGGGGCAAAGAAGAGCCGCAGTGGTTGTTTAAGGGGGTCCAAGTGACTCAGAGTCTCGTCTGAGCCTCTGTGATGTAGATCTCAATGCTGTCAGCACTCTCTGTGGCAGAATTCTGGCGGAAAGAGGCGGAGCGTTTGGTCTGGAGCAGCCTGCGCCGTGTCTCCAGCTTCTGCCGGTCACCTACATCCAGCGGTTTCTCCCGTTCGGGAACACTACGACCTCGCGAGAGCACTAGCATGCCTCCAGCCTCGGTCGTGCTGTCGGCACGCAGGCTGCCCGTCACGCCACCGACTGGCTTCTTTGGTAATGGAGGTGGAACCTTCTTGTCCTCCTGAGAGGAAGAGCAGGGGAGTGGTGTGACAGCATGGGTGACCAATGCAGGGATGGACGGGAACGCAGGGAAAAACACCGAATACGCACACGTACAAGCAGACGATATGTCAGAAAGGAAGAAGACCAGAACATGTACGGAGAAGGGACAGCACCATGAAGTTGCAACATAAGAATGATTTGGATTAGTGTATTTAGGATGAGACATGACATTGTGGAAGCAGCAGACAGCAAAAAAGAAAGAAAACAGAGAAATTAGTTACAGATTTGTTAGGCTTTAATATCTCAAAGCAAACGAAAAGCTCTTTAGGCAGTAAATCAGCTGTTATTCCACATGCAGGTCTTGTTTTGTCTAGTTTAGTTCCTTTTCTTTCTGAGGTGTTTGTGTGATGGCAGAGAGCTGCTGGGACCCAGCACATAGGCGGTTCTCCTGCCCGCTGCTGTTTTGGCACTGGAGTGGAGCTGTGCAGTGACTGGAGCAGAGCGGATCCCCACTCTCACCTTCATCTCAGGAGGCAACCGCCAGCCTGAGTCCTTGAGGCGCTGGAGGTCCTGAAACTTCACCCTGACGTCCTCGATGGCTAACTGGAGGAGCTCCCAGTAACTGGCCAGATCCTGAGTGGTGGGCTGAGGGTATGATGAAGGATCCTATGAAAAGAGGGGGGATATTATAGAGTTCTGCAGGGATGACATATTTCTGTAGGCCAAAACCTGGAAACAAGTTAGCATTTAAGCACTTCCACAACCAAAAAAAAAAAAAAAGAAAAACACACACCAGCACAAATATGAAAACTGACGTCAAAACCTTGTCATTGATCTAATGTTAATTGACCGTCAAACATACTGGCCTACATATATACTAAACCAATTTCAGTGTCGGATTAACTTCCTATTTTCCTTTTATCAAGGTGCATGTTGGGTACATCAGACTGAACAGGTAAACTCATGTTCTCACTTGTTGGAAGATTAATGGTGGTGACACGGAAGTCATGTGACCATGGTGTAGTTCATTTATAGTCTACATTTAGCTTTTTTTATATCTGGTGATTGTATTTTGGCTTCCAATTTCATTAAAGTTGTGTTCATTTGTAAAAATTATCTTGATGACACATGTAAGAATAATAAACGTTTCTTAGTCCCAGAGCTTATTATTTTGAAACAATCCAAAATACATAATGTATACAGTTAAAAACTGCAAATGGTTGAACATTTTATGTAATTTTACAAAAAAAAAACAGTCAAATCTATGATGAACTCTAACATGTCATGTGGCTTTTTGTTATACCACCTGTATAATTTAGGGGAAAAAGCAGATTTTTGTAGTTAAAGTAAATCACTGCATCATTGTATTTCTTTTCTTTTTTCCATTGTAGGTCATATGGAGGTAAAAATGGTAAAAGGTGAGGACATCCTCACTTTTATCCACAATAGAAAGAGTTGTAAAACACTCACACCACACTGTTGGCACATCCTGAAGAACTGCTGGACTCTTTGTGACATGAGCATCTGAGCACTGCCGACAGCTCCTCTGATGAGCTCCAACACTGAAGCACCAAACAAACCAATCAGAAGGGGAAAAAATCAAATAAAAATAAAAGCAGCATCAGACAAGAAACTGTTCATTGGGCAAAACACTACAAATTAAAGACCCCATGAAATCAATGAAAACTCATGTTTTGGACCTTTTAGCCCATGTCAAGTTTACTCCAACCTTCTCTTCTGCTATTCCTCACTCACCCTCTTCTGGCAGTTCATTCATCTCTGCCTCCCTCTCCATGTTCTGGCACCATCCCTCCATCCTCTCTACTTCAGTCTGCAGGAGCCGGAGGAAGAAGTCTCCATCTCGTAAGCAGGGCGAGGCTCTGCCCGAATCAGGGAGGCTTCTCGGGCCCTCGCTCCAGCCTCCCACTCCACGCTCAGGGGCCAGGGGCAGAGGGGAGTGGGAGCGGGGCAGGGCCCTCAGTTCTGGAGGGCCAGGCTCGTTGGTGTAACCGCTGTGGTAATCCTCACGGTAGGCCCACTGGCCCTGTGTGTGCACTGTGCGGTATTCTGCAAACTGACTGGCTGATTCCGGTTCGGACGAGTGGCGCTGGAATGAGCAACTAAACTGCAGGCCCTTGTCTTGAGTGGGGACTGTCAGCCCACCAAAACCCTCCGTCTCGAGATCAGCCTGGACACTTGCTGTCACACTGTTTGAGCGTTTAAATCGGGCTCGTCTGGAACAAACAACAACAGGACAATTAGACTCAAATGAAGTTGTAGAACAAAAATTCAATATTTAGTTAGGGGTATACTGATGATATTGATGGCATTATGTTGATTACAACAAAAAAATTCTTTCAGCTTGTCCCTCATTTTCTTTAATCAAAGCAAAAACTGAAGTTACAGGGAGGCATTTACGTAAATAGTAAATAGGACTGCACAAAAAAAGGCTAGCAAATTATTATTTTATTAAACCACGTTAACACTCTTATTATTTGAATGCCTTGTGGCTAAACAACTGAAAATATTTTAACATTTAACATTTATTTCCATTGTAAATGCCACAACTGTAAGAAAATGGTCATCAACATTGATGACACAAATGCTGTTAATAGAAGTTAAAGGAATAGTTCACCCAAGACTGAAAAATTGCTGAAACTCGTATGCAAGTGTGTTTCTTCACCTGAACAAATTTTGAAAAAGTTAGCATTTGCTCATCAGTGGATCCTCTGCAGTCAATAGGTGCCCACAAGTAATCGACAATTCCAGTCCATAAATTAATGACTTATGAAGTGAAAAGCTCTGTGTTTGACATGGTTAACTTCAATCTGCTGCTTCTGGCTAAAATATGAGTCCTCTTATTTATGGACTTTAGACTGGTGTCTAGGCCAAAAGTGAGAGCTAAAAGTTAAAACACTTTGACAATGGATTTGCTTTTCACTTCACAACACAGTACTTCACAACAAACTAACTCTCATTCTGATGGCACCCATTCACTGCACAGGATCCACTGATTATCAAGTAATGTAATGCTAAATTTTCATACTGAAAGGCCTGAGGGTGAGTAAATATTAATTTTTAGGTGTACTACACCTTTATGAATGTTGTACTAAATCCTTTAATAAATGCCTGAATACCAAAAAAAAACATAAAATGACTCCAAACCAACAGTGTTTCTGCTAAATCAAGAAATAGGCTTACATGGGTATTTAATAATCACAAGACACAAAGCATATCATAGCTCATTTGTGGATTAGTGACAGTGACATAATTTTACAGGTTTTAGCGTGTTGCATAATGGATGCCTAATTATACCCTCTCACCTCACTTCATGTTGCTACCACGAACCATTGTGCTTGCTTGTTTGTAGGCCTTGTCCAATATGTTTTTTTGTTTGAAAACTCTTTTTCTCTCTGTTTTGGCCTTCCATCCACACTGAGACAGTGTTTTTAGTCAATGAAAACTGAACTTTTTGAAAACGCTCTCCAAAATGGATGAATTTGAAAACGCCATTTTCACGTTGTAGTATGGACTGTGAAAACGGAGGCTTTTGAAAACAATGACGCACATTTTAGTCATGTGACGCATATTATACCAACAGATATTCATGTTTATACTGGTATTGCGCATGTTATGTGCTATGCACTTTCACACTATTGCTACATATCTGTTACTTTGTACACTCTTCATATCACAGTCCTGCAAAGGTGAAAGCAAATTTACTCGCAATTGCTATTTGCAGCAAAACATGAGAGCAGTTGCGTTGTAGATCAGATATACAATCGTGAGTGAGTGCGACCTGGACATGTCTGTGAATGGTTGGTAGTTTTCGTAAATAAAATAAGCTCTTCGGAACACAATTTAAGATATTTTGGATAAAAACCTGGAGGCTTGAGACTGTCCCATAGACTGCCAAGTAAATAATAGTGTCAAGGTCCATAAAAGGTATGAAAAGTCGTTTTCAGAATACTACATTTGCCATTAGACATGCAATCTGGGTTATATGAAGCGACAGGAAAACTTTTTGTAGGCGAAAAAAAACAAAAATAACGACTTTATTAAATAATTCTGTCAACGGTCTCCTCTGTGTCACTCCATAACAACGTGCTGCGTATGCTCTTCTGTGTTAGTGATGTGTCGTTCTTTAACGATTCGTTCATTTTGAACGAATCTTTAATGCGACTCGGGAAGAGATTCGTTCAGTCGCGCATGTGCAATATTCTATAGGTTCTGTTCCACTAGTAGTAAGTCACCCGTGTCAGTCAATGCAGTCTGAGCTGGAAAGAGAATTGATTAGTTCATAGTTCAGGTCTATTGGATTTTTGACTCGTTCCTTAATCACATGACAGCACCAATACGCTAACTCAATGCAGTCTGAGCCGGAAAGAGAATTTATTAGTTCATCTTTTGGGTCTTCAGGTTGTTCGTTCTTTTGTCACGTGACCTGACAACATTGGCTAGAGTAATTAGTTAATTTAATTTACAACCTTCCTTACAAATGGTTGCATAGTACTTATTAATATTTTTTTTTAATTATAATTATTGGATATGCTTTAAATTTTGTCCATATGATGGCGAAATACCTTTGATAAAGAAGATATTTTTTCCTTTATATATATATATATATATATATATATATATATATATATATATATATATATATATATATATATATATATATATATATATATGTGTGTGTCTTTTGAGTTCACCCTTCAGATTAGACTATAGAACTGTAATGTTACTTGTTTAGGATTCAAAATGTTATTTGCTTTTAATGTCATTTTATGTCATTATGTGCTTTTTGAGCAATCTTCTTGTACATATATTAGACCAAAATGTCAAGTCTGCCTAGGAAAAGCAATTATTATACCAGCAAACTCAAAATTGGATTAAAAATGAACAAACTAGGCTATAAATACTTTGTATTGTAGGCTTGGATTATTATATTATTATATAGCCTAGTGTTACTTATAGCATTCAAAAAGACAAATTCATCAATATATTATTTATAACAGGGTTTTATTTATTTATAAAATAACAACACACCACAGATCCTGAAGAAACAGTAACAAAAACAGTGACAGAAATGTCAGAAATAGCGTATGGGGATGTCACGTGATTAAGGAAAGACTCAAACTCGACCCAAACACTCGAAAGATTAACTAATCAATTCTCTTTCCGGCTCAGACTGCATTGGTTTTGCGTATGGGGCTGTCACGTGATTAAGGAATGACTTAAACCCTAAGACCTTTCAGACAAGAGGTCAGGTGAGCTAATCACAGACCCAGGTAAAAAAAAAAAAAAAAAAAAAAAAATGAATTAATCTTTTCTGTTTTATAGCATTTTAGTTTAGTATTGTTTGTAGTGTGATCAACATTTGCATAAGTACTAGATGTGCTGGGGAAGTAAAACGTAACATTTTAATTACATTCTGCTAAAATGAACGAAATGACTTGAAAAAACATTTGTTCATTTTGCTGAACGAGACTCAAAATCTGAGTCTGTAAAATGTTCTGATCTTCCCATCACTATTCTGTGTCCTCTGCTCCACAAGGATGCACTGTTTCTATGTGTATTTATCTTTGTTTTGAAATAAAAAAGCACATCCTTGTGGAGCGGAGAACAAAAAAAGAGCATACACAGCACGGTGATATGGAGTTTTCATTTACTGTATGGGACAGTCTCAAGCCTCCAGGTTTTCATTCAAAATCTCTTACATTTTGTTGTGAAGGATTGCACCCAGGAATGTAAAAAAAAAAAAAAAAATATATATATATATATATATATATATATATATATATATATATATATATATATATATATATATATATATATATCTAAAACTGCTTGTCTCCGACCAGCAACAGCAAGTGGCAACTCATGATTCATGGCTATTATGTAAATAAAAGTCTATTGGAAACTTGGATGAAGTGAGAAGCCCTTCAGTACTCCAAAACTTCTTGTTTTAATACTAAATATAATAAACAGGATAGAAAAGTGTGCCATTTTATGGCATTTCATAAATGTTATAGGATATAGAGATGAAAAATGAAACAAACTCTACCTCTTGTCATCCTCCACCTGAACCCCTATAGAGTGCACCTCTCTCAGTCCTTTGCCTTCTGGGTCTGAGTCAGACACCGTCTCTGAGCTGTCCACCTGAAAAACACAAAGAGAGACATTTAACAAAATCTTGCACAAGAGAGAGACATCATTGGGTCTGAATCTCTCTTGAGTTTATGCCCTCTTATACCTGCACTGCAATAGAGGGTCTCCACATCCTCCCTCGTCCTTCCTGTTCACCTCCAGTTAGAGCTTTAGCTAGGGACATACTGTTCTGGGGCAGAGAGGCTGATTTTCCCAGGCTGCCTCCAGCCCGCTCCCTAGATGCCCTGGGCCCCTCCAGCAGGTTATCGGCTGAGCTGCTGTGTTTCGGTTTCATTGGACCAGGACCACCAGGGTAGGCGATGCTCTGAAGGGCCCTGCCATTCAGACTCTCTGCGGAGTTGCTGCTCTGTCTGACACGCACCGTGCCCCCGCCAAGATAGTGCCCACCTCTGGAGCTACGGCCCCCGCTGCTCTCTGTCAGGTCCACTGAATTGCTGTGCTGTCTGGGTCGGACCAGAGCAGGCTGACCTGTACTCTGGAAATAAGCATCCTGAGTGGACTCAGTGCTGCTCTGAGCGGTCACAGAGATCATTGGCTTGGACATGCGAGGGGGAAGAGGAGGGGGTCCTTTCCTGTATGTGAACACTAGACGATAAAGACAGAAAGATATTATTAAGGCTGCTATTCAAATATATAATTCAGTAACAGAAGAAAGTTATGATGCATGGTTGCAGCACAAAACCTGCTGGAGTTTTCAAATAATAGGTAAAATTTTTGTAGAAGATGGGCACACAAACCAACACAAACTAAAATTTGTTTTCAGTACAAAAAAATAAAAATTAAAATACAACCAAGACAAGCATGTGGAACCTTTATAGAGATGCCTCGTTTGTAATTTCATCCTTCCCCCTTTTTGTTTATCGTTTGGCCGTATTGTAAGAGAAAAATAAATAAAAAATGGGTGGCCATAAGCTTCTGCATCTAAGGGTCTGATCTCATTAGTGTTAGTATCAGCAGCCACTAACCTCTTGTTAAGTGTTTTTAGGTCATTGTTTTATGAGTGACAAAATACACAACCTTTGCTAGTGTTATGGAAGAATGACTGTTTTGGTAACTGTCAAGCTGAAAGTTAGTATGGAGAACTGTTTTGCATCTGACTAAGATACAGAAATGTACATATATACATTATAGCTTGAAATCCCCACTTGAGTATTATCATAAAAGCTTTAGACACATCCTCATGGCTTAACTAACATCACACAACACACACACACACACACACACACACACATTCACTAGCTCTTGAGAGTGGAAACATGAAATTCAGAGGGACACACTTGGAGATTAAAGGAGTTTTTTCTTTCTTCTTTTTTAAGCATGTCTAAGCCCTCCTTCCATCTCTCTTGTCCTCTCCTCATCCCTCTCTCTTAAAAACACTCACACTCTGGTGTGTGTCATGAGTGTTGCCTTGGGAAACGGCAGATGGATGCTTTTGACACTTCACAAGGGCTTTAATAAATCTCCTGTGAGATTCTCTGCTCTAAACGAGAGAATAAAGGACAATGGGGAAAAAGACAAAGTCATCCACGTGCCAGTGAGAGAGGGAATACATTATGACTGCAATCATGGCCATACAGTGTTAATTTTTACAGGGACTTTTTCTTGTTTGGCTTTTGCAGTCTTTTGGATTTTATCATATTTATTAATTTCTGTAATTTAATTGACAAGATTAACACTGCAACCATAATCTTGACTACAACTCAAGGGATAGTCAAGGAGACAGGCAATCTAATGGTAATTTTAAAGTCTTTATAATGTAACATTTGTTTACAGTCTTGATGTACTGAGAATTGAGTGATAGAAGGAAAATAGTTTTGATCTAAATCCCTTGGCTGAAGTGTGTTTCTCGAGGAATTCCTGAGACTGATCCATAAACTCATTAAGTCACTAATCTAATCCCTGTGAAAGCATGGAGACTAGGGCCCAATCCCAATTCTATCCATTAGCCTTTCCTCTTTCCCCTACCCCTCCGTTTCGCGTGTTCACGTGAAGGGGAAGGGGTGTCTCGATTCTCTTTTGGTTGGAGGGGTAGGGGTGAGGGGAAGGGCCAGATAGGCCTTCAAACAAAGATTTTTCAGGACCACACTTCTAACGAAGGGGTATGAATTATCTCAGCAACATGGCTGCTACAGCGAACAAAAAGACACATAAATGTAAGCTTTTATGGCATAAATAAAGATTTTAACGAAACATAATAATTTGTTTTATGTTACAGAGAATTCATATTAATTGCTACAAGTGTGACTACATCATATAATAATTATTAATTTTTTAATAATATTAATAATGTGCATTGTCTGGCTGACTACGTCTTGTATTAATTTTTCTAAAAATCCTGTCATACGTGTGCAAACTGACAGTCTCCACTTATAAGCTATTACTAAATATTGTAGAAACATAATTTTCTGTAAAGTTGCTTTGTAATGATTTGTATTGTAAAAAGCGCTATACAAATAAACTTGAATTAACGGTCATGTTACGTTGACAAGTTTATTTTCTCCTGGATGTGTGAGCTGCGCGATTTCCTATATGTGTCAGTAAGCAGCTCATTAATCCAGAACGATAATTAAAGGCACTAATGCACACCAGCACACCAGTATGTGTGTATTGTATGAGTTAGATGACGAATGATGACATGTGACGGCATAGTAGTGGTGTCCCAATCCTTAGGGGAATATTTTCTCCCCTACCCCTTGACACTCTTTTTCAAGGGACAAGGGGAAGGGGTAGGCGGAGGATTAGGGGAAGGGGAAGGGGTATAAAATAGAATTGGGATTGGGCCTAGGTATACCCACACATACATAAACACATGCTGATGATTTACCTGCTTCGCCCTTCATGCTCCCCTGTGGGCCTGACATAGAGAAGACAGACAGGCAGTCATCGTCCTGGGAGCAGCCAGCTTGAATAGCCCGTACGTAGCTGTGACTGCGGGTGCGGAAGCATCCTGGTAGGTCCAAGGCCTCGACAGCCTGTGATTCCATTTCTCCAAACAGGTTCAGAGTGTCACTCAGCTGAAACACACAAAGACAAGGTTGAGATGCAGATGTTTCCTCAAATAACCAAGACTTTTCATGCAACTGTTCAGTCAATTAATGATATTGTTTGTGTAAAGGGTGAAGATAACCGCGCATTATTACTAATCAGGGTCTGTTGACTTTGGGCCAATAGGCAATTATCTAGAACACTAACAACCACCTAGTCATGTGTTATCAACAACCCAGAACATAGTAATCACCTAGTTATGTCCTAGCAACTAGAAGGATACCCTAGCAATCACTAGAAAACCTAAGCCACTTCCTGGTTATGTCCATCAACCAAAATTCTCAAGCAAATATGTCCTCACAACTAGCAGCATGCCCTAGAAATCACCACACCTAAGTCACTGCCTACTTATGTGCAAGCAACAAGCCAAAACTCCCTAGCAACTTACTAGTTGTGCCCTAGCAACTAGTAGAACACCCTAGCAACCACCAGAACAACCAAGTCATCAGCTAGTTATGCCTTAGGAACTAGTAGGACACCCTAGAAATGAACAGAAAACACAAAACCACCACTTAGTTATTCTCTAGAAACCAACCCACACTCTCTAGCAACTAGCAGGACACCCAAGCCACCACTTAGTTATGCCACCCAGAACTCTCTAATAACTACCTAGGTATGCCCCAGCAACTAGCAAGATGCCTTAGTTATCACCAACTCCAACTAAGTTTACTAAACCAACCAGCGCAACTCCCTAACGATCACCCAGATCTCCCAAGCAAGCAACCAGTACAACACCCTAGCAATGCATTTCAACACTCATAATACTTTCAGTTTTCATGGTTATTAAAAATAAAAACAAATCATTAAAACAACTTGGAAAACTAACTACATGTAATGTGAACACTGAATGGTTTTACCTGAGTGCTGGTCAGACAGCGTGTGGCGCTACGGGACCGAGTGTGGCCTTTAGGTGTGGTTCGACTGTTAGGGTAGACGTCTGTATACTGTTTACATGAGTATCTAAGAAGAGGAGTACATCATTAAAGCCCCAGATTACACTTCTCAGTCCCATAAAGCAAAACAGATGCATCACTCTATCGTTATTTACTGTTGGGGTTTTATATGGTAAACCAATGTGCTACTTTTTACTTTTTAACAAATCGCAAAATGGACACAGAGTAAGAAAATTAGAACTGAAAACCAAGTGACAACTAACTTGGATGTAGTGGAGGAGCGCTGGTCCATGCTGACGGAGCGGCGGAAGGCTTCTCTCTGGGCAATGAGGGCTGATTTGGGTGAGGCTTTGGGGCTGGTGTCAGAGTCAGCACTGTCATCGTCCCCCATGGCCTTGATGTAGCTGCCACTGCGCATACGTCTGCAAGGGATCTCACCACCACTGTCAGATGGACTGCCACCACACCAATCATCTGAGGGAACCTACACGAGACACATGACTTGCTGTCAGCCTGGCCTTTACTTTTTTCAAAATGACGAGGGATGAGGCTGTTTTATATTTACTAAAAAAGCTAATATTAAGAAATTTCCATTTTAGACACAATATCGGCAGTTTCTTTGAATCGGCTGAAGTTGTTTGAGTGAATGATTCATTGATCCACTCAGAATGTCAGCTGTTTCGTTCTTAAATGTATCTGTAATTTTGAACAAATCAGGGTGAATGATTCAGTGACTCATTCATTAAGGCAATTACTTGTTTCAAACCAGAATGAATCAATGTTTTAAACAAATGAGAAAAGTAAGTGTTTCAATGACTCAACGCAAGAAAGTCACTTGTCGCTACCTATTAGTGTATCAATGTAACTTGTAGTTAGAGTGGCTGAAAAACATCATTAATTTGCATCCTGAAAATCTGTATGGAGTGATCTAAAGTGCTCATTTGTATCCCTCCATAGGACCTAAACTTACTGTTGTGTAGCTATTGTATATATATCAATCATATGAGAGAAAATTCAGTGATACGGCAACTAAAGGTTTATGTATATCAGGAAAAAAAATAAAAAATATTGTTAGAGCTGTGGCTTTCTGGCCACAGCATGACCAGAGGGAAAGCAGGGTTGAACCGAGGGCAGCTGAGTAAAATGGAATCTGATTGGCTGACAGGAATGAAACACACCAGCTGTACATTAGAGCTGTCATCACACTCAAGAGCTGCCCCTCGGGCATGGACTGAGCACAGATGTGTAGAGATAGCAGGTTATGGAGGGGAGAGGCAAGATTATTTATTTTCATGAACTCTGCTATCCAGAGCCTTGTCCTTTTCTGATAGCATCACTGTATATTATTGCTGTTTTTTTTTTTTTTGCCTCTGCATTTGCTCCCGGTCACATATTTTGAACACATACAATAAAAAGTGATGTCTTACAAGCTGCACAGCCACTATAAGTTGGCTAGATGTTTAATAACATAACCAATAATTCTGAGATGGGTGCAGTTCCAGTATTGTTCCCTCTTAAACTCGCTGCTCTCCTCAGTTTTATATATATATATATATATACAGTATTGTTCAAAATAATAGCAGTACAATGTGACTAACCAGAATAATCAAGGTTTTTCGTATATTTTTTTATTGCTACGTGGCAAACAAGTTACCAGTAGGTTCAGTAGATTCTCAGAAAACAAATGAGACCCAGCATTCATGATATGCACGCTCTTAAGGCTGTGCAATTGGGCAATTAGTTGAATTAGTTGAAAGGGGTGTGTTCAAAAAAATAGCAGTGTGGCATTCAATCACTGAGGTCATCAATTTTGTGAAGAAACAGGTGTGAATCAGGTGGCCCCTATTTAAGGATGATGCCAACACTTGTTGAACATGCATTTGAAAGCTGAGGAAAATGGGTCGTTCAAGACATTGTTCAGAAGAACAGCGTACTTTGATTAAAAAGTTGAAAAAAAAAAGTTGAGAGGGGAAAACCTATAAAGAGGTGCAAAAAATGATAGGCTGTTCAGCTAAAATGATCTCCAATGCCTTAAAATGGAGAGCAAATCCAGAGAGACGTGGAAGAAAACGGAAGACAACCATCAAAATGGATAGAAGAATAACCAGAATGGCAAAGGCTCAGCCAATGATCACCTCCAGGATGATCAAAGACAGTCTGGAGTTACCTGTAAGTACTGTGACAGTTAGAAGACGTCTGTGTGAAGCTAATCTATTTTCAAGAATCCCCCGCAAAGTCCCTCTGTTAAAAAAAAGGCATGTGCAGAAGAGGTTACAATTTGCCAAAGAACACATCAACTGGCCTAAAGAGAAATGGAGGAACATTTTGTGGACTGATGAGAGTAAAATTGTTCTTTTTGGGTCCAAGGGCCACAGGCAGTTTGTGAGACGACCCCCAAACTCTGAATTCAAGCCACAGTACACAGTGAAGACAGTGAAGCATGGAGGTGCAAGCATCATGATATGGGCATGTTTCTCCTACTATGGTGTTGGGCCTATTTATCGCATACCAGGGATCATGGATCAGTTTGCATATGTTAAAATACTTGAAGAGGTCATGTTGCCCTATGCTGAAGAGGACATGCCCTTGAAATGGTTGTTTCAACAAGACAATGACCCAAAACACACTAGTAAACGGGCAAAGTCTTGGTTCCAAACCAACAAAATTAATGTTATGGAGTGGCCAGCCCAATCTCCAGACCTTAATCCAATTGAGAACTTGTGGGGTGATATCAAAAATGCTGTTTCTGAAGCAAAACCAAGAAATGTGAATGAATTGTGGAATGTTGTTAAAGAATCATGGAGTGGAATAACAGCTGAGAGGTGCCACAAGTTGGTTGACTCCATGCCACACAGATGTCAAGCAGTTTTAAAAAACTGTGGTCATACAACTAAATATTAGTTTAGTGATTCACAGGATTGCTAAATCCCAGAAAAAAAAATGTTTGTACAAAATAGTTTTGAGTTTGTACAGTCAAAGGTAGACACTGCTATTTTTTTGAACACACCCCTTTCAACTAATTGCCCAATTGCACAGCCTTAAGAGCGTGCATATCATGAATGCTGGGTCTTGTTTGTTTTCTGACAATCTACTGAACCTACTGGTAACTTGTTTGCCACGTAGCAATAAAAAATATACTAAAAACCTTGATTATTCTGGTTAGTCACATTGTACTGCTATTATTTTGAACAATACTGTATATATATATATATATATATATATATATATATATATATATATATATATATATATACACACACACATACACACTCTGGGTTTTTATTTTTTGTTAATCATTCAGCTTTCACTATGAGGACACATGATCACTGAATTAAATATATCAATGATTTTCAATGGTTCTCGTTCTCTATCTTTTCCCCCCAACACAGTAACGTAGCCAGAAAAGAGACTCTGGGTGTGCATATGAAAATCTGGGTGTGCCACATTTATTGTCAGATTACTGTGCAAAATTATGGGATAGTATTTTTGTCGCACTGCTTCCATCCAACCATACTCCTAGCGGTAATTTGCAGGTCGTGTGAAAATGAAGTTAATTGTTAAATTTAATAATTTTCATCCAAATACGATAATTAAAAAAAAAAAAAAAAAAATTAAGAAAGGAGCTCTGTGACATATTGCTAGCTAGCAAAGTGCAATCAAAAATTATCTGTTTATATCATCATAGACTGATGGGGTCACAGTAAGCTGCTGCTTGCTGATTGGTTGGCAGTTCAAATGTCGGCAGATATATTTTAACAAAAATAATTTAAAATGTAAATTACATTTTAACATTTTGAGCATTATTGCACCATATACTGGATTCTTATTTCTGTGCCCCTGAGAGTATGATTTAGAATGTTCTGTGGCGTCACAGAACTGCCAGATTCAAACAGCTTTCGCGGGTTGGCTGGAGCTGAGCCAGAGACGGATGCGCTCAGCGCTCGTCATATATCACAATTAATATGCAGTGTTTTCAACCACATAATGTTTATTTTAGGTTTCATACATTTAAATATACATAATCACTAGTAAAACAATGCATTGGTAGCTTGTAAAATACACACTGATGTGATGTCTATGGAAGCAGCAAAAACTAATCAAATGTAATTTGCAGACGTGTTTTATTCATATATCAGACACACATAGCAGAACAATAAAGTTTATTCTATTCTTCGTCCAGTTCAACAGCCACTTACTTTCATGTATTTCGGGAGAAACTGGGGAATTCAAGTGCTGTACGTTAAATCCGGCTGACAGGACTCTGAACTGCAGCGTTCATCTCGTTATAGATCAAGATAATTTATAAAGGTTTTTAAACGAAGAATCGGAATATCAGATAGTTGACATGGTAAGCAAGTTTGTGTATATATTTTAATAAAAAATGAAAAACTAAATAAAACGAATACCGATACATCTGTTAGTGGCTGCGGTGTGTCACGTGACAATCATGATGCGTCGCCATGGAAACAAGGGGTCAGTTAAAATATTTGTAATTTACACGTGAAAGGGTTGATTTAAAAAAAAATTCTAACTAAACAACAATAGCCTAAGTTTAGTAAACATTTTTTATTGAGACTATATAAAATAATTCTGCATCTATTTTTAGGTGTGCCAGCTGCCACTGTGGGTGGCACAGGCACACCCTGGCACACCCGTGGCTACGCCACTGCCCCAACAGCTCCTGTTATTCATTTTTATTATATTGACACCTTTCACTTCCTCCTGCTCCTTTGCTAATTGCGACACAGATTGACTGACTTGTAACAGACGATTCATCTAGTTCATCCCTAAGTCTTCATATCAGATCACATCAAACTGCTCTCCCGCGATAAGCCCCTGACTGAGCTATAGCCCACAGCTGGGTTTCTTTCTCCCTAGAGGCTCAGGCTAGCTGAGTCAGCTGCTCTGCCTTCAGCTATGACTGTAAGACCTCACACAATTTCCTCTGGACCAGCTGCTCTTCATGATTGAACAGAATGAACACTGATGGGGACCATATGCATGCTTGGGGCTTCCTAAGCTACAGGATACTCGTAATTTAAAGTATTCAAACTACAGTCAAACTACTCTTCTGTGAAAAGCAATCACAAGTGGTCAGCCAAAATACATTTGACACCACTAGAGACCTTTTATAACTGTTGCCAGTTGCATAAACTTAGCCTCTATGTTAAGAATGTGTCTTAAGAACTAGTCTGATCAACTAGCTACTAACTAATAATGTTTGATTATTAGCTTGTTCAACACAACTATCACGATACACAATGCCTACTTGTAGTAAGTTACTCTTCAGCACTGCTGGCTATGACAATGTACTGCATGTAGTTACACAGCAACTATTGACAGATAGGATAAATGTGTGTATCATACTGAGTGGGAATGTTGATAGGTTGTCTCGCTAAAGCTAAAGTTGCTAAATAATAGTGGCGACCTGACCCTATGTCTATCATGGTGAAGCTGATGTTCTGTGTAATTGGAGCTCGCAAGTGCTAATATTACAGGAAGTTATATTAGTGTCAAGGCAAGACCTCTATGCACGTTCCTGTGTTCCTGTCACCCTGGGCAACCAAAGCAGAGAATGTAAGAGACAGCACAGTTGGTTATGTCCGTCACAAAGCATTGACTTTCTCTCTATCCCACTGAAGAGCCCGGGGACAGAGCAGCCATGAGATGGAGTGCACCTGATGCTTATTGTGCTTTCTCACAGCTGCTATTCAGTCTATACTTTGCTGAAACTGGTCTCCTTTTATTTGAGCACCATGTGTTTGAAGTCCAGGCATGATGCGACATAGTATGAATGCAACAGAAAAGATAACTGGCAGGCCACAAGCTATTGGACATACCACTTCTTCTACAATGCCTGATATTTTCTTTTAACGCCACTATAAAGAAACAAGTGTCACGCAGGCAACTTTGTGGGAAAAAAACAAACTAACAAATGCTGGAGAAATCACCCATTTATTCCTAAATTTAGTAGTCAAGTTGCACCTTCCACATACCATTTGCTGAAGATGAACAAATATCTGTGGAACACAAAAGGAGTAATTAGCTAAATGTCTCTGGTATCTGCTTAAAAAAAAAAAAAAAAATAGTATGTGCACAGGGATTCCCATGAAATCGTAAGCCTTATTTTATAAGTGGTGCTCAACTTATTAATATTTTATTATTATTTATTTTTTCATCTGTAAGCCTCATTTAAGTGCTCAACTGTGGCTCACTATACCCGGAGAGCAGTATAACCTCCTAGAGCTCCATTCTGTTACCTTAGAAACATAACCATATGCTGACACATGGTGGGAAGTGTGAGAGAGTTTATAGGAGAACAGTTCAACCTGTTGTCATGTCAGACACAGTTTCCTCCCCTGTTGGTGCATGTCCACAAATAAGTATTTGTGGTCGCATATCTAGATGTATTCACAGCAGGTGAGACTAACTGCCAAACAGTATATGTGTGAGAAGGAAACGAGAGACAGAAAGAAAACAATAGTTCTAGTCTCGGGCCGGACGGAATTGTGGGTGGGGATAGTGCACGAACAGCTCTCTCTCCACCTTCAATACCACGACTTAGGTGCCCTTGAGCAAGGCATCGAACCCCCAACTGCTCCCCGGGCGGCGCAGCATAAATGGCTGCCCACTGCTCCGGGTGTGTGCTCACAGTGTGTGTGTGTGTGTTCACTGCTCTGTGTGTGTGCATTTCGGATGGGTTAAATGCAGAGCACAAATTCTGAGTATGGGTCACCATACTTGGCTGAATGTCACTTCACTTTCAACTTTCACTTTCACTTTTCAACAATAATTGAGTCAAATTACAGTATGTGGTGCTTATTTATCAAGGAAGCAACAGTGCATATAGTACAGCTCAGGACAGGACTTCCAATTGTCATTGTTCATGTTGTCACTGTTCACTTGTTTTCTGAAGTTGCGTTTTAAATGCATATATTGTTAGAGACATATTGGAAATAATTTTTCCAGCAACAGTTAATATCCTCTTTTAAAATGCACTGTGGTAGTAGCATGGTCTGTGATGGTATCATTGTGTTGTTGTTTTTTAACAAAAGAAAGTCACCGTTTTTCCAAGCACCACTAGGAAACTATGCATACCCTTGGTAACACCATGGTAAATTGTTGTAAGAACAATGGTTTTGTGATGCAGCTGACCATTTATAGCTTTATGTAAACCATATAGGAAGCTGCACATGACAGCAAAAAAAGCTGAATTATGATGTCAGTGATGTGTGTGTAATTGAGCAGATGAGTAGGAGAAATAGAGCGCACAGCTAGCTGATATCAATAGCAGCGTTTCCGAGTGTTTCACAGTGTGCTTTGTGAAGGCCAAGGGTTAATGTGTTGTTTTCCTGTATTCTTGATGTTGTTTTTCACCCATTCACACCAAGCTGACAGAGGCTGGAAATGAAATCAGCCTCCATTCTTCACAGCTAGCAACTGATAACAAACATAATCATCAAGTTATTTTTTTCTTTCACACACAGAAATTGTAATTTAGTGCAGATCCCCATCTCTGCAGACAGATTAATTCTTTTGACAATTAAATGAATCTGCAAGTCAACAAAGACAACAGGCTGATTGTATTTGAGAACAGAGATGCCACATAAATATTAAAATCTCCATAGGAGCCAATTTGTGGTCACTGCACTGATGGGAAAATGGGCTCACGGTGTTAAAATTTGTCTCACTTACATACTGGGGTTGTATGCCATTCAGAATTGAAGTCACAGTGCCTTAGGGCCATAGGGAGGGGTGGTTGGTTAGATATGTAGCTAGATAGCTAGCTAGCAAGATAGATAGATAGATAGGCTAAGTAAGCAGATTCTTCAATTCTGAATTTAGCACAACCCCGTCACATACACACATTTGCCTGCACTTGCCTGCAGATAGTGGAGTGATCGTTCCTTCATTTTGGGATCTAGAGGAACCAATGCCTTCTCATATCCTCCTCCACGGGAAGATGGATAGACTTCTCTAGCCTGACTGACCGTCAAGGCCGACCATGTGCTCCTCTTCAGAGAGTGTCCGCTGTCCCCTGCCATGGCTATGTTGTTGCAAGCCAGGCACTCTCCTGGAGGTGGACCCTTAGATTTCCTCAAGGTAAGCTCCTGGATGGCAGCATCCAAGGTCTCATGTCCGGTCGGATACCTGCGTCCCCCCCTGCCTGCACCCACCAGAAAGCTGCTGTCGCTGTCCAGGTTGTCATCGGAGCTCCACCATCCAGCTGTTTTGCTGCGGTGGCGGGAGCTTCGAGACTCATGGCGGGAGTCTCCGCTCTTACTTCGTTCTCGACTCTTGTTCCGACGAGCTGAGCGCGACTGGTGTGTTCCGGAATAATGATGTCCACCACTTTCCTCGCCACTGCTGCGGTGCCCCCTATCTCTGTCCCGGTACTCTCCCCCACGGGTGCCATTAAACTCTCGTTTAGAGGGCGTCTCCAGCGAATGTGATTTGGCAAAGAGACGTTGGACCGAATTCACCAGATGTCGTATACGACTTGGACTCTCGCTGCGTTGTTCCCCGCTGGGCGTACGTTGGTACTGCAAGGTGTGGAAGCCATCTGGGTGGAAGGGCAACTGTTTCTCAAACTGATCCAGAAGGTTTGGTGGGATACGCTGCATCTTTCCACCATGACCATGGCCGTGCCCTGCCGAGGTTAAACACTCTTCACACGTCGAGTCGTAGGGCTGTGGCTGACTAGGGTGTGAGCGAGGGAAGGTGCCTCCACCAGATGGGACCATGGCAGATGGTTCAGGTGGCCCACCAGGTGGGTAGTAGGGGTGGTCATTGTGCCCCTGGTAGTGGTCGGGGTGGTGCATGTAGTCCGGCGAAGTGTCGCAGTCCTCAGGCATGCAGTAGCAAGGCCCAGAGGAGTGTTGCGACAGACTGCGACTCACCTGATAGCCCTTCCTGGCCGGGGCATGGTGGGCCGTCCGGGCCGAGAGGGGGCGCTGTGGGCGCGACAGGGTTGCGCCGGAGTCAACTACAGAGAGAGGGACAGAAAAGGGTACATTTTGATTAGACCGATAAGCAAATGTTAATGTACAGTACATTAAATATCAGCATCATTCTCAAAACACGCTAAACCAACAAGTCCCTTGACTTTTCAGATACGAAAAGCATGATGTGAAGGAAGGTATTGTTATTTATTTGATACGAGCTTTTATGGAAGTCAACTGAACTAAATTTAAAACTTTAAGAAACAAACCACCAATAAATGGTAAATTTTTCAGTAAATTGTGTAATTTTCCTTTTCAGCGATGTGGTGTTTTGTATTCTAATAACCACCACAAACAAACAGCTAACAATGCAGATCAAGCACGCTTCAATATGTCTAATGTAGCAGAGCTGTCATTGACTCTGAACACACATGAGTGATGGAGGGCAAATGCTGTGCCAAAATGACTTGCTACTTTAATTTGAATCACTCTTTGTTGGAGTGAAACAGTGACTATCTCTCAAAATCTGTTCAACTGGCTCAGTCACATTTCTGCTAATTCAACCATTAATCTAGTTCATGTTCATGACTAATAAATCTGCTTATTGTTTCACAACACAATCTGTGCCCATTTTACGATCTCAATGATAAAATGGGCCAAAAGCCTTAAAGGAAAGATAGCGAAATGGCTTGTGCTTGTCTGGTGTTTGCCATTTATGTGAGCCTGGTCGTTGAAGCAGGTGGCATTTCCAAACACAAGCTATTGCTGACAGATGTTGAGGTGATCATTAGATGGAAATCCGTTAGCCTATTACTTTTAATGAGCTAAATTTGCACAGCTAGCTTGATCCTTTGTGTCATGATCTCTGAGCTCAAAATAGCAGAGTGGTGCTTCACTTTTTTGTTAAATATCGAATGCTGTACACCAGCATTGAGAGGTCATTATTTTTCCTGAGGAAGTCACTTAGTGCTTCACAGAAATGAATGACCTTTATAATTTCTATCCCATCCAAAATAAATGTGTCTTTGTTTTTCACACACAACTTTTGTAAATTATCTACTAATTCTGGTAAACTTATGGGGTCCTTTGATAAATGTGGTATTGTATTTTCACATAGTTTCCACTTATTTTGTGCTTCATCAAACACTAAAGCTTGTTTTCATTGAGTACCATAACTAAACTGCTTGCTGTGGTGCCTGAAGCACCTTAATTAAGGAAACTAATGTTTAATATGTAAATGAAACTTAAAAAGAGACTTCAGTTTAGTTAAACTTGATGAAAATATTTTTGTTAACTGAAATAAAAACAAAAACTAACATAACTGGGAAAGACAGAAACTAAAATATGGCCAATTTTTTTTTCTTCTATAGACAGCAATAACACTACATTGTTTTTATTATTATTATTTTATGTTAACCATTTTTAAATAATACCATATACCTGGAATTTGATAGAAGCTAAATAAGTTATTTCAGAAAAAAACTAAAAACAAAACCTAATAATGATTGAAACTAATGTGCAATAAACAAATGAAAACTAATTAGAAATAAATTAGACAAATTCAAATTATAATACATTTCATTTAGACCTTTTTGATAAGTTGGTTACTGCTGGATTCCCATTCAACACAATAATAATAATAATAATAATAATAATAATAATAATAATAATAATAATAATACCTTTAAAAATAAATAAATAAAGGAGTGAGAGAAGATGATGCAAAATGCTCTAAACATAATGTTATAAATATATCACATACATGTCTTTTTGATTTCAGAGGGTATCTGATGCGGGTGTACGTATTTGTGTGCATGCATGCGTGTTTGTGAAAAACGTCTCTAGGTTACGTATGTAACCCTAGTTCCTCGAGGGAACGAGACGCTGCGTCAAAAGCGCTTTGGGGAACGCGCCCAGCGTGCGCGACTCTGAATATCATGTGAAATCAGACCAATGGAAGAGCGTGACGTCACCGGCGGAATGACGTAAGCGACCAGGAAGCTATAAAAGCACGTGCCACGCAGCTGGCGTCAGCTTCGAGTACCAGCAAGCGCCGGCAGGGGTGCCGGGGGTATGGCTCCGAGACGCAGCGTCTCATTCCCTCGAGGAACTAGGGTTACATACGTAACCTAGAGACGTTCCTCTTCAGGAACTCGAGCTGCGTCAAAAGCGCTTTGGGGAACGAGTACCAACGCCGCCAGACTACCAAACCCCTGCCTAGTGTGTATCCGAAGAGCACAGCTTAGGTCAGGAGGACTGAAGTGCCTGGAGTGACTGGCATGTCTAGGCCATAGAATCTGACAAACGTGGAGGGCGTGGACCATCCCGCAGCGTTGCAGATGTCCAGCATGGATACACTTGCTAAGAAGGCCCTGGAGGCCGCCATACCCCGAGTAGAGTGAGCCTTGGCTCCCGACAGCGGGGGACGACCAGAGGACTCATAGGAAGCGTTGATAGCCTCGACTATCCAACGACTGATAGTCTGCTTAGAAGCAGGAAAACCCCTCTTGGGGGGACCGTAGCATACAAGCAATTGATCGGTCTTTCTCCACAGGGCAGCTCTGTGGACGTATGCGTCCAGCGCTCTAACTGGACACATACAATTTAGCTTCGCCTGGTCGGGCTCCCGAAAGGGAGGAGGACAGAAGGCCTGCAGTACGACAGGTTGTGGTGTAACAGAGGGAACCTTAGGAACATATCCCGCTCGAGGGTATATGAACGCTTTAGTCATGCCTGGTGCAAATTCAAGATAAGTAGGGGCCACAGAGAGGGCCTGAAGGTCTCCTACTCTCCGCAGAGAGGTGATAGCCAACAGAAAGGAGGTTTTAAGTGTAAGATGTCTGTCTGAGATATCTTGAATAGGTTCAAATGGGGGTCTGCACACTGCCTCTAACACCACGACCAGGTCCCACGGGGGAATACGGGACCGTACTGGAGGTTTCAGCCTCAGCGCACCGCGGAGGAAACGTGTAACTAAGGGGTGTCTTCCCAAAAACTGGCCATCGAGAAGGGCGTGGTAGGCCGCAATAGCCGCCACGTAAACCTTCAGCGTGGAGTGGGTCAACCCTGCAGAGAGCCTAGCCTGTAGAAACTCCAGAACTGTACCAATCGGGCAGTTTGCTGGGTCTAGCTGGCGGTCTCTGCACCATGAGGTGAAGAGTTTCCACCTCAGGGCGTACAGTTTCCTCGTTGAGGGAGCTCTGGATTGGAGAAGGGTCTCAACAACCTCGGTTGAGAGACCGGCTGCTAAAAGTTGTGCCCCCTCAGGGGCCACACCCACAGCTTCCACAACTCCGGGCGAGGGTGAATTATCGTACCCTGCGCCTGCGAGAGAAGGTCTGTCCTGATCGGTATCTCCCACGGAGAGCCGTCGAGGAGCGAGACTAGATCTGAGAACCATACTCGGCCCGGCCAGAACGGGGCTACTAACAACAGACGGACCCCGTCCCGGCGCACTCTCGCCAGAACTCCCGGGAGCAGAGCAATAGGGGGAAATGCGTACAGACGAAGCCTCGGCCAGGTCTGTACCATAGCGTCCAGTCCCAGAGGAGCTGGATGAACTAGAGAGAACCAAAGGGGGCATTGAGACGTCTCTTGAGATGCAAATAGGTCTACTTGAGCCCTGCCAAATATTCTCCATATCTGCTTCACTACTTGTGGGTGAAGTTTCCATTCCCCGGGCCTCGGCCCCTGCCTCGACAGTATGTCTGCTCCCACATTTTGTTTCCCAGGAATATATACTGCTCTTAGTGAGAGGAGTTTGCTCTGGGACCACACCAGGATCTGGTGCGCCAGCTTGTACAAAGGGCGCGAACGCAGACCTCCCTGGTGGTTGATATAGGAGACCACCGATGTGTTGTCGGTGCGCACCAACACATGGTGACCCCTTAGGTCTGGGAGGAAGTGCTTCAGTGCACGAAAAACTGCTAGCATTTCTAGACAATTGATATGCCATGTTCGATGGCGATCGCTCCACAGACCACGGGCAGGGTGGCCACTCATGACTGCACCCCAACCGGTGAGGGATGCATCTGTCGCTAGCGTTACACGGCGACAAAGAGCTCCCAGCACCGGGCCCTGTTTCAAGAACCAAGGTTTCTTCCATACATCTAAGGCACGTAGGCAGCGCCGCGTGACCTTGATAGTGCGAAGTAGATTGCCCCTCGGGGAAAATCCCTTGGTCTTGAGCCACCACTGCAGGGGCCTCATGTACAGCAGGCCAAGAGGTATCACGTTGGACGCAGCTGCCATCAGACCCAACAATCTCTGAAATTGTTTGACAGTGAGTGACTGGCCTTCTTTGACTCTCTCCACTGAGATGCGGATCGACTCGATACGAGCAGGGGACAATCGTGCCTGCATCGTGGTCGAATCCCATACTACGCCTAGATAGGTGGTTCTCTGAACCGGAGAAAGTACACTCTTCTTGGCGTTCAGTCTCAAACCCAGCTCCCCCATATGTGCGAGGACGACATCTCGATGCCGAACCGCAGCCTGCTCTGACTGAGCTAAGATCAACCAATCGTCGATATAGTTGAGAATGCGGATGCCCTGCATGCGCAGGGGGACCAGAGCCGCGTCTACACATTTTGTGAACGTGCGGGGTGAGAGTGCAAGGCCGAAGGGAAGTACTCGATATTGGTAAGCTTCGCCCCCGAAAGCGAACCTCAGAAACTTCCTGTGATGTGGAAGGATGGATATATGAAAATATGCGTCTTTGAGATCTATTGTGACAAACCAGTCCTGGGACCTGATCTGCGCTACAACTTGCTTGATTGTGAGCATTCTGAATTTTAGTCTCATAACTGAACGATTTAAGACCCTCAAGTCTATAATCGGACGCAGCCCCCCATCCTTCTTGGGAACTATGAAATACCGGCTGTAAAATCCGGACTCCCTGTCTTGAGGAGGGACCACCTCGATGGCCTCCTTCCCTAATAGGGTTTTCACTTCCTGTTCCATAACCAGACCCTGCCTGAGGCCGACTACTGTCTGAACGACCCCGTTGAATACTGGCGGCACGGAGCCGAACTGAATGCGGTAGCCTTTTTCTACTGTGTGCAGGACCCATCGAGATACATTTGGCAGTAGTTTCCACGCTGCTAAATAATCTACTAAGGGAATCAGTCTCTCGAGACTGATCTCTGGTGTAAGAGGCCCCCGCAGGGGCGGCGAGCGTCTCAGCCCCGCTACGCGCACGGGCGGAAGATACTGAGAGCGATGCTCGCTGGGACCTGCTGCGCCATGGAACACTGGCAGGGTTAGCAGACCGGCCCCCAGAGGGCGCTGAGGGGAGACGGGCACCGTGTACTGCGGTGTGTACCGCTCTACCCCAGCAGAGGCTGCCCTCTGAAACCCTGGGTTGTTGGCGTCAGGGTTTCTTGGCCGAGGACTTCTTAGCTTCAATAACCGCCCTGAGATCTTGTTTGGGCTGGGAAGTCCTCGGCCGAGAGCGTCGTCGAGACTCTCGTTCCCGACGCGGAGGAGCACGAGAGGCGACGCTCTGCTTCTGGGCCTCGCGGTAAGAGGAGCTAGGGAGCGGCTGGGGCATCTCCCGCCCAGATGCCCCGAGGGAGCGACGAGGGAGGAACTTATGGAACGCCGCCGCTTGCTTGCGGGCCTCCTGAAACCTGTCGACGACAGAATTGACTGCGTCGCCGAACAGGCCAGTCGGCTGGATCGGGGCGTCCATGAGGCAGACCCTGTCCCGCTCTTTCATATCGGACAGGGTCAACCATAAGTGCCTCTCCGCGGCCAGCATAGCTGCCATGGACCGCCCAATCGCTCGAGCGGTCTCCTTGGTGGCGCGGAGGGAGAGATCAGCGGTCCTTCTTAGCTCTGAGATGTCATGGGACTTGATCTCCTCTCCCTCATCTAGCTCCTTGAGCAGATCGGCTTGGTACCGCCTGTAACACCGCCATGGTGTGCAGACACGCACCAGCCTGACCTGCTGCCGCATACCCTTTGCCCACCAAAGCCGATGTTGTTCTTAGTGGCTTTGAGGGCAACGCCGGGGCCTTTAGAGACGACGCCGCACCGGGGGACAGATAGCTCGCGAGCGTCTGTTCCACCCGGGGCATCGCTCTATAACCGCGCTCTCCCATCCCCACTACGTTCCCATAGTAGTCTGACGAGGGGATGTAGAGGCGGGCCGAGAATAGGCGTTTCCACGACCTGGAGATCTCTTCGTGCAGGTCGGGAAAGAATGGCAGGCCCCGGCTGGGAGGTGGCTGACTCGCGCGCAGGAAGCGTTCATCAAGCTTGCTTCTCTGCGGTTCAGCTGCTTTCTCGGTGGGCCAATCGATGTTTAACTTGGCCACCGCGCGAGTAACCACCTCCAAGAGCTCCTCATACTGCGGCGAGTGGGGTGGCGAATCCCTGTCGAGCGACTCCACATCAACCTCCTCCTCGGAGGAAGAGAGGCGGAGCGTCGACCCCTCTCCCTGAGTGGAAGGAACCGCTGAGCGTGCTTCCGACTCTAGGGATTGGGTGCCGGATCTGGCAGAAGTGGAAGGAGATAGGGACTGGCCCGTCTCCATTCCCTCCACCAGATCCACTTGCGAACCCCACGAGTGCAGCCGCCGTTCTGCCTCAGCAGAAGCGGGACCAGCCCCCCGAGGAACGCTGGCGAAGGCCCCCTCCTCGAAGAGGGCCCTCCGGGAACGAAGCATCCGCACCGACATACGCTCACAGTGCGGGCAGTCGGCCCCCTCGAGAGCCGACTCAGCGTGCTTCGAACCCAGGCAAACCACGCAAAGGTTGTGTGTATCCCCACCCGTTATATATCTTGGGCAGGGAGGAACACACAGCCTAAAACGCGATTTGGAATCGCCAGAGTGTTTAACTTTCGCCTTGCTTTTGGGCATTGTCTAGGAGCTCTTAAACTGGACAGACAACAGTAAATAAGACTCACAGACAAACAGTTTGACATTCACACACAGAGCGCTTGCTGAGAGACGCGAAGCTGACGCCAGCTGCGTGGCACGTGCTTTTATAGCTTCCTGGTCGCTTACGTCATTCCGCCGGTGACGTCACGCTCTTCCATTGGTCTGATTTCACATGATATTCAGAGTCGCGCACGCTGGGCGCGTTCCCCAAAGCGCTTTTGACGCAGCTCGAGTTCCTGAAGAGGAACTGAAATGTTCACAATGTACATCAAGTTGCATGGTGCTGTCACATCTCTCAGCATGAATAACACAGAGTCTGGTGTTTCCTGTAATTTAGTAGAGGCTTCTGTCAATCAATGTCACTCAACACCACTTCAGGTGCCAGCTGGCCCCTGTTTGCCTCCCGTGGCATCATCACACCATCTCCTCCCTGAACCCGAGATGAAAATGCAGATGAAAACAAGAGAGGGCATGAAACCCGTCCCATCATTTCCATTCTCCCTCTCCTTGCCAGCTCAGAGTCTCTCCAGACAATCTCTCTCTCTCTCTCTCCATTTCTCCCTCATTCTGACCTACTTCTTTCACTCCGGTTTATGTGGCTGTTGCCTGTCTGTCTGTTTCATCACCAGCTGCTTTAAAGTTAGTAAAGGTCTCTTTATTTGTTTCTCTGTTTATCTGTATGTGTTTCTGTCCCTTTCTCACTATTTAGCTTACTGCCTTTCCTATTTACAATCAAAAGCCAGCCATATGGAGTCATATGGAACCCTCCATTCACATTTAAACACAAACTAACACCACCACTTCTCCAGCAATTAGGCCAGTGTACTAGAGCTAATATAATAGCTCTATAGCCTTTAAGCTGACATGCATTCAAATTGAAGACAAACCATTTAAAGAAAACAGATATTTGCACAAAATGTGTAGGAATGAAATATAAAATATCAATAACATATAAGCAATTTATCAATAATAAAAGTATGTTTATCAAAGTATGTTTACAATTTATCAATAATAAAAGTATGTGAAAAGTATGTATGTAAAGTATGTATGTATATATATATATACTAATACTGTATATATATATAAAACACAGTATTAGTATGGTGTTCCTAATAATCCTTTAGGTGAGTGTGTACATTATATGCAGCAAACATACCTACATACGCATACTGTTTCACACATAATCCATCTGCAGTGCGTATGCAGTCCATGTGCGTTACATGCCGAAGCAGCACCCACTCATACTCATTGTGCTTTCATACAATGAGGCGTTTGCAGTCCGCTACTCGGTAACGTTACATGAACGATCATCACTGCACTGCTGCAGAGGCAATGCTCCTGGAACGCACTGACGGACTGCAACTGCATGAACACTGGAATCCGTTAACATCGGTGCGTAAAAAAAAAAAAAATGCAGACGGATTATGTGTGAAACAGGCGTAAGGTTGTTTGCACCTTGTGCAATGTGGAATTAGTTTACAGCTTTCTCAAGCACTTTGTGATGCATTTTGGAAACAGGAAACAGCCCCTGGTCTAATGCACCACCTGTCTTCAGAAACCCGTTCTCAAAGACTTAATGTTAATTACAGTGAGATTAATCTAGATTAAAAAAATTAATCTATGCCCACCTATATATATATATATATATTAGTATATATAATGTATATAATGGCTTCATAAATGAATAACATAAATGAATAACAGAAAAATAAATTCTGAATAATTCTGCCTGAATACTCGGGTGAAGCTGGCACAGTCCGGAGTTTGCTAGATAACAGTTGAGTCAGGGGATCAGTGCAATATTATACACAGACCTCTAAAGTCACAAGTGTTAAGTGAATGAATGTAAACTTTATGAATGAAAAGAGTGCAAATCAAACACTGAATTGCTGTTGTATCTCTATGCATCTCTTAGAAATCAGAGCTTTGCAAGAGTAATATCACCTATAATAATACATCATACACGGTCTATTATTTGTATATGTTTAAAAGGCAATGATTTAAACCTTAGGCTATGATACAATACGAATGAATGGATTAAGCACAGCGCGCTCACCAATCAAACAGCCGCGCTGTGCGTCTCAGTCTCTCAAAAAAAACGTTCTCTCTCAAGAGTAGACTAATAATCAACTTAGATATGGATACATTATCTACTTGTCCTACATGTTTGCATCTTTATCTTTAGCTGGTTTGCGCGGCACATTTTTTTAGTGAAGTTCACTAAACAATAAGACTTAACATAGGCTTTAAGTGTTCTGCGTAATGAAAATGTGTGCATTGAATTGATTCAGTCATGTTCAAATTATCACTGAACGTTTGTCATGACATCTCTCTGCTTGCATGATAAATGTTATTTTAGAAATTAATTAACACAACATTCTTGTTCAGTGATAACTATGAAAAATAAAAGATGGCCAAAACGGTCTTATCAACGTTGTATCCGAATGCAGATATGATATGGGGTATTGTGAAGAGGAAGATAAGTAACATCTGGCAAATAATACAAAGGAGCTGAAGGCCGCTATCAAAGCAACCTGGGCTTCAATAACACCTCAGCAGTGCCACAGGCTGATCGCCTCCAAAAAAAAAAACTAAGTATTTCAGTTTGTATGCAATGAATCTAGAATATAATATAAGTTAGCTTTTTTAAATTAAATTACAAAAAATAAATATCTTTCCCACGATATTCAAATTTTTGGGGATGCACCTGTAGTCAGTATATGTACAGTATTTTATTTTGGGATCCTACAGTATGAAAATATTAGTCTATCCTTTTTATGTGGTCAGTTATAATAGCATCAGTGTGTGGGTTAACAGACTGAGGGCTGCCAGGTCTGTAAAAAAAAAACAAAAAAAAAACATTTTGTTAGCTGGCTCCAGTATTAGAGGATATAATACAGTTTACGAGTCATGAAAATAATGACAATAATATCAGTCAGCAGCACATTGCTATGGGTCTTTATTACATATACGAGTGTAGATTCCAAATTCTGCCGTCAGTGTTGGTGAACATCATTTAAATCAAACTGAATTCAGCACAGAGACAATGCTAGTGATGTAAGACTTCCGCACTACTAGCTAAGAATGCACACTCTGTCCTATTAATAGCTCCAGCAATTGTGTCTTTTGCTAAATCATTCATGCTAATACAAAAGAGCAGATATGTCCCAGGCTTTTCCAGAACGTTATCTTATTCTCACATAACCTTATGCACATTTGTTCCCAGCGATGGCCCCATTCAGCCCTAAGAGCATGTAGAGATATCTCTCGTTAAATATTTAGAATTGTTCAACGAGGCTTTGTTAATTTTCTGTAATTGGACTGGGAGGTTGTCATTACGGATGTGAGAACATTGCAGAGCTGATAGGAGAAAATTGGATTCACTTTAGGCCTATAAAAAGCAGATAGAGAGACAGAACAGGAGAGGAAAACATAGCAATGGTCATTATTTGCCCTGGAGAATTATTATTATTTTTTTTTTTTTTTACAGCAAAGGCTGTGCACTAACATCCTTAAACCCCCAAGCCATGCAAAGCAATGATTTCTGCATGGAAATGCACTTTTCACAAGCACGGTTGGATGAATTAATGAATTTATGGATAAAGAGGTATATATGGAAATTATGATGTATTATGTGGAATATTGTGAGGATGTGAGAAATTTTCATATGACATCAAATCAATCAGTGATTAGTTAGTGAAATGTTATTCCAACCCTTGGGTGAGTAAAAAAAAAAAAAAAAAAAAAAAAAAAAAAAGGATGCATAGCTGCATTTCGTGGCTCAGTCCTTCTGTCGTGCATACATATTCTCTTCCTGTAATAGCTTTTATAAGGACTGCAAGCTTTTACATACATTTTGAATTAGATTTTATTGAGAAACATGCTTTCATAACCTCGTTCAAGTCACATATAGCTGGTCTTTACAGAGCAAGCTATTGAAAAATGCAAATAAGCTCCATAGAGATAAAAAAAGAATGACAAGGGAATGCAGACAATGGGTATATTCTGGTTGACATTCCAGTAGCATTTGCATGGGTACAATGGTATTAGCGTGTGTTGGTTTTCAAGTTCTGACTGCAATTCTGCTACAGTAAATGACCAGCAAGTGATATTTAGGCTGGAAACATCACAGTGTTTTAAGAACAAATTATTTTAAGGAATAGTTTACCTCAAAATTCAAATAATCATCATCATTTACTTATCATCATGTTGTTCTAAACCTAAATGGCCTTTTATGTAGAACACAAAATGAGAAATGCAATAAAATGTACTGACAATTTTTCATATAATGACAATAAATAAGGATCTGGGTTGTCATCTATTGAGCTCCATTATGATAAAAATACAAAATGGCTTTATTTTCTTTAATGCCACTTTTTTATTGAAAAGAGTGACTTTCTTCATGGTATTCTACTTTTTGTATTGTCTAAGAAATTTGCTGCATGCAGTAACATCAGCATGAATAGATTTTATTCGAGAACTTAATTTAAAATATTATTTAACATCAACGAATCAGCCTAAAAACATCAGGTTACACCAACACAACTGAATCTACAGGTTATATCAGGTAGAAATATTTCTGTAAGGTAGCGCTTGCTGCAGTCTTTACAGTGTATACAGAAGAAAAGGGTTATGTTTGGATGAAAATGCAGACTGAGTAAATGATGACCGAAGTCATCAATTCTGTGCACACACAAGTACAGCATTTGTATCCTGTGTGTGGACTCAGACAGACCATTACACGCATACACTCCTCACAGGTGAAGGGTTTTGATATGATTTCTCTCTAAATCCCCGCCTTGCAAAGGGATAAGCTCTTGCCTCATCCCTTCCCCAGCCAGCTCTATCCTTCACCTCCAGATGGACACTAACAGATAAATGAGAATTCACACCCTCAGGGCAATATCTCTGTTGCGTCTCCCGCTCTTTCTTCTCCTTCTCTACAGGTGAGGCTGCCTGCTCCTGAGAAGGACAGGCTTTGAGATCCTGTTCTTCCCAGGAAGAGGGCCTTTCTAAAATGGGTACAATTGTGAGTGATCGAAATTAAGGGTCAAAAAGGTAAAGGACTAGAATCACATGACCTATTCTTGTATGAAAGAGAATGTTGGAGTTAAGGACAAATTCAATACAAGCTGAGCTTCATCTATAGCATTTGTGGCATCATTTCCACAAGAAAAACAAACATTAAGGTAATGGTAAAGTCCTCAAATGGAGCTGATTTTTGAAGGACATGAAAGCAGAATTGTGAAGCTTATAATTTTTTATAAAACCAAATACTGTATATTAATTCAAGTGTTAAAAACTGTATATTATTTGAGCCGTTAAAGAAGTTTTAAACATTTTAGGGTTTGATGTTTTGGACTGGATCAAATTGAATGTTACGTCACATAGAGAAGCGTGAATTTTCAGACTAAATTCATGTTAACACACTTATTATTCACATGTAGCAGCTATTTTATTAAATTTTTTGAATATATATATATATATATATATATATATATATTTTTTTTTTTTTTTTTTTTTTGACAGTAAAGACATTTACAAAAGATTTCAAATACCGTTCTTTTAAGAAGAGGAGGAACAGTTGAAAAACTATTTCAGTGATGATCAACAATCTACTCCAAACACTGTCGATTGAGCTAAACTTAACCCAGAATATTCCTTTAATGCAGTCCAAGTAAACAGTTTCATCAAACCCTCTGGCAGATTTTACATCTAAAAATAGGAGGGAAAAAAAGTTCAAAAAGAACTGATTCATCTTTTTTAGCAGCTCCCCTCCTCCTTTCCATCTTTCAGTGCCTCAAGTCATCGGCAGCCCGGAGCTCAATATGAGAGAGGATAGAGCAATTTATCAATCGTTCTCCAGACAGACTATCAAAGTGAGAAGAAAAGTGAACATTTCTGCTTCTCTGTAGTCTAACGCCTCACCATTTCACATGACTAATTTTGTGCCTTCCTCTCAAAAATGCTATATCTAATACAACATATTCCTCCTTTCTAGAGACATAAACAGAGAAAATAGGGGAAGGGTTGAGCGAGTGCATGCCCAACCCCCTCTGGTCCCTCACTCGGGGAGGTAGAGAGAAAAGACGAGGCTGCCGAAGAAAAACGGGAAGAGCGGAGACATTGAAGGACAAAATGGAAGGTCAAAAACTAGGCATAGAGAAAATGGAGGGAGAGTACAGTGAAAAGATGTGGAGGGGATGAACAGGAACATGCATCGGTAATACCAGAGATAGATATCACACTCATCCACTTGGAGATGTGTGGTTGATACCAAACTTACAGTAGATGGATCATCCATTTCTGCTGATATTTATGAGCATAGTGTGGCTACAAAGAGAAATAAATCACAATCTCGGCAAAGCGTAAGACACGAAATGGCAAAGAAAGGCATGTTATTGTGCGTACGTGATGTGACGAGACTATCGAACTCGCCCACAATCACGTGAGCGGCCCGTTTTGACTCTCTTTGATCTAATAGCCTGTTCTAGGTTTGTGCTTTGGTACAGAGATGTTGAATATTCATACAAACATAACCTCTCTTTCATCCTCTCAGTCATTCTTTTCATTTCTATCTCTCTCACACACCAGCCCAGAGAGTACAATAAGCCCAGGTGCTCATGTGTTAATGGATGTTATGCTCATTATTCATGTTACGGGCCCATGCACCATTAGTACTGTGAGTAGGACAGAGGGTTGAGAGGGATTTAAACAGCTTTCTGCTCTTTTTACTGACTGCTTTACTGAGCAAACACTGGTTTAGCGGTGCTCGTACGAGGACTCTGAGCCACATCACCTCTCTGACGGTGGGGGATGGAAATGGACCATCTTATGCTATTCAAATTTATGCCATCAATGCCGCCGAAGCCCAGGGAAGCATGTTCTTCTGCACACATGTTCACAAGCTAACCCAAAGCTGTGTGTTGCTAGGCTACACCATTAACTAGGTTATTTCATCTACAACAGGGATCATTTTCATAATGATTTCGCATTGGTTTTTGCCAGTTTGATTGCGTCCCGCTGGTCAGGCTGAAGGAGATCGTCCTTTCAGTGCAGGAAGCAGCTGCTTGGCTTTGAAGTCATACTGAAGTATGACCGTTAAGTTGGTAGAAAACTGCAAAGACAGCATGAGATGGACGCTCATTGAATGTGAGATTGCACTTGTGTATTGGATCAGAGTCTTCTGATGTATTTACGCTGGCAGTAGAGGAAACTGAAATGGCAGGCAAGTGTTGGTCATTTTTGGGGGAAAATAGAACCGGTCAATTTCTCCTCATCTATCTGAACTGAACGACAGCAAAAAGACACAAACGCAAAGGTGTAAAAACCAGGCCTGCATTGTTGAGGTTCACCAAAAAAAAAAAAAAAACACATTAAAGACGCCATTAAATTGTCTGATGAACAGTTTTATATCCTGTCTACATATTCTTCCTACTGAAACCGGAAGTATGAGTGAGAAAAAAAAGAAAACCTCTTTCTCTCAGAATTTTTCATCTATCTAACTGTCCGTCCCTCCGTCTAGAAGCAGTCAGTCCGAACCTTATAATTTATTTTAAGTAAAGTATAATCAGAAAACTATAACCTGTAATCATTTTTATTAATTATATTTTATTAGAATTATTCATATTTTAAAGACAGTAAAATAAATAAAAAGCACAACAAATAAGTGGCAGACAATTCTATACTATTTTATAAATAAATAGTAATTTAATAAAAAAAAATAACTTTTAGTCTTATAATTTTAATATATATAAATGTATTTACAACTATAATATCATCTAATAAATCAGATATAGTTGCAATATAAATGGCTACAAAGTGATCTTTAATTCTCTCATACACAAAGACACATGAACAGTGGTTGCTCAGACATGCCAGTAGTGTATATTAATGAATAACTGCAGTAAAATAATTGCTGCAATTTGCTTTCATGGCAGCCATGCCAAATTACCAGAGCTACAGCTCGGTTATACCATCTAAATAAAAATAAATTGCGACAACTGGTTCAGTTGGCTAATGACCAGCCTGACAGATAATCCTTGTAATCATTCTTGTTCATATCAATCTGTTGTCTTCAGGCGGGGGACAACAGATATCTGGCGTGCAGTTCAGATCTGTCACATTGTGTGAAGTACACCAAGATGACGCTGATGGCGGACACTCTCTCATCCTCACTACTGTGCTTTATTGACATGACAAACAACAGACCATTTTTTATATGGCCACAGTGTTTGCAGCTATAACTGCTGAAAAAACTAAACACTGATGTCCAGTGTGAAAAGCGACAGTCAATAGATGCATGGATGAACATGAAAATGCGAGTAAAAAGCCATCATGCATTTGTACATTACCATGATTGAAAACAGAGTCACAGAGCAGAAACAACAGGGTATTTCAATGTGATCTAATTAGCAGACAGACCACTGTATTAATGAGCTGACAGACGACAGATAAATAACTAACTTAAACATCAGTATTACACCAGACCCAGCTTACCGGAACACAATTAGAAATGCAGGTCATATCTGTAATACAACAGCATTGTGTCAATGATCCTTTAATTTTTCTGACCATCGACACAATATATTAAATAACACTTTATTAATATAGCCTATATATATATATATATATATATATATATATATATATATATATATATATATATATATATATATATATATATATATATATATATATATATATTCCAGTACAAAATCATGCATCTTAAACCCAGACAAACCACCCATTATCCAAATTAATAACATAATAATATTTTGTAATATTGTAAATTAAGCATGTCTTATTCACTAATAACTTCACAAATAATTAATTTGCAAAGAAAAAGTATTTATCTTTTGTTCTTGCCTTAGTTTTAACGATGGTGCATGCAGATTATTATTAATTTAGAAATTCCTTTTCAAAAAAATTATATATTTGAAACAAATTGGCTTAACAAATAGTTTTTATTTATTTATATTTAACTTTTTTTTTACTATTATCTATAGTTTGGTTTCACAAAATTCACTGTTAATTCTAGAGCAAATGTTTTAACGAATCATAATTTCTGTGTGAAAACTTGGATGTCCCTTGAGCACCAAAGAGCACAAGAGACTTATTTCAAAAACACACAATCTTAAAAACTACAAACATTTAAAAGATACATGTACATCAATGTATAGTATTCAAACTCGTTGCGATTATTTTCAGTGTGAATTTGCTTCCTTATGCAAATGAGTCTATTTGCATTTAAAATCTTTAAACAGATGCTTGTGTCTATTGATCATGGCAGAAGTGATGATTATCCGATGGTTGCAAAGATCATTATAACCACATATATCAAGACATGGTTTAGTCAAGCACTTTCAGCTCATTAGAGGGCTGATTCAGGTGGCTGGATTGCAGTGGAGGAGCATTAAAGTTGCAGTTGCTGTTGTGATTTTTGTAATAATAATTAAAATGGAAAACTCAGTTTACCCAATGAATTCATCAGTGCTGCTTATTTCCATGCAAAAGATATCTGATAGCTTGAGTTCAGTAATGAAAATCAAAAGACTTGCAGATGTGCTCCATTTGAAACTCGGTCCATTCATTTTGAAAAAAAATCTCTAGCTTTTCCCAACACATCTTATCTGAAGCAATATCATGTTGTGTTTGGCTGTGCATGCTTGCAGCTTAGAGAGAACAATGCTGGTGTTAAGAGAGAAAATGAAGATTTATTAAGGGACGCAGGCCGTTTGAGGTGTGCTCAGCCCTCTAAGCCTCATGGAGAACAAGAAGAACTGTTTCCACATGTCAGCATAAGAAATCCAGTTACAATCTGACAGTGGGAGTGATTGCCAGTGGCAGTGAGCAGACACTAAAGTTTGGCATTTTGAAACTTTTGGAGAGGATGTGATTACTGAACATCTATGAAACTACTATAAAGACACAGACACATGGTGAAATGCATGCTAATGTCCACACCTGCGCACATTGACTCACACACACACAAAATGATCAGTCCTTTAACAGAACTAGGTCACTGCTTCTCTGCTACACTCAATCAAGAATATCTGCATAATAGCTCCACCTGTTCCACTTTTCTTCTCTTGTCCTTTTCCCGGCATTGTTTCTGGGATAATTTGACCTTCCCTTGTGCCCACACACACACATAATAATCTCCCTTAAGTGACTAGTTGCCCATGTGAATGCTTTCTTCTCTAGTTTCTAATGAAAGATTACAATATTATGCTCAGGAGTCAAAAGCATCGATTTGCTCATGAATAAATAAACAGAAAAGCTTCAGAGCATATCTGGTGGAGATGGGATCTGCATTGACAGTCCTTCTTCATGTAGTCCAAAATAATGGCAATTTAATGTACATGTTCAAAAGTTTGGGGTCATTATGATTATTGTTTTTGAAATGCATCAAGGCTGCATTTATTTGAAATTAATAGTGTGAAATGTTATTACAATTAATGATTTATATTTTAATCTTTTGATGACAAAGCTGAATTTTTTTGCAGCCATTATTCTAGTCTGCAGTGTCTCATGATCCTTTCAAAATTATTATATATACACACACACACTTTTACATTGATATATATATATATATATATATATATATATATATATATATATATATATATATATATATATATATATATATATATATATCAATGTAAAAGTCTTTACTGTTTTTTTTTTTTTTTTTGATCATTTTCATGTTGCATCCTTGATAAATAAAAGGGTTCATTTAAAATCAAAAGTTTTGAACGGTTTGAATCTTTAGGTTCATGGAATGAACAAGTTGAGTTTAATAAATGTTCAAATTTATAAAAAAAAAAAAAAACATTATGTAAAACTGTATAATGTAAATAAATATTCATTGTACATGTATCTTTCTATTAAATATATTTTTACAATGTTATGAGGTTAGAGGTGCACATAACAGAAAATGTTTACTAAAATACATTATATGTTTAAACATAAATACATTCATGTTTCTAAAGCTGTACACACATATATATATATATATATAATGTGTCCAACATTTCAAATTTATTCATACATATAAAATTTTTATATATGACCCATGAATGTGCTCAGGTTGAAATAAAATGATCAATGAAGGTTAAGGATTTAATTAGCATTTGTTTCTTGCCATCTATAACCTGCAGCATCTCCATCTTATCTGCTCTTAATGAGTGCAGATGAGATAGCACAGATGTTCCATAATAGGTTTAACCATGAAAAGTGAGAAAACCCAAGAGGCTTACTGATTGCCAGATCCAGTCCACAGGGACATCCAGCTCGTCTGTCACTCACCAACTAAAAAGCAGCTCTGAAGGGTGGGATACATGTAAATATTTCAATACTCAAGCCTGGAGTACGTTAAGTGAATGCATTTATAGGCACATATGAGCCTGTGTGTGAAGGGTTAAAGTGATAAAGAGACACAAACAGATAGAAGTGATTTAGCGGGTGAGTGTGAGTGCAAGTGTGTCTGTGTGTCGTGATTGAGCTGTGCTGGCGCCACAGGGTCTGCTCTATGTTTAATGCCAGTGTCGTGCTGTGTCTGGCTCTTGTGTCTTATAGATCTGTGTACCTAAGCAGGAGGAAGCTGTCAATCACAGAGTCAACACAGAAATGTTAAAGGCTTTTAAGCGACACAAGGAGGAGTTTGAAAGCAACAGCAGTCGATCCTTCTCTCCTTCTCTGCTGGAGCTCAAATTGTAGAAGAAGGGAGAATGGGACATAAAAAAATAACAGAAGGAGAAGATATAAGGTTCAGAAGCAGTTGTGTATTCATTATATATATATATATATATATATATATATATATATATATATATATATATATATATATATATATATATATATATATATATATATACTGTATATACTGTATATAAGCATCAGTATCAGAGACCAATCGCCTCATGTCAGCATGCAGTAAAACATCTGAGGTGAATCTTAATAACTAGATGCACTTTTTCCATAAGAGGATGAGCATGTTAATGTAAGCAAAAGCATTTGAGGCAAGAGGGAGAAAATGGAGAAGGTAAGAGTGGGATATATTTGGAAGGAATGTTGTCTCGGACCGCAGGGCTGTTAGTTCTGCCTTTCAGAGGGGAGTGAATTCTAATCAAACCAAACAGCTTGTCATCGCACACTCATCATAATCTAATTAAGTGCAATCTAAATAATGATGACATTAGCCTTCTGATTGCATGGGTATAAATGCTCAGGAAGGCACCAGTCTCATGTCGTCATGGTGCTCTACCATCATCTGTCTTGATTAGGAGTGACTGGCCAAGGGTTTTTTATGTTATTGATTTTTTTCGCTGAATTCACCAGCAAAACTGCCTTTGCATAAAAGGGCTTACAGTTTTTTAGATGCTACTAAAATAAATTTTCACTCAGAAATTGCTAGTAAATTTCACAAAGATAAATTATTTTTTATAAAGAAAAGGCAAGTAAAGTAACACATTGTTGTTAAATGTGAAATGTTGAAGTTGAGTGTCTTTTTTTTTCCTTCAAAAAATATTTATCTGTTTGTTTATTTTTTACAGCATACTGTTCAAAACTTTGGGGTCAGTAAAAGTTTTTCAAAATAAGTCATAAAGTAAAAATAGTAGTATTGCAAAATGTTATTCAAATTATTTTGTGTTTTATGTTATAGTATATTATTAAAACTGTTTTCTATTTTAATATATTTTAAAATTTAATTTTCAACCGCCTAATCACTCCAGTCTTCAGTGTCACATGATCCTTCAGAAATCATTCTAATATTCCGATTTGGTTAAATATGCTTTTGATCTAATATAATTTTGATTATTATATAATATTCTCCAATCTGTATACACATACGCACCACATTAAACCATATGCACTGTAAGTACTGTGTAATATTTAATTCTGCATTCAATTAGCCATCCAACATGTCATGTCAAACTTTCCCTGCTTCCATATGTAAATATTGAGTTACCTTACAAACAGATGGTAAAATCTCCATTGTCAGTGAATAAATTACCATATACATCTGCCATCTTATTTACATGATCACCATAGTACTTCAAAGAAGAAAAGATTAAGGGAACAGAAAGTATAATAATATTACAATTTTCAAAAAACTAAAGCTTTTTGTTGGCGAAAGCTTGTTATCTGAGTGCCTGCTCATGGTCCTGAGAAATGAGGGTGGGTTCTGATGCTTTTGTGGCTCTTTGAAGTCCTCTGAAGAACATCACCTGTCAAAGTGAATGGATTCTTTGCAATCTCCATAGCACCAACAAATTACTAACATGCCTGCTAATGTCAACTGGAGCTGCTCTTAATCCACAAAATCACTGAATTTGGTCTGATTTTCTTTTCTTTACAAAATAAATTAATATACCATAAGGACCCGTTCATTCAGCGGCAGATCAGTTATCCACATCGTTGATCAACATGCTCGGTTCGGTAATAAATGTGGAGCATTTACCCTTCAGAGCACATTTATTCATTTCAACACATTCACTTACTGTGTAGAACAATACAAAATAATTGTAAATTTTGTCCACCCAAATGATTCTTCCATTCATTTGAGTGAGGACCAATGAGATTGACTCTTTCTATTGTAACAAGGTGAGGCCTTTCAAATGTCTTGAATTGATTCAATTATACAGATAATACAGCACATAATACAGAGCGATGCACAAAAGATGTTTGAAGCAGCATTCACTGCGCCACAATGTGAACAGTGCATTAATCCTTCGCTGCTTCCAAAATCTTTTCACGTTGAACTTTCGGCTTCATAAAGAGCACAGAATGAGCAAAACTGCAGTTCTTACTGTACATATTACAGTAAAATACTGTTCAAATTACAAAAATCAGTTACAGTGTGGGTTTTGACACAGTGAGATGAGAATGTAGACTCAAAGACTATTCAAAGGTGAATGAGATCACCAAACTCTACATTCCATTAGGATATTAGTTTCCATGATAATCTATGCCAAAGTGCCTGAGGAAATACACTTTAGTGTGAATAAAATTACTTTGTCTTCATAAGAGCATACCAGTGATATCAGGCCATTTCTCTCTAAGACTCTTACGTCTTACAATTGCTTTTTTATTAAGAATTATGGTAAATGCTGTTGGATTATGTTTTACTGAATGATTAAATGCAGTGTTGTTATTGATAACCAAAACATTGAAATAGATCTGAAATAAAATATAAATGATTTTTTTTTTTTTTACTTCAAAGCATTATAAATTATAAAGCTGACAATAAAACAAATAAAAATCGTAAAAAGTTGAAACAAAATAATTAAAACTAGAACTAAAACAAAAATAAACCCATAATCAAAAATAAAAAAATAAATAAAAATACTAAAACTTGAACAATAATTACATTGATAAAACACAAGTAGATGGTGACATGGGAGTCATTGAAACTTTCATTCAAATGATTCATTCAAAAACACTTTTATGCAGGAATTAAACAAATGACTGTTTATATAAGGTATTCACTGAGTCACTCATTCAACGATTCATTCAGAAATCCAAATTAATTCAGGAATGAAACCAGTGACTGTATGAGCAAGTCACTCAATCATTTAAAAAAGCAGAATAGATGGTTTGCTTTTGGAGCTACAAAAAGTTTCTAACATTTCAATTATTCAGTGTTAACTTCTTTATTATTTACTCCTTCTCAGATACAATATTGCAAATCCCAAGCTAAGATAATTTTCTCAGATTAAAAATGCAACAAATAGTGTTCAGTGATACTATTATGTATGTTAGGAGAAAATCAATTAAGCTACCAGTCAAATGGAACACAATGGCGACAAAACATTATGTGTAACCCATCCAGTTCTGCTCATAGTGCTAAAAAAGGGGATTGTATTAAATTGTGTTAAATATAGCCTATACATAATACTGTACATATACAGCCTGCACTGCATTGCAGTAAAATCCCAAAATACAGTATTCTAATGTAAGAAATTACTGTTGAATATTGTGAAATCCTTGCTATACAAATCAGAGCTAAATGTTAGTATACTTTCAGAAATGTACTGTTGTCTTTTGAATACAATTATTACAAAGAATATCCATAGTCTATTTTATAGGCAGGTTGGGCAAATTCACTGAACTTTCCAAGTAAGACAACAAAGGCTCCAAAAGCAGTGATCCTTGACTATTTGTAGACTATTTGTAAGTTTGTCGGTTGGTATGGTTCAACATGATAAAAAACTCAAACTGCCTGCTACAATGATTCATTCAATGCATTATGCTTCATTTACTCTGCAGTAATCCACCAAATTACATGACCCACTGAATCACATTCTTGCTGCAGAGAATCCCAACAGCGGTTCTAAATGTGTCCGACAGACTTGAACTTTTTACACCAATTGGTCTTCACAGTACAATCATTTTGGAAAGGATATATGCTATGTGACCAAGTTCAAATTTTAGAGGAAGGAAGAATCCAAGTGAATTTTACAATTTATAGACGACAAAGATCAATTGAGAGTTAGCCATTGTGAACATTGGCATTCAGACCAAAAAGGGATTCAAAATAGATTCCTGCTTTGTAGAAATAGCCAACATCAGGCAAAACTGTCCCATGGGAGCTTATATGCCCGGATATATATTTATTTAATATATGCTTTTATCACAAAGCACCTTTGATGTGTTTTTCAATACATCAAGAGACCCACATGTACCAGCACACACAGAATATACACACACACAATGCACAACCCAGAAAGGCTCCAGGATACCTCGGTGCTCTGCACTGACAGTATGGTCCTGCCTTTCTGCCCAAGAGAATGTGGGGCAGCCTCAGGCATCCCAAGGCCCTCAAATGCACAGTTGGTGATCTAGTTTAACAAGCATGAACATACGGGATCTGTTCAAAATTTATGTATAAGCTTGGAATATATATATTTTTTTTTCACACATCATTTATTTTCTTTTTTAAGTATACTAAATCCTCAGTATACTATATACATAAAAAAAAATATATATATATATATATATATATATATATATATATATATATAAATACACACACACACACACACACACTGAACACTCCTCTTTTTTTAGACCAGTAAAAATGAGCGCAAATGCATTTGCTAATTAAACGATGTGGCGCTGGACGGGAAAATGCAACTAGCAAACACACTTGCACTGCGCCTAGCGCCACATTGCGCCGGGTGTATGAGTTGTGAGTTAGTATACATGTACTGTAGCTGCAATGTTATTTATTGTCAACAGAATGTTTCAAAGGGACCATCAAAATAATATATTAATAATATATTTGTTTGAGCATAATAAATGCAAATGAACAAGAATATCAGTTTTATATGCAGGTTGGACAAGTATGGATGCTATACAGTATAATGGATAGCATGAAGGAGAGTTGTGGTTTTATGCATGTTAAGGGTTGAATTAGACACTGTATTACTTAGTCTTACTATATACTGACTAAATACTTAGTAATACTTGACTTGAATATGTTTTTCTACAGGAAATATATACAATCTAAACCAATGATTTTCAACTAAAGATCCACAACCTATTGCTGGTATGTTTAGATAGGGTCAGAAATGTCTAGAAAAAAATGCTAAATGCACATAATAAATGCAACTAAACATATAATCAAAAGATAAAATCTGTTACCATTAAGCAATCAAACTATGAACAATACTTCAACTGCATTTTTTATTATAATCTTAAGTTAATGTTAATTTCAACATGTACATTTTATAAATAAAAAGTTGTATCTGTTATAGTGATTAATCCTGATTAATCCACTGAAAATTCTGATTAATTTGATAAAAAATTGTAATCATTTGACAGCCCTAGTTATAGTGTGAAAGTGTGTGTTGGTCATTGTTAGTCCAACATTAACAAACAGGATTTGATTGTAAAGTGTTACCGTAATAACAATAATAGATAGGATAGATTAAAAAAAAAAAAAAAAAAAAAAAAAAAAAACATGAACAAGACAGTACAAAAGAGAAACATGAACAAGACAGAAGAAAATAATACTATAACTAATACTAATGCGATATTTGATAATTAAGGTTAATAGGTCATTTACTTTTAGTGCATGTTAAACAAACATTTTTTTGTTTTCTTTCGCCACTTGAGAGTCTATACCATTTTTTTATTAATTAGGCAAAAGCAGCTTACAAAGAGGCAATTCATCACTGGCAAGATGGTGTTTTAATAATAACTGGCTGTATATGCAGTAGAAAAGAAAAAAAAGAAAAGAAAGAAAAGCAAATAAAAAAAATCAGCACCCATAATGCACTGGGCACAATCAGAATATTTGTGATCAGAGATACATGCAGAAAATAGTTTGTAAATAGTACATAAAATGCATCATCCTGCAGACATTTGCTGACAAATAAACAGGGCTATCTTAGTCCAGTTACGGAAAAATTAGACACATTGTTCATTTACTAATACCAACATTGTAATAATACAAAGCTGGTTGAACATTTAATAACATGCTTTTTATCATATTTGAACTCATCATCTAATCAATATAATGCTTTCATGTTTAAGCAAAAAACACGACCAATGTGTCCATATCCACATATAACCTCTGGAACACTATTGAGGACGCGAAGAACATTGTGTTCATTGCATCAGAAGAGCTATGATTAGTTAAAAATGATTCAGAGGACAACAACATAGATAAAGAGCAGAAAGAGCAGTGGAGAAAAAAAAATGAGGGTGAGATAATACTAGAGCAACGGAAGATGAGAGATCAATGGATAATAAAAGAAAGATACAGAAAACACGACATCAACTTTTGTTCACCAACCCCTACTACATTTTGCTGAAGCCAAGAGTAAATGTGCAGTGCACTTCAGTGCATCAAAATCCTGCTCAGAGAGAGAGAGAGAGAGAGAGAGAGAGAGAGAGAGAGATAGAGAAAGAGAGAGAGAGATCCAGGCCTGATGTTTAATTCATTCCATAGGTTCATGTCTCCATAACGAGTTCCTTAATTCCGGGTGCAGCAGGGAGTAAAATGTTCATGCATCCTTGAAAATGTTCACGTCCACACTTGCACTTTTATAAGAACAGATTATACTAAAGCAATAAGCCATGAGAGACCATTCATTGCAACAATTTTACATTTGTTAAAAGGGGTTTCTTAGGCACAATGTGGAGCACTTAACGAACTGTGTCAGTGTTTCACAATGTAAATAATAAATGTTTCTTGAGCTATAAATCAGCATATTACAATGATGTGTGAAGGATCACTGACACTGAAGACTGGAGTAATAGCTGTTGAATGTTCAATTTTAAAATATTATGGAGAAAGTTATTTAAAATTCTAATATTATTTCACAAAATTATAGTTTTTAATGTTATTTAACTGATCAAATAAATGCAGCCTTGGTTAGCATGAGAGACTTCTTACTAGCCCCAAACATTTAAACAGTAGTACATACAAGACAAATTCGGATGAATTTTAATACAATCAGAATTCAGAGTATGAACTTTGCGTTTTATGAACACAGTTTTTCGAAAGTATTCCATTAAATATTGCACGTCTTTTGCTTGCCCCCAGGTATAAGGAATAAATAAATTCATAAGCAAGCAAATATTCTATGATCGGTGATCTCACTGTGCCTGTGGCCTATGTGGATTTGACTTCAATAATATCTGTCAGGGCTTTAATTAGGTTAGAGAGAAATAAAGGAACATAATAGTTTAATTTTGAAATTCCTACAGTGTTATTATTTTTTACACAAGCATTATTAGCATCTCTAGAGCCTCAGACATTCACAAAATCAATCTCAACAGGACAAGAGCATTACCTGTATTGCTCAATAAAGGTTGTGTATCATCTCTGAATCATCTCACGTTTGAATCCATTCCTCTTAATCACTTTACACAGTATGTAATCTCACATGAGAATCACTCCACAGTAACGAGGGCCCGTTTGCAGGCTATAAACTGTGCTGCACTGCAGCCCTGGATCTCATTTCCACATCACATGATAGCGGCATCATTCCAACATCCAGATAATTGGAAATCAGCCTGCATCAACACACCTAGAAGGATCTGAATTTAGACGTATCTATCAGTGCACTCATAAGCCCTGTTCACACCAAGGATGACAATTTAAACGATAACTTTAGATTAGTTTTAATAATTGTCATAACTTGGATGTCTACGCCACAGCTATAACGATAACGACAACAAGAAATTATATCCTTAGAATCACTTTGAGAATGTTTTTATTTTTATTTATTTCAGGCAATGAACAATAAAAACATTTACATTCAAAACTCACCACACTTGTATTAAGCAGATAATATAAGTGCATTTCACACTTACAATAAACAGAATGTTACTGTCTGTCAGCGTGAAAGCTAGTTATAGACCACTAAACAACAATGTTTAGCTACTGCTTTTTATTATTATTTTTTTTTATTTAATTATTTTTACTTTGTATGCCTATGAATGCAGTTTACATGGCATATTTAACCAAATGTAAAAATAGTTTTAAATAAATGTTTTCAGGTAGCCTAACCTTAAATAAAAGTGCTTCATGTGGCAACATTTAAATGACCTGTTCAGTCAATAAATTATAGCAATTATAATATTTATATTTTTTATTTATTACATAATCATAATTACAATTATATCTAATTATATGTAGTATTGTATTACTGAAAAAACCTGATTATATGTTAAAGCAAAAAAAGAAAATTAAAAAAAGGTCAGATCAGGTAAAATAAATAAATAAATAAATAAATATAAATAAAAAAATAAAAATGGTGTTATAAGTTAGCAATTATCTGTTACCACTTTGTATAGAGAAAAGTGGAAAAAAAGTTCAAATATGGTTTAAAAAAAAAATAAAACTATTTAAAGGAGCATGCACTTTCCTTCATATAATCATATAAATCTTAACCTAAAATCTTGAGGTTTGTTAAAAAAAAAATCCATGACATAAGTCAGCTATGCATTAGATGACATCTGAAATGAATGCCAAAGCTGAATGCAGAAGTGGCGTATTGCTTGAAAATGCCAAAGAAACCATTAAGTTAATTAATTTCTGCAAGACTCCATTCATAAGTCATGCATTTTTCATCTAACCACATTGTGAGTAAAGCAGGAAATGAGGCAGATGAAGAGTTCCCCTGGACCTGTGAGAGGATGTCAGATCCGGATTATTCTTACATGTTTTTATTCAGATCTTCAAACCAATTATGGTCATTTGCACTTTTATATAGAAGGTTAATAATGAAAGCACTCATTTGAGCTGTATAGGAAATGAGGCTGTGAAGAGGGAGAGGACGTGGAGGTTAGATTGAATGGAAGTGCCACTTCAAGTACTCTTTTCTTGCACCTCTCATGTCTTATTCAGTAAATCTAAGTGTTCAATATTCGACCTATAGGTGCTCCAAATGTCTCTGAACTTGGTGAGTATATCTATGTGTGTATATGGATGTTTTCCAAAAGGAAAAGAGATCAAAAGTAAAAGTAAAAAGGCTTTTTTTGACATTGGGATTTACGGCTTGTTTTATCAGATCATACCAATATAATGCATGAATAAAACATATGTTCTGCTTCAGGGCCACACTAGTTCTCGTGTTTACTCCAGGTTTAGATAGAAATCATCATGGGAAACATACAATACAAGAAACTATCCTAAAGACACATATGTGAAATAAATAAACAATAAATAAAAATAATCAACAATTTGGGGATTCATGAATTTGGGGGATTAATCTTTTTGCCTTTTTAAACCATTGTTTAAATAACTGTTTTAGGAGTAATTTGTTCATGAATCTGACTAGGCTGGTTAAACTGTGTGTTTTAGAATCAATTAAGTTCCTGTAGCTCAAGTGGTAGAGCATTGCGTTAGCATTGCATTGCAAGTGCAAGGTTGGGGGTTCAAATCCCAAGTAATACATGTTAGGAGAAAATTGTTAGCCTGAATGTAATGTAAGTTGCTTTGGATAAAAGCCTCTGCTAAATCCATAAATTTCTAAGAGTCATTTGTTTGTAAAACAGAAAACACATTAGTGATGCTGCGTGTGACTCATGAAAGTCATTCATTTTTTAATCAGACTACACCGGACTAGTTATTGCTTTTTTAATGAAATTATTTAGCAGTGCACCCATGTTTGTATTGCACCACATTTAAACTACAAATTCATGATCCCAATTTAGGTAAAATGTAATGTTTTTTTTACAGTGGAACTGAAGATTAAGCAGCATGAAAACCATTTTCATTATTTGGAATTGCTTTATTGCCTTCACTACATCATTTTAATTCGTCTTAAGATGTTACCAAAGAGGTCTACGATATCGTGATAAAGCTGTAAATTAACTATACCATTCATCTCAATGGCACTTTGCCAACTTGACATCTGCCCTTTTTGCTCATAAATGCAGTCCTACTGCTGGTTTGAAATAAAAATATAAGCAAAAAGTTGAATAAAATCAATAACGGAAGTCAGGCTTCCTTATTGTATCTTTATGTTATACAGAAACCACAATGGTGCATGTTTGGGGATTGAAATGCAGCCCCCAACCAACAGGGGGTCATTAAAATTGGCAGCATAAAATTACAGTGAGAAAGTCCTTCAAGGCTGCAATCCCTCTGGCATTGTGTGTGTGCAGCAGAGAGTAGGCAGAGACAGAGAGAGGTGTCATACATAATTCACGCCATCCTCTGAGTATTTTCGGATCATTGTGACAGGGACATGACAGAGTCCCTCAGAGACCCGGGTAGCACACAGTTATTCACTCACACACTCCACATCAACACACTCTCTCTGACGGCAGGGAGGAAACAGTTGGAGTCCTCCCACGTGACACTTAACACGCTCCTCTAGTATGACACATTACTCACAACATCTCAATGCTGCGTCAAAGTGCTGCTCAGTGCACGCACAGAAACACACACACTCCCACATTATCACGGACTTGTGTTATGAGTAATACAGAGTTTAATATGGCATGTGTGGGACTTGGAAACTGGTAATAATAACTGTTTCTTATTAAGAACCGGGTCCATTCATAAAAAAAAAAAAATAATAATAATAATAAATAAATAGCACACTAAAATACACTTTTGAGTCTGGAACAACACATTAGTTTTCAATAGAACAGCAACAACAAATGTACAACATAACCAGATGAATCATGAATGAATTATTATTATGAACCAGTTTTTTATAAATCAGTCTAATGACTCACTCACTGACTAAAACTAGCAATTTTTTTTGACTTACTGAACCCTACTTTTTTTTTTTTATAAAATAAGAAATGTTAGTGTGTTTTGTAGTTAGAATGTGATAAAAATAGTTTAATCAACCGTTTTAAAATTAAATCTTTAAATATAAAAATAAATAATTATAATAATATGTTAAAATATGCTAATGCCCATATATTGGCATGTAGTTAAAGATAAACAATTCATTATTTTTCAAAAATAAAAAAATTAATAAATAAATAAAAATGTTAAATATGCAACCAAAAAGTAGCAAGTTCATTTACAACAAATCATTCTGAATCATGACTCAGATACTTAAACAGTTACTTACTTTCTGAACAAGCAAATCATTACTTAATTGAACTGAGAACTGTTACTGTTTTGTACTTAAAACTTGTGAAATTAATTGTAAATTAATATAGTGAATTTAATTGTATTATAAATCTTCATCAAATGGAAAAATAAAATACATATTACAATAAATAAATAAATAGCATTCTAATTAGGGCTGGGACAACGCGTCGAGGTCATCGATGACGTCGCACAAAAAATATGTAGACGCAAAATATGCGCATCGATTCGTCGACCTGTTTTTATTTCTCTAAAAACATTTGCACAGTGTTTACCTTATGTGCGCTGAATATACGCGATGGCCGGATCAACATTCTGTCCAACGTTATATAACCAATCGAGGGTTTTTTCTGCATTGATCTTTTTTTTTTGGCGGCTGTCGAAGCCTTATTTGATCGGTGAGTGATGTAGAATAGAATGAGCGCTGCGCCTGACAGGGTGCGTAATAGAGAGAGCCCCAGCTGTAGGCGCGCACTCTCAGTCTCCAAACAACACAAGCGCTTCTTGCTCTCTCTCTCTCTCCCTTGTGCATATTAATCAAAATCATTAAACAGGATAGAAAAAGGGCGGAACGCCAAAGTTTCATGCGCGCTCGCGCACTCACAGTCTTCAAACTACATGAGAGCTGTCTTGCTCTCTCTCTCTCTCTCTCTCTCTCTCTCTCTCTCTCTCTCTCTCTCTCTCTCTCTCTCTCTCTCTCTCTCTCTCTCTCTCTCTCCCTCGTGCATATTAACCAAAATCATTAGACACGATAGAAAAAGGGCGGAATGCCAAAGTTTCACGTATTTTTTTCTTTTTTTTTTTTGGGAAAAGCACTCTCTGCATTAGCTTAAAGCCCTCAAGTTTACATTGGTTACTGTATTCTTTCAATTGCTCTAAACAAGTATTTTGGATGACCTTTTTTATTGAATGCTAGACATCAAGTTGTTCTAATTTTCATCTGAAAGAATAACTTTTTTTCAGTAAGCTATAGGCCCTATGTGTTCAGTAAACTTGTTTCAGTAAGCTATGTATTTTCAAGGCTTCAAGGTTTTATTGAATGTTATCTTTATACAAGTGCAAAGTAATGCATTCTTAGTCAGTCTTTTATTTTGTATTTTTTATTGAGCAATAAACATATATTGCAATGTTAAGGAATTCATGTTTTTCTTCATTCAGATATGTAAATCAACATGTATAAATTGTTAGTAGTCAATTAATGGGGAAATAATCAAAATCGAATTGGTCTGAAAAAATTAATCATTAGATTAATCGATGCATCGGAAAAATAATCGCTAGATTAATCGTTTAAAAAATAATTGTTTATCACAGCCCTAATTCTAATGTCCATAAAGACAGAAAATGCTACTTCAAAAATTATTACAATTAAAATCTAAAGTTTAGATAAGTTTTTAGTTTAGACTATTTGTAAAATATTTATATTTATTTTGAACAAATTACTGTATGAATGATACTAAAATTGTACTGGAAGAAACATTAATGGAATTGTTAAGACCTGGAACTGTAAAACACATCTTTACCATGTCCTTCTCTAATGCACAGTAAGTGTGTCTTTGTCTTATATTAATGTATGGGGGAGTGTGTCATCCAGTGATTATGTGGATGTTGCACATATAGGATCAGCTGTCAATGTGAGTTGTAATGTGACCAACGCTCACTGCGGGAGAACATACAGAACAGGCAGAAAAATCTGCGAGCACCCTTAGGACGCAAAGCAACTCAAGTGCAAACATAGACACACACACACACACACACACACTCATTGAAAACAGTCATTCATGTGCAAATGGAATGCTTAAACGGTCTAAATAAGGAACAACTAATTCTGTTAGCTGACTGGCTCCAGACTCCATTATGGCTGCTTGGCTGAGGATGGAAATAATTTGTCTTTTAATCATTCTTGTTCAGCACAAAAGCTCTAAAACTTTCCCCATAATTACATTTTACTGGGATGCTATTTTGTGGCTGTTTTGTTTGTGACGTTTTGGGTTGTTGTCTAGTGTGATGGGTTTGGGATTGCGTCATGATGGCTGGATAACTCTTGCTGAATGAGTTCCTCTGTACTACTGCTGATTAACTGAACTACAGTTGAGTAGAGAAATGAGGCAATGATCTAACACCTTGTTATAATCAGGAAATGCTTTCCAATAAAATGATTTAAGCTTATTTTTCCTTTGGATTCAATATATGGACATCTAGAGCTAGACAGATAGAGATCAGACGGATCAACAATAGACCGATAATTACAAGGCAGAGTCAATTTTTGTAAATTATCCCAACACCATCAAAGTTTGACACTGAGATACTGTCAACCAAGATTACTGAACTGCTTATGGATGGTCCCACCTATATATATATATATAAATAACTGATTGTGTTTGTTGCTGTAAGATTCTTATAACTATATTCTCTGCTAACCAGCTTTCTTCTTCAGTGTGCTAAACACACCCGATCCAATCCTGTGCTTGAGACTTATTTGAAAACTACATGGTTTGCGTGTTGGAGCAGGTTTGGAACAAAATAACAGGAATTGGGTTTGATACCCCTGTCATATATGAATTTGGAGGCCAACTTAAACCCTTTGTCATGTTCCTCAACCATTCCTAAACAAATTTTTGCAGTGTGGCAGGGAACATAAAATAGGCCACTGCCACCAGGGTTCACCACTGCCATTAAGGAGTGTATACGTGGTCTTCATCAATCTTTAGGTCTCTTGTACACACTGCCAGTGATTTCCCAGAATATGTGCGTGCGTTCACACACATCCCGTAAAGGTCCCGTAAAGACGTGACATCGGGATGTGACATGTAATGTACAAGTCGAAAACACTAGGCACGTTAACTTTCACTTAAGCTGTCGAATGATCTCAGCTTCAACGCGAAAAGTGAGTAGCTAACTTATCTCTGCTTCATTGCGCATTTTTTTTAATCACAAACGTTGATCTGCTTTCAAAACACCTGGTAAAAAAAGTTCAAAATCATCATTACGGCACACACTTTATGGCATTAGTTCTGGCTTTTGTTCACACAGCGCTCTTTCCGGGATTGAACCCAGAAAAGTTACTAGGTCCCCAACCTGGGATCGATCCCGGAATCAATCCCGGGACATGTTTGTGTTCACATAGGAGGCGACCCGGCAATTTTCTGGGTCCAACGTGCAGTGTGAAAGAGGCTAAAGTAACATCTTCATGAATATCAGAACCCATGGTTTTCCCGGCAGAACACTGGCCAGAACATAACACTGCCTCCGCTGGCCTGCCAACTTCTCATAGTGCATCCTGTTGCCATCTCTTCTGCAGGAATACAACACACATGGCCATCCAGAAACCTTCTTTCATTGCCTCCATTATTTGCTAAGATCTTTTTGCTTACCCTTTGTTCCTGTTTCCAACACACTGAATTCAAGAACTCACTGTTCATTGGTGCCTTATTAACCCCACACCTTGACGTGCCAATATAATGCTATAATCAATGTTATTCACTTTAAATGTCCATGGATTTAATGTTATGGCTGATCAGCATTCAGCATATATAAGAATGCAGAAAATTCCCTGATGAAACTGTAAAATGTAAACTGTATAACTAGGGATGAATCAATATTTATATTCTGGCCAATACCGATAAACCAGGAATTAACATTTTCATGTTATGGCTGGTAACTGATAAATGGCTGATATAAAAATGTATAATGTTTTGTATAATGTACATTTTGCACTAAAAACTCACTGACTGAGCGAATGTAGGCATCACAATATTATAATGCATTAATGTTAATTAATGACAAATTAATATTCATTTTCTAAAAATGTAATTTACCAGTGTTATTAAATTATTAGTGTTTTTAAAGATTAACTTGAAATGAGTGTCAGATGATGGCAAAATAATGGATAGTAGCCCGCACAATTAACTATACAATATCATCCAATACTTAATTAATTCATTAAAAAAACCTCATATAGTAATGATATATCATGCGCCACTTAGAACCTTCAAATTTGCACAAATCATGTCCAATATATCTAACCAACCATCCATTAAAGTGTCATGACACCATCTAGACCTACATCTGTAAACCAGCTTTTGCTGAAACAGCAGATTCAGAGATCAAAGTCTGCTATCCCGAGTGGCAGAACTGTGAGGCGAGATCTCCCCCCGGACTGAAAACTGGAGAGAGCTTTTGTTCTGTTCACTTACCCCTAACGTGATGGATCACTTTGATTAGAGCTCAGCAGTTCACAACATCTCACATCTGAGCACCTCCTAACAACTTTGATTTTCACAAGTCTCTTGTGCTCTCTCTCTCTCTCTCTCTCTCTCACACACACACACACACAAAAAGATAAGAACTACATGAGCGATGACTATTTGACACTATCAAATTATATAAAAATATTTTGAGAAAAAAAGAGAGCGATCAAAAAAGAACATCAGTCAGGCAATTAGAGATTTGTGGATTTTAGTTGATATTTGTAAGATTAGAAATACTTTTTTTTTTTTTTGTATGAAAATTCCTGCAAAATCAAAGCTTATTTTAGGGTTAGAGAAAATTAGGATGGAATTTATTCTCACTTGAAAAATCAATAAAGCAGAGAAAAAGGAGAAAATACGTGCAAAGTTCATTTTTAGTCTTCTCTTGCTTGTCACAGATAAGCCGAGCTGAAGGGATGATAATAAGGAAACACAATCAATACTCCTCCATCAGCTCCTCCCAGCTCACCCCGAATAAAACCATCTTCAGCCAAACTTCATTTAACCATTCTAAACCAGTGGTTCCCAAACATTTTTGATTTTGATTATCTTGCCCCCAATGTCCACAAAAAATAATCAGTGGACCCATAACTTTACTGGTTTATTGGATAAGGATTAAATACTTTAACCCACAATTTCTACCAAATAAAAATTTTAGAGCTTAACATAACTAGAAAGAATTCATATTCATTATAAAATGCTAATGGAGTTTTAGAATTGATTATTTACATAACCTCCCTAATATAACATCATACAGGCAGGTTTTCAAGACCATGGATAATTATTGTCATTATTATTATTTTTAAGATGTTTATCATTTTAATGCTCAATTTGTCTTATTTTAAATAATTCAAAGTCATCTTGAGACTCGTTTGCAAGTTTGCTGAGGCCCCTTAATGGGCCCCAGCCCTCTGGTTGAGAACCACTGTCCTAAACCGTAGGTTAACATGACTTGCTTTAATACCTGCAGAATGACCATGTGTCCTCTTCTTTCTGCACATGTACTGGGCAGGATTTCTAAATTGCCTAAAATGTCTGGGTTTCAGCTTTATTTTCCTATTGATGTGCCCCACATAGATTCTATTTGCATCACTTTGACCGTTCTTTGTAGATCCCACCTTCTTGCATGCCACGATCAGTCGATTATGTACAATGCCTTCACACTACTCAAACTACTTTTCAGTCATTACCTTTAACAAGTGTTAAAACAATAGAAAAACCAAGCCAAAACAGGACATTAGGCTGTTTGGCCACCCTAAATACTTCTTAGACAGCCGTGAAACAATTGCCACGTAAATACACTTTGTTTGTTCTAAATCTTCTGAAATAAACAGCAGTCTCTGCATTAATCCTGTTTGCATGTTTGTACATCAGTGGTGCCACCAACGGTTTCTCTCAGATGCTAAAACAGTTTGGAGAACATTTCTGCACAAAGCGTGAATATTCAAGTATTTCCCAGTTTGTGATTGGTTGTCCTTTGCTTAAAAACACACTGTAACATTCTAGGCAGGACTGCATTGTTTCTTGTTGCATTCTTGTAGTGTCATCCGCCAATCAGCTTTTATCATGATGTCATCATCTGCTCAGGTGATTGGCTCAAAACAGGCAAAGAAGTGCATTTCAAATGAACAGGGATGTTAACAGATAGTTATTATAGACCTTATTGGTACTAACACCAGTTTTAAAAAGTACATTATACTGGGGGTTAAAACAATGTTTAAGTGTAGAAGTGTGAAGAAGATGGAATAAAAAGCTCAGAGCACACTTCAGTGTGAGTTTATGCTGCATTCATTAAACCACCACTCATTCTGCCTGTGGCATGTCATGCCCTCGAAAAACACACACAATATGACACTGGTATGAGTGTGTAGTGGTTCATGCGCTCAAGTTTTATCCAATAACACTCCAATTGCATTACATTTAGGCCTAATTATGCTCAGGTTTAGCTTTGTTCTCTTGTCATTTGAAATGGATGTTAGTTCCAGGTGTAATAAGGGTCTTACCGTAGAATCAAAAACACAATGGTGTTAAACCTGAGGTTACCTGTGCTCAATACAACACACATCCAGCCATTCAGAATGTACATTTACCGCCAGCAAATGTCAACTGCAGTTTATCTAATTCAAAACACTTTCACTTATTATTATATGAATATTCATGAATTGTGACAAAGTATACAAAAAAAGTATAACAAAGCACATACAAACAGAAATAGTACATTTACTATCGTGTCTGGCTTCTACACCAGTCATACTATATTTCAAATGTGGTCAAAACATTTCAAAAATGGTTATAATTTAGGTTTTAATGATCCTTTTCACTTCAAAACAATCATTTTAAATATTAAAATGTTACTTTACTCAACTGGACACCATCTAAAGTATTAATCATGACATGGCTACACGACATTACAGTGAATAAATCAAGAACGTCATGAGCTAATTTGTTGCTTTCTCTCTCTTACCTGCTGACCTGTGCAGCTCGGGCTGAGGCAGGAACATTAGCTCATCAACTCGATCAAACTTTCCATCTTCTTAATGCATGCAATTTATGCATAACACCTTCATTTAAATGAAAACTATTTAGATAATTAACTTCTTTGGCTAATTAACTCCTCCAGCTTCAGTAATTTATACGGCACATCTATTTTGGTACGACGTGACTGGTGTTTGAAATGCTAATAAATAATTGAATCTGATATTGTCATTGACTGATGCAGAACTAGAGGCTAATGGATGTTTGCCAAATAATGAACGCCCAGCACTTGAGAAATGGATATCAGTGCTGTTCCCAATATTTTACTGCTAAAACTATTCGAACAGTGTAACAGAAGTTTTTCATTATTTTGTTTAGTCACACCTCACATGACCTTTGCATCCCACAGTCACCATAGTTACCACACCCCTGCATTAAAAGTTATGTAATTAGTCACTTTTTAAATACAGTTTGTCTTTGCAAAGACTTTAGTGTTTGGCAACTATCCCTGTTCCTTTTATCCACTTGGCTGGTTCGCCTGTCATGGCTATTTGCCATTTCTGGATTTCCCTCAATCTCTTGATTATTCCCACACTCTGCTTAGCCTGATCCCTTCAGGAAGGAGAATGGATGACAACACACATCCACCTTTGCTCAATTTCTAGGCAACAAACTAAACAAATGAACACTATAAAACCACCAGAAACTCAGTTAAAGAAAGCACTTAACATCTGTGGCAATCCATCATACCTCCTGTATGTAATGCAACATTAGAAGACTTAAGAGGAAGAGCAATTACAGAGGCAACTTCTCTCATTAGCATATGAGTGGTTCTCCTACATCATGAACTCATTAGATAGCTTACTCTGCCTGTGGTTTTCTGAGGATGACTCAGGATCCTCATGGAGCTGAGGTGAAACACTGAATTATGTGTGTTTGGACTAATTACAGAAAATTTAAAATTCATCAAACGTTCATTAAAAGTTCAGGGTCATTAAAATATGCTTTGGAAATGCTTGAAAAAGTCTGGCCAGTGAGATTTTTTTTTTAAAATAAATTAATATTATTATTCAGGAAGGACTATTTACGTTTATTTAAATATCGAGTAAATATGTTTAAAGTTGCGGAAGATTTGAATTTCACAAAATCGGTTCATTTGAACTTTCTATTCATCAGAGAATACGGGTACATGATATTAGTTTTCAAAACTGATAATAATAAGAAATTTTTCATAAGCATATTGTATAATGTTTCGTAATGATTTCTGAAGGATCATGTGGCTGTTGAAAATTTAGTTTGGCCATCATGGGAATAAATTGCATTTGAAAATATATTAAAATAGAAAACGGTTGTTTTAAATTGTAATAGCTTTGCGCAATATTATCCTTGAAGGTGTTTGACATCAACTTGGGTATCACCTTCATAGTGTGTGTGTGTGTGTGTGTGTGTGTGTGTGTGTGTGTGTGTGTGTCCCCTCGACCAGTTGAAAAACTAAAACAGAAAGTTTCTGAAGAGAATACTGTGCTAAGACTCTCTTCATAATTTACTTGTTCGGTATAATCCTCCGATGTGCCAGCAATCAGTAATCGGATTAACCACCACAACAAACAAACAAAAGACACTGCAAAGATTATTAAATGTTGCAAAGATGACAGTGCAGCAGTAACTTATGGAAAGGACCAATTTAACATTCATTTCTGATCGCACGCACGCACGCGCACACACACACACGTTTGTTTTTTGTGAAAAGTGGGGACATTCCATAGGCGTAATGGCTTTTATACTGTACAAACTGTATATTCTATCGCCCTTCACCAACCTTACCCCTAACCCTAACCCTCACAGAAAACTTTGTGGATTTTTACTTTCTCAAAAAAACTCATTCTGTATGATTTATAAGCGTTTGAAGAATGGGGACATGGTTATGTCCTCATAAGTCACCCTCTCCTTGTAATACCTGTGTCATACCCATGTCATTATACAGAGTTGTGCCCTGATATGTCACAAAAACAAGAGCACACACACACAAACACACACACACACACATTCTGTGCTGTACTGGAGCATAGTGTGAACATAGGGGAAAACAAACCACACCTACAATGCAACAAAAAGAAAAGGTTCTAGAGAAGTTGAAATATACATAATGTATGCAACATAACAATCTAAATATAATTTTAATAAGTGCAATGGCACCATGAGTGTGTGAGCGGAGAAAATGGGCAGATAAATCAAATTCACCAAGCATGTTTTGACTTTAATACTTTTTGCCCAACTCTTTCATGTCTAACAGTTTATTTTCTCAGCATGCAGTCTTTGCACTGCCAGAATTATGAAACTAACACAATTCAGCAAACAAGAATTGTATCCATAAGTATGCATGAGCAGAATCCTATAATTGCAGTCTGGTTGTTAATGTATTATTAATTTGTGCAGTTGATCTTACACTGACTTGGATGTTTGAATCTTTAGGCAGGAACGTACGTAAATAAATGCAAATAAGCTGAATTCAGAACAGAAGGAGAGAGAGAGGGAAAAATAGAGAGGGAGGGAATTGTTTAATTTTATGCTTCATATAGACAACAGTGATGGATCAGCACTTTCCCAAGTTGTTCCTCATATATTAAGAGACTCGTAGGCGTATTGTTCTTGGTTTAAACATTTCAGTATCAAACAGCTACACATCATAAAATGCTTTGAATGCTTTTATAACAACATTTCAAAGGAAAAACAACTTGCTTTCAAATGTAATTTACAACCTGAAGAGAGCTGGTTGTTGGATTATTTTATTTTAGAAGAAAAACAAAAATTATAGTACTTCAGAATGATTATTATCCCAATACTAGAATAGTCAGTAGCTAAAAACAAAGATGACCATAATAGTTTATTAATATGAACAGTTAATATCGTGCCAATTTGAATTTGGAGTTCAACTTGTGTTGTAATGTACTAAAAGCTGGTATTCTTGCAGAAGTTGTTAAAATATTTTGTAAGAAGTTACCTATTTTTATAGCTGTTGGTAAACTGAGTGCTGGTGCTAAGTGACCATTAGAGCAGTCTGAACTCCATAGATTAATCTCTTTCTTTAAGCCAGCTGCAAAGTGTTTCAATTGATTTTTGAGCTCATGAGGGTAAAACAAACCAACCATTTGTGGTTAAGAAACTGAAGTGGCAATGCAAAGGTAGCTCGCTGCATTCCAGATCAGAACCTATCCAACATAAACCATCCGTGAACAGCATGGAAATTCATGCTAATATAAGCTGGTTCTTATAAAATAGAGTGGACCGGACTTTAATAAACTAGACATGGGCATGTCTACTTCTGCTTGGGGAATAAAAACTACCTACATCCCTCAGGCCTGGTCACCACAACACGCAGTTCAATGAGAACATCAGAAGTAGTTCTCTGTAATGAACCCATAGAATCACCTAATGAGAATCTTTTATTTATTGCGGGTCAAGCAGAGGCCAGTTTCTATCCGCTACAAAAGACAAAGAACAGGAAGTAGCCTATTACAAAAAGCAACAAAGGACAGGAAATATACATGGACACATGAAAGGATAGACTGAACTCTAGTTGTAAAAACTGCACTGAGTCTGACATCCTCATGGATTTACACGCAAACCTAATACTCCGACCTGTTTGTAAGTCTGAATGACCCAGAGATCTGCAAAAATCACACAGTCAGCTTTGGTGGTCTGTGTGCGACGCCTTTTATATAGAGATACAGCACTGAAACTGATGAAGAAATCTCATGGGGAAAGATTTAATTGGAGAAAATCTCCATAGAGTGTGTGCGAGAAGGTGAGCTATTCTTTTATAGGAAAACATGTGACTCTAGGAAAGCACTTGCCTGACTTCCTGCCACGGGAAACGACTTCATAGCCTGACCAAATAATCTAATCAACCCAGGCTCACTGGAAAATGTAGACTCACTGGAAAACATGCCTGTGGTGACATTTCTGCAAAATTCTTCCACATTGTATAACATTTTCAAAGTGGAATGTCCAGGGAGTGGCGCGGTAAGTTCTATCCAAATCAGATGAAAGTGAATCTGACAAAGTTTTATTATTCTAGTTGTTGTACGTTGTCATGCCCATGGACTGTTTTGGTGTGTGTTCTCCTCTCAGATGTGTTCCATGTTCCCACTGTGACCTAGTTTATCCCTTGTGTTGATTGTGTTCTTTGATATCAGGCGTTCCCTCTTTAATTTCCATGGTTTTTGTTTAAGTAGTCCACCTGTTTCAGTTCCCCCTGATAACTTTCCCCCTGTTTATTAGCCCTGTATTTTCCTGAATCTGGTGTCTAGTCTTAACCATCAATGGCTGTGAGCTTTGTGCGTGTGCCCATGTATTGGTAAACAAAAAAAAAAAAAATGGAAAGGAATACAAGGAATACAAGCGGTTGGTGGTCATTTCAGCTAGAAACTTAATTTATGCATTAATACTTTTTTGACATTTGCAGTGATTACATTAGGGTTAGGTCTGTGTTAGCAAAAGCATTGTCTGTGTATGTGACTGTTCATGTGTTCATGGAGGAAGAGATAATTATATAATAAAATCATCCAAAATGCACATGGACAAAAGTGGGATCTGAAGAATGTGGGTGTCTCAAATTTGCTGTTAAAAGGCCTTCTGAAAAAATGAAGCTTGAACTTTTAGACCATCATTTTCAGGGCCCATAATAAAGAAAATAATTTTGATGATTTTAAATTTCTCAATTATTTAGACAGCAATGATATTAAATGACAACAAGATCATATGGAGACTTCTATGTAAATTGCATGCTTTTTAAATTCGTCTTCCTCCGAAAAAGGCAAAAGTAATCTCTCATGTGACTGGAGTTTAAAAAGAGATCTCAGTGATTCCAAGTATCAAGTAATCTAACAACATCAGATTTCCTGAGCTATGATCTCCATATTATCCACTATTAATCAACTTTTTTCTTGGTTAATTAAATACAAGGGTAAAAATGGGTTTGGGGGAATCCGGTGATCCAATAATGAACTGAAAAGAATGATCCAAAAGAATGGCAAAAGTTAGAGGATTTCTTCACATCATTTTGATTCGCGAAGACCAGCAGCATAGAACTGTTTTATCACTCCAATAACAATCAGCCTGTGAGGCCCCCTTGACTTTGACTAAAGCCCCGTTTACACCAAGAACGATCACTATAAAGATAACTATAAAGATAACGCTTTTAGCATCCACACCAGCGAACGATATCATCTGTTTATTCTAAGTACATGTGTGTCTGCCACTTTAAATTCTCGAGCTTGTTATAGCAGGATGGGTTCTGAATGGCTGTCAATGTTTGTATCATTCATCAGCTGGAAAAAATCTTTCTGAAAATTATTCCAGCGATACCGTTTCTCTATGCCTTTATCGTTATAGTTGTAGTGTGGTAGAGAATGACTTTTAGAACTACATTTTTAAAGTTATCGTGCTTGGTGTGGCTCTACTATATATATATATATATATATATATATATATATATATATATATATATATATATATATATATATATATATATATATATATATATATATATATATATGGAATGAACCCAAACACTTTCAAACGACGGGGAATTTGGCTGGTGGTTAGTGGTCTCGGCTGTTTTGTTTAGATTACACTGTATACCTACAAAGCCAGTCACATACAGGTTTGTTATATATACGTATATTGTGTTCAGCAAGCTGATATTAGACATTATTACATGGCTCTATAGAACACTTGATTCTGATTGGTCAGTTGCGACATTCCGAGGTATGTAATCCCTCAACGACAACTGGTAAAAGCTGATAACGCAGGCTCATCCGGGTAACTGAAGTCGGCACTGTTCTTTTGCTAGGGACACTTCCTCTTTTTGGAAACTTTGCGTTTAGTTAGCTAATAAAATATTAAAACTCAGTTCAATATAATGTGTACAATTATTTTATTATGTCATCCTGGACTTGCTCTCTCGGTCCTGATCATTCTATCAGGGGTTATTCTACCGGCTGGATGTATATTATCCCTTACATATACTTTTTTTTGACACAGCAGTAAACAATTTTCTTGATCTGTATCTGTTTTGTTGAGAAAAACATGAACAACAACAAAAAAAAAAATTACATTCCTAAAACCCATACATTTATGCACAGCTGCATAAGCAAGATTTATGCTTAAAACAAGTAAAAACAATTTCCAATGGAGTGAATAATACACTTACACTTTACTGTGTAAAGCAAGTCTTAATATCTAAAGCAATTTTCCTTTTTTTTTTTTTTTTTACGATAATACAGAAAAACAAAAGGTATTAATAAAAAGACTTAATACGTAATATCTTTCTTATCATCACAGGTTATTTACATCTTGTATCTTCTACAATTTCCTAGATTATTGTGCTTTTAAGCATAGTATCATATCTCAAAAACTTATTTTGTGTTTGCACAATGTTTTAGAGAGCAATTTATGTAGTTTTATACATGAGGTGTCGAATCCAAATAACACATTTCAGCTTTAAGGGCATTAGTGAAATAAGCCTGTGTGCAAGAGCTGATGAGCGAAATGTCAGTTCTTAAATGCTGCCTGTTTATTTGTAATTGCACTTTTCTTTCAGACATAGCGTGAAAGCAATACTGAAATATTTCCGCTCCAAATGTTAAAAAGATTAATCTCATTACATCCTTTTTATCTTTATTTGCCCTCAATGAAATTGTGAATTTGCAGTAAATTCAGATATAAAGGACAATACATACAATTATGGCTTCACAGCTAATCGTTTCTAACAATGGCTACATACGTAATGCTAATTTATAAACTCACTGGAGTCAAATCCTTAGCTGGTATATATGTCTGACTGATTTTGAAGCAGGATTGGTATATTTAAAGAATGTCTTTATCTCACCTCTTCAAGCACAACAGGGCTGAATTAGTCAAAGACAAACTCTCAGGTCATGGTTGAATAATGCACAGCATCCACCTATTTTAATATAATTTTTCATTTCATTTAACTAAATAAAAATTGAAATCTATGTAATTCTACATATAATCAATATGCTCAACCCATGCTTACTGTGGTGACATATTTGCAAAATGATACTATGTTGCTTCTTGCACGTTTCAGTGAGTGCAGTTAAAGGAGCGTTTACATGAAACAGGTAAATACCACGACTGAGGTGCCCTTGAGCTAGGCAGTGAACCCCCAACTGCTCTCCGGGCGCCACAGCATAAATGGCTGCCCACTGCTATGGGTGTGCTCAGGGTGTGTGTGTGTGTGTGTGCACTCTGGATAGGTTAAATGTGTATGGGTCACCATACTTGGCTGTATGTCACTTCACTATGTTATATGTATCACAGCAGTTTGGATATTAAATGTATGGTGACTTGCAAGAAAATAATCATTCTTTGAAAACAACATAACATCTACAATAAACTCTACCCCTCAACAAAATGAACCAAATATACAGTATTAATGACTCATCCTGCACTACACAAGTTTTTATCCAATCAGATGCTCACTAGAATGAGAATATCCAACCCCTTTCATACTACCTTCAGCCAACTAGAGACACAGCCTACTGACTATTACAAAAGACACAATCCCTTTAGTATGTTCCACCCAAACTTCCTATTTCAAAAGGAAACACATCAACAGGGAAAAAATGCACTTGCCAAGCTATTTCACAGGGTCTTAAATAGTGACCCTAACAATGTGTCTAGTAGCTTTTAAAAAATGTGCACATCAGACATTCGGGAATGAAAAGAACAGTTTCAAAGAGCAAAGAGAGACCCTTTGAGGTGAGGTTTTTGGGGGCATTAAAATGACATTTGTGTAATCTTGGCCTGATACTTGATAGAAGGCTGAAATTGAGAACGGCTTTGCATGAAGGCACAGAGGGATAGCTGTCAAAGACACTTGGTGAACCAAGAGAATTAAAAGCTCTCCATGCACCTGTGGTTACAGTCAGAGACGAAATACTCACTGCCTCCTCATGTGGAAATGGTGCTTCATTATCAGCAGAGGGGAAACGGTCTCTTCAATGGACAAACACTGCACACTTCTGTTGTCTGCCAAGCCCTCACAGGTTCCACTCAGTAATCTAAAGAGAGAAGGAGAAAGAGACAGAAACAAGCAGATGAAATGACAAAATAACCATTCTTGTTTGTATTTTTACCTCACTCTCTTATTTCACTCGTGCAGTGTCAGGGGAAAACTGTGTCTGTTCACTGAAAACATTCCCAGGCTAACATGGTTGTATAATGTGGCAAGGATGTTCTGTTTCCCATTTCTAGTTCCCAAGTACAAACTCTTTCTCCCACATGCAAGATAATCAGCCTGTGAAGTGTTTCCAGTCTGGAAAAGAAAGAGACAGCAAGGGGAAAGAGGAAAATAAAGCTGGCATCAAGGTTTAATTGGCTTTGTATATCTTCCAGGTATCCTCTAAAGGTTTAGGGAATGTGTGATGGGTTAAAGCTGAGAGACAATGAGTCACTGTAATAGACTGTTCAAGACAGTCCAGAGGGAACCTCATGCTCACTGTTTATCCTCATTACAGCATTTGCATTGAAACCAAATTCTGAGGTTTACATTCATCACTGTGATTCATTTAATATGATCCCTGTCTCTCCTCAATGCTCTAATTGATCTAATGCACATTAAAAAGACTCATTATATGAGAAAGAACAGTAGATGGTTACTTTTTCTCAGTAGAAAAAAAAATTACAGATGATGACACACACAAAAAGAAAGTTAAGAAAAGAAAGGAAAATAAGACAAATTATGCAGCCTTAATGCTACTCAAGTCTGCAGGCCATTTCTGGTGAAGAATGTTCTTTGAAAATGTTATGTGTCTCTTTTGATTGAAATTCTTTGAACATTTTCCATCACAGGAATGAATTCTATTTTAAAATGTATTAAAATAGTATTATTACCAATTAAAAGTGATGTTTTCTATTAATGACAATCAAGTTTGATCAAGTTGATTGTCCTTTATTTAAATAATAAATAAACAGTGCACAACCAGATTAACAGATGAATGGGGGTAAATGTATTTATTGTGCAGGATGCACGATTTATTTGAAATAAATAGGAAACTGGACACCTTTTGCAGAATATGTTTCTCAAAGTTCTATTTTTTTTTTTTTTTGCGACTGCAGCTAGAGCCAGAATAATTAGAACACAACTTCACACAACTTTCAAAACGGCAAAGGCAATCAGAGAATATAGGTCACCATAGACATTTGTGCTGGCACAGAGTTCACTCTAAACATGATTATGAACTCAAAACTCCAGGAAAACAATTAAGAATTCATGTGCTAGTGCTCATCTGGGTGTAGAGGCTGGCACAGCACTGATATGTCAGTGTGTGTCTGTGCACAGGGCTTTGCAGCCAATCTAGGGAACACTTGTGTCCCCTTGAGTGTTTGTAAGAGGCAGTATTTTGCATCATTACTGTTGTATTAACATCTTATTCTTCTCTCATTTTCCTGATTATTTGGGTTTCAGTTGTCATACTTAATAGTGTAGCATGGAAATGAGAAAGAGGGAATAAAGTTAATTCATGTCTGCGCTTTTTTGTTTCTAACCTCTAAAATCTAGCCAGTTAATTTTTCACTTTTCTCCATACAGTGTCCTCAGCTTGCAGACTTTGATAAAGGACAAACTGCTTCCTTTCTCATTCCTCTTCTGCTCTTGCATACCACGGTTCACAAACTGTGCACATCTGCTGAAGATTTCTAATCTTTTACAGCCTCCGCTTTAAATACATTTCCTGGTACTTCCCTAATTCTATTTAGCGGATCAGCGGATCCTTTTGGGTAATAAGAAGCAATAAACAGCCCAGAACCACTTACCTAGTCTCACAGTTTCATAAAGACTGAAAATGAGGTTGACATTTATCTGTCCCATTGGTAAACAACCTAGATTTGAAATATGGCTTTGTATGAAATGTACAATAGACCTGTTCTATAAATAATGGCGATATGCATTTGTAACAATGTATGCTATGATTAAGAGTAATGCAAATATCACTGCAAAAGTATTATGTATGTGCAATTTCGTCTTGTTTTCCAGGAAAAATATGAAATATAATAAAATCAAATAACTAAAATAATACAAATATTATCATCCCTCCCTCCTTCCCTTTCTCTCTCTCCTGATTTATTGCACTTCTCGTGTTGAAAATTTAACAGCCAAATGCCACCATTCTGCACTTGGCATCATGACAGATGATACTGGCACAGATATCAGAACACGAAAGAAAAACTTCTAACTATACTTTATTTCTGCAGAAGGAGTGATAATGATGTAATGCTCCTCTTACATAAGAGAGAAAGAACAGAGCGAATAAGAGACCATGGAGGCCAAACATTCTGTCAGACATCAGAAGTCCTTCTGACCTCTGTGCATTAACACTGTACTTTCCTAACCCACAGCCAATGCAGTAATGACAAGTTACCATGATAATGTAGTATTCATGGAGATCAAGGTGGGTTGTATCCCTCCTGTATGACCTCTGCTGCTGAAGAGAAGCGATCAGTTCAGGTCACATGCTGTCCAGCTTTTTATGCTAATGTGATTCACAGCTCGCTCCATTTCATCTCGCTTTTGTTTTGCAGGGCAGCGAGGAACTAATGAGTGGCTGCAGGAATTATAATAAGGGGTCAGCTAAACTATATGGATTTCCCAAAAGGCTGAGCAGGATATAGCAATTGCTATTAGGGGAACTGGATGAACTGCTGACTTTATTGCACACCACAATGCACTATGTATGAATATAATATCCAGTATTGTGAGTAAACACTATATACAGTACAGTGTATATGTACAGTGTACACTATTTACAGTACACTCTATACAGTACAGTTAGTTCCTCAGGGCTACCATACAAAGGAAATGGACAAAGAGAGAAAAGGGGTATTTAAAATGGGAACACGGCTAGTCACAAGGACAACGTAATATTTATCATTTCTCTTCATGGCCATAGTCAATGATTTTCCTAGTAGAAGCAAGAAGAGTTCAGTTCAGCACAATTACAACAAATAATAATAACAAAAAAACATGAACCCTGGTTTTAAGAATTTTTTTTAGATTCCTTAGAGTACTTATGGTGTTGTGATATACACACATTGAGTTTAATATCAATGCTCCTTCGTCATCAGCCAATTAGTACCATCTCTGACCTTGTCTTCCTGATTGATTGTCCACGTTGTTGGGACAAGCAAGTTAAGGGAAGGTAAGTAATTGAATTTGCTAGTTGTGTGGAAGCACAAGTCTTTGGAAGCACAAGCTTCTGTTAAACTTCAGATGGACCTAACTTCCCCACTGTAACGATAAAATCTCCATACTCATCGGGAAGGAGGAGGCGGGAACCGGCGCACAATCAAAACATAATTTTAATATTCAAAATAAATACAAAATGGCGCACCAGCCCCTCACGGCTGACTGGTGCGCATAAATAAAACGCAAACACATAAAATAATGTCCCAGGCCTGGTCCTCTCTCGTCCTTCACGGTCGTCACTCCAGTTTTATATCCTTCCATCTCTTACGTGGGACTCGATACTGGCGGTGGGGCGCAGGTGCAGCTCATCTTCAATCACTACACCTGGCCTCACTCCTCGTTCCCACGCCTCTCAGCCCCGCCCCACTCGCCACATACCCCCATCGCCCCTCGCAGGCCGGGGGGTAGTCCCGAGACTGCGCTCTACCCCCCCCCCCCTCCCTCCGGGGGGGGGGGGGGGGGTAGAGTGCAGTCTCGGGACTACCCCCTGGCCTCCAGGGGGGGGGGTGCTCACGGGGACCTGCGGGAACCTGGGGGTAGGACAGACGAGGCGAGAGAAAAGGAGATGGAAGGAGGAGCGACAAGGACGAGAGAGGGGAGAGAGAAAAAAAATAAAATAAAAATCCGGTTCCCAGACGCACTGCTGCTCGGCCCTCCACCAGCTGGGTGATCTCCTCCGCGGTGCCTGGCGGTGGCACTGGACGGCCCTCGGCGGACGGCACGACACTCATCCGCCGCCCAATGGACGGCGACGGCTCCTCCGATTTTGGGCAGCGGCAGGAGTCCCCCGTTCCCTGCCCCTCCGGATACCATCAGTCCCCCTGGCGAACGGCGCCGACTCCTCCGCTCCCTCACGGACGGCAGCCGCCCCTCCATATCGTGGGCGGTCGGCAGCGAGCTCGCCCGTCCCCGGCAACTCGCTCCGGCCCACCGCCTCGAGCGTCCATGGCGGCACATACTTCGCTTGCTCGAGGGCACCGCGGATTCACCACAGCGGCGAGGGATCTTCAGCAGCGCGTCCCTCCTTCTCCCGGGCTTCGGCACCACTGTAACGATATGAACTCCCTATTCATTGGGAAGAAGGAGGCGGGAACCGGCGCACAATCAAAATACATTAATAATTCAAAAATAAACAAAACAGCGCGTCAGCCCCTCCCGGCGACTGACGCGCACAAATAAAAAGCAAACATAAAATAATATCCCAGGCCTGGTCCTCTCTCATCCTTCACTATAGTCGCTTCAGTTTTATATCCTTCCATCTCCTACATGGGACTCGATACTGGTGGTGGGGCGCAGGTGTAGCTCATCTCCAATCACTACACCTGGCCTCACTCCTCGTTCCCACGCCTCTCGGCCCCGCCCCACTCGCCACACCCACCCTCATCACAAACGCTATTGTAGCAAGTTGTTTGTTCAGATAAGACACAAATAAGTCCATTAGAGGGTTAGATGCTTAGACTGGATTGAGGATAAAACTAATATCAAGACAATGAAATAAGGTATACGTCAAAATTCATAAAATTAATCAATCACTAATCACAGAATCAAGTTGTTCCCTGTTCCTACCTAAAATGTATGAATATATATATATATATATATATATATATATATATATATATATACATACATACATACATACATACATATATACATACACACACACTTCACTATAACAATAATACTCTATATATGTATATATTTAGACAAGGTGAAGTGGATGATAGTAGTCTGTATTTATGTATTTCAAATGATCAAAAGGATAAATGTATGCTTCTTACCTTAAGCAGGGCACTAGGGCTTGGACAACGCGTCGAGGTCATCCATGACATCGAAGCAAAAAATACTTTGACGCAAAATATGTGCATCGATTCGTCGACCTGTTTTTATTTCCCTAAAAAACGTTTGTTTACCTTATGTGCGCTGAATGGCCGGATCAACATTCTGTCCAACGTTATATAACCAATCCAGGGGTTTTTCTCCATTGATCTTTTTTTTTTGGCGCCTGTCAAAGCCTTATTTGATCGGTGAGTGATGTAGAATACAATGACTGCTGCGCCTAACGGCGCGCACGAGAGAGAGCCCCGGCTGCGCGCGCACTCACAGTCTTCAAACAACACGAGTGCTTCTTGCTCTCTCTCACCCTTGTGCATATTAAATCAAAATCATTGAACACGATAGAAAAAGGGCAAAACACTAAAGTTTCACGCGCGCTCGTGCACTCACAGTCTTCAAACTACATGAGTGCTATCTTGCTCTCTCTCTCTCTCTCTCCTTCGTGCATATTAACCAAAATCATTAGACACGAAAGAAAAAGGGCGGAATGCCAAAGCTTCACGTGGAGCATTCGGATATTTTTTTTTCTCCATGACATGCTGCTGGCTCCCACTGTTAATTGTTTTTTTTTTTTTTTTTTTTTGGAAAAGCACTCTCTGCATTAGCTTAAAGCCCTCAAGTTTACATTGGTTACTGTATTCTTTCAATTGCTCTAAACAAGTATTTTGGGAGACCTTTTTTATTGAATGCTAGACATCAAGTTTTTGTTATTTTCATCTGAAAGAAGAACTTTTTTCAGTAAGTTAGGCCCTATATGTTCAGTAAACTTGTTTCAGTAAGCTATGTGTTTTCAAGGCTTCAAGGTTTTATTGAATGCTATCTTTATACAAGTGCAAAGTAATGCATTCTTAGTCAGTCTTTTATTTTGTAATTTTAAGAGCAATAAATCTATATTGCAATATGGAATTCATGTTTTTTTTTTTCATTCAGATATGTAAATCAACATGTATAAATTGTTAGTAGTCAATTAATGGGGAGATAATCGAAATCAAATCGGTCTGAAAAAATTAATCGTTAGATTAATCGATGCATCGAAAAAATTATCGCTAGATTAATCGTTTAAAAAATAATAGTTTATCCCAGCGCTACAGGGCACAATATAAAAAGACATCATCCACTTCATACACACACACACACAAACACACACAGATATGTATATACACATATATTTATACAGAACATATATACATATCTACATAAAAAAAAGTATTATGCTAATAAAGGACCTGAGCGGAAGAAAGTTTCTGACACATTCAGCTCAAGCCATCTCCCATATCACCTCATGTATGACATTAAGGCAGATTTCTATTTAATGTGGACCAGATGCTCTCCTTGACCCACACTGGGGAAGCAAGGCCATCTTTTATATTTAAACTGATCGGCTCTGGCTGAATTACATATCACATTGCACAGGCAATAGATGGGAACTAGAGACCTGGGGTTATGACACCAGGGTTGGGAACTGTTATTGTTCATCCGGGAGTGTGATATTTGATTTGACCTGCCAATGACCTTATTAATCATTCATCTTTCAGCATACATTTTACATCGACATTTATTAGACGCTTTTATCCAAAGTGACTTCCAGTGCAGTCAGGCTATACGGTCCTTTTTTTTTTTTTTTTTACCAGTTTGTGTGTTCCCTGGGAATCGAAGCCACATCCTTTTACACTGCCAACACAATGCTCTACCACTGAGCCACAGGAACACAGATTTGCCATCACAGAAATAAATTACTTTTAAAATATATAGACACTTAAGTATTTGTGTGGAAACAGCTTATAACACGAGCTTATTTGAGCACACATCAACAAAAGGTGGACTTTGTGGTAAAATACAAGTCTGTGTGGAAATTATTCATCACTAAAGTACAGGTGATTAAGGAGTCAGTTAAGTTTTGCTGGTGCTAAAGATTGTCTTATTAAAGGAGGAGATGGTAACTTCTGCATCTATTTTTATCAAGAAGGCATAATCGTCAACAAGACTGAATTTGGATCACATCATAGACCAGTCATTTAACCTGACATAACTTACAACCAGTAAGCAAATACAACAAGAGAGCCACAAAATGAAATACACCTGTTGCAAAAACTGTCCTTGACTTGTGGTGATAAAAAGTTTTTAAAAATATTTAAAATCCAAAAAAATAAATAAATAGCCACTAAAATGTGTCAAAGAAAACATTTTGAAACAGAAAGGCAGTCATTTCATGTGATAAGCTTTTTTTACACAAAATATCTATAGATGTTAAAAGTAATTTATTTTTGAGACATTTAGACAAAAGAGATAGAAATATTTATGTGGAATATTTTTTGGAAAGCCTCAAGGAAAGTTATACATTTTATTGAATGATTCCAGGTTTAAAGTGAACAAATGTCTATATATATGTGTAAATGAATGTACGTGTATTACATTTACAATATGACATGAACAAAATAGCAAATAAATCAATCCCAATGAATTATTATTATAATCTCACAAGCCTTACAACAAAGTGTTATTGCTAAAACATTTTATTACAGGTACTTAAAAAAAAAAAAACAATGAGGCACAACATATTGTTTTGTTTCTCTCTTAAACTATGTATTTTTGAATTGTGAGGATGCAGTGGTAAATTGAAAAAGAAAAGGCTGCATGTGCTAAAACAGCTAGAGTATGTGTATGTGTATATAGTATGTGCGTATTCTCAGAACCCATGTGAGTGCACAGTCAGATGCAGATTTCTGCTTCACTGGCTAAATGTCAAATAAAGGAAGAAAGTATGTGAGGTACTTTGCATATATGGATGTGATGCATGAGCATGTTAAGCCTGTGGACGCAGGTGTGTCCTGATTTAAATGCTCAAGCTTGTGGATGGCAGATCATTGGAGAAAATCTGTTTAATATATTTAATGTGTGTGTGTTGTCTGGTTTATGGGTGTGAGCTACATTTCCTTCTGGGGTTCGTGCCTCTTACTGAGTGTTTCGCTGTGCATGGAAAGAAACCTACTGCTATTTCAAACCTGAGGAAGATTAATATTTAATGCCAAAACCAGTTTTAAATTCCAAACCCTCTTTCATTCTACCTTACACTTCACATCCAATTTCTCAGGTTTGCTGTCTCCTTCACTCCCTCGCTGTCTCTTTTTTTCTCTCCCTGAGTTCTCATTAAACACCTCTTCATTGGACAGTGGACATGAACAAGTCCAGACTATCCTACACTGTCCCGTTCTGTATCGATCTCACCTCTCACTCCATTTTCTCAGTCTGTGAATCTGTATTTCTTTCCCGCAACTCCCATGCCTCGTTTTGCCATAATCACTGACTTTCTATAGAATCCCCCAATGTCTATACAGAACAGCACAAGGTGTCAACTATATTTCACTACTGCTGGGCCAAACTACAGATATACATACGTACCTCTCTATAATTTTAAATAGACACAATATATTATTAAAAACAATAAATATATGTTGTGTGCCCAGGAATTTGACTAGCTGCAACAAGAATAAGAGTAAGTCCTACAAGACATATATATAAAAAGTGTTTTTTTTTTACAAAAAAAAAAAAAAATTCATGAGAGCTACGCATTCCAAAAAAGTTGGGACAGGTAGTAATAAGAGGCCGGAAAAGTTCAATGTACAAATAAGGAACAGCTGGAGGACTAATTTGCAACTTATTAGGTCAATTGGCAACATGATTGGGTATAAAAAGAACCTCTCAGAGTGGCTGTGTCTCTCAGAAGTCAAGATGGGCAGAGGATCACCAATTCCCTCAATGCAATTGAAAAAATAGTGGAGCAATATCAGAAAGGAGTTTCTCAGAGAAAAATTGCAAAGAGTTTGAAGTTATCATCATTTACAGTGTATAATATAATCCAAAGATTAAGAGTTAAGGGTCAAGGCCGGAAAACCATACTGGATGCCCGTGATCTTCGGGCCCTTAGATGGCACTGCATCACATACAGGAATGCTACTGTAATAGAAATCACATCATGGGCTCAGGAGTCAATAGGTCAAAAAAGAAGCCATATCGAAACATGATCCAGAAGTGAAGGCATTTTCTCTGGGCCAAAGCTCATTTAAAATGGACTGTGGCAAAGTGAAAAAAAAAACTGTTCTGTGGTCAGACAAATCAAAAATTTAAGTTATTTTTGGAAAACTGGGACACCATGTCATCCTTGTCTAAAGAGGACAAGGACAACCCAAGTTGTTATCAGTGCTCAGTTCAGAAGTCTGCATCTCTGATGGTGTGGGGTTGCATGAGTGCATTTGCCATGGGCAGCTTACACATCTGGAAAGGCACCATCAATTCTGAACGGTATATCCAAGTTCTAGAACATCATATGATCCCATCCAGACGTTGTCTATTTCAGGGAAGACCTTGCATTTTCCAACATGACAATGCCAGACCACATACTGCATCAATTACAACATCATGGTTGCATAGAAGGATCCGGGTACTGAAATGGCCAGCCTGCAGTCCAGATCTTTTACAAATAAAAAACATTTGGCGCATCATAAAGAGGAAGATGTGACAGAGAAGACCTAAGACAGTTGAGCAACTAGAAGCCTGTATTAGACAAGAATGGGACAATATTCCTATTCCTAAATTTGAGCAACTTGTCTCCTCAGTCACACAGTGGTTAACTGGTTAACTTTTTTAGACGTGTTGATGACATTAAATTTAAAATCAACTTATTTTTCCCTTAAAATGATACATTTTCTCAGTTTAAACATGTGATATGTCATCTATGTTGTATTCTGAATAAAATATTGAAATTTGAAACTTCCACATCATTGCATTCTGTTTTTTATTCACAACTTTTTTGAAATCGGGTTTGTAAAAACTATTTAAAAAAAAAAAATCCTGTTATCTTGATTTTGTTTAGCAAACAATTAAAGTTTCCCTGCTACTACTAAACATTAGTGCAATATCAAATTAACTGTTATGAGTGGTTATAAAGAAAGACAGGTACAGGGAGAGAGGGAGAGCCTTTTGGGAGGAAGGGAATTAATGTTTGGCCTCACTCTCATAGATGGCCCAATTATGTTGCAATTTTAGGCCACTTTGCTGAAAGTCTGTAGAGCTCAGTCCTGACAAAGAGGCCCATTAATAAGCATCAACATGCTCTATTAGAGCTACTTTGATCTCAGGCACATGTGAGAGGCGTTTTTTTTTTTTTTTTTTTTTTTACACAGAATTGCATCATTCAGTATTCATTCACATAACCCCTGAAGTGTGTAAATGTGCAATGATAATCATGGCCATGTGCTCATACTACTCAAATATGCAGCACATTCATAACAAAAAAATCCCCTTGTTACAGAACATACTATAATTATATGTTCTAAAAGAACCCAAAACCCACAACCATATGTGCATGGTGAGGATTTATCTTCAAAACCAGTTACTGGAATAGCCAAAACTGTTAATTGGAAGTGGGTGTCTATAATTTTGGCCATGTTTTGTATTACCAGACTGGGCAAGTATCATGTATACCTATTCCAGATATCCTTTGGATTAAGTTAAACTAAGTACATTGCACATTTAATGTTTTAAGCCTTGTCTTGCCCCCAGTGGACCACTATATACAGTATTGAAAAAGTGCATATAGGCCTAATTCTTTAAATATTTAATGACTAATAACTAATATCTAATATTAGAATTTGAGTGCATGTACAAGTGAAGCATGCTATTGATGTAATGAGATAAATGCTCCCATTATAGTGTTCTAGTTAGTCTATTCTGCATGCACACAGTGAGCGGTCCAGTGGTGTATGGGACCCACCCGCAGACAAACAAATGTTTACTTATTTGTTTTCCATTAATAGCTGTAAACTGATTGTAGCTCACTGGACTTACACTTTCTAAATGACCGAAATCTAGAAAGATGAACAACAAAACACTGAACACCGTTTCATACAACTGTTCAATCCATTTTGAGCTGGTTATACATGTAGTGTTCTGCAATCAATGAAGCTGTTGCATCACATGCCTTCTAGTTGAGGTGTTAAAATACAGCCAACCATTGCAAAACTGCTACAGACTTGGCTTCTCAATCAATCTGACATTTTCTTTAATTTCCTAACACTAAATTAAATCCTAAGCAGAGATCATGATCTTTTGAGCTGTTTCAGACTCGTAGCAAACTTAAAACTGGCTATGTAACATAAACAAGTATTTGTCTAATTGTTCTCCAAAAGTTTAGCTATGATGTTAATACAAGCTTATAAGTGTGAAATAAAACCGATGCGATTTCTTCAAATTTGGGCCTGTCAATCAATTCCTGACACAATCTCAAATGCCAAACTAAAGCATGTTTCATTCCCTGCTGCATTTTCTTGTGGTTTAGATGATTGTGGAAAAAGATCTGACAGGCTGAACACAAAAATTTAAAGCAATCAAAGCTTGAATTCAAAGATATACAAGATTTGCCGCACCCAACCCAATGGAGGATCACATTTTTGGCTTGAGACACAAATATCGGATTCAGATTTCACAATGCCATAAATGCACATCAGCAAAAAGATTAGAAATAAATTAACTCGTCACAGTTCTAAATTTCTTCACTCTGTGCGGACAATGTGACAGCAGGAGGCTATAAACAATGGCTTTCATAACCGTTAGCTTCCAAATACTTGGTAAGATGTCCCTTCAAATGATAGACGCTAGACTCTTTTGTGGCCTGACCTTGTGTGGGTGGATGGATGGTTGTTTGATGAATTGATTGTGTGGGCATTAGTGACAGAATATCGGAAATGTGACACTTGTGCTCAAAGCAGTAGAAAGCTTTGGCTTATAACATCGAGTGGGGTTAATAGGTCGCTTCAGAACAAGTGGAAAATCAGTGTCATCTCAGTGCTTCTCAGTCTGCAACAGGAAATACAGTTTGGATTGAGAGCCATTATCAAAAACCAGTTTTGAATAATTCATTAATTAGATAACCCTGCTGAAAAGACCTGAAAACTGATCCTCACTCAAATGCTAGTGTTCTAGCTGCTGGACCACAATAGCCATGCCCTTTACCAAAAAAGCTGGTCAACCAGCAATGTATTTTTAGTAAAACTGGTCAACCAAGAAAATGTTGTTGGTTAAAGTGATGGTTACTCAAAAATGGAAGTACTGTCATCATTTTCTTCATACTCCAGTTCTGTAGGTGGCAGAAACGTTCACCTGCTTCTTCTGCTATTTCTATACACCATCATCATTTCTGCCACATACAGGACTAGAGTGAAAAAAAAGAAAATAAAGATGTAGTATAATGTTTGAGTGAACTATTCTGTTCAACTACAGAAGAAACCTGGTAGAGACATCAGCGTGGTGATGATACTACACTGTACCATGGCAGCACCACAATGCTTGTTGGTAATGCATTGACAGTATGTGCTGCACCTGTAGTTTCATTAAGATATCTAAAACCTTATATAGATCCTTACAATAATAGCCTATTAAAATGGCTTTCTCGGTTGGGCATGGGCACAGTTAAAGTATAATAAACAGTAAAGGTCGAAATATGGAATGCGTTTACAAAACCCTTGTGACATTCAAAAACAAAAGCAGAAGTTCTCTTTCGTCTTTGCTATGTATCGGGAAAGCATCAAGGAACCAGTGCCTCACCTGGCACAGCCATTATTTTCAATAAATAGATTATTGGAGATAGAGATAGAGAAGTTGATTCATCTAAACCCTCCCAGCTGGCCTGTTCACCCCACTAAATCTGTACCCCACTTTAACAGAGGGCTTTGGCAGAGAATCCGTCACGCTCTGCTGAGGTCCGCCCAGCCTGCTGCTCTCAGATTTGCATATTTGCATATGTTTGTGTGGATAATTACAGATTAAGGTGTCTCAGTATGGTCTGCTTGATTCAAATTTTAGAGCTATATACTGTAAACAATGATTTGGGTTTTGCTGGATGAATGAGAGGAATTATATGATGGAGGTTTTTTATGAAATCGGTAATGATAGTTTTTTTTTAATTGAATTTTTACAAGAAGTTTGCAGAAAAATGTTCAATGTTATAATAAACCTCTTTAAAAAACTATTTCAAATAATATTTCTTCAGAAAATTGTGTAAAATACTTTTTTTTTCTTTTTCTTTTTTTTAAACAAATTACGGAAGTCTGTTTTGGACATCTGTCCACCTCATAACTAATAAGCTATTTAAATAACTAAAAAAGGTTATTTCAAGAGAAAATTTTTAATTGTTAGATATAAATTGAATTGGGAGATACAAAAGTCACACTTATAAAACTATAGTTGTAGTTGTGAGATATAATATCACATTACAATTTATAAATTTGCATGTGTCAAATGAAAAGTTGAATTACTGTATTACTACTAACAGTACACTAAGGCGGAAAGCACCTTTCATAAATGTTATTAATTTTTTTTATATTTATGCTTTAAAAAAAAAAAGAAAGAAAGAAAAAACATTTTTCAAGACTTCAAATTCTCTTGCTCAGTTAGTTCACAGCAGAGTTTTATTTATGTTTCATTTAACCTGCTGAGCTCGGTGGGCTTCAGTGTCTTTGACTTATGACTCAGTAGGAGCTGGCGGCTTCAGCTGCTGTTGCTTTGACCTGAGTATTTGACTTACTTTTCTCTGATTGGCAGAGTAAGTTATGTCAAAGTAATGCCTCAGTTTTCCTCAACCCTCTAATAGTGCCGCAATGTCATCTAATTGGGAGAAATGAAGCGTGCACAGAGGAAGAGAGCGCTCCATGGAATATGCAGAAGCTGCAAGCTGAGTTATTATTACATGACAGTCAGTGATTACTCCACCACTGGAAGATACAAAATCACACTGAGCTAAAAGCCTTGAGACTAATTAATTCTCCAGGACATTTAATTGAAGTTTCAGCTTTGGAGTCAAATGGTTTTTTGCTGGTAAAACTCTGTTCTGTGAAATTGTCTTTACTAAGAGAGACAACAGGAAAGCCAAGGCTGTCAGAATCCTTGGGGACAATGCTTAGCACCAGGGGGCATATAGTGTTATTGACCCACCACACTTATATTGGATGTCAGCAGGGGCTGAGTGAGAAAACTCTAAGGTCTGTCAATAGGTCTGGTTCACACAGCATGCCATGATGGATTACGGTCTTGTCTGGGAAGTGTTATCCATCCCCATTAATCAAAGCTCCTGGAAAGTTGGGGAGTCTGACAAGACAGTAGTGCATAACTTCATAAAGCTTTATGAAGTTATCCACCGCCATCTCATAGAGCCAGACTTTGACTATTAGCATAATATTTGCTCCTTATTCTGGCCAAGAACTGCCCACTTAGACAGGAAAAGACTATCTGACTTACATGAAAAATGACACACTATAGGTCAAATGTGGTTTTAATTGACCATTTACTGTAAGTAGGGATGCACAATATTGGGGCAGCTGTGGCCTAATGGTTAGTCTGGGAGAGGGAGTTAACAGCATTCTCTTGAACCCTCAATACCCATTACTGAAGTGCCCTTGAGCAAGGCACTGAACCCCTAGGTGCTGGATATATAGCTGCCCACTGTACCAGAGATTTTTAACATATCGCAAATGGACATTTAATTATGCATGCTAATTTTTCCTTTTACTAAAGCTCAAAATAAATATGCCTGCAGTTATATCTAAATACCAAAATAAATATGATGCCAATTATACTGTACATTATAATATTGTTATGCCTAAATTTGCTCTACTCATTTTAGATTTTAGAGTTTTATTTTTAATTTCAGTTTTTATTGTTTTATTTTAATGTATGCGGTTATTCTGTAAAACATAATATTGCAAAGCTCTTGTCTTAAAAATGATAAATTTAGGTTTTAGTGATTATTATGGAGTTATAAATGATTTATTTAGACAAAATAATTTTTAAAGCTGCTTATCTCAAAATTAATATGAAGTTATACTGTAAATTATAACGTTAGAAACTTTTAGTGTTTTATTTTTGTTTTATAAAATATATCAGCAATTTAGTGGTCATCGTACATAATATTTAAAAAATGCTTATTGTATCATACTATCAGTAGATAGTATTTAAGGCATCATAAAAATAAATATTTGAAACCATCTCCGTCTCTGTTGAAAAAAAAAAAGAAAAGAAATGTGTGTAGATTTTCTGATCATAATTTCTGTCCATCAGCTGGTTATAAGGACTGATTGTTCAAACTTTGAATAAACAGTTTTGTAGTTGTTTACAAGCAATTTGCATCAAATGCTCTATGAACAGAATGTGAGCAGTCAGAGAAAAAGACTATTTTCCATGTAGACTGACTCAAACATCACAGTCTATTCCACAATATTGATCCCAGTGTTTCCAAAGATGTCTTAAGGTTCAATATGCAAAACAATCATTCAATGGAAACTAGATTAAACAGCAACATGTGTAGTTTCTACCATCACCAGCGTCTTCAAAGTTTACAAAGTTTAAAAAGAAAAGCTTTTTAGGGAGTTAATTAATTCAGAGAATGTTGTGTCAGAAGGTTTGGAATATGGACAATTTTATGTTATGGTCTGACTCTTCAACCGACTCATTAATTAAGCTCCGTTAGCATCTTTTCAGCGCTCAGACGTTGTGACTTACAACATCACCCATCACTAAATGACTATGTCATGTCATTAATGCATGCTTCTCATTCTTTCATTCTGAATTCCATGGCCCAAAATACTCAACGACATTGAGAGTATTGACAGATAGCAGAGAATAAAATTCATATGTGCTAAATCACTAAAATTAGCTACACAGCATGTGTACCTTGGCATTTCAATACAAGGCTGGGGGCACATTTCTGACACCGAGCAACAGAACGAGTGGGAGATATTAGCAATTAAGATTTACCGAGAAGATAATTTAGCATACTGAACAAAAATAAAACCAAATCTAATTGTATCACAACAAAGAACAATGCATTTTATGCAGATTAAACATTCTTTGTAGCATTCACAGTTTATTCCAAATAGAAAAAAAAAAAAAAATCATTTGAAACTTTAGCTTCATGTTCTCACTGTCATGGTTTAACTGGAACATTTGAATCGCTGGTGCATAAGCAAACAGCTAACAATGATGAACATCTTTTGAATTGAGCAGGGCTAAGCATGATGGGAGCTGTCAGTGATGCAGCGAAGCCTTTCATATTAACAATGCAGTCACGATAACATCAATGAATATGCACGAGCACCTAACTTCGACCTTCTAGAACTCGCTCGTTGGCATTGGCAACGGCTTGGAGGTCACGGCGATGTAAAAGGACATGTAAGACAAGCATTTCCTCGACACAGTCTATATGAAACCCAAGGGTGGAGCAGCTCTCCTCACAGCGCTGTTTGTCTGTTACATCAGTCCTTCTTACTAGCACTTCAGCCCACATCACTCGAAAGCTTCTCTGATCTGTCAATGGAGAAAGAGATGAGAGAGTGTACCTGAGAGTTACAGAACCCAAGAGTGTGTGTGATTTGGTAAGAAAGAGTTCAGAGTACTAAAGGGGATCATTGTAATGTGTCATATAATGGGATGAACATTCTCTCACTAACAGATGGAGAGGAGAATGAGGGGTGGAATAAAATGGGAGAAGAAGAAAGCAGCATGACAGCTAGTTAAACCATATAAAGTAGTGACAGAAAGAAAACTGTGTTCTCCATAGAAAATCATCTGTATTCAGGACTGCAGTGGGAAATAAGATCCTCATTGCCATGTACCTGACTGATAGAGACCCAAAACTGTTTTACAGTTGGTGAATTTGTGGCTAATTTTTATATCTATTTCATATATTTTCATACAATCTGTTAACTGAAAGTTACGTTTAGAGGTGGACCTTTGATTTAGATTTTTTTTCCTAAATGTATGAATTATATACATACCATATTTAAACATTTTGCTGTGATCGAGTCGCAGAGATCACACTGACTTTGAACTACTCTTGGTCATACCATTAGTATGTGTATTCCAGATTCAAAATCTCTCTTAAAGTGTGATAACTTAAGATCTGGATGTTACAACAGAAAAAGCTGTAATGGAAAGTAACATTCATAAACCTTGATAAATCAATTTAATCACAATTTAAAAATGAACTTATGCCTCCAGTTTCAAAGCCATCGTTGAAGCCAGCAGAGTAAAGTAAAAAATAAATAAATACTGATTGGTAACTGCACCATGCAAACTGCATTCAGTCACTAAAACAACACATGCACCGTGTGCAAATAAACATGGTGCAGTTCATTCCCAAGGCTGCTAATGATGGCCAGCTTTCCACTGTTCACTCACTGTGGCTACTCATATAGATCCAGATCAAAAGATCTGAACTAGACACCAGTATAATAGTTCACACAAATGTGTCGATGGCGCTGTGCCAGATAAAGTGAATAACAGAGAGAGGAGACTGCGTGACACTGTGTGAAAGTGTGCCCGTGCATGTGGGCAGCAGATTAATGGTGACGTGCTGAGAGAGTGGGCTCATGGCTGTCAATCAATGTGTGTGCTCAACTACAGGTTGAAAAGAACAAGTCATGCTCGTGTGTGTCGGTATGACAAGCGAGCAAATCAGTGTACAAGCATGTGTGTGTACTAGGGCCAGAAATTCTGCCCTGGACAAATCCCACAAGTTCCCCTGAGAATGTTTTGCTGGGTTATAGGGCCTTAAATTGGAGTATGCAAATAAATATATAAATAAAACAGGAAAGAAACAAATAATGATAGATGTTACTGAAATTAATGGCAACAAACTTAATGCATTTTTTGCCATCCCAGTACACAATTTTACATTTGTAAATGGTTAACACCTAATTTAGTAATTTTTTTATTGTACACATTTTTCCCCAATATTAAAGCAATATTACAGTAACTTCATCAAATTAATGCAGCAATGGTGAGCATATGAGACTGACTTTACCCTAAACCTCTGAACAGTGTATATAAATAGGGAATATGACAAGAATAATAAAAAGGAATAATAAAAAGCATAATTCTTTTTACCCGTGGAAATGTAATTAAATACAAGTAATTAGTATTAATAATATTCAAGTGTACAAAGTCCCCAAAATAATACTTATAGTAATGAAGTACATTTACAGTCCTGCTCCGCAGGTCTGCTTGCTGGAGAGTTTCTGTACAACAGGAAGTTGCGGGGTTGGCACCTCTTGCTCCTCTCTGCTCTGTCATGTTCTCATTATCTCCCTCTCAACCACACTTTATTCGTGTCAGCCCTAATTAAAAGTGAGAAGAACAAACTCTTCCTATCACATCCATCCTGTGAACACAGTTTCCATCCAATCACAGCCCAGCGCCTGCTATTTTCTCGTTCACAAACACATACGCACACACGCACACACACATACTGTAAATCTGTCAGCACAGCTTCAGCTTGACTTAATAGCTTCTCTATAAAAAAATTCACCCAAATGTGAAAATTTGATATTTATCAACTTACCCCCAGAGCATCCAAGATGTAGATGACTTTGTTTCTACAGTAAAACACAAACTAAGATTTTTAACTCAAACCGTTACAGTCTGTCAGTCATATAATGGAAGTGGATGGGAATCACGGCATTGAAAGTAAAAAAAAATTAAAAATTTCTGTGGCTTGTGATGATACCTTGATGTGTAGAGACACAAAACGATTGGCCTGTGCATGAGACTGAACAGTATTTATATAAATTTTTACCTCTGATTTTCGACCCCAATGTCCAAACTGTCCTGAGTGCATTCTCAATAGATTGTAGACATTTAAGTGCATTACCACCACCTGTCTCTCAAATGGACCATTGACACTATATCTACAATCTCAACTAGGAGTGTCAGTGGTACACTTGAGATATAGGTGGTGGTAATGCACTTATAAGTCTGTGATCCGCCGTAAAGCAAGAAGGAGAAGAAGACGACATGTCAGACACCGGCTATTGAAAACGCACTCAGGACAGTTTGGACATTGTGGTGAAAATCAGAGTTAAAGAATGATATAAATATTGTTCAGTATCTTGCACAGTCTGATTGTTTTGTGCTTTTACACATCAATGTATCATCACTAGCCGCAGGGTTTAATTTGTTTTTGTTTGTGTACGTTTTTTTGACTGTCAAAGCAGTTACTGCCATTCACTTACATTACATGACTGACTAACTGCAATGGTTTGAGTAAAAAAAGAAAGAAAAAAAAAAAAACCTTTGTTTGTGTTCTACGGAGGAAACAAAGTCATCTACATCTTGGATGCCCTGGAGGTAAGCAGATAAACATAAAATTTTATTTTTTGGCTGAACTATTCCTTTAATATAAGCCATCTCATTTCTGGAGGGCAAGGGATGATGCACAAGAGAGCTTTGTTTCCTGATGGACTATGTAATTACAAACACCAGATTAAAGGTAACATGCTGATCTTGTCTGCCAATGAAATCTCAAAATACTATTAATAATTATTATTAATAGTAGAAGTAGTCCTTATTACATAAAAAAGTAGAAAATTAAAATGTAAATATTTAAAAAATAAAAAAAATAAAATATGAATAAAATTAATTGTGGTATGCCTATTATTGTTAACAATAAACCCATAGACCAGATTCACTTAAATACAGTGCATGAGAGTGTGTACAATAGCAAAGCAGCCATGTCAACAGTGTTTGTGTCAGAAATAATAGGAGGGGGTCAATAGGGCAATAGGATGTTACACTCCAACATCTTTACTGGCAGAAAGCCAAGAGCTGTGAAGAAACTGAAAGGCCCCTGGAGACCAGCCAATGATACATATGATCCATTACAGAAGCATGTCTGGAAAAAGTATGTCTGGGTCATGTTTAAAGGTTGCAGAGTGAATTCAAACAATGAGAACGTGATAGCATAGACAGGTCTGAATTGACAGAAGAGAGGTCAGAAGAGACGTCTATTTTGTGAATGTATGCTCAGTGAATGCTGTGCTCTCGAATACACTGTAGGCCTTTGACAAGGGCACAGATAAACCTGCCATCTTCTTCAAGCTTTTAAAAAGAACAACGCTTATTGCGGTAATAAAGAATTCAAACACAGTCAATCAGAACAGTTGCTGTCTTGTCTTTGCACATAGCAGTGTAAGAACATTTTCTTTGTGAATTTTCAAGGTTTTTTTAATATAATTTGTATAGTTACAATCAGTCTCTTCTTTGAGGTTTAATATTCATGTCGAGCAGCGCTTTGGTACAATGAGATTTCAGTGAGGGCAGGACAAATCTATCATCATCTAGAGCCCTTTACTTCACTCAAAACTCATTTTCAGCTTTTTTGCTTATGATGAACAAAACACATTTGCTTGCAGTTCTGCTTTCCAGAATCACAATGCTATACTTAGGCTGAGCTCCAAGGAGCGTTAAGATGAGATGACGATAAGAATGCATGGCTGTCAAAATTCGAAGGATTTTTTTTTTTCTACTTATCTGTGAACACTTTTATAAAGCATTTTCACAATATGAATGTGAAAATGGACCACTGGGGCCTTCCTTCCATTTCTTGAAGTACACTCTCTCTGACACACACAGTTGTGCTAATATCTTTTATTGGGGCCTGAACTTCTGTTCCCTCGGGCTGTAATAAAGCTTTACACCTGCGCTGTAGGTCTTATTTCCACCCAAACACAGATTAGATACACAAGAGAGAACAAAAAAGAGAGACAACATATAGTATATTCCTCATTAAAGCTGAAGTATTAAAACATTTTCATGTCACAAATACAACATGTGGACTTCCAAAGCTCTTTCCATATTATTACTCTTTTTGTTTGAGCCAAGAAAGTCTATCCACCTTAGTTTTCATCGGTGTAGTAATCCGTTTTCTGTGAATGTGCAAGATTTCCAGTTCATTAGCTGCTGTAGAAGAACGAGAAGAATAACAAAGTAAATGGTAAAACTGTCTGCACTACAAACCAGTGTGTTCATAATTAAGATAATTCGTTAAAATAATATGGTAAGAAACACCAGTTTGCAATATCAAGCAACAAAACTTGCTGTTTTGTACAGCTAAAATTATCTGGAAGCGGATATGACCGGAAGCCAGACACATTAAAGGGGTCATATGATGCAAATTTCTATTTTTCCCTCACTCTTTGGAGTGTTACAAGCTCTTGGTGCATAAAGAAGGTCTGTAAAGACTAAAGTCTCAAATGCAAAGAGATATTATTTCTAAAAGTTAAGACTTGTCCACGTCCCCCTAAAACAGCATGTTTAATCACGCCCCCATGTCTACGTCACTGTGAAGATTTAAAAAAAAAAAAAAAAAAAAAAGACAAGTGTTAATCCTGCACTTGCGTCCACGCAGCTAACACTGCTGTAATTTATCCAGGTTGTGTACATGAAACAAACACAGAGGGATTTAAAACACAATATTGGAGAAAATGTACTTATTTGCATAGTGCATAATCTTTATATTGAATAATTAGCAAACTTCTGTTAAAATCGAGGATTTTATTTTAATTTTATTTTATTTTTTTGAGAAAATTTGAGATTATTGTTATAGTTTAATTTATAGGTCTTGAAGCTCAAAACATCTTTAACATTGGTCTGACTTTGAGGTTTGAGCTCTCAACACCTCCTTAATTATCCAAACCCCAATTAATTTAATTAATTGATTTTTGACAAAAATGTCCCCAGCCTCTGAGAAAAAGGCTATACAATGTCCATTTGAGAAGCCAGTCTCTTGATTTTGATTTATTTTGAGCTGCTATCTAACCGTGGCCCTGCTCAAATACATATGACTCAACCTACTTTCCCTGATAAGAAGCATATGTACATGTGAATGGCACAGATCAGGTAAAGTGGAGAGAGGAAAAGGCCTACATCTGTTTTCAGCATATGCTCTAGGTCTGAGATCTATGTAATTTGACAGACAGAAGAAACTATCTACGGTATTTCGTCCAACGAGAACTTCTCAAGAGCACACAATCAACTGTGTCAAGTCATTCTACGTCAGCATACATCTCTGTCCAGAGCCACATCTCTATCTGAATGGCTTTTCATAAAGATCAAAAGATGAAGGTGACGGCACCGGCGGCTGAGGAAAAATATCATTCTCATCAATCCCATCATTCCCTGCATGCCAACACCCCAGAAGTAGGTCACAGCTCGTTTCATGTGGTCCTATAATGAGATGCCCTGTAATTATTAATTGTCTTTTCCGAGCTAGATATATGCTTTTCAGAGAAAGCACACTCCTGCCTGGAAGTAATCATCACTTAATAGATGCGCAAGGCTTTTTCTTGCTCTTTTCTTCTCATTCGTCATTCCATCGTTCATTGTCAACCTTTCGACATCGAGTAGCTGTGCTGTCATGTTCTTCATTCCTAGCCTCTTTTTCTTCCGACTGGAGAGCAGCTGGAGTCACAGGAGTCTGCCTGTGCTTTTAACAGCTGCAAATGCAGTGCAGGTTGAGTACAGCCATTACATTAAGTGGGCCACATTACTCACACCCCCACCCTCCCAAATCGTAATAAATGGAGGGAAAGTGAAACAGGTGCATGTGTGTGTGTGTGTGTGTTTGAGTGTCACAGGTGAGCTGCCATACTAGGTGGACAAGGAATACTACAGAGACAGAGAGAAGTTCAAACGGAGTGTGATAGGAGGAAATGGGCAATTAGACTGGGAGTGAGAGTGAAGCCAACAAGAACAAGGGCACTAAATCCCAGAGTAGTCATGTGTAAATGCATTGCAGATGCTACCTTTCTACGTTTTATCACACTTTATAGATTGGTGTCGAAAAGTCTGAGGCCAAAAGTTGAAACACTTCTATTTGTTATTTTTAATTTAATAGATTTTCAGACATTACAGCTAATAATCCTAAATGTTATTTATTTATTGATTGATTTTAAATAATTTAAATACTTTTACTCAGCAATTATTCTCATATTTCAATCATCAGTTTTGCAAGTGAACATGTTACATTTAATATTTTGGCTTTCATCACTATTATATATATATATATATGTTTGTCTTTCTACAGAAAATAAATAAATAATAATAAAATCAAAACATTGTACTGGGGACCTCTGGTTGAGTGTACACGTAATGTCCCACATACAATTTCAATGCTGAAGATCCAGACGAGGTTAACTAACACACTATTTCTCTCACTCTATAAGTGTAGTACTGAATTTTTTTTTTTTTTAATACTGTAATTTACCTTTTTCAAAGTATTGAAAGATAGTTGATTGAAGATAGAAGCTTCAGGTTCAAAGGCTTTACCAAATCTGATATACACAGGCAGAAATACATACCTGCTGTTGAAAACGAAGCAGAAAAACATTAATTACATGTATTGAACACTTCCTTACAAAACAAACCTGTACCAGGAAGCTGGGTTACACATTAAAACCTAACATTTATGAATCCAATTGACCTTAGAGAGAGAATGTATCTTTAAAACCCCACTATCATACCTCTCTTCACAGAGACAGCTCTCAAAGCATTCACCTCACTAACACAGTGGCTGTATCAACAATACACAAATTGCATGATTGAATGCAACACCCCTGCACAAGAAAATCAAGCAATAATAATGAAAAGGCTTTTTTTTTTTTTCTTACTGAACAGGGTGTGTTGATAGATGAGGCAGAGGCAGAATGGGGACACTCATGAAAGTGATGGTTGATGGGACAGACAGGCACAGCTGTGTGATCAACGGTGCCTGCTGCCGTGCCCACATGAGCATACAACTCGCAGAGACACAACACCCTTCTCTTTAGCACACCTGCAGTCAACCACAGCCCAACTCTTCACCTTTAACCAGATGGGAAACAATGTTTCAGCCACACACACTGAATGCATTAATGTGAGATGTACTCTAGAAGTCTACTAAATTTAATAAGATGTGATCTTGTGAGTAGCAGGGATGCAGAAATTTTATTATAGTACTTGTGAGATTCATATTGATTTCCAAGAAGAAGAGAGAGAGAGAAAGACTGAAAGACAGACATACAGATAGATGGATGACAGGTGACACAGCAAAACTGTTTTGTCCACTCTCTCAGAGATGTCTTGACGTGACTACAATGCGTGAAAGGCAGTAACCCAACTTTATGGGAGTTGAATGACAATGAATATTGTGTGAAAGCACTCCACTTTTATGGCAATGTTTGTTAGCACTCTCTGTCGGGCTGTAATTTGCTTACAAACAGCCTGATTATCTGCCTCTACTTTGAAAGGAGATCAGACAGTGGAGTCTCATTATAGAGTGACTCAGTGGAAATGCCTTAGTTCCCCAGACATGGATACCCATGGGACGACAGCCATCAGAAACGGGGATAAACACTTCTTGATAGTTTATTCTATTTTTATTTTCTTTCTTTCTTTCTTTATTTATTTATTAATTTTTTACTGGTCTTTGTTCTAGTGGAGTCATTTCTTTCCAGGGCAAATGAAGAGCAAAACCCTATACCACAATAGTAATCACTCTTTATCAGTAGATTTCCATTGCTGCTGCTTATGATTTGACAGAAATTACATTCATCAGATACTTTGCCCTGATAATGCAATAATGATTAATTCCAATCATTTACGATGTGACACACTGGCAAAGGCTCCAGCATACTTATGACCATACATCGGACGAGGTTTGGCGGTAATACACTTGTAACACACACACACACACACACATACACACACACATATACATATATATATATATATATATATATATATATATATATATATATATATATATATACACATACATACACACGCGCACACACACATACATACATACATATATATATATATATATATATATATATATATTACAAGTTCAGATGCAAAAGCCCCTACTGTAAGTGCCATCTCAAATGTTCGTCTGAAATTAACTTTTTATTAGGCTCCTATATTTATATTCAGTTCTTTCATGTTAATGGCATAGAAAAGGACCTATACATTGCCATTAAAGCAAAATTACTGAACCTAAATATAGGAGCCTGGTAATGATACTGATTCAGTACCATGGTATTTGAAAAATGCCATGTGATATCACAGTACTGTTGAATCGCCATTGTATTTTTTTTTAAAAAGTTTTTTAAGGTTCAACATTGGAAATTTAGTATTTTCAGGTGCTGGTCATATAATTAGAATATCATCAAAAAGTTTATTTATTTCACTAATTCCATTCAAAAAGTGAAACTATATTTCAAATGTTTATTTCTTTTAATTTTGATGTTTATAACTGAAAACTAAGGAAAATCCCAAATTTAGTATCTCAGAAAATTAGAATATTGTGAAAAGGTTCAATATTGAAGACAAGCTAATTAACTCAAAACCTGCAAAAGCCTTTAAATGGTCTCTCAGTCAAGTTCTGTAGGCTACACAATCATGTGGAAGACTGCTGATTTGACAGACTAATGACAACTAATGACACCTTGCACAAGGAAGGCAAGACACAAAAAGTCATTGAAAAAGAGGCTGGCTGTTCAGAGAGCTCTGTGTCCAAGCACATTAATAGAACAGCGAAGGGAAGGAAAAGATGTGGTAGAAAAAAAAAGTGTACAAGTAATAGGGATAACCGCTCCCTGGAGATGATTGTGAAACAAAACCCATTCAAAAATGTGGGGGAGATTCACAAAGAGTGGACTGCAGCTGGAGTCAGTGCTTCAAGAACCAATACGCTCAGACATGTGCAATCCTTTTTTTGTATTGTTCTTAAGTTATATTCTAATTTTCTGAAATACTGAATTTGGCATTTTCCTTAGTTGTCAGTTATAATCATCAAAATTAAAAGAAAAAGATTTGAAATATTTATCAGTCTGTGTGTAATGAATGAATGTAAATATACAAGTTTCACTATTTGATTGGAAATAAATCAACTTTTTGATTATATTCTAATTATATGACCAGCATCTGTATATATATACACATTTCATTTGAAATCAAATTTGTCTAAAGTGGTTTGGCGAGACTAAAGTGATAACATTTCACCACTTACTGGAAACACAGTCCTACAGATTCTGCAAGCAAGCTTTGCAGGAATAAAGAGGATCAATTTCAGTTGCTTGTTTTAGGTGCTGTGCTGTATGGATAGAGGCAGCAAGAGAGATGGCGAAAGACTGGGTCTGCAATTTTTCTTGAGTAAAAGAGGTCTCAGACCTTGCCCAACATAATACCAAACTTGACACGGGGCATGACTACAAACATTGCTAGTCAGAAAAGGACAAAGGCATGCTGGGACCACCTGCTGCTCTCTCCATCTTTACCATTGCAAGTACATTTTGTTCTAATTCTTATGTATCCCTTTAGTTGCTTTTTTTTCTCTTTAATCCATCAATACTATTTCTGTCTCTTTGTTTGCCTCGGTTCATCTGTTTCTCTGTTCTCTTCCTTTGACCTTTGAGCTAATGACTTTGTTTCCCTTCATCTATGAAAGATGACTCATCCTCACTTATGACCCCTTTCTCTATTCACCTCTTCTATCTATTTGATCAACTTGACCATATCTTATGATTTAATTATCCAAAAATCCCTTTTAAGAGATAGCTCATCCGAAAATTAAAAATGTATCATCATTCTGTCACCCATCGTCACCCTTAAGTTGTTCCAAACCTGTAGGAGTTTCTGCTGTTGAATACAAAAACAAGGTTATTCATTTCAGCAAACATTTAAAAGAAGATCTGATTAATGTGAATCTTTTCATTTGTCTTCTCCACAAGATGTCACCCTCTTATTTACCTTTTACAAAGTTACAACCTGTTTTTATACTGTCTATGGTTAGAACTGAAAGTCGGTCACTCATTCAGCGCTTATGACGGAGTAACTGTTGACAAGAACCAAGAAAAAAGCGTGATTTGCAATGTTCAGGTAAAATTCTATAGTAATACTACAAATCCGTGGAAGCATTTGACATCATGCGTAAAGGCGCCATAATTTCCGAATTGACTGAATGAATGAATGAATGAATGGCGGATGGTGCGACGCACTGTTTTGTTTGCAGTGTTTTCATCCTCTGCCATCTCACTATGATGATATGAATACACCAATTTCATCCCCAGCTGCTCTGAGAGTTCATTAGCATTTTATTGTTTCATTTGACAAAACTACCGTCATATAACATACACAGCAGCTGCAAGTTCTTCATGGCAACCCGTCAAAATAAAAGTTTATTTTAACCTGAAGACACTGTCAAAAATATATTACTATTTAGCAGTCTTAAGACTCAGTGTAACAACAATGCTACTACTCATAAAAATTAATTAAATCTTCATTTCTAAAGGAATAATCACATTTAAGTAAAATAAATAAAAGAGTAAAAGTTTTTTTTTTTTTTTTTTTGATTCGGATAAAGGAATTTTTTTTTTATTCCTTCATCTAATTACCAGAAATATTAAGAAGAACATTTTACATGGCCCTATTATTGTTAAAAAAAATAAAATATAAAAAGGGCAAGGTTTAAAATACAGTCCTGTGGCCTTTATTTTTATACATTTAATATATTCTATATTCACTGAATGCAATTAAAAAAAAAAAAAAAAAATATTATATATATATATATATATATATATATATATATATATATATATATATATATATATATATATATATATATAAACAAAATATAGATTTTTTTTAATTGCATTCAGTGAATATAGTTCTAATACAAATGTCATTAAAAATGAACAGTAAACATCAGTTTACAAAAAAATATAAAAGTATATATATATATATATATATATATATATATATATATATATATATATATATATATATATATACATACATACATACACATATGTGAAGATTCCATAATAAACAATATGCGAGTCAAATAACAAAGTTAATTGTATGAACACTAAAATTTATACTTGGGTTTTTTTTTTTTAAGTTGCAAATTAAACATATTACTGGACATAATATTGTAGACTTTCTACTCCAGAATTTCACTTTTAATTCTACTTGACATTTCGTTGTCAATTTGTGAGATTTACTAGCAATTTCTGAGAGTAAATAAGTTAAGAAATCCTCCACTTTTTTTCATTCTTACTGCCTATTGTTAATGCTAATGTTACAATTTCTCAAATTTTCTAGGATTGCTCCCATTTTTTCCCCTTTTTACTGTCTCTGTCCTTACCTTTTTTTTACTGTATTGTTTGGCTCAATAATCTGCAGAGTAAAAAGGCAGAACAGCTCACTGCCATCTGAAAGGATGAACAGCAACACATTCTGATGTCAATCTCATTAACAGAATTTTTAGATTCAGGCATCACGGGGTCAAGAGCCCAGAGTTCGATCTTGCCAAGTTTAAGTGAGAAAATCTATAGGACTCACAGGCACCTGAGAGCAGACACAAACAGCAGCACAAAGATCCAGAGTCAAAAAGCTCCATATTATGATTAAGAGCACAGTTCATGCCCTATGTGTGCAGCTAGTAGATCTTAATTCCAGCACATCTTAGACAGCTCATTCCTGAGGACAGACTAAATCAGTGTAAAACAGCTTTGGCCCCATAAATGGTCAGATCCCTGTGGTTCTCACTTTTTCACAGGTTCATTATCTAAAATCAAGGGAATTAACAGCAGAGATATTTGGTAAGGACTGCTCAATGCACTACAGTTCAGATTGGGGAAAAAAATCAATATGGCACAAAGACACTGGTCACATCACTGGTAGCCAGTCAATTTGTAAAACCCTTTAAAAATGATCCCTGCAACATGATCAATCCAGCTCAAGCACTTCAGCCACAGAGACCACAGATCCAGTTGTAGGTTCTAAACAGGCAAGCATGCGATTGGAGTGTTAAACATACTCTGTGCAACTATCAACTGTGACACATTCAAATGGCTACTTTCAAATGTTTCTCTTACGCCTCTACAGGATTTTGACAGAGAATTACCACAAGCCTACAATAGTTGTCATCTTGAATGCCTCACGCCTTGCGCTTTGATTTCTGGCAGCCCTTTGCAAGCATTGTTAAGAGTTTTTTCCTGTCTCTTGTTTTCTTCTTTAGTTTTTGAGTTCAGAGTGCTTTAGGCAAAATCACAAAGACCATCTGCTCTCCACTGGCTGTTAAGTTTTAGCCTGTTATTGGGCCCCATTTATTTCGCTTCTTCGTAAGCACATTTACCACAGCATGCTCTTCTCTGGTTTCTTCCTTCTGCCTCATTTAGAGCAGAGTGCCAGCCGTGTGGATAAGGATACATTGCAGTTAACAAGCATCAGCATTTATTCTTCATTGCAACATATTTACTTACTTTAAACGTTTATTTCTTTTAATTGATGCATGAATGCCACTGGTTCCTGTTTACTATCCAATAGCAAGAATTTTCAATGTGTACATTCAAAATTTGGTCTGTAACACACACAAATTGTGTTAACAATTTTTACGGTGCTTTTTGTCATTTCTGGTATGTGACAGTAGAAACTGACAGAAAAAGCAGCCTGAACACAGATCTAAATATCTCCACATCCAGCACCAAAGACAAAAGAAAATCATATCCATTTGGAGGGTGAGTATATGGTGACTTCTTTTTCTGGAAATTATTCCTTTATTTCTTATCTGAGAACAGTTACTGAGTTAAGTTAAAAATTGCAATTAATTCCAGAAAATACAGCACTACATACGTCTTCTGAAGTCATATAAAATATTTCAGTTGCATATACATATAAAAATAAGTTACTCATATGAATTATTTGGACCACTTTTATGGTGCTTTTTCAAAACCGCAAGAGCTTGACAGCAAGTTAAGGTATTTCTTTTTAGAGAATTTCAGATTTCTGAGCAGTTCCTGAGTTAAAATTGCGTAAACCTCCTTTCTCCTTCACTACTTATGTATTGCTACCAAAAAAAAAAAAAAAAAAAAAAAAAAAAATATCCTGTATATATAGCTACTAAACAAAATACAGGTGCTGGTCATATAATTAGAATATCATCAAAAAGTTGATTTCACTGATGTGAAACTTGTATAATATACTCATTCATTACACACACAGACTGATATATTTCAAATGTTTATTTCTTTTAATTTTGATTATTATAACTGACAACTAAGGAAAATCCCAAATTCAGTATCTCAGAAAATTTGAATATAACTTAAGACCAATACAAATAAAGGATTTTTAGAACCTTGGCCAACAAAAAAGTATGAAAATGAAAAGTATGAGCATGTACAGCACTCAATACTTAGTTGGTGCACCTTTTGCCTGAATTACTGCAGCAATGCGGCGTGGCATGGGCTTGATCAGTCTGTGGCACTGCTCAGGTGTTATGAGAGCCCAGGTTGCTCTGATAGTGGGCTTCAGCTCTTCTCCATTCTTGGGTCTGGCATATCGCATCTTCCTCTTCCCAGTTTGCTGGCCAATTAAGAACAGGGATACTATGGTCCTTAAACCAGGTACTGGAAGCTTTGACACTGTATGCAGGTGCCAAGTCCTGTTGGAAAATAAAATCTGCATCTCCATAAAGTTGGTCAGCAGCAGGAAGCATGAAGTGCTCTAAAACTTCCTGGTATATGGCTGTGTTGACCTTGAACCTCAGCAAACACAGTGGACCAACACCAGCAGATGACATGGCACCCCAAACCATCACTGACTGTGGAAAGTTTACACTGGACCTCAAGCAATGTGGATTGTGTGCATCTCCTCTCTTCCCCCAGACTCTGGGACCCTGATATCCAAGGAAATGCAAAATTTACTTTCATCAGAGAACATAACATTAGACCACTCAGCAGCAGTCCAGTCCCCTTGAAGCAAGACGCTTCTGACTCTGTCTGTTGTTCAAGAGTGAATTGACATAAGGAATGTGACGTAGTGCGTAGTGGTTCTTGAAGCAATGACTCTAGCTGCAGTCCACTCTTTGTGAATCTCCCCCACATTTTTTTATGAGTTTTGTTTCACAATCCGCTCCAGGGTGCGGTTATCTCTATTGCTTGTACACTTTTTTTCTACCACATCTTTTCCTTCCCTTCGCCTCTCTATTAATGTGCTTAGACACAGACCTCTGTGAAAAGCCAGCCTCTTTTGCAATGACCTTTTGTGTCTTGCCCTCCTTGTGCAAGGTGTCATTGGTCATCTTTTGGACAACGGTCAAATCAGCAGCCTTCCCCATGATTGTGTAGCCTACAGAAACTAGACTGAGAGAGCATTTAAAGGCTTTGCTGGTGTTTTGAGTTAATTTCTCTTTTTGAATGGAATTATTGAAAAAAAAAAAAAACTTTTTGATAATATTATATGACCAGCACCCGTAGTTGATTAAATAATCCACTCAAAGACAGTTGGTCTACAGTTCTACAGTTGGTTTCAAAATACTTCTTACCAACCTGCCAAATTGATTCAGGAATGTGGATCTACTCCAAGGATTATTTGATTGAATAAATAGGATGTTATCCTGATGTTTTTAGAGAGTTTGTGAATCCCTCACTGGGATCCAGGGCAAGCAGAAGTGCAATAGATATGGACTTTGATGCTGGCTGGGCTGGTTATTAATTCTCCTTTGCTTTTCATTTCAACATATAACATATATTCTCAGGGGAGGGTGAAGTCATGGCTGTGTCTACCTCCTTTGCTCCCCCACAAATGGAATAAAGCAAATTGATCCATGTGATATGGCACACAGAAAGCCTGTGGCATTGACTGAGGTCCCATTTATGACACCCCATCAATCCAATATGACCTATACCATCCCACACCATCTTGATATTATCTTTGTTATAGCTGTAAGGATACAGACATAGTGAACTGTGCAGAGGATGAGGATGTCAACCCTCTCATTCCAAACTAGAACTAAACTCATGATGTAGCAATAAATCACAGATTATTTTTATGCGACATCTCAGAAATAGAGGCCTGATATAGAATCATCTCCCTTTATTTTATTTCATATATCACATGCTCGTGTAATGGAAAAAAAGGAGGATGGCTTACTTTCTGTAATGAAGGGCCTGAAGCTTGAGACTCAACATAAACTTAAAGCCTGCATGAAACTACAGAAGATTTTTCTTCTTGAGACACTGTGACTGGTGAGGGTATATGATAATGCCATTGTGCTGCAAATGTTGTCGGCTAATAACTGTTCCCCATAAGAAATCTTTAGGGTGCTTTCCTTAACATGTAATACATAACATTGCAACTTCAGCAGGGATTTGGATGGCAATGGATTGCATGGAAAAAGTTTAATTTAAAACATTAAATCATAGAAATTAAATACATTCCAAAGTTACAAATGAGGATTTATGAAGCTACTGCATGGATATAGAAAAGTAGACATATAGATTATTCTATATAAAAACCTAGATTAAAAAAAAAAAGAAAAAAAAAAAGATTATATTCCTATAGAAATACAGAAACGTATTTAAAATAAAGAAAGAAAATTACTATATTCGTATTTAAAATTTGGTTATTTCCATTTATTTATTTATTTATAACTTAAGAAAGATTGCTTGTATAATACACAGCTGATTCTGTCTGGTAAGTACATTTCCCTGCTTTTATAGAATAAAAAAAATAAAAAAATAAAACATTTAACAAATAAATATGCACAATATAGCAAACCGGGGTGTTTCAATATATGTACAGCTATTAACTAGGTCAACAATGGTGTAGGATAATGGAATAATATGAATTGTTATGGCAAGTTATTATATGGTTTTATGCTAACTTCCAATTCGACACTCTTTCCTATTTCCAAAATTTCCTCAGGAAAATTGCACTTTTCTTTGTAAAAACAATCCCATGCTCAGATTTTAATGTTATTTCATTGATTACGATAACAGCCAGCTTTTCATTTGCTGCTTGTCATGTGTAAATCTTTAATACAATAACATGTGCAGCTGAACCCTTAAAGTTTTTCTTTCGATAAGAGGACTTGAGCTTCAGGGCTGATACTAATACATACCAAGTACAACAATAACACTGTGGTCCCTGAACTGTTTAGTCACTTTACTCTGTCTCCTACACCAAACAAGACAAAGCCTTGACAAATTGATATAAATGATCACTTAGCCATATCAATGCTGAGGGGGGAGTGTTCTAACTTAAGCTCTTTGTTCTGGATCAAACCATTTCTTAGGGAAATGGTTGACAGTCTGTGAAACAAAGAAGAACGAGAACACTTTACAGATGTACATTCTGTTCTCGGAATTCAACCTCATTTCAAATAAGAACTTATTAGGGTTTAATCACACATGAGTGATGGTGAACTGAAAAGCTGAGCGATTCCAGAGTCACATATACGCACAACAAAGTACTTCTAAATGAGCCCAGCTAACTCAATAATACCCCACTGCACATTTAATAAAGCATGGAGTGTGCCAAGTGAACGTGACTGCAGAGAAATACCACCACATGTGCCATGGAGCATGAAAGCACAATGTGCACACGTGCATATCCAAAACGAGAGCAGAATGAAAGCGGGAGAAATACAGTGCAAATAATGTAAAAAGAGGATTGATGGCCCTGTATCAACCCTCTTCTGTCTCTCTCGTTTGTCTCTTTCCATGTCTCTCATTCAAAATTCAAGAGTTGTAAGAATCTCATGGCTATGTTAAACAAAAGATTTATGTTGCATTGGCATTGGTTAATAACAAGCACATACATATACACTTACAGGGACAGTTCCCACAAAAATTCATTTACTCACCCAAATACTAATTCAAAACAGTATTGCTTTTTTTTTCTTCTTGTGAAAAGCAAAAACAAAATATATTTTATAAAATGTACAGCACTAAACTGAACAACACTGGAGCTTTTTTTTAATATATATATATATATATATATATATAATATCTGATCTTCTGTTCCACCAAATAAAAGTCATGCTGGCATTGGAACGAGATAAGGGAGAGTAGATTTTGACATTTATACAGTATACAGAATTTTTGGATGAATTTTCCCTTTAAATTAGTGCTAATGTGATATTTAAATCATTTCTGCACTCCTGAATGATGGTACAGATCAATTATACCGTATTGTTGGTCCTAATCTAGCAGACATGAGGGTTTTAGAATTTAGATTTCTGACTAAATTTGTTTTGATGGTTTGCAAAATGGGCAAATTATGTGTCCCTAACACATCTGCAGTTAGTACATGAGGCATAATGCGGTTTCTACCTCCTTTTGTGAGAAGTAACAGTCTGTACCATTTTGGTACTCAGCTGTGTCTTTTTTTCAAGGCTGTTTTCTAAACGCATCACCTGTCTTCAATTTTTGCCTTTTAAAATCAAATCTAGCGCTATTATGATAAGACTCAGAATGATGCGGAATGGTAAGTACCACATTATACCAGATTAAATGGTTGGGTAGGAGTTTTAGCATACTTCAGACTAAACATATTTCACTGGGCAGGTTCAGTGAAATATCTAGCTTGATTAATTTGTATTTGAGAGGATTTGCAGTAAAGTAAAAAAACAAAACAACAAAAAAAGTGAATCGTTTTGAAATATGAACAGATAAATTAATTTTTTTGAGCATTTGTCCATCCCTGTCACTTTTCACTATGGACACTGCCGCAAATGATTTTGCCTGCGTTTGTCACTGCCGGTATTGAGTAGAACTCATGCATGTAATGCTCTGAGAACCAAAAGGGGTATTAATAATTCTGTTTAGATTTACAATAAACAACAGATGCAGGTAGAGAGGATGAAAGGACTATGCTGATCAATATGAGAAAATATAGTTGCTAGACTCTTTTACATTACCGTAAATGAGTAGGGTCTGTAAGAAAAATAAAAATGTATATATAAGTCTTATTCTCACCAATGCTGCATTTGATCAAAAACAGTAAAAACAAATGTTGTGAACTACTATTTACAATGACAAAGTAGAATTTTCAGCAGCTATTACACCAGTCTTCAGTGTCTCATGATCCTTCACTCTAATATTATCAGTTTTGAAATGATCAATGTGGAAAACTTTTGAGCGGTTGAAAGGTAATGATAAAATGGACTAATTATGACCTTTATCCAATGAGAGGAAAGCTCCACTCCTGTATGCATCTATATAAATTCAACACGGACAGACAGGTGGGAAGAAAAGTTAAATTAAATCAAATTCCTCTAATGTTTTCAATCCTTGAAGTATCACGCTAATCCTCACAAGTGTGCAGAAACTGACAGAAAAAAAAAGAAGAGAGCCAGAACACCAGATGCTCTGTTCCAAAGCCTGGTGAGCTGCTTATGGAGGCAACATTTTAAGGTGTCTTGGGTAAAATTCCAAAAAGACATTTCCAAAAGCAAACTTCATTATGTAGTCAGAGAATAAACAGATTTCATTCCGTAATAAAAAGTATGGATTTAAAAAAAGCTAATAAAAGTGCATTTCAATGTTTATTATTAGAATATTGCTTACAGTATGTAGGTATTAAAAAGATAAACAGTGAATAAATACATTTACATGAAGAGGAAATTAAATGATAAATAATGAGCGAGCAATAAGCCTGCATGAGTGTGTATACATGAGATAGATTGCAGAGTGGAGTGGGATGTGAAAATAACAGTGTGCAACTAACACTGATTGACATAATAGTGCTTATCTCTTTCACATGGCCAGTGGAAAGAGAGAAACAGACCCAGATAACCCCTACCAGTACACACACACACACACACACACACACAAACACAGAAATACTGCAGCATAAACACAAGGGAAGTGAACAAATGCATACTATAAGTACAGAACAATTACACTGACATTAGAGTCCAGATGACCCAGCTTTTCAACATTTGAAGTAAAAGCCATAGGCTGATATTTCTATTTTTGCTCCACAGTCGTAACACAAATGACTGTAGCCCATGGTCAAATCAATAGTACTGTTGAGTACTGTAACCGATGCAGGAGTCAGTGCGGACAAAATGAATAGAAGCATTTCGTCTGAATTACTGATTCAGCTCACTGCAGAGTGCACCAGGGGAGAGACTGCAGGAGAGAATGAAATGAAGTGATAGAACAACACATATATAGATAAGACAACATAACACTAGAATGATAGAAACAATAGATGGAGTAAAAGGCTGATAGTATGATAGAATGACTGATAGAACAATAGAAACGATGGATGGAGAGATTTTTATTTTATTTCATTATTATTTCTTTTCCCATGAAGATTGTAAGCAAATAACTTCTTACATTTTGTCCTCTGGCTCAAATAAAGATATTGTATATCAATGTTGACTCAATTTTCACTGAGGAATCTAAGAAGACACAAGAAAGGATGGAACCGATACACTATCTTCCCAGAAAACACAGAGCAGTACATTCTGAAGCTATCAAATAACTACACCAAAAAGCACGTCTGCACATTTCCCAATTTTGTAAAAAAAAAAAAAAAAAAAAAAAAAAAAAAAAATCCACTGAGTCAAGAAAGCTTGCATTTGGAATGACTTATGGGTGAGTAAATGATACCAGAATTCATCATTTTTTGTTTTTTTTGTGATCTGTCCCTTTAATACCAGAAGCAGTGAAGATAAAGAGGAATAGAGAAAGAGAGAACTGAGTAAGCATGTACAAAAAAATGGCAGGTCTACGTGACGCTGAACCTGATGCAGAAGATATAAGTGTGTTCTCAGTGCTGTATGAAACAGCAGCTGGAGCAGCATGGGAGATGAATTGTGTTTATTATGTGTGTGAAAGGGCTTGCTGATGTGCTCTACAGCCTCCTGGCCTGCTTCCTCATCTTTAGTTCCCTGGATCAGCGCGTTGAAACTGGATGAGCTTCCCCTCGGTCGTGCATGACCTCACAAACACCACAGAGACATGAATCAACATGGCCAAACACTTGCAGAGGTTCAAGACAGAATCACTGCATCTGAGCCTCGCTGTCCACTGACCACCTTTTTGGATTAACATCCAGAAGTCTGCTCCACCTTACCATACAAAATGTGCTTAAACGCTGAACATTAGGCTATGAACCAGTGTTATTTTAGTATCATTGAAATATTGCCGTAGTCTTTGATGATGGTTTATTATACTTAACTAAAGGTACATTTACACAACAACTATGAACAAAAAAATGAATGCATTTTGAAATGTTTACACATACGTATGTGCATTAAGTCACAGTTTTTACAGATTTGCTTTTTGAAGTTTACACAGAGATGATATGGCATAATTGTTAAAAAATAGCATTTTGAAACTCGTTTTCAAAAGTTTGCATTTTCAGGCCCCCAAAAAGCTGTTGTCATGTAAATGAACGGCCAAAACGCATTACATTTTTTTATTTTTTTAGTTGAAAATGGTTTTGTTCAAATGCCCCTTAAAACTAAAACTCTTATGAAAACCATAAAAAAAAAAATTATACAAAATAAAAAAAAATTATAATAAACTTTCAGCTATAGTTGACAAGATAGCATTTCTGATTTTATTTCAGTTTAACTTTAAGAACTAAAATAAAAAATATTATCTTTATTAAAAATACAAAAAATATATTAATTAAAACAGATATTAACATAACTGGTTTTATTAATATTTAGATATTTAAGATTTTTTTTAGCAATTGAGTTGTTTTTGTAATTTTTATACTTTCATTTTTTTTTTGTCTTAGTATTTCAGTATATCAATTTAAACTGAATCAACGTAAAATATTTGTATGTATTTTAATTTATTTCAGGTTAAATTGTTGTTTAAGTAACTTTTTATGGTTTTAGTTTCAGTTAACTATAATAACACTGCAATGAAAAAAAGGACATTCTATATTTGAATAAACCACTTACGTGATGTGTTTCCTATTCAAATGCAACACACTGGTAAACAGCAGCTCAATTTTCCCTGAGGAGCAAGATACAAGAAAGGAAAGAACAGCTACTCATTGCACATTATATACATCTGACTTCTGACACCACAGTACATTCCACAGCTATCAAGTAACTACACGAAAATGCACATCTACAAAATCTAAGACATTTACTGAACACACGGTTTTGTCTACAAAACAATGTCACAGAAAGGAACATCATATATTGCATGTGTTGAATTGATATGCAGTACAGTTCTGGCTGTTTGAGTGAAGAAATACTGTGTTCTTTTATGTCTTCAGGCATAAATACAGAATTTGGATCTGTATTATCTAAGGCCTAGATGTAAAGCATGAAATATATGGCTCAATGTGCACAGGGTTCTATATTGTACATAGATAAAGTTTAATAAAAAAAAAATGTGTTTATTGTTAAATCAAACATTATAAATTATATATTCCATCTGCAATTGTGAGTAGAGCATTCGAGGAATGCAGGGTTAACATGGCTTGACAAGTTTGGAAAAGCCAATTATTTGGACATCTTTGTGGTGAAGCGTCCTTTGCTCAGGCAGAAAGAACAGATCACACCTATGAAGCACGTTAAAAGGTCAGGTAGCAGTTTCGCCTTTCACCGAAGTTTCATAAATTGGTATTTTTCAGAGATCATTTGGTGAGACAATTCAAGCAGAAAGATTATAGATTTTACATGTTTCATCATTTATACATTAAAAACAATGCTAAAAGGATGCTATACTTTAAAAACTGCTCAGAGGTTGGTACATCTTCAATTGTATACATTTATTAAAATTGTTAAATACTTTAATGTTTTCAATTATATATATTTTTTTTTCGCTCACACATTCCCCTGTAATATTCAGTACTTGCTTACAGCAATTCTGTTATAATAAAGATACCACAAAAAAAGTGCAGAGAGAAGAAGAAACTAGTGAAATAATTGATGTCCTGAGGGAAAGCAGCACACAATAAATATATAATGTGGGGCAGAAATTGCTGATAAATTAGTTAGCTGAAAAAAAAAATCTGTATCTACAGTATGCGCAATACTTTTGGGTCTACATGTTTGATTATCTTTGTTAAGCATCAGATTCTAAAATTATAATGCATTTAATTCTAATTTTGTTACTCCTATAAATAAAACATGAGAGACGTTTGATTTATATATACGCACACAGTCCTGACAGACTTATCAACTTCTGACAGAGATGACACATAAGGCACGTGCAGTATTCATCAGTGGACGTGTTCCATTCACTGTTGTCTCCTGCTGAAAATACAGGCCACCTAATGTTATAATAACAATCATTTACAGTACACGGCTGCACAACCGGTATGTTTCTCTCTCCCTTCTGCATTTAGCCTGCTATAAGCGCAATAGTGTATTGGGTGTAGCTCTGTGGGTGGTGTGATTTGCAGCAGTAATATACAGTTGCTGTGCTGGATCCCAAAACACGTTCTCTCCTTTGAAATCGAGGTTATTTTCACCATGATACACCTCCATTAACACGCACTGAACTACAGGACCATTACATGTAGAGAAACATGTTATGATAGACTTGTTTGGTTCTGTTGGGTTTGTGTCCATGTGTTCATTCTCTTTTTTTATCGTATCTTATACATGCAAATGTTTTACTGCTTGAGATGGTGCAACAGAAAGTGCACATTTTAATAATAAAAAAACTGACTTGTAATTAATCCTGATTATTGGAGTATGTTTTACAAGAAAATACTATTCTAAAATGTTATTCCAACACTACAAATGTTAATACAGAAAAAAAAAAACATCATTAAAAAAAAAGTTAAATAAAATAACTGTGACATTGTGAGACTCACTCAAAACTCACTTTTAAAATCTGATATTATAGGTGGCCTTGACTTCCATCAAAATGAGCAGGTGAATTTTGCACTTGTATTTTTTTTTGTCACTTGGATCTTTTTCTGCCTGTGTAATATTTATGTGCTTTTTTTCTCAAGTACTCCAGCTTGAAGCTCATTTTAACAACAATTCACCAAGCTAACACTGGTTTTGAATTAGATTAAAGGGGTCATATAATGCAATTTCAATTTTTCCTTTCTCTTTAGAGTGTTACAAGCTCTTGGTGCATAAAAAATATATGTAAAGTTGCAAAGACTACTCAAATCCAAAGAGACATTCTTTATCAAAATTCTGTCACAGCCCCCTAAACCGCTATGTGGAAATGTTTGTGTAATGCTGCCCAAATGCTTATGCTAAGAAAGAAGGCAGGCGTGGTTTCAGTAACTGCAGTTAGTGTTGAAGCAGCCATGTCAGGGAGATGCTGTGTGTATCTAGGTGAAAGCAAAAAGCACTTTATTTGGCCTTCTGAAAGTAGATGCATTTAGGAATCTTTAAGATTACTTACAATAGGACACCATGAACTTAGGAGAAGAGGCAATTCTGACTTTGCTACAACAATCTGGCACTTCTGTATCAGCTACTGTAAGTTTTGTTATTAGTTCTAGTATTTGCAATGCCTAGTTTTGAACGTTGCGAGAGAGAGAGAGAGAGAGAGAGAGAGAGAGAGAGAGAGAGAGAGAGAGAGAGAGTGAAATGGTCACACAGTGGAGTCAGCTGTCTTAACCGTCCGAGGCTTGTGTACTGCAAACACATACGAGCTTCATCACTGTGTCTGTCACATGACTCTGTTCCCCTTTCAAGCTTGAACTGATGGTAAAACTAAGGACATTATCAACTGTCTTTATATTTATTTTGAAAGATGAAGCTCACGATTATGGTAAGGGGCATTACATTTCTGACAAGTGCTTGTGGTGTTCGGCCAATCAGAGCAGACTGCACTTGTCAGAAGGAGGGACTTTGTAGAAAACTACGCATTTGAGTGAGGCAGGGCATAGAGGACCTACAATAAATGTACAATAGAATGTTAATTCTGAAGTCACACTCATTCAGTCAACACAACAGAAACATCACAGATCTCAGCCCAACAAACACCACACTTCAATTAACTGGAGAAATGGACACTTTAATCCACTTTCGATCAGCACCTCACAGAAACACACACACTAAATGCTAGTGTAGCCATCTGTTCTGCACCAAACATTTAACAAACCACTGTCATTTTCTTTTTTGTACATAAAGCATCTTGCCAGGGGGGGGAACAAGCTTGATACTGTTTGTTCACAAGTTTTTTTTTCCTCAGAGTTTGAGTTTGTTACTGTACTATTGCTGTCGAATCAATTTCATCACACTCTGTAAACCTTAATGAGAAGAAAGTCGCCAATAACAGCACCAACACGCCGCCTGTAATAAATGGCTGATGCTGCTTAGTACTGTAAATCATTCCCAAGACTGTCAGCCTGCCCTTGAAGCTCCTTGTTGTCTGTCCACTTTGCTGTTTCTTGTCCCCAGAGTCTGGCAAGACATTAGGATGATAACATTTATACACAAATATGCATATGCACTGACTCGCACCATTTTTAGCTGTCTGTTCTGTCTTCTCCTGTCATCGTATCTTTGTGGAAAACAATCTCAAAGCTGACATGCTCCCAGAGAGACCGGGAAAGAAAGAGAGAAACAGCAGAAGATTGTGCCAGGTCAGAGAACAAAGGAACATAAAAAAGACAGCAGTCACAGGCCCCCAAAAAATGTGTTCTCATATCCCAGCTTAACATGTGGGCAACTAGAAGTCATTATTACTTTGATGGCACTATCAAAACATTGCTGTTTGGTTGAGTATTCCAACCAGCAGGGTTACCAGGTCTGAGAAACAAAATCAGCCCAGCTGTTGCTCCGAACAACCAGTTATGCTTTATTTTAAAAAAAATTTGATTTAACCCGCAGACTACAAAACAACCTGCGGCAACAGTGTAATAGTAGCCAACTTTCACAGGAAAACCACAGAAACTGCAACACTGCCGACCAGCAACGACGGCTTAACTAATGGTGCGAGTTTGGGGAGGCGTTATCTGTCTGTCTGACCAATAGCAGAAGGGTTCATGAAAATTAAGTTGTTTGCTAAAGACATAAACCCCTTGTTTCACAGACCAGGCTTAAGCCTAGTTTAAGACTAAAATGTAAGTCTGAGCGGTTTCAGCTGAAAGAAACTTGCACTGACTTATCTTAAAACTATGATTGCTTTTGTTTCGTCTCAATTTGCACACCAATAGTGCACAAAAAAGGGCACATTTATAAAAAATTACTTAAATGTCCTAAGTGTACTTATTTATTTGTATTATTATTTATTTCTTTTTTTTTTTTGAATTTGAGCACATGGTTTGAACACAATGTTGCTAGAACTAGAGCTTCTTGTTGCATTTTTATTTCTTTATTTGATGAAAGCTATGTAAGAAAATATAAATCAAAGAAATACGAGTTTACTAAAGAAAAACTTAGTAAGTCTTAGCTCCACTTATTATTATTATTATTATTTTTTTTTTTATCAAAAGGCACTTGAGGCTATATTTTGCCATACAAGATTAAACATTCTCAGTTCACATATTATTGGCAGGTGTGATAAAGTTCATTTTAGATGATAGCAGGACAAACCAGGAGAAATCTGACCTGTCATACAAGCCATCTATCTCCTGTCAAGAGTTTTATCACAGTAATAACATTTTTGATTCAAAGAGAATCCTTCCCTACAGTGTAAACTGCCATGAAATAGACTGTGAACTAAATCAGACAAGACAACAAAGTCTCTTCACTGCAAAACAGGGATCACTGCTCAGAGCATGATCCACACAAGTTTCTTCACTTCATTGAGCCTATAGATGAAGGGTCTGTTTGGTCCTTCATTAATCACATAGGTGACTTAATTGGTTGGGGGGGGTATGGCTGAGAAACACCCAAAGGTTTCATTGTCATAAATGTCACGAAATATTTTTTAACAAACCTTTTCCAGCATGGAGAGACCTTTCACAGAGAGAACACAGCAGTCAGTTAAGTGCTTCATATGCATGGGTTTTTGGGTTGTTTCGATTCAGTTTCCTTTCCTTTCAGTCCTTAGTTGTCATGGTTGCTGAGTTGATTGTGTCATTCTGTTCAGGTGTGCATCTTTAAGTATTCTTGTTTGCTCTGTGTATTTTTGCCTTGTCCAAATATCCACACTTGTGGTCTTTGCACTTGACAACTAATATGACATATTTCCTGTATTTGGTCCATGTGTTCAAGTGAGGATGAACTTTTCATTACCTGATGTGACACACACATAGTGTCATAAAAAATAAAACTCTTTAAATAGCTTTATTTTAATTTTAAATTGAAATACTTTGCATTTTAAAACGTACTTCTAAATGTCTGTTCAGTAGTCCCTACAACATGACAATTTAAATTTGTTTTGCTTCTAATTAAGTGATAAAAAGCAGATACAAATGTTGTACAAAATAAATATCACCACTACTCATCTTTGCACCAATAAAACGTAAAAAAACACAGTTTTTCTACCAAATTATATGTAATATCTTATTCTTATATTAATATTTAACTTAGGTTTCTGTGACCTCTTGTGAGATCTCAGCAAAAAGTCTTTATAAGATTTATTTCAAGAACATGCCTCGAATAGCGATCGGGAGCGGTATTCAAGATAAATCGTGTGGATTTTGCCCATTTCAAGACCTGGGACAGTCTTACGCATGCGCTCTCAAGTGGCCAAAACATCAAGTGTGGGAATTTGGACAAGGCATTAAGTCAGCCTTATTTCAGTTCAGTTTGCCCGGTCTGTGTTATGGTTATGTTTATTCTGTCACTGGACTTATCTTTGGTGTTTATTACCGGACTGTTTGCTTGTACCTTTGTCTTTGTGTGACTACCACAACCAGATGTACAGTAACTTTATGAAGTGTCCTACGTTAATTATATTATAAATCTCTAAAAACTCCAATAAGGGAGAAGCTGTAAACCTCTGTTTTATCTGTAATGTTGTTTCTGACCCCAAACAGAACACGATGGCTAAACCCAAGCTAAAACTGCAACTATGTGCTTTTATGGATGGATAATATTCCTTATGAGTCTCCAACTTCCCCAAAGGCAAAAATGTGTGTCTTGTTTTTGTCTCTCTTGCCGTTCCACAGAAATCTGACATATGTTTTCACAGTGCACCTGCAGTGTGCTGTCAGTATAGCTCAGTTCTGATTTATTTTAAGCTATTTTTTTAATATATATATAAAAACACATCCCCCCACATGTTTCTTCCCCTCCTGCTTCCTTCGGCGCGCCAAACATTATGACCAACCTTTAGCCCAGCAGCACATGAAACAAACTGGACTTGGCTACCATCATGTTCTTTCTCTCTTCCCTGTCCCTCCTTTCATGGAGTACAGTGGCTGGGTGGAGAAGCAGAGTGAGATGAAAAGCAAGCAATAAAGTAAAAGAGAGGGAGGAAAACTGGCATCTGTTAGCGTCCAGCCACAGCGTGGGACTGATAAATCCAAAACCAGAGCCACCTTTCAATTACCCAGCATGCCTGCCTTTGAGATTAATGAGGACCCTTGGTGAAACCCAAATACTGGCAACAGGGCCCTGCTCCAAAAACAAGGAGTATAGAAGAAAAATGAAAGACTAGAATTAGCTGCTCTAGCAAAAACTGCTAGCTGAGGAACAGATGACAAAAATAATTAAATAGTTATAAAAAAAAATATTTCTCAGTCAATGTTTTGTCTCATTTCTTAAGCATGTTCTTTTCTTTATTCTTAATATTGGTCTATGGACAAAATGTAATAAATAAAAATCTCCACCTTGTCTTAACCCTCATGATGTGTTCCAATCATTTTGACCTACAGTAGGATGGATTTTCTTTTCCTCATAAATGCTAATGTTATCACATCGGACTAAAACTTAATATGCGTGCTCACAAATGTCTGGTATAGAAAAAAATAAAAATACTTATAAATGTATTGCTATATTATTTTATCAAATAAGAATTATGTGTGCTCAAAAAGAATAATGAGAGAGAGAAAGTTTTAGTCCCTCAAAGTCACTCAATTTGTCCGCACACTGAATTTTTATTTCAAATCAGACCAAAAAAAGTTCTCAAAAATTCCCAAGGGCAGAAACGTCTGCTTTTTGTCTGTTTTTATTATTTTGCACTTTTGTCACTTTTGTATATGGATAATAAAAACATACATTTTTGGGAGACCTTTTTTGGTCTGATTTGAAAAATATTTCAGTGTGCGAACAAATTCAGCGACTTATGCTATATTATTACCAAATATTGGAATCAATATTTTTATCAACTTGCTGGCAGTAGCATGAGGACACTAGCCCACATGGGTATCATGAGTCCCATTACATCTTCATGAAATTCTAGTGAGACATGCTGCTAGCTACAACTGCTAGCAATAGCACTCCGATGTTTAACCTCACAGTACGAGACCCACTCGGTCTCTCTCTGTCTGTGGGTAATCACATCAACCCCTGCTCTACCATACCAAACACTGGCGCATATCCAAACACAGTTCCATTACCATCCAAGCATTCAAAAAAGTCCTAATTTCTAACTGAACTTATCATTTAAACATACTCTTATTATATCTTCTTACATCCAGGTGGCACATGCCAAATAGCAATTGATTTATCCTTGGGTTGTTCATTGCTAATGGTCCTTGAGAGGCCCACTTGCTGTTCCATAACACTATCTTACTAAAGGTTCTCTAATAAAGCCCTGCACTGTAATCCAATTATTATAATCCATAATACACTGGTGACTACAGCATGCGCCAAACGTCTACAGTACCACTCAAAAACGGCTCCTAATCGGTTCACAAACAAAGTACCTTTACTGTATATAGAGCAAGATTTTGTCTGTTGTTGCCTCTAAACAGAAAAGCCCACTTGTTCAGCACTTCAAAATTATATTCAACTCAAAATTGTATTTGATTAAAAAAATATATATAATTGTATACTATTTTACCTTAATAAATAAATACAAAACATTAAAATTAAAAATTTTAAACGCTATAAGGGAATTCTATATTTAATGAAATGACATAAAAGGTTTTGTTCAATTTATCACAGAGCGTGTGGAGAGATGATGAGGCAAGGACTCAAGTTGCAGGAAGAATTGTCTGTCTTTTCAATAATAAAATAAAACAAATCAACAAAAACCACCCCGAGGGGGAAAAACAAGCAGACATAACACACACAAAGTAAAACAACTGACGAAAAACAGATCAGCATAGGACTGAAGTCACCAGGGGCCCATTCTTTGTACGTCACTTATTACATCCGAAATTAAATGTTACATCCAAGATGATATCACCGCGCTAATCAGGATCTGGTTAATTCGGTTCTTCAAATGCTCCGATTGTTGATGATTAGTATGGCTGGATTGAGTTATCTGAGATAATTGCGCATTCAGGGGTCGGTTTAAAAGGGGCTATGTATCGATACTCGAAACCATGATCAGCAGTGCCAGTGATTGGCTGGTGGCAATGTAATGACATCATATAATAAAAAAAAAGACACCTGATGAAAAACTTGACAAATTTCTGGACTTTTATAAGGAAACAGCCAAACAAACAAAACAACATAAATGTTATAACAGGTAAATGGAATAAGCACTGTTTTTATTTTATTTTATTTTTTACATTATTCCCCATTACATAACATTATTCAGATTCACAATTTATAATATTTGTACAGTCTTTACATTTGTATTTTAATTTAGTAATTATTATATTAAAAAAAAAATGTTTTTTTTTTATATAAGCCAAGAATGGTGACCCATACTCAGAATTCGTCCTCTGCATTTAACCCATCCAAAGTGCACACAAACAGCAAGTGAATACACACACACACCGTGAACACACACCCGGAGCAGTGGACAGCCATTTATGCTGCGGTGCCCATGGAGCAGTTTGGGGTTTGGTGCCTTGCTCAAGTGCACCTCAGTCGTGGTATTGCCGGCCCGAGACTCGAACCCACAACGCTAGGGTTAGGAGTCAAACTATCTAACCGCTAGGACACTTTCCCATTTTTTTTTTTTTTTTTTTTTTTTTTTTTTTTTTTTTTTGCTATTTAATTTTATATTTGGACAGATTTGTTACGTGACAGCATTAATAAAAGTTTATTTAGGATCAATATCATGTTATCTGCATCTCCTGGGCTCCATCAAGCCACTCCCATCATAGCCATCATCACTCAAAATAAATGCACAACACTACATCATCTGCATAGCATGCGTGTAAGACTCGAATACAATTATGGAGTAATAATTTTATGAAAAATAAATATTTCAGTTAGTAAAACTGTCTGTGTCTGTAGTAGGCTATTAAGGACTACACAACAATATTATATTATATTTAAATATATTTTTAAATGATTATTATTTTAAATTATTGTCCCTGGATTAGAAGTATACTCTTAAAATAAAGTAGCGTTGGCAGCGGACATATTTTGAGCATTAGTTCTGGTTTAAAAGATGCAGTCTAATCCTATTGACATGAAATAAGCTACTCTCAAGCAGATTTAAGCTTACGGACCTATTGCTATAGCAGCAAGTCCAGGAAGCGCTTCAAAGAACCAGATGATCCAAGATCACGCCAAATCATCATCAATCAAATCCAGCTAACTGATTTAGCGATATTATGAAGAACAGACCCCTGGATAATATATAGGGGAAAAAAGTAGGAGGGTAATGAGGGAGACACAGGTGGAGCAACTTACAATAATAACAACAATAATACAATAATAACAACAATAATGAGGTAACAAGATGGGCGTGGTCAGACAATAGACAGGACATGGCATCAAACAAACGCAAAACAAGCCATGTGCTCACAGAAAAACACAGTGTCATCTGGTGGCCATCATGGGGACACCAGCTCAAGACTAAATTAATACTGTAATTTTAAAGCTTTCCTTTCCAAGACAGGTTTATCATGCAAAACTTAACATTTAATGCAATGCACACTGTCTGCATTCTAATTAAAGTAGAGCTTTAATATAAATGTACTACATGAGTAAATATAGATAAATTAGTTAACCTCACTAATCAACTAGTCATACATTTGAGCAGTGATGAGCTAAAATCATGCACCTGTTTTGCTTTATACTGCACAATAGAGTAAAGGGCTGCAGCAGGATAAAGCAATAAACATTATTCATAGTAGTCCTGGGGTGAAGGAATGTCACTTCCTGCCAAGTTATGGTAGGATGGAAGGATGCCGTGTCTAGGGAAAAGCACTTCCATTTACAGCCTTACACCGAGACTTTGCTTGATGCAAAAATAACTTTCAGTGGCTCTGATGGAATTGCTTACACAATGTGTTCAGAAGACAGAGCTCTTAATTTTAACAGTTTAAATCTACACCAAGCCTGCAATCCTTCTCTCCCATGGCACTGGAGCAACGCGTATTCAATCTATTTCTAGGAAGAGAGAAATGCACTTGTTTCAACAGAGTGAACCATTTAAAATATATATGCTTGTGTGATCGACTATACTAGTCACATTATTTCTTTTTTTGCCCGCAATGCATGCATCTTCTTTCCCTCTTATCTTCATTTATTTATTTACATCTAAAATATTGGATGACAATTTTAAGAAATGTTTTGCCTTGCCAACTAACTGAAATAAGTTTAAGCTGAAGCACTTCAGTTACTAACAGGAAAAAAATAAACAAATAAAACAAACTTAAAACTAAAATGAAATAAAAATAAATTAATATATAATGTAAACAAAAATTAAACCACCACATTAAATTAAATTAAATTAAATTGAATTAAATTAAATTAAAAATATATAAACCAAATGTAGGCTAATTCAAAATTTTGTAAAAAAGTATAAGAGTATATAAATATTAATAGGATAACACTGGGACAGTCCGTTTTTAACAATAAGATCTAAATTATTTTTTTAGGATTCATCCATCCAATTATTTAGAAAGGCTGTTACTGGAAGACTAAATATACATTTTATAAAACATGAACAAAATATAGATGAGTCTTTATTCATTAAACTTTTAAGTTGTTTTTATATTTTATGAAGGTTGCCCTAGGCCCCTGCATGGGGAATATTGTGCAACTTTCGAATCAGTGCTTGTGTTTGCATTGACATATATGTCTTTCTCTTTCTCTGGTAAATTAGTATTTAAAAATAAATAAATAAACTGTGTCAATAACTGCCACACTGCAATTTTATGCTTGAACATTTCCTTTAATATTGGCAGCACTTAATTTCTCATCAACTTGAGTGTGGCACCGATGCAAGCCTGCTCAGATTGTTACTATTCATGTCAGGACTGAACTCAAAGCTCTTTACGCATCTTGAAAGGGCCAGGGTTTATCCGATACTTATAAAGATCATCAAATAACATACAGAAACAATCATGTATGCAAAGCTATAATGATTAGCACCACACTGGCTTTCCAGCAGGAATATCTTGAGAGGAACACTGATGGGAGCTTTGGAGACATGCCGGCTGTCAATCACTCCGAGTCTGTTTGCATAGTGGAAAGCTGGACCCAACAGCTGCCAGAAAAGTTGGAAAAGGGGATGTGGGAGCATTTCATCCCTCAATGAAAGCAATGACACAATTCTGCCTGATGGACTAAACTGAAGCTGACTAGGATTTGACAGCTCCCCTACTGAAAAAAAAATAAAAAAATACCAACCCCTAACTTTTTCCTTAGCAGGGTGGAAGCAATCAAGATGGATGCTTCAAAGTGACAGACCATTTTAAGCCATGGTAACTAACATCAAAGACAAAACAACTCTTTCCTTAAAACAAAAAGAAAGAGAAACTTGATCAGCATGGTTAAGCTCAAAACTGCAGGCCTAATGACTTGCTATTGTTTTTCACTTCCTCAACATTTAAATGATGTATGTTTTGCTGAGGAGGTACAGAATTATCCAGTTGTTTCAGAGATTTTTGGCAAGACGGCACACTATGGATAGGAGTTAACGAAGGCATGGTGTTGGTGGGATGCTGGGAGAGACAGGCCCCCTGGGGGCCGCATGCTTGCAAAGCTCTGCAATAATAAGTCTGGACTGAAGGAGACCTTCTCTTCCCCCAATTCCTCCAGATAAACTCACTGATGGTTCCACTTTAATTGGACAATGGTAGTGCAAAAGCTAGTAATGCCTCACACAATCAAAACAAGCACACAAACACATTCCAACACATAAAGATACACATATAGTCTTAAAGAGACACAAGTATCCGGAGGACAGGACAAAATGTCGTACTACAAGCTCTAGTAAGCAAGATCTCATTGGTGCAGCTATAGGACCATTACTACTGGTCTGATACTAGAGGAAAATCCTCTGTAATATTTCTGATATTTCTGACTATTAGCACACTGACATAATGACATGGTTGATCTTGCTGATAAAGAGTACGTCAGCAGTATGAATATATATATATATATATATATATATATATATATATATACAGTATTGTTCAAAATAATAGCAGTACAATGTGACTAACCAGAATAATCAAGGTTTTTCGTATATTTTTTTATTGCTACGTGGCAAACGAGTTACCAGTAGGTTCAGTAGATTCTCAGAAAACAAATGAGACCCAGCATTCATGATATGCACGCTCTTAAGGCTGTGCAATTGGGCAATTAGTTGAATTAGTTGAAAGGGGTGTGTTCAAAAAAATAGCAGTGTGGCATTCAATCACTGAGGTCATCAATTTTGTGAAGAAACAGGTGTGAATCAGGTGGCCCCTATTTAAGGATGAAGCCAACACTTGTTGAACATGCATTTGAAAGCTGAGGAAATGCGTCGTTCAAGACATTGTTCAGAAGAACAGCGTACTTTGATTAAAAAGTTGATTAGAGAGGGGAAAACCTATAAAGAGGTGCAAAAAATGATAGGCTGTTCAGCTAAAATGATCTTCAATGTAGGGATGCACCGAAATGAAAATTCTTGGCCGAAACCGAAAACCGAAAAAGAGAAAACCAAGGCCGAAAACCGAAACCGAAACACCGAAAGAAATTATGCCAATTATTAGTACCATTGCATTTATTGCTATGACCGTGTACTAACTTTACTAAAATTAAGACATTGCAATTGTATAAATTAATATTAAAGTTTCAAAGATAATTACAATTGATGCAAATATTTATTAAGCACATTGCAACAATGCACAGTATAAAATAAAATTCAAACTAAAAATGTATCCCACTCATGTGTATATTTAATAATAATGTACAGGCCTACTGGCCTGCAGAAAGGTTTTAAAATGAACAGTTCTCTCATAAAAACAAAGTGCATTTAGGTGAAGTGCATTTGAAATTTTTCTATGTAGGACTAGAAAGTGCATTACTTCTCCAGTTGGCAAGACTGTTATCACTTCTGGGGATGGGGACTTCAGACAGATAACCATCTAGCTGTTGAGCAGTTGAGCTTGTCATCTGCCTGACATTTGAGAAATATTTGACAGAGTGTATTTAAATAGGGCCAGGGCATAAATAAACATTTTTATCAAATTAAAGCCGAAATCTAGCATAAATACGGCTACAATCTGATATTATGTATGTATGTTTGTGTGTGTGTGTGTGTGTGTGTGTGTAGTAGCCTAAGAAAAAAATAGCCAACGTATTATTATTATTTGAGGCACTTTCGTGCAGAATTCCAATGAACATATCAGACAACGATGGTGCATGCCACTCATCTGGTGCAGAGACCAGTCTTTTTTTCTGCGCTCTGATCTGTCTCCTGCGCTTGGCGCTTCTCCGTCTCCACGCGGGTTCTCCGCATCCAGCGCGGCCTGGATCATTTCTCGTGCGCGCTGCCTTATTTCCGCATCCAAGTAACGTTAATGGTCTTTATAACGCGGATCAAGCACATTCGCGATGAAGTGCAGAGGATCCGAAAAGATCTCAATGAGACGTGTGCTAACAGACTCTATAAGACTGTACTTTTCTTTGTTTTTACTTCGTGGTCCGTCTTAATCTCTTTGTTAGGAGACGTTTTAGTGCTGCGAATAAAGGAATACGAAGAGAGAGAATGTTCTCACTGGTGTTAAGTGAATGTTGCGTGGAGCTCGTTGTCTGCGCTATGCAGGTGCACGTCGCGGTTTCTGTTTGCGTCATCACAACATTTCGGCCGTGTTGTTTCGGTGATAAAAGTCTATCGGCCGAAAACCGAAAAGACCATTTTCGGCCGAAAATTTTCGGTGGCCGAAATTTCGGTGCATCCCTACTTCAATGCCTTAAAATGGAGAGCAAATCCAGAGAGACGTGGAAGAAAACGGAAGACAACCATCAAAATGGATAGAAGAATAACCAGAATGGCAAAGGCTCAGCCAATGATCACCTCCAGGATGATCAAAGACAGTCTGGAGTTACCTGTAAGTACTGTGACAGTTAGAAGACGTCTGTGTGAAGCTAATCTATTTTCAAGAATCCCCCGCAAAGTCCCTCTGTTAAAAAAAAGGCATGTGCAGAAGAGGTTACAATTTGCCAAAGAACACATCAACTGGCCTAAAGAGAAATGGAGGAACATTTTGTGGACTGATGAGAGTAAAATTGTTCTTTTTGGGTCCAAGGGCCACAGGCAGTTTGTGAGACGACCCCCAAACTCTGAATTCAAGCCACAGTACACAGTGAAGACAGTGAAGCATGGAGGTGCAAGCATCATGATATGGGCATGTTTCTCCTACTATGGTGTTGGGCCTATTTATCGCATACCAGGGATCATGGATCAGTTTGCATATGTTAAAAATACTTGAAGAGGTCATGTTGCCCTATGCTGAAGAGGACATGCCCTTGAAATGGTTGTTTCAACAAGACAATGACCCAAAACACACTAGTAAACGGGCAAAGTCTTGGTTCCAAACCAACAAAATTAATGTTATGGAGTGGCCAGCCCAATCTCCAGACCTTAATCCAATTGAGAACTTGTGGGGTGATCTCAAAAATGCTGTTTCTGAAGCAAAACCAAGAAATGTGAATTAATTGTGGAATGTTGTTAAAGAATCATGGAGTGGAATAACAGCTGAGAGGTGCCACAAGTTGGTTGACTCCATGCCACACAGATGTCAAGCAGTTTTAAAAAACTGTGGTCGTACAACTAAATATTAGTTTAGTGATTCACAGGATTGCTAAATCCCAGAAAAAAAATGTTTGTACAAAATAGTTTTGAGTTTGTAAAGTCAAAGGTAGACACTGCTATTTTTTTGAACACACCCCTTTCAACTAATTGCCCAATTGCACAGCCTTAAGAGCGTGCATATCATGAATGCTGGGTCTTGTTTGTTTTCTGACAATCTACTGAACCTACTGGTAACTTGTTTGCCACGTAGCAATAAAAAATATACTAAAAACCTTGATTATTCTGGTTAGTCACATTGTACTGCTATTATTTTGAACAAAACTGTATATATGTGGCCCCCCATTTAGGCTACTTTCTCCTCTAATACAGGCATCATACATTTTTCGCATGCTTTCCTCTCCTGGTTTTATAATGGAGGTGTCATGTCATATCCACCTTTTAAATTGGTTAAACTCTCTTCTCATTTCCTCTTTTAACTGTGGCTGTTTTAGGAATAGCCTTCTAAAGCAATGTATGCAGTAAGCTACTCATAATCATCTCTCAAAATTAAGGCATTAGGTGCCCCAACTTCCTGTGGGTGCCAGGACTCCTGGCCGGAGCAGTGTCAGAGGTTTGGCGAGGTGAGCTGGGGCACTAGAGAGAAAGCCTTTTCTTTCTGTGTTTGTGATGCATTGTCCTCTCTCCTGTCCTTTCACACACAGTTTATGTAAGACCCAGGGGCAATGATATTTGGATTAAAGAGGAAAGGAGCTTCACAGACACTCACCCTGATAACCTATACTAATGTGTATCCAATGCAGCAAAATCAGCAGTCAGCACGATTCTGTTCATCTACAGTGCCATCTCGCTCCTTTCTGACACACAAAAAAAACAGCATTCTCAGCAAGCTCATTATGATGGGAGAGTGTGTGTGTGTGAATCTCAGTGTATGGAAGAGTTTTTTTTTTTTTTTTCATAGGTTCTTCTTAGACTGAGAAGGAAATGGACTCCCATTGGAATGAGGCACAGTGCAAAAAAAGGTACCTCTTTATATATCACAATTGCAACACTGCTTCACATTACTTCAACTTTATATCTCACAATGCCGATTTCATTTCTTTTTAATGTTTGGCAATTTATTTATTTTTACTTGGGAGGCTGGGGGAATGTGGAAACAGGCTTTCATACACTTTGCTAATTTGTTCTCTAGTCAATTCAAGTCATGTTTAATCATATACAGGTGCATCTAAAAAAAATTGAATATCATGGAAAAGTTATTTATTTTTTGTAATTTAATTTAAAAAAGCTAACTTTCTTATATCCTAGATTCATTGCACACAAACTGTGTGCACATGGCGTGCTTTATACAATACAGTGTTTTATACAATGCAGCTTGACTGTAATCAACATGAAAATAATTCAAACTTCAAATATAAGGTGAATTAAAATCTGCTGTAAAGCAGCTCTTTTGTCTAAATATTGTCATACTTTAGCTTCAGTCAGTTCAGTGTTGTGTCAGTTCAGTTCAATTACTGATGAAAGTTCATCAATTCTGAACCAAGTTAAGTTCAGCTTTGAGCAGCTCTACTGAAGACAATAGTGTCATTACTCAACTCAAGTCAGTTCATTGTTGATTCAGTAAAGTGTAATAAAAGAATTGAATAGATAGAGTTAATCTATGACATTAATCTTATATGAATAAATACTTATATAAATAAATTTGGGCACACTTACAAGGTCATACATACAATACAGCTGGTATTTTTCAACAACATGGCTGTGTTAGGTGTTTTTAAGCACCTTAACTGTTAAAAAGCTCAACCGCATTATTAAAATATACACCTATCCAACATTTTTAAGAAAAACAGATACTAAATAAGGTCATAATAATAATACTACCAAAACATCTTTTAAAAGGCTTTGTCTTCACACATTCACACTTGCGCTCATCTTCTGACGACTTATGAAGACATGACAACATTTCTGGCAAGTCAGAATAGCCACCAGCTGATGCTCACAGGTTTTATGGTGCATTCTGGGAATTTATAGAGAGAAAAAGCTTTACTGGAATGATTCTGAAAATGACGCAGCTCTAGAAATGGCTGAATCCCTGGCTAGTACACTTGCAAAAGCATTGCCACCAATATGTGTATCCATTTAGTTAAAAATGACAGTGTTACAACTTCACATCCAATTAAGATCCTATGTAACAAAGAACATGACTAAAGATTATTTTATCGTTATAAAACATGAATCCCCTATTTAAATTATATTAAACAATATAACCAGGGTTGTTCAACACTTCTTAAACAACATCTTTGCATGTGCATTTTGTGTCTCCTCCTGTAAGTATTTCAAGCAGTAACTGCATGGTGCTGGTAATTCAAGTGTTAAAGGTATACAATGCCCTGCTTTCTATTGAATAAACTATACTTACACTAATGAGATCTCTCTCCTAATGGCTATTCAATGAAGTGTATCTTCACAAACACACACAAAAAAATAACGATCTGCAGTGACTGCGCACACCCACTAACATAAAGCGCTTAGTGAAAGTCCAATGAGTTCATTTTCCCATCACCATCTGCATAAACAATAACTACCAAAAATGAATGCATACAAAACAAAGAAGCTTTGCTTTCACTTTAAAGTAAAATAAACAATGAAGATAGGGCTATGTCAGAATGCATTAAGGTTTCATTAAATATAGCGAAAGCATCCATTACCTGACGCTTGTGCATTCTGAAAAGGCTGGCAGGGTTTATACAACATTTAAAATCACAAAGAATTGCCCATAAATTCAAAACAAAGCTGTCAATTATAATATTTCTTAACCCCACAGTCTGTCTCTCTATATTCCATATGTTTACTGGCTTCAAAAACACAACATCTTGAATAGCATTGTATGCTTCATCTCATTTTCAGCTATTCAAGTATGCTTTTCATTAATGCCTTATTGTTGAAAAAATATTTGCATCTATTCCATATAATCAACAAAGCTGATGTAACGCATCTCATTTCATCAGTCGCACTTAATCGTCCCCTCATTGGATTTAGTTGGCTAAGGATGGTGGCAAAAAGCGAAACACACTAGTTGTGGCTCGAGCAAATGAGATCACTAATGTATAAAATAGATGCTGAATTATGTTATTGTTGCTACAGCCTGACTCAGAGCTAACAGCCTCCAATGATATTCTCAATATCAAACAAAAGCTTTTGGAACTTCGGAAACAATAACAAATACTGTAACTGATCATTTCCTCTGCCATTCCACAGAAAGGAGCCTTTTACATACAGAACAGTTTCACTTGTGTGTGTGTGTTTATGAAAGTATGAACCATCTGTTCTGTTTTACTGCATAATTATCTAAAGGAATAATCATAAAATCTGTGACTACTGCAGTCCAGGTACCTGAACTGATACCATAAAAATTATTATAGCTTGTCCACTCATCTACACATATGTCCAGTTATAATCTTCTTCTTCTTGATTGATGGAAAATGTACACAAACATCTATTTTACATAGCCTTCTATTCATCACTTGCATTCCACAGACAGTAATAATGTAGCAATAACTGCACCAGGCAAATACCGCTTTTGGGAATAAGGTGCAATCTATAATAACCCTAATTTACATAAAAGGTGGTATGTTCATATTAAAAAGAATGGCAATGACTTAATTTGATTAATTAAGTGTTTATACGTGTGATTTCAATACATTTAGCACATGATTAAAATGTATTGTGGGTACTTTATAAATCAGATGTAGGTTTTTGTGCTGAAATACCAATTAATACAAATAACTGTTTTGTGAATCCACCCCTCGATGCTGTACAAAAAGCAACAGCAGTGAGGAAAATGAAGAGAAAAAAGAAAGTGTGTTACATACTTACACCAAGAAAAACTGAAACTAATGTATAGACTAATACATACCAAGAAAAACTGATGCTAATGTATAGTATAATACATACCATTTAGCACTAAATTGCTGAATAAAAATATGTATTACATCAATCAAAAGTGACAGTAAATACATTTATGTTATATTTCCCCATAACAAGTCTCTTGAGCACAAAATCAGCATATCAGAATGATTTATGAAAGGTCATGTGACACTGAAGACTGGAGTAATGGCTGCTGAAAATTCAGCTTTACCATCTCAGGAATAAATTACATTTTAAAATATATTAAAATAGAAAACAGTTATTTTGAAATATAATAAAATTTCACATAAATAAATAAATTGGACTTTTCCTGAAGAATGTAAGCGATACAGTCACATCAAACACTTGAGGGAGTTTGGACTGGAATTATTTTTTTTAGTGATGCAGAAATTAAAAAGTTCAACATTTCTTTGTGTCAAACATATCCTTTCAGTCTTTAGCAGAAGGCAGAAGAGATACAATGATATCCGTAATGATGAAACTTGACCGTTTCTGTCCTGAATGACAGAAACCCATTTGATTGACACTTCAATATCTGGTCTCATTCATCTGGAAATGGATTCTTGTGCAGAAGGCTGAGGGGTTACACAGGTGTCAGCGCTGGAGAATTGCACAGGCATTACAGAGATATCAATTCCTCTGAGCTCCTGACTGGCGACTGAAGTGTTGTTTCAGCTGGTGTTTTGCAATATGTGTATTGCTGGGAACAACACAATTAGCAGTAATGGCGTTATTACCCACCGACTGATGCCACTCCATTTGCATTCCATCCTCGAGGCAATGGACATAGCTCAAATAATATTTAATAACTGCATGTGATGCAAGACATGTCCTAAAAGATACTACATTATAAAAGACAAACTCCAAAGGTCTGTTTCTGCCTGATTTTGTTCTACTATCTCTATTATTATAATATCATTTCTGCAAAAAAAATTTAATAAAATAAGATAATATACATAGAAGAACAATTTTGTCCATATAATGAAATGCACTGAGGTCCAAAACAACACAAAGTGCATCAGCGTGTAACGACACTGATAAAACATGCGATGATGTGACCTCACTTAACTCAACTCCACCATTCAGTGATTCAGTGACATCCGTCTAGCCTGTTTCTTTTAGAATTAGACGAAAAGTAAAAATATCTCCTGTGTAGCTAATGTTCTTTTTCCACTCATTTGTTCCTCAGCACGGCTGTTCATCTGTTCCTTTTGGACCCCCTCCCACCATTCAAAGTTTCCACCCCATAATAGCCGTGAAGCAAGCCAAGCTTCTGAATAAACCTGCTTCTCTCCACTCCATTTTAATTTCAATTCTAATTGGTCTACAATGTAGCCTTCTTGCTAAAATTAATCTCTATTACAGCGCACCACTGTGGAGGTAGACTGAGTTTTGCGTGTGGGCCATTTGCATGTTTTAATTAGATACCTTTGCTCCTATCGTTCAGCCTCGTCATCGCCTCCTGGCCATGCAATGCTTCATTTCATCAATAATAAGGTGCATGTATTCGTTGTTTAGGCATTTACATTGGATTGTTGTTTACACCCATTATTTACCGTACCTCACCCTTTAAACCCTAGACCCTAAGCAGTTGAAAATGCATTCGGGACTGGTCTTTACGGGGTTGCCATGGTGACCAACTGAGTCATCCGTTGCTCTGCTCTGGGTTTGGGAGATTCATCTGCTAACCTCTGCCTGCCTGAACGTCTCTCCATCTGCCTGAATGTATTGTCCATCTCTGGTTGGTTATGCAGGAGTATCTATCATGACAAAACCTCCCAGTAGTGGGACAATGACTTAACCACTATATGTTCACACAGCAGCAAAACATGATTATGGTCATGTGCATTTCAGATATGGAAGTGAATCTAATGTGACTAAATTTTGTTAACATAATTTAACAGTTACAATTTGGTGGAACTGAGACAAAACACCGACACAAAACTCATTTGTGCTAATAACACCGTTGTTAAAAAGAAACACACTTTAGAATAGATTTAAAAAGAGTAATATTGTAATAGATATTGCTGTAATAGAATTGCTAGTACAGAGATAATACACTTCAGAAGAATATACATAAGCACAAAGTGCTTATATTAAGGTTTTAGACAATTAATTGTATGTTAAAGATTATTAAGATTATTAAAACATTTGTATTAAAAATAAAAGTTATAATTTGACATTTTAAATTAAAAAGTGTACCTAAGAAACGTGAAAAATGAAAATGTACTTTCTTCAAGTACACGCAAGTTTCTTTCTTTAACGTGCATATTCAACAAAATGAAGAAAAAAACGTTTTCTACATAAACATGGTCATCACAGCATCAGTTTTTTTTTTTTTTACATTGTATCAAGTCACTCTGTCCAGGTTTTTTGCACAGAAATTCAGAAAATACTGCAGCCTATAACGTAAAAGACAACAACACATTTAGACTAAACTCTTGGTCATGAGAAGTGGTAATAATTCATATGAGATGGTGAAATAGCAAGATATCATACAGATTGAGTTGTTCAAAAACATATGACCAAACTTAAACACACATAAATTCCCTTATTCAACCCTATATGTAGCAATGATTGCAATCTCTCTGCTTTTTCATCTTTCTTTGTTTTTAAGCAGCACCCTGCCTCCCTCATTTGTACAACATATGTTCAAAAACAGAGACTAATGCATTTTAGCAGAATTGATTAAGTAATACCATGGATACCTTTGAGAATGTACTTTTTATATCACAAGTAAATAATTCACAACTCTTAACTGGGTTGACGTCACGCAAGAGTACTCTGTTCAACATCTTCATCATTTTTTAAAAATGTTTTCTTTCTCTGTTTTTCTTCTCACTCAGCATGTTCTCACTGCAGTTACTATCAGGTCATGCTGTATGCTGGAGCTAAGAGCTGAGACTAAGAGTGAAGGGATTACTTAACAGCCTACTTCTTGTTTGTTTACTGTGGTTATGAAAGTGAACTGCCATCTCATGGATTGCAGGTGTTATTATTTATGCACGATGATGCACATCTGATACTGTAATCGTCTCTGATACCCACTTGAAGCCTGGACAGCGTGTGGTGTTTCAGGATATAGTAATTTGGGCAGAATCATTGGAAATGGGAATTCTGCCCAGTTGAAAAGATTAATGCTTTGGCCGTGATTGAGAGGGCCTGGAAGGTACCGCAGGCAGATGCTAACAGAGGACACAGAGCACCATTTGTTTTTGGAGTTTATTCACAATCAGTAGTCTGTTGAAGATGTGTCTTTGCTTGAACAAATGGTGGCGGCCAATCAGTATGGGAAAGACACCGCCCAAGTGGAGGGGTCAATACAAAGATCAAGAAGGGGCATTTGACAATCTCTGCTGGAATGAGTAAATCCTTGGTACATTGGCAGTGTGCAATGGGGATGAGGTTCAGTATAACTGGGTTAACATCAGAGAGAGAAAGAGGAGGATAATCTTTAACTCCTGTGATTGTAACTGATCCAAGGTCAAGCAAAGACATCGTATCAAAGAGATCTTAGTATTGAATGCATAATGCAGTGCCACGACTGAACAGCTACCTGACTGCTCAATTTTATTAGCATTTAGAATATAGAGCAGTTTATCTACATTTCACCTTGAATGAGATCTGTAGATAAAAATTACTAGACTGCTAGAAATGTCATGCCAACTTCACTACTACTATAGTGCATAGCCTCTACTTCTTTACATGCTAAAGAAATCTGACACTTTTTGACATTCAACTTCCTAATAATCTCCACAACTACTGCCTGACATTGCTGCATCAATCTCTCAATTAGGATGTCATATCTATTAACGCATAGCTGTAGCTTGAAGTATGAGTATACTTAAGTGAGTGTGCCCAGTAGAGGCAGCGACACACACGGATTACTCTCCATATTTATCAGCTCAAACATTTCTATTTGCAGTTTCTTGAGCTTTGACTTTATGCTGCAGTTTACACATAATCATGGACCTCAACGTTAAAACCCCCACAACAGAGGCAAGAAAATAAACCATGAGTGGAGAGCTAATTGAGTTTACTTTCAATCCCTCATATGGAGGAAAATGAGATCCCCCCATCCATGTTAAATAACATCAAACCTCTCAAACAGCCTTACACAAAAGGCAGTTCAAATCAAAGGCACTGAAATGATTAATACACTCCAGCACTATGAAAACGACACTATATTTCTGAAACTTTAAAAATGATATTCTGTATTTTCTGCTTACAGCAGCACAATCATACCTGCTCTTATAGAGAGATCTTTTGGTCCAGAAATGTAAACACATCACCAATAATAACCTCCACAGAGAGAGCAGCCTGGCCTCATCAGGGCTAGGTTGATTTCATCAACGCTTCATCAAAATTGAAATGTCAATTCCAATTCTGCTGCCGTAATTATAACTGACCTGTTTAAAAAAAAAAAAAAAATAAAAGATTTTAAATCTGCAAGTGCATTAAGCATGTTGGGTTGAACTTGAAGGGCAAAGATAGAAAACCAATGATCTCAACCCAAAGTCATTATTGGAAAGATAATAATTGTAATATAAGAGTTGTTCTGTGTAACTGGTGTATTTTCCATTGCACTGTGTTTATTATATATATATATATATATATATATATATATATATATATATATATATATATATATATATATATATATATATATATATATATATATATATATTATTATTTTTTTTTTTTAATAAAATAAAGATATAAAAAAATAAGTTGCTGTAAGCCACATCCATCAGATTTAGCCATTTATTTGGAAACCCAGCCTTTCTGTTGACAGATGTAGCAGGAGAAATGTTGAACACCATCTCTGTGTTGTCAAAATCCAGTGTTCTTTCATGACAAACTAACAGCTATAAAGCTGCATTTGGTGTTAAACTTGAATGATCTGTCTTAGAAACCACACTGTCACAATCCTACTTCGTATTTGGGCGAACACAATATGACTGACAGGTAGAAAATGCCTTAAAGTCTGATATTTTGACCTGCACCTTTTATTTTTTTTTATATATATATATATATTTTTTTTTAAAAAGCCTATCACAAAAACAGCTGCGATGTTTCAGGTCTCCACATCCAATGATATCTGTCAGGTAATATAGGTATTTTCTGACTGTTATCACATGAAAAGAGAAGAAGAAAATAAATCACTTGGATCATCTATTTAAGTAGTCAATTGCATGTTAATAAATCAATTTTCTTAATCAAATAACTATATTTCATCTAATTATTGATATTATACTAACATCTTTAGAAAGGTAACCAACTCATAGTATGATGTGCCATTACAAGTGTTGCTGATAATGCTGACATTTCTAGAAATATCTACATTTCACAGTAAACAGATAAATAAAAAACTTGAACAGTCTCGCTGCTTTTTCTTCTGTGTGGGTGTATTCAAGCCACGCTTCAGTTTGAATCTGAATAGTGCGTTCAGCGCGGGGGCGTGGTCACATTAGATATAATGAAGGGAGACATGAAAAACAGACATAGCGTTGTTTTCATATGGATTACTTTATCACAGAATATTTTCGGCAGCACTTGTTTAGTTTTAAAGTAGACATGTCAAGCTTTCTATAGATATCTCTCTCATGTCTCTTCGTTGAGTATTCACGGAGTTACACTTCATTTTAATGACATGTTTGTACATGACGATCAGCACAAACAAAGGCTGCAGACAGCACACATACTGATAAGACGCTCGGGAGAAAACAGACACATAACTTCATAATCATACTTCGTGTTGTGATTCGGAGATGCTCGTTGGTCTAAATAAAGTTGGTAATGAACCCTCTTTTATGGCCAAACGCTTTGAAAATCCCGCTGTACTCACCGAGATTAGAAAAGCAGTTATCAGTGAAATGTTGTGAACACAACAAGGATTTGTTGTACTGCTCTGGTATTGTGGTAAAAATTAATTTTAGCCATTGGTTCTTCTGATCTTCATTCTTTGGCAGTGAAAATAAAGCAAACTTGCCTTTACAAATAAAAACACACTGTCTCCTCGACATGATGCTATCACACCAACCAGAGCGTCTGTGTGGGGGGGAGGGGCAGCTCAGAGTTCCGTTTCTCCCAACACGGTAGGCGGAGATTATTATGCAAAGTGCTCCTAGTGACGTACATAGAGATGGGCAAAAGATTTGAAATCTATAACGACTCGTTTCAGCAATTCAGAGTCGACTCCTTACTTTAGAAGCCAATAACTTTATAAATCGTGTACTTTTTGGTTTAATTACACATTGTTTACACTGATGGACAGCTACATCATACACTGTAATACAGGTAATTTTTGATTTCCCATCTGTGTGGCTCTTTAATGTATCTTTCTTTCTTTCTTTCTCTCTCTCTCTCTGTATATATATAAAAACACAAATGGCTCTTGATTTGTACAATGACCTTGCACTCTACAGTACAATTCCATACAGGTTCCCTTTGGATATTATTCAATTTTCAGAGAAACATGATTTATCAACACCTGTCTCTCTCAGGGTTGCTATTAGTGTCATGCTCCCAGCATGTCTTTGTGTGTGTGTGTGAGAAAGAGAGAGGGAGAGAGAGAGAGTCCTAGCCGAATGCTTCTCTGTGTCTCACTGGACTGGGGTTATGATGGATTAGGATAAAACATTAACATGGCAGCGAGGAAGGAGCAAGGGAGTGAAAAGAATCATTTCATGCCCTTATTAGCAAGAAGGCCAAATGCTTACCACCTTCATCTGTCAAACGCAGACAACATCACTAAAATACAAAATGTTTTGTCTTAATTCAGAATTTCTGTGACTAGTAACGCATAGCGCATGTAGATACAATAGTCTTGGCTTTTGGCATGGACATTTCTGTGTGTCCATTTCATGTTTTGATTTTTGACTGTTTAAGAGCCAAATCAATATATTCTTCCATTGTTTTCAAGATTGAAGTGCTTGATCATACAGTAAGCTTTTCACGCTCGCTGCAAACAATCTCTCAGAGCAAAATGCAATAAAAATGCCCATCCTTTTTATTCCCAGACAAACACTTTACAGTATGTAACACAAATTTTAAAACCAAACACATTGTGCTCCTGAAATACCAAAGCCATACTCTTATCACGTACAGTATGCTTAGATATCTGCATTCTAAAACTAGCAAAGATAAATGTTACAGCAATTTTAAACATCATATGACTATATTCAAAATTGTACTTTGTGAACTCAATGTAGGGTTTTCTGAATGAGGTCATTTGTTTCCAATTCCAAAACAGGCTGTCTGAAGTTTACAAATTTCTTTTTGAAACCTTTATTTTTACGACTGCATGCTGGGAGCCAAAGCAGCAGCACAGCACACTATTACAGTTCATTTGTAAAAATAAAAGAGATTTTATCCAAAATGCCTTACAAATGAGGAACTTTACAAGCCATTTATCATACAAGAGTCAACAATATTTTCAGCACCACAATACTGGGTTACAAGAGTAAATACAGAAGCTAGAGCAGAAGTCAAAATGCAGAAAACAGAGAACTAGAAGATATTTATGTTACGCCAGCCAGAAATAAACATTTAGAATTTATTTACAGTTTACAGTTTATTTACAAGAGTGCTTTGAGGGAAACCAGCCACTGATGGACATGAGCCATGGAGGTAACTGTCAGCCACGGATATGTGTGGGAAGCGGACAGTAGGGAAGGACAGCTAAAAGCATGGCTGGGTACCAGCCTCTCTTTACCTGTGCTGCTCACATATCCCGTCACACTTCAAAAGTTAGGCTTCAGTATTACAGACTGACACCCATAAGCCCCTCACTCCTGCTGCTGCCATCAGTATGAAAGCACAGAGATCAGGATGGATGAAATGAAATAATTATTTTAAAGAATGTCCAAGAGCTGATGCAATAAATACCTGCATGTCATAATGAATAAAAAAAGAAAGTTTAGTTTTATTTACATTAGTTTTATTTGTAATATTTTACAAAATACAGATACTGTCAAAAACACAAGCATAATTTACAATATCACAGACATGGCACATGCACAAGAGTGAAGTCGATCTGGATATGTTGCAATTCACTGGTCCAAACAGAATGATTAAAACAGATGAAACAGAAGCATATATAATTGTATATAGGCTAGTTATGTGTGTGTGTTGATTCTACTAATGTGTGATAATGACTATTAATTAAGTTAATGTTCAGAATTATTAGTATGTTAATATGTAGGCTGCGTGGGTTGAAATGTCGTTTCCATGGAAACGTGTATATGAGGAACAGCAACATAAATTTGCACTACAAATCTTTCTCTCTTTTTTTATATAGTTACCTGATGCATCATGAAGTCTGAAATGTTTTGATGATTTGGTTCAATTTGATTAGATTATTATTTGGAAGTGATTTACAATATATATATATATATATATATATATATATATATATATATATATATATATATATATATATATGGAATTCATCAATATCCTTCATAATACAGTAAAGCATCTTTTTTATCTATAGCTATAACTATAGTAAAAGTGACTGACTTTTAAAATTACAGTCAATGTAATCAATTGCAGCAATGCATTTTACACCCCTAGTTAAGAAAAAAACAAGTGAAGCAGTAAAGTGACATTCATGTGTGTGTGTGTGTGTGTGTGTGTGTGTGTGTGTGTGTGTGTGTGCGTGCGTGTGTGTGTGTGTGTGTGTGCGTGCTTGTGTGCGTGCGTGCGTGTGAGTGTGTTCAGTGCTTCTGTACTTGAAGCTAACGTAGGTTTACGCGTGCATGCATGGAAAATATTCCATTAGGCCGAGTCATGGGGGCAGGGATCCTGCTTGTGCGCTGCAGCTAATGCACTGAGCCCTGATGCCCGGGGTGATACAGCTAGTCAATGTAATTCACAGTCACAGAGGAGCATGGGAAAAGGAGGGGTTGTTTGCTGCCTGATGCCTTTCAGCTTGCCTGCTTTGATCTGCTCTAAAACTAACTCTGCCTTCTCGAAACAACTCTGCTCCACTGGCCCAGCGTCTTGCCTTGTCGCATGGAGTCACTCCCCCAAAAGCAGTGTGTACCTGCAGAGCACCACTGCTGGGAGGAAGTGTGCAGGAGCCATGATTGTTGTTGACTCGTGTGGCACTGTTTCCTTAAGGTGCTGTAATACTCAGTGGCATTCAGTGAACTTGAGGAATGAGCAGACACAATCCACTCTTTGTGTTTGTTTTAAGTCAATGCACAATGTAAATTCATGTTCCATATGATTTAAATGGGGTCCAAGTTAAATACAAACATCATAAATTCTTGTTTTTATAATTCATATGTTTTATTTTTAAAGATTAAAAATAAACATTAATATTGTTAATACTTTATGTTATATTATCATGACTTAACATACTATACACAACATCACGGTTGACGGTTGACATTTGTAATGTTTTTGAAAGAAAGCTGCATTTATTTGGTTAAAAAAATAATAATAATAAAAAAAGTAAAAACTGTCCTGTGAAATATTATTGCATTTACATTTTAATATGTTTTAAAACACAATTAATTCTTGTGATGGTAAAGCTGAATTATCAGCAACAATTACTCCAGTTTTCAGTGTCCCATGATCCTTCACAAGTCATTCTAAAATGCCGATTTGTTTGCATTTTTGTTCTTGTCTCCTCAGATAAAATGCAATATCAATTAAAGGGATTTAATTTGGTACTAACCCCTGCAGTTTCTAAAAAAAAAAAAACTCTCTGTGAAAAAAAAAATGTTATGAAAGAACAGTAAAAGCTTTGCTCTGAGAAATACAGGGAGGTCATGACGGCAGACTTTTGACCTAGATATGCAGGTGTAACTGCTACATCACTTAACCTGCCTTAGCCTCTTTTTAAATAGAAATGAAAAATAAAGTGGCTGCTCTTATGAAGTGAATGCAATGTAAAGACTACTTCAAGTCAGACAGGTAAAGTTTAAACCTATATTTTAAACCTCAACATTTGAAGTTCTCTAAAATCAAAATCAACATTGTTGTTTTATAGCTGTTATTATATAACTTTGAACTCAGTTTGTCTCTAGCTAAAGCAGCGTTTCTTTCAAAATGATAATAAAGAGCGAATAGGGAATAGGGTATTTTCAAGATAGAGTGTTTCGGTAGGTATGAAGGCCTTTTTCTACTTCGGAGTAAAAAAAAAAAAAAAAAAAAAAAAAAAAAAAAAACATAAATTGCACCTATATTTCAGAATATACAGTAAATTGTGACCGTATCTCACAATGTGACTAAATGCAACTTTGTTCCTTGTTATTGTGAGTTTGTTTCTCCCGACTGCATCTGTTTCTCATCATTGTGACTTAATATCTGTGATTTTCTCTTAAACTTTATCTCAGATATACCTGAGGCACAAACAGGCAACCGTAAGTATGCTGAGTGAATGAGGAAAATTAATAAACATTACAAGTGACAGTAACAGTGTTCTTCGGCGTCTAAAGCATTTGTATGGAACAACAACAACAACAAATGTGTCAGCTCTGCGAAATGTCCTCCAGAGAACGTCACAAATGTGAAGGACACGGGTCCCTTGCAATCATGTGGAGTGTCTGACTGTGAGGAAAAAATGTGTGTGATTGTAAGATGGGGAGATCATCACATCTGAGTGCTCATCATAACTGTTCCAGTTAGATCACTTGAAATCATAGAAGCGCACTACCTACTGGTGCACTGCAGACTGAACAACCATCCCTGTGAAAGCTGTCCCACTGTGACTCAACATCTATCCTAATCAAACAGAAATCAAACACACACACACACACACACACACACACACATACCCCTCTCATTGCTCTCACTCACAACTGTCTGACAGAAAAGCCCAACAGCTCACAAAAAAGTAAAAAAAATAAAAAGTAGCCCCAGGGGCCTTTTCTTAAAAAGTCTGGCAGGCACAGACAGAAGAGCAAAGCAAACCTTCTATCTGCTTTTGCTTCTCCATCTGAGCTAGGAAAACTGCTTTGAGTGGCTGGACAGGCTCCGTGAATCTAGCTTTTTAGCAATTCAGAAAGGCCAACGAACTGGCCAACTTTTCCCAGAGCACACACCTTATCTTCCTTATTTGCCTTCTTGACAGGTTGAATTAGCTTCTGTGTGCAACCTTCCTGAAGGTGAGGTCCTATTAGTTCCATCATTGGCTATTCAAGTAGGACCTCAGCTTCAATCAGCTTGCTGGTAAACAGGGCTGCCGGAACCCATATTGGGTTTGACAGGCCCCTCGCCCTGGGGAGACGGTCATGCTGGTTTTCAGGTTATTGTGTTTTCGGACCACATGCTTATGGGTGCCTGTTATTAATAGGGGCATCTTTTTATATGACCTCAGCATTCTTGGCAGCATTGAGGCTGGAGGTAATAAACATAATCTTGGTTATGGTATACACCTGTTCCAGTGCTGCTATACTGCAGATGGAATTACTGCATACTTTCTTTGAAATGAAAGAGTTGAGTGAGTGTTGTTCAACCAAGTAAATCAGGCCAAAGACAAGTCACTCTGGTAGACTTGAGCCCTAAACTAAACTTTACTTTGAAGTAAAGAATGGCTGCTATCTGTCTCCATTTATCTCTCTGGTTTAATGGTAGGTCCAACATCTTGAAAACTGAAAAAAGTGAAAACTATCCCCAGCTTTGTCCGTTAAGCCGCCTGGCAGCTAAAGTGTCGGAAGCAGGAGTAAATTGTGAAAAATCTCATCCCTGACAGGTTGCTGAAAAGGAAAGTCTTGTCTGCTGTTCTGGATAAATATGGTGACATTTCATTTCTGCCTTCAGAGCAGTAACCCATAGTCTCTGAGTCTATAAAAAAGGAGGATTAAAAAAAGTGACAGTTAATTCAGGGTGGACACTTCGATTGTCAATTCAAAACCATAAGCAAAGCAAACAAAGGTTTGCTTTTAACTAAATAAAATAAAATAAATTAATCAGTGCTGAATGGAAATGGTAATACTTTAGTTTAAGGGCAAATTTTCACCATTAACTAGTTGATCATTACTATGTATATTATTAGCATATTGGCTGTTTATTAGCCCTTAATGCCTTTTTGTGCATGGCCATATGTTTGATCACTTAACCCTACCCTAAACTGAACAACTACCCATTGAAGGGGTCATATGACATTGCTTAAAATAACATTATTTTGTGTATTTGGTGTAATGCAATGTGTTTACATGGTTTAATGTCCAAAAAACACATTATTTAAAACATAGCAGTACAAACACACACTGTACATTATTGTTGCTCCTCTATGCCCCACATTTCTGAAACATGTCGATTTTTACAAAGCTCATCATTCTGAAAAGCGAGGTGTATGCTGACTGGCCAGCTATCTAGTGCATTGTGATTGGTCGAATACCTCAAGCGTGCGACAGAACCAAGTTCAAGTAACTTTCGTCCGTAAAATGCGCTGCACAGACTCAAATATTTGGGTTATATTGTTCAGGAACAGTGTTGTACTTAAAATTTAATCACTCATTTTGTTTTGTTTTTAGGTGCGTCCTCTATTGGAAAGCAAAGCAAAGTTGTTCGGCTTAGACAAACGAAACTCACAGCTTCTCTACAACATGGCGACGACACCATCAATACTACAGCGAGAACAAAAGTTATGCCTTCTTTCTTAGCATATACATTTGGGCGGTCATATCTTCCCACACAGGGACGTAGATATGTGGGGACGTGTTTAAACGAGATGTGTTAGGGGGGCGTGGACGAGTTTAAACTTTTATAAAGAATATCTCTTTGGGTTTGAGACTTTATTCTTCGCAACTTTACGGATCTTCTTTATACACGAACAGCTTTTAACACTGCAAAGACAAAGGAAAACATGAAATCGCAGCATATGATCCCCTTGGATAGGCAGCAAATTAGGAGTTTATTGAAGGAAAAGTCGTAGTTAATAGTTACTGTAATTGTGTCATCATTACCAACAGCAAAAAAAAAAATAAAAAAAAAATGCATGATACGTTTTTTATGACTTTACAAAAAAAAAAAAAAAGGGAAAAATAATAAATAACTCTGCTAGATTTACTCTGTTAATCAATGTGGGAATGCGTCTCAGTTCGGATAAGAGCTGACTATAATTGCTCCACAACACTAGGGGTAGCTCAACAGGGTATAATTTTACTATGTATTATGAAATATATATAGATATATAGATTTAACCCCATGAAAAATAAATAATAATAATAATAATACATTTGACAAAAAATTTGTTCCACTAGTATAGAGGTCAGAGCCTTAGAAGACAACATGCTGAACCAACCATGCAGGCAGACTCTGTCATTTGGATGGACCTAGACCCACTGGAGGAGGTGGGTGAGTATAGAAAGATGTCCAAATTAATTTGACCATCACAAACAACATCTCACACCCCCTCCATGACAAGCCTGTCAGAAAGAACAGAAGGCTGATCAAACAGCAATGCAACATGGAGTACAACAGAATGCTGTTTGTGTGTCCTGCTAAAAGAAATCTGTCCAGTCTATTCTGAAAAAAAATATTTATTGTTGATGCACTATATTTCCCCTTCTTTTTGAGCTAATTTGTATACCATAGAGATCATAATCATGCTTATAAAAAATAACATATTTAAAATCTTATAGTACCACAACACCCAAAAGACCTTAGGAAAACAATTTGTTTTTTGAATTGCAATATCATAATTTGCTACATCTGTTGGATAAGGCAACACGTTACAACAACACATACATTAAGATAAAAATAAACAGACACAATGTCAGTTCATGGTAAGCTGTCACAATTTTGAGATGTAAAAAAAAAAGGTATAAATAAATATACCAAAATAAATCAATGAATAAATAATCTTAAAATCTAAATAAAGCTAATATAAAATGAAATAAAATATACAGTTTAGATGATCATATGAAAATATGTTGCATTTACTGTTAAAAAAAAAAGTGGTCAATAAGTATATATATATATATATATATATATATATATACCCTGACAATGAAATATGTGATCAACAATTTTGTAGCTAGACTTTTTGTGCGTAAAAGTAGCAGAAAGCAGGCAAGACCTCAAGGAATATATATGTATTGATCAACAAAGGAGTTCAAATACTCCACCACCTCAATCCACCGGACTGCATGCTGCATTCCCATAAAAGATTTATGCCACAAGCTTACTAAATGGCCTAGTGGCTGTTTAAAACCTCATCTCCATATCTCCATGTGGCTGTCAGTAACTGGCAGTATTAATTACCAAGGAACCCTCATACGTGTATGAGGCACAGTGTGCTTACAGCAACTACAGATCAACTCCTTTATTAACAACACAACTCTCTACCTGAAGAACACACTCTGAAGACAAAGACATAAAACCTAAACAGCACTATTATCATAGCTGAGCTGTTGCATGAACCAAAATGGAGGAATCTTCTGTCACATCAATATTGCACACGTAAGAGTTGGTGTATGCCACCAGTGATGTCACACAACCATTTCTTGAGGTTCCAGTGAATAATTCATCAGCCAACAACCGTTAGGCCGCCATTATCTATTTAAATCCCAGTGCAAACTCATCCCAAAGCCTGCATGTGGTGCTGTCATGGCCTGGTTAGAAAACAGGGAGGGAGGCCAAGGGAAAATACAGGAAATGATGGGTCTGCTCCTTTCTATCATTTCCCATCTCTCATTGTACCCTCTCTCTCCCTCCTTCATTCATTCATCTACTTCAGCATGTCATCCTTTCATTCTGAGTCACTGAGGCAATCTTTCTCCTTCTCAATCCATCTTTTTCCAACTCACTCTTATATTTCATCTCCTGCTTACTTCCCTTTGTTTTCACTTCCCCTTCTTTCCAATCATCCTTGTAAACAGCTGAGGAAAAACCTCCATAAAAGCTTTACACAAACTTGAGAAAACGATTCACTGTAAGCTAGAGTGGGGTTAAAAAGTCTAACACTACATTGCAATAACGCTTTAAGATGCCAGTCTCTTTACATTGAAAGAAAAAAAAAGTGTCACAACAAATCTGATTTTTAATATTTAGTTATGCAGAGCATAATTTTGGACAAATTAGATTTCACTGTGGCTGGGGCCACCCATCCAATCTTAGGTTGTTACTTATATATGCATAGACACTAAAATGCACATTACTAACAGCATCTAAGACGTAAATCATTTAAGAATAAACATATATATAAAAAAAAAAAACCTTATTTAATATGAATGTATGAATGTCTAATTAATAGATAGATAGATAGATAGATAGATAGATAGATAGATAGATAGATAGATAGATAGATAGATAGATAGATAGATGGATAGATAGATAGATAGATAGATAGACAGACATCAATTTAAATCATTTGTAATCCTTAACAATTAAACTAGAAATTATTCAAAAACACAAGCATTTTAACTGGTGGTCTCAGACTACTGAACCCCACTGTGTATTAAACAGACGCCAGAGAGCCCTTTGGGACAGCTATAATCACATTTCTGAGCTACAGTCTGAAATGCAGGTGAAAAAGGGTTCAGACCATGAGTGCTGGGCAGATCTCATAATAACAATATAATTAGACCGAAGAGCATATTCTCTCAGAAGTCTATTGATCCATGATTAAAACCATTTATAAAATCCAGACCATTTACAAACAAAGAGAAAGTATATATATAAACACAAACCAACTTAATCACTCTCAGTCTTCATAATTCAGTGGATGCATATATCTTACCGCGTTTAGAGTATGAAAAGCTTGTGCAACAGCAACAACAATCATGAAAAACCATGTTTCACTCTTCTACTACATCCCCCACCCTCTCAGTTCTTCCCTTCTACACTCTCTGCACTCGTTCTCCATTCACTTTACTCTTCAGTCTTCGTCTAATGTGCCCGTTTCTCTGCACTGTGCTTCAGGAGCACTGCAGTACTAGCCCAGCTGAAGCTTGGGAGGTTTGCTCACAAGTGTCTGCTGCATAGCTGGGATGGGACGGTGGGGTGAAAAGGGCAGATTCAGAACCAGATCACAGAGAATATCAAACTGAATGGACATAAATGTAATTCATTTTCTTAATGCAGATACATTTGTGCCAATTATCCACTGCATCTTTAAGCTTCCAGCCATGTATTGTTATACCCTGATGCATTGGACTCGTTTGATGCTTACTCAAATCTTTCCACATATTACATCATTTTTTACTCTAGCAGCTGATGTGTGTTTCGCTTTTCCGCATCAAAATGTTAGATAATATTCCAACTGTTGTACGTGATCATTTCCATTATGAAATATCCATTCAACTAATCGTCTCTTTTCTTTTTAACATACCAGTGAAATCCTTGCAGTCTTGAAAATTTCTTTTTACGAATTTTAAAATTATTTTCTTCTGTCATTTCTAGACAGACCCTTACAACAGACCACCAGCATGATTATAATAATTACTTACCACTCAAACAATGCCTGCCAACTCCTCGTGTCTATGAATGGCACTCAGTCATAGGCAAAGCTGATCAGAGCCATTCCCACCACCCAGAATAGACTTAAAAAAGGATTAATAATACAGAAAAGCAACCACATCATAATGCAAAATGGCAGCACGTTTCCTGCTAACACTTTCTCACATACACTCTTAAAAATAAAGGCAATGACAAATCCAAAACTGTTCTTCAGTCTGACATCACAGTTCTTTAAAGGACTTTGAATGCTCCATTTTCAAACTTGATGAATATAATATACTTCTTTTTTTTAGTTGTTGGGTTCTAAATAATGAACTAATTTCTAGAAAATATATGAATATAATATAATATAATATAATATAATATAATATAATATAATATAATATAATATAATATAATATAATATAATATAATATAATATAATATAATAGTCAGTATATCACTTCAAAATACTTAACATTAAAGGGTTAGTTCATCCAAAAATGAAAATTATGTCATTAATGACTCACCCTCATGTCGCTCCAAACCCGTAAGACACAGTTTAAGATATTTTAGATTTAGTCCGAGAGCTTTCTGTCCCTCCATTGAAACTGTGTGAACGGTCTACTGTCCATGTCCAGAAAGGTAAGAAAAACATCTTCAAAGTAGTCCATGTGACATCAGAGGGTCAGTTAGAATTCGTTGAATCATTGAAAATACATTTTGGTCCAAAAATTAGGACTTTATTCAGCATTGTCTTCTCTTCCGGGTCTGTTGTGAGCGCGTTCACAAAACTGCAGTGATGCTGCTCCGAAGTCTTACTCCGAAGTTTTACGGGTTTGGAACGACATGAGGGTGAGTTATTAATGACAGAATTTTCATTTTTGGCAGAACTACCCCTTTAAAACGTAGCTGTGAAAATGTGTTAAATTAATCAAAAAATTCCAGATAATAGTCAATAATTTTATTTGGCTTTGATGTAGAGCCACACAAAAGCTAATAAATTAAATTAAATGATGAATATGATGATAATATTTGATATAATATGATCATATATTATATGATATGAAAACAAATCTATATACATGACAATATAAACATAATCTTTATATTTTAGTCAGTGGGTCTCTTCAAAATCCTTAGAAGTAAAAGTTTTAAAACCCCTACTTTTGAGAACCATCTGATGCTTTAAATAACACAGAAACAAGCATGCTGATATCATTAACTTAAAACTTTATCTCCAAAGAACCGTATAGTAACTAAAAAAATACATAGAGCTAAAAAATGTTTTTGAGAAGTAGAGCATTCTTTACTGAACCTAATTGTATGAGCCAAAGAAAATGCTCTGGACGTATACGTTTTCTTGTATATTCAGGACTGGCTCATAAAGCACTCAGATACCCGTAAACTCCTGTATTGATAACCAAAATGCAAAATGGCTTTCTTACTATGGGATACTCAGTGTGGTCAGACTGATAGTGGTCTCATATGGCACAACGAGTATGGATCACTCCATTGAACATATATTTTGAAACAAATTTGACCCATGGTTCAGAGCAGGTGTGAATTACTTTTTTTTTTTTTTTTTTACTAACATTTTAAGAATACGGTCACTTTCAAAAATCCAAAAATTTACCTAAGAGCCACATCTTAACAGTTCATTCTGCTCATAAATAAGGCCCAATGATAAATCCATAGCCTCATAGCAGATAATCTTCATAATCAGTGTGTCTGGATAGTTCTCTGGCATTGTGCTTGAGTTAAATCAAGAGAAATCAGGAGCCAGAGGAGGAATCTCAGAGTTCCGTTCCGTTGTTTTCTCCTTTTTGTAGTTTTAACTAATGATTTGATGATTTGATATTTATTTGCCACTGTCATGGCTATAATGCCTCTCCAACGCTGCTTCTTCTTTGGCTCTTGCCGTGGTTTGCGGGTTACACAAGCAATGCCCGGGGACACGGCAAACTAGCGATCTGCATGTGTACTGCATATCGACGTGGACAACGATGCAGAAGTATAAATGAAAACTGACGCATAGCCTACGGCGTAAAGGCTACATGAATATGTGTGAAAATGCTGAAGGAACTGTTCTGTGCCTTGAGAGAATGAGGTACTGTTGTGGTCCAAATAAAAATGGACAGTCAGATAGCCTGCAGTGTAACTCCCTTTAGGCTTACTTTATAAGTAGGCAGGGCAGTCGTGTTAAGGCAATGGTCAAGTGCTGAGGGAGGAAAAGTCAACAGCAAAGGCATTTGCTTGCTCCGCACCAGTCTCAAACCTAAATTAAACCCCTTTGCTCTCATGTGGCTATAATACAATGAACTTTAATTAGCAAGTAACTTGAAAAATAGAAGGATTCCAACATAACATCAGTGATGCTGAAAAAAACCACATTAGATAAAACACATAGTTGTGTATTCATGAATACGCTTCCATTATCTCAGGCTCTTTTAATATATTATTATTAATATTCTCTTTTTGACAATGAAAAGAATTAAACGGATTTTGAGGATATAAATAACCAAAGCATTGATCTTGGCATAATTAGCTCTGATCCCTTTTTTTTTCTCTTCCAACAATTAGGTGTATGTTCTCTTCCCCCCCCAAGCAAAAGCCTCTATGCCAGCAGAGTGAAATGAATTAAACTTAGCAGTTCATGTGTCATTTTTCTAAATAAGGGCGGAATATAATTGAGTCAAAGAGCAGTTAGTTAACCTACTTATTCAGTATGCCTCTGCTCGAGCTACAGAAACTACACAGCACACTGGCAAACCAGTACCATCAAGACATCAGACAACAGATCATTGCAAATGATCTCATGACACGTTTATCATATTTTGACCCACTTCTCTTGAATTAAATTATATGCACCAGTGATATGAAAAATAGGCTGACAATAGCTGTTCAGATGAGTCACACTGAGAAGAATTCATATTTAAATACTAATTGCTTAGTGAAATTTTGCCTTGAAGACCCAAAAACACATCCCAAACCTTTTTCAGATCATATATTAAAAAATGAGTTCATTAAATCTCCATTTACACGGCCCATAGCTTTCGTGCAACAAACTGGGAAAGGAGACCAATCTTAATCTTCTCACAGAATCACACGATTTCATCCAGGTCACATTATACATATTAATTTTTATCTCAAAACCTCTAACCTATAGCTCAAAAGCCTTTACATATGATGTGCTTTGACAGTCTTCCTCCAGACCTGTATAATCCATCTAGCACCATAACTGGTGAGTGTGATTCTGCTTAGCGCATCCCTGTCCAGGACATGCTTTCACAGTCAGCAGTCAATTATTCATTAACTTAAGTTGCTCCAAGGATCAGGGGTCCCTGATCAGCCCTCAAATTCGTAACGGTTCCAGTGCACCGTGACAAAACTTCCAAGTGCTGTCAAGTTATCACTGCCGCAAAGGTCTTGTAGAATGAAGCCAGGCTGATGGGTTCATTTAGTACAGGTGCTTAAGATGACCCACTAGTCATCTTAAAAAATGAAAATAGGGACAGACTATCTTGTCATGCAGGAAATGCCCATCTGGATGTGCTTCCAACATGGGTAACACATCCTTTGAGGGATAAACCATACCCCTAACATCAAAAGCATGCTTATGATGTGGCTAGATCATCTTGAAAGGTAAATCCATGTGCACTGTGACAGCTTCCAATGAATATTTGCATATTATAGCCAGCTTTTAACTTATAGGACTCAAAAACCCCAGTAAAACCACGCAATTCACGCTAAGCATTGAAGACGCATCCGCATTCTGCTTACCTTGCGTTTAAGTAAGCAGGTCAGACTCGCATTCCCGTACTGATACTATTCAATATTCCTCCGGGCCGAGGGTTCGGTGCGCGTGCGGACGGTCCGTTACTCGCCGCTGTTTGAGATCCTGACAGCAGCGCTCAGGATTCCCTCTGTCCCAGCCTCGCGTTTCCATTGGTCCGCGGATCTCCCCGCAGCACCTCACTGGGAGGAGGGGCAGAGAGATGCGAGCACACAGGAGACGACATGCAAATACATCCAAAGAACGAATGTGCTTCTTAATGAATGAATATGCTGGTATGTCACAGTGGTTTAAGAGTTTTGAAATTAAGGATAAAATCAGCGCGTGCAATGCCATGTTGAACTTATGCGGGATCCATGGAGCAACGAATCTACAGTGCTTTGAAACAAAGGAGCTAGTTGTTCCCCCCAGCCAGTACCGTGTAGCCTAATTCAGGGTCAAATTGACATTAAGCAGAAATGACTTAACTAGAATGGATGCTACATTTCTGAAAAGTACACTGGTGTGGCAGACGGATAAAGCTTCTGTAATATCTGCCTATTTTTTTTGTTAGGCTACGTCATTGTGACTTATTAAAATAATCTAAAGGGGAAGCTAAGAGATGCCTGAGTAATTATCTATACGAGGATTTAACAGTTGTTTCATACAATACAACAATGCACTACAGCGCAATCTCCTGTTGGATCACTAAGGCTGGGTAATTTTTCTGTCATTAATAAATAGCCAAGATAATTGTAGCGCTATTATGAGCCTTGTTATATCTGGTTGTTAACAAGGCAGATACGTCAACGCTCAGCATACAAAACCTGACTATATTACAAAACAAGTTGCTAAAGTGACAGTTAAGCAGTAATACCAAAGTGCATGCTGGGTGCTGTTTGTATGAAGAGTTTGGTTCCAAAATGCAATAAACGTTATTTAAAAAAAAAAAAAAATAATAATAATAATAATAATAATAATAATATTTTATTTCTGTAATAAATTCATAGCATTAACAAGATGACCTGTTGAATTAATTTGGGAAGCGATTACTGATTGATGTATTTTTAGTCCAGTGCCTGTATATACGTATTGATTATGATATAATATAATTAGTATTGACAAAGTTCAGAGGTTGTTATATGTGGATCAAATTACTATGTTGTGTATTTTCATCAGTTTCAATATGAAAAATAACCTTAATATTGATTGAATGGATTTATTGCATTTTGAGGAAAAAAATCATGGATTTATTGCATTTTAGGGGCATTTTTCATTTCATTTTTTTGGAATAAATCTATAAAAAAATCAAAAACCTAGATTATTATTTTTTTTATGTTATTATAACCTAAAGATGCTATATGTGAAAGTTTGAAACAGAAAATACTGGTTTTCATTTTGCCACTTTCTTGGTAAAGAAAACAATTTTTTTCTCAAATTAATCAAAATAGATTTATTGCGTTTTGAAATCAAACTCTTCATATATAGCACATGTTTTAAAGCAAGAGTTCACTATAAATGTGCCTGAGGATAAGTACATTTTCAGATAATTTTAATTTTGGGGTGAACTGTTACTTTAAGGTCAACTCTTAAAAATAGTATTATTATTATTATTATTATTATTATTATTATTATTATTATTATATCCTCATCCTAGTCATTCATTAAAACACATCAAAGTAATCACTGGACTTAATTTAATGCTTTCAGCATTGTGGTTCCATAGTGTCAGTAACACATTGTCACCATCCATTTAATATTCAAAACACTTTTGGGGTTTCTTTTTTATCTGGCTCAGGCACCGTTTTGGCAGGCATGAGTGTTATTTTCACAGCCTCTGGTGTCAACTCAGACTCTGTGCAAATGAATGCAGCGTAACTTTGCAGACTTTGCACACACATTAGTAAGCCAGCCGGTGGGAATATGACTTCTTCAAAAACTGCATAAAAAACATGCATGCCTTTCCAAATCAAAGTCTAGAGTACTAAACTGCTACATTTTCATGGGAACAAATACACAAAGACTCAAAGGAGGATACTATACGGGTGAAGTCCTGCTTCTGCTGCATGCAAAGATTTAATTATGTTCAGCACCTTGGCCAGCGACTGGAAGAATGATTACAAAGCAACTTTGCTGCAGCAGATCTCAGTTCAGCTTAAGCACCCCAATTAAAGAGCAAGTCCCACTGACGTACACTGATAAAACTTCACAAATCTAACAGCCAACAGTGACGGCACTGTAACATTTGCATACAGAAATATTATTAGTTCAAATATTTGGCTGGCATGGTTTTGAAACACTAAATTGTTTAGTATCTCTCTCTTTCTCTCTCTCTCTTTCAATACATTTGTAAACACTTTTCTTGTGATTGAATGCAGACTGTATTTTATTCGATACAGTAAAACTTTAATAATGTGAAATAATCCATGATCCTTCAGAAATCATTCTGATATGCTGATTTGCTGCTCGAGAATCTTTTCTTAGTATCATCAATATTGAAAACAGTTGCTTAATGTTTTGTGGAAGCAGTGATATTTTTAAAAGGATTTTAAAATGAAAAACAATTTAAAAAAATAAAAAATATTACTTCCATATATATAGCATATCAATAATGATTTTATATCATGATAAAATGATATTGTATGACATTATATTTTTCAGGTACTCATAAATTAAATAGCATTATACTTTGTACAACATCTCAAAGTTGTAATGTCACTGTATGAGCCAAATTCTACTCTGATATATATATATATATATATATATATATATATATATATATATATATATATATATATATATATATATATATATATATATATCCCTTTGTAATAATTTCATTAAGCATGCTTCCCATTTGAATCGCTGATGTAAGTTTTAGCAACAGTGCTGGAAGCAATGCAGCCTCAATATTATGGAAACATTTTTGCATCATTCTGTACTTCCTGTACTGATTCAATTAAGCACCTGAGAGACAGTCCCCCGCCACTATGCACTATAATTGTATATGACAGTGATACAAGCTTTGATGAAACTGATGATTTGTGATGGGTGAAACACATCTGGTGGAGGGTAATTTTAGTACATTGAAGTAAATGATCATTTAGAAACGTATTGTGCGATATTGACTTTAATTTCTCCTTTAGACACGGGTTCTTAGTCAAGTATGATAAAGAGAGGAGAGAGCAGGTCCATAATTACAGGAGAAGCCACATTTATTATTGCATGGTTGAGTAATGACTGATTAGTGTCTGGTGCTGTAATAGCATAAAGAGCCTTCAATTTTACACATGGCACAACACACTTTCAAAATGCATGTTTCATCAATCAGCGCAATTTAGAGATTGTTTCTAAATCACAGTCAGGCTCATATGGCACTGGTAAGCTCAATCTATTTCATGATTCATAAACTCGGTTATATTTTCATGTCATGCCCACATTTTTGTTTCATGCATTTCATGTATTGCACACTCCGGGACAGGCAGTAGGGACACTGATATTTACTCAAGCGATCACATGGCCTTGTCATGCACAAGGCATATCACAACATGTCTCCATTACACAGGGTGTCCTGGCAATTGCAGGACATAACAAAACCAAAATCAAATTTCCACTGAGGCTTGTGTCAAATCACAGCTAAAGGTCAACTCTGAATTTAGTGTGCGGTCACAGCCTCTACCTCCCATGTGTAGTCTGAATCAGAAGACATGAAACATGTGATAGCTATTGAATCCAAAGAATGTGCCCCCACACAGCTGTCCTCTGCCTCTCTCGAATGATTCTCCAAGATGATCGGTAAACTCCAACATTATATAATGGTAACAATATTAGTAGGCTAGTTAATGTATTAGTTCAAACAAAATCACCATTTACTCACCCTTATTTTGTTCCAAACCTGTGTGAATATTTCTTTTATAAGGAGAAAATGTTAATAATGTACTGGCCGTTCTTTTCAACACAATTAGAATCAATAGAGGACTGGAGCTTTCAAGCTTCAAAAAGAATGACTTGTAAACTACATAAGCCGTTAGGTCAAATGATATTAGGAATAAACTTCAAGTGAGTTGACAACATTTTTTGCAACCACATCATTGAACTTAAGAACTTGTCTAGTCCAATTTATAAACAAATCATTGAAAATTCTAAGTTCTGACTCAAAACAAAACAAAAAAAATTCAACACAAAACTACATAAAAAGCAAAAATAAAAGTTTGTGCCAAGAAAAAGTCAAGTCTGCTTTATTGTCAATTCTTCCACACGTACAGCACATGCATACAGAGAATTGAAATTGCGTTACTCTCAGACCCATGGTGTATTCAGATAACAGTTTAGAGTAGAACATGAAAATACAGATAGTTTATAATCTGTATATAATCTGTATATATTATAAATCTTATAATATTAATTATAAAATACAAATAAGAAAAAGAGTGCAAACCACTGAAGTAAACAAACAGTGCAGATAAAAAGATTGTAGTGCAAAAGAGCTTATTCAGACAATTTTTTGTTTAAAGTGACAAAAAGCTCAGAGAGCAGTTCTTTATTTAAACTGACTGAAGAGGTAGTTGAATGAGGTGAGCTAGTGAGCCGAACAATGCTGCACAAAGTGTCTGGAGCAGGTCAGAGTTTGTTGGTGGGAGAGGGGAGTGGAAGGACCTGGGGATGTAAGAGCTGAAGGGGGGCAAAAGAGGGGAGGGGCTTCCTGACAGCCTGATGAATGAAACTGTCCTTCAGTCTGCTGGTCCTGGCCTGGAGACTCCACAGTCTGAAAAAGCTGTGTGATGGGTGTGTGGGGTCACCTTTGATGCAGAGGGCTTTGCGGGTGAGACGGGTTCCGTAAATGTCCTGGAGGGAGGGGGGAGAGACACCAATGACATTCTCAGCTGCTCTCACTCTGCGTTGAAGGGTCTTTCGGCAGGACATGCTGCAGGTGCCATACCACACAGTGATGCAGTTAGTCAGGATGCTCTCGATGGTGCCTCTGTAGAGGGTATACATGATGGGGTCCAGGGCTCTGGCTCTTCTCAGATTGTGGAGTAAGTAGAGACGCTGCTATGATTTCTTGGCCAGTACTGCGGTGTTGTCGGTCCAGGAGAGGTCCTCTGTGATGTGCACACCCAGGAACTTGGTGCTGCTCACTCTCTCCACAGTTGCACCGTTGATGGTCAGAGGAACTGTTTGAGTGTGAACTCTCCTGAGGTCTACAACAATCTCCTTCATCTTCTCCACGTTCAGATAGAGATTGTTGTCACTACACCACCCGGCCAGGTGGCTTACCTCGCAGTCGTGTTTCAGCAAAGTGAAGAGGAGGGAGATCAGAACACATCCTTGGGGGGGCCCATGTGTTCATTGTGATGGTGCTGAATGTGTTTCCGCCGACCCGTACTGCCTGAGGTCTTCCAGTCAGAAAGTCTAACAGACAGTTGCACTCAGTCTAACAGCCAGTTCTTAGTACAAGCCCAGGAATGTTGTCAGGAGCTTTTCGTGCTTTGGTCCTTTTGAGGGATCTCCTCATGCTGTCCAGGGTCAGCGTCATCACCTAGTCACCATGAGGATGTGGAGTCTTCTATGCAGTGGTGCTGTTTTGTTCCTCAAAGTGAGCAAAGAAGGTGTTCAGCTGGTGCAGCAGGGAGACGGTGCTGTCACAGGTCCGCGGTGAGGGCTTGTAGTCCGTAATGTTCTGTATCCCCTGCCACAGGCTCCGAGTGTCTCTGCTGTCGCTGAATTGATGGGCTATCCTCCTGGAGTACTGTCTCTTAGCTTCTCTCATGCCGCGGGATATGTTGGCCCTAGCTGTCCTCACACACAAACAACAAACAAAACAATAACAAAGGAAGCAAACAATTAAACATCTTTTGCAATTAAATTTTATATAGACAACACTCAAAGAGTTTATCAATGAGTATTTTTTCAGTGAATAAAGAAAATGTCAGGCTTCAGAAGACTTTGAATATAATGCACAATATGGACCATGTTCATGATATTTTCTGTCATTTTGGAGCTTCACAGCCCCAGCTCTGTTTCACTTTACATAATTCTATGTTAACAATTAGTTTATTTAATAAAATAGTATTTGTGTTAACAATAAAATGTATTAAGCATTATTAGAGTATTCTTTATGACTCTGTTAATGCATAATATACTATACAGGATAACTAAATCATGTAATAAATAATGTGTTCCAGGTTAATTGTTGGGTATCATAAATGCTGGCACCTTTTACTGCTCAGAGCAAACAGTTATGATCATAATAACAATCCTACACTGAGAGCTCAGCTCATCAGGGTGATTCAATGTCAGTTTAACCAGCTTTTAGAAATGCTTTTTTGCCTGTAACCTGAAGTCTTTATGTCAGTAACTTATCAGCATATTGACAGATTTTATGGTGCAGCACTGATTGGAATGGTTAACTGTTTCTGCTTTCTGCGATGCCAAGTACAAGGAAAAGACGACCATGGGGAATAAATACCGAGGTTGTTAGTTGATATATATAAAAATTGAATAGAAATAGAAATAATGAACTAATTTTTCACAGGGTTATCTAGGAATTACCAAAGGAGTTCATCAGGCTTTAGGAGCATATTTCTTTTCTACGGCCTGTGCTCTGCAAAATGCAGCAAACAAAGGAAGAGGATAAATAGCATTATGAGAATGAATATTTTATATGTACGTGAATTATTAATGTTATTCCTCCAAAAATTGAATAAGTGAGCGCAAAACAAGCTTTTTGCTTTAAATTAAATAATCACTTTAAACAGATGGAACCCCCCCAGAGCTATAAACATGAGGATTTAGCCCAAATGAAAAAAAAAAAAAAAAAAAAAAAAATAATAATAATAATAATAATAATAATAATAATAATAATACAATCCATGGGGGCATGAGTTACCTCAATCAAAAGATAATCTTCTCTTATAATCGAATGCACTGAGGTATTAGGAAGGATGAAACGTGGATCCAGCTTACTATTGAACCTTCTGAATTATTCTGGCCATCAGTTTATTATGACTTTTAAGGCAGCATTTCATTTCATGTTGTTCTTTAACCTGCACATGGAAGAAGAAGAAAAAAAAAAAGATCGATTTGTGCTAAAATTAACAATTAAATAACAATAATTAGTCACGTTTAGAATGTGCATTCCTCTATGCGTTCATCTGCCTCTTTATTGCAAGTCTATAGGGCCTCCCTGTGGTGAAGACAGAGAATACACAGATCTGTTTCTTCATACATTTCTGCTGATGAGTATACAGTTGCACATCAATTACATAACTGCATAGGTTATTATTTTAAACCATGATGTAGGCTTTTGCTCAATATGTATTTTTAAGTACAAACTAAAAACAATATTTTGTCTTTACATAAGGGTAAGCTTTGATATACATGTTGAAACAGATGTACTGTATATGTCCTGAAACTGAAGTTCAAAATAGGTCAGACCGCAATATTAATTCTCAAACACTGTAATTCTCCATGACGAAATTGGTCTTTGAAAGGCTCAGCACAGAAAGTCTATTTTTGAATCCATCCTTTCCTTTTCCTGCACTGAGTTCCTGTGGGAGGGCCACTGTAAGGCATGGGAAAGTTCCCTTTCCCTCACTTGTTTCTTTTTTTTTTTCTGATTAAGCAGCTGTGCTTCGACCACAAGTCCTAAGAAAACTCAGCGGCAGAATCTCCTTAAACAGACAACCGAGGATAAACATAAAACAGGGTTGACAGGTAAGAGCACTCATTGATAAACTGTTTTAGAGTTCAGTTTTGACCACGCTATGAGAGCGAAGCTACACTGTAAAAAATTCCTGTAAATTTACATGGAAATTTAACAGCAAATTGCTGTTTCCATGTAATAACAGCATTTTGCTTTTTTTACAATGCATTATGGGAAGACTTGTTCACTTCGGGTTGCGTGGTCGATCAACAACAATTTGACACTGTTATTTAACAGTACTATACCCTATTTTCATCCAATGAGCACAAGGCGCCAGTTTGGAATATCAGATTGAGGTAGGTTTGCAACGATTTATTATTTTATTATCTTTAAATGACCTATTACTTTAAAATATAACATCTTAAACTTCTAATAAAGCTTCTGTGATTTAAATCAGATGCCTCAATTAAATTATGTGTTTTAACTAACGTTATAGGCAAATAATTGGTCAACCGATCCCAGACTGCCATCATACAGCCATCTTTATTACACAACACAGGTAAGAATCCCTAATTTTCATCCAACCTGCATATTTTACCAAACTTTATCCAAGTAATATGAATGGGAATGAACGAAATCAATCTTTTTTTCTTTTGTGTTATGTGCACATTTCAGTCCATGAGATAGAGACATAGACAATAATTTATCTGCCGGTATAACTTAATTAGCCGCTCCGCGCTTAATTTAATCGCCCTTTTAAGTAGCCTACTTATAAAATAACAATATAAAGATCCAGTGCATCCGGTTAGTGAACGGTTAACATTTGCAGGCACACTCATAACATGTGTGTAGGATAAGTTAGTCAAGCATACACGTGAATAATGAAGTTTGAGTTTTGAGTGTTTATGAAACTGGCACATGTACAATTTATTTATTTATTGTCAGTAAATGGTAGTGAGGAACATTTTAAATTCTTGTAATTACTAGGTCAACAAACCGCTGCTGGCTTGATCGCAAAAAAATAATAGCAGCAACAGCGTCTTGCACTGCATCTGTTTCAGACATTTTAACGAAAATCTATGCATGGCTTCGGTAGTTATTAACTAGATCATTCAGTATTTTTTTTTTCTTGTGTCGTAATGTTAACGTGCGCATTCAGTCCATGAGAGACATCTAGAGACATAGACAAATCTGCCGCTCCGCGCTTATTTTAATCGCCGTGTTATCAACTTAGGCTACTTATAATTAAAATAGCAATATCCAGTGAATCCAGTTAGTGAACAGGTAAGATTTGCATGCACACTCAAAACGCGTGTGTAGACTACTGCCAAGCATGCAAGTGACTTATGAAGTTTGAGTTTTACGAGTAAAACTCGAATTTAATTTCGAATTACGAGTGTTTATGAAACGTGCTTTTTTGTAAGTAAATGGTAAGTGAGGTATGAACAACATTTTAAATTCTTGTCTAATTAGCCACTGTAAAGGTGCCTTTTCAAACCGCTGCTGACTTTATTGCAGCTACTAATAGCAGCATAACAGCGTCTTGCACTGCATCTGTTTCAGCCATTTTATAACGTATTTTAACGAGAATCGATGGCTTCGGTAGTTATTATCTAGATCTGTTCTTTACAACATGTTTCAATGTCAGCTCATTGTCAAGTTCAACCAAACATGATAGTCCTCTCATCATTTACTCCCATCAAAATATAATATTTTTTTGAATATGTTCCTGTTCTGAGTACAAAAAGCCTTTTACCTCTGTAGAATATTATCAACGTTATCAGCAAGTATCACGTTAAGATTAGTCAGTTGTCTTAAATTGTTATCTTTGACAATAGATGTCTGCCACTCCTGCTGACCTCGAAAAGATGGGGAACCTGCCTGTGAGTCCTCGTTTGATCCTGCTTGGTAAGTATATCATATTAGACATGTCTGCAATTTATTTTACAAAAAAAAGTTTTACTATTATGAAAGGATTCACATTTAAGTGCTTCATTCTAGAGTTTACTGTCTTTGAATCATGTTTTATTACACTGTGCTGGTTTGAATTTGAGGACATTTTTATTAATCAAAGACAACTTTGAGTCTTTACAAAAAAATCACTACACTTTATTGTATTGTACACTTTTTTTCCCTCTCGGAGGCTGGCTTAGCATTAAAGGAGAACTCCGGCGCAAAATCAAAAAAAAAAAAAAAATCCCAGAGAACATTCGACTTGGTACCAATGTGTTACTACACCCGAGGTTCATCTTGCACCGGAGTTCTCCTTTAAGTTAAAAACAGACTAAAACAACCTTTCTTTTTCCTTTTTTTATTTTTATAGAGATATTGTAGGTTTTGTTAAATTGTAAGACATGACATTGTGTGCATTTTTTCAGGTTATAAAATAATGTACTAATTTCTAACTACCTTTTCTACACCAAACTCTCCAGAGATCATAGAATAACCATTAATTTATCCATTCCTTTATGATCCAGGTGTTAATCCGGGCCAATGGATGAAACAATGGATGATCAGCCTCGAAGGCCGAATAATCTGCGAGGGTGTGCAGCCAACCTTTATCTCTGGACTTGCTGCATTGTTCTCTTCGTATTACATTTTTAATTTGCAGTACCAAGAGGAAGCAGCATCCACACTAGAATTCCTTCAAAGGTAACAAGTTTGGACTTATTTTATTTATTTCTAATTAATATGTTAGTATTAGTATGGTGACAATAGAATCCTCAAGCCATCCTTACTTTCTTCTTTGAGCCGAACACAGTCGGAGTTATAAAGAGAAAATAATATTCTGGCTTCCCAGCTTTGCAATGGCATTGAATAGATCCCGAGTTTTTGAAGCTCCAAAAACCGCATCCATCCATCATAAAATCCATAAGCCTCCAGGGGGTTAATGAAGTGAAGCGATGGTTTTTTGTAAGAAAAATATCCATGTTTATAACTTTTATCAGCTATAATCACTGGCTTCCAGAAACAGCAGTACCTATTCGGACGGGACTAGCTTCACAGGGGGACGTTAGAGAAATTTATGCTTGACAGATGTACTTTGAGATTTGAATCCTGTCCGAATCTGCCATGTCTGTCTTTTTCTCACACAACCTCTGTGATAATTCCAGAGCAAATGACCTACTGTTTTTCGTCAAACTCGAGGGTCCTCAGATTAATCTAATCCTGTCCGAATGCGAATGTCTGTGATTGCCAAAAAAGTTTTTTTTCCAAAACGCTTTTGCTTGTGTGTTTTAGTCAACGTGAACTACCATAAAATCTCTCGCCGGTATTCAAGTTTCTGCTTTTTGCGCACCGATAATGGATGTAGATGTGACGCATTCGTCAGTTCAAACCTGACGCCATACGTCCTACGTCATGCGTCAGGTCAGAGGTCACCCTTCCGCCAGAACTCAACTCAATTATGAACACGCATATGGTCATGCCATGATTATATTTTATGAATTTATAAAATAAAGATATCTTTCTTAAAAAAGGCATGGCTTTCCTTATTAGACATTTATTAACCCCACTGGATACATATCGATAACTTTTATGCTTTATTGATTCGTTTATTGGAGCTTCACAAACTTTACAAATCTGGGAAGGATGTTATGCATTATGGCTGGAAGAAGAAAGCTATATACACTTATGGTTTGAGGGTGAGTAAATTATGGGATAAATTATTGTTTGGGATTAACTATTCCTTTTAAATCATTGTTCACTGAAGATATTATCCTCTTATTTTTCAGACATTTTTGCATTTTGATGGGTGTTTAATTGTATGCACTGAATAGTACTTGACTAGTATTTTTTTATTTGCCTATTTTAGTTTACAATAATTGAGCAGAATTTATCTGGTGTTGTATCAGAATAATAAAAAAAAAATACTAACTTGTCTTTATTCCTTTTTTGTAATCCATGACAAAAAATAACGTGCAGGGTTATAATAGCATTTAGAATTGAAATTATTGGGGTTTCATTGTAAAAACTAATACTGTAAAAAAACAGTTAACTACTGGCAGCTGTGGTTGCCATTATCATACTGTAAAAATACGGTGTGTTACTGTTTTTGAAATTAACAGCTAAATACTGTTTTGACAACTACAGCATCTAGCTGTTAAATACCAGGCTGTAAAATTACAGTTTTATACTGTAGTTGTCAAAACGGTATTTAGCTGTTAATTTCAAAAACAGTAACACACTGTATTTTAACAGTATGATAATGGCAACCACAGCTGCCAGTATTTTACTGTTTTTTTACAGGATAATTTTTTACAGTGTATGTAATATTTCATTTTAATTCAACAACTTATTTAACTTGCGCTGTCCTGAAAAAAATAAATTTCACTGACAACCAAATTACGTATTATTGTCCTTTTGTTTTGTTTCTTTAAACTATACATATTCATATCTTAATGTAGACTACATATGTATTCATAATATTGAAGAAAGAAAGTTGAAACTTGAAACTGTATTAGATTTTTAAGAATTTGAGATATTTCTGAAAGCTGTTTAGTGCTGCTTGATAAAGATGAATACCGATAACCGGATTCCTGGCAGCGTTAAATGTCAGTGAGCTAAACTTTCTGAGAATTCATATGTCTTTATTATACAAGACATAACTGCTTCAGACAGTGCCTCTGGCTAAATCTATTTAAGATAACCCCTTCAGCCATGACACACAGTACTTAGAAACATTTTAGAAGTTTTGAACACATCTGCCTGTTTGTGCAAGCAAATGCAAACAAGCCAAGCCTCCAGCCAAAAGTAGAAAATAAATAGGCAAACAGATTTGAAAAGTTTGTCGTCTAGCAGTCTTGATGGGATGTTTACATAAATGTGAATTGTTTCAAGAGGGAATGCTGCGGCCATAGTGTTTTGAAATATTAACTTAACTAAATGAGTTTTAGGTGACTAAATGACCCTGCACAATTAACTATCCAATATTAAACTGATAAAATATATAAAAAGAAACCAAAACACTAATCATGGCTGATAACATCTCGGTTACATTTGAACCCTTGTTCCCTGATGAAGGGAACGGAAACGTTGTGTCGTGACATAACATGAGGGTCATAACTAATGTCACTATGGCATAACTCGTAGTGACTGACAGATAGGGAGCTAAATTATATACTGTGCATTCCAATATAGTATTGTTCAAAGTTTGGGAAACATTTGTTTGATCATTCTTGACGGTAAGACATTTATAATGCCATAAACTATTTGTATTTCTAATAAATGCAATTCTTTTGAACTTAAATAATCCTGAAAATAAATAAAGAATTAAAAATACAGTTTCCACAAAACTATTAAGCAGCACTGGTGACAAAAAGAAATGTTGCTTGAGCAGCAAATATAGCATATATTAATATTATTTCTAAAAGATCGTGTAAGACTGATTACTGGAATATCCATTTTCTTTCAAAAACATAAAACAATTTTACCAAGCCCAAACGTGTGTGTATGTGTGTATGTATATATATATATATATATATATATATATGTATATATATATATATATATATATATATATATATATATATATATATATATATATACACACACAGTGGGGATTGAAAGTTTGGGCACCTTTGCAGAATCTGTGAAAATGACAGTAATTTTCAAAAAATAAGAGAGATCATACTAAATGCATGTTTTATTTTATTTAGTACTGTCCTGAGTAAGATATTGTACATAAAAGATATTAACATTTATTCCACAAGACAAAAAAAAAAATGCTGAAATTATTAAAATAACCCCACTCAAAAGTTTGGGAACCCTTGGTTCTTAGTACTGTGTTCTGTCACCTGATGATCCTCGACTGTCTTTCTGTTTTGTGATGATTGTGCATGAGTTACTTGTTTGTTCTAAACAGTTAAACTGAGCAGCAGTCTTCAGAAAAATCTTTAAGGTCCTGCAGATTCTTCAGTTTTCCAGCATATTTGCATATTTGAACCCTTTCAAGCAGTGACTTAATGATTTTGAGATACACCTTATCACACTGAGGACATTTGAGGGACTCAAACACAACTATTTAAAAAGATTCAAACATTCACTGATGCTCCAGAAGGAAACAAGATGCATTAAGAAAACTTTTGAACACGATGAAGATGGGAAAATTTGTCTTATTTTGTTGAAATATAATTTTTTTTCCATTTAGTTCTGCCCTTCGTAAGCAACAGAAGATACTTATATGTTTCCCGGTACACGAATTAAGTACAAGAACGCTGCTCAGTTTAACTGTTCAGAACAAACAAGGGACTCATGCACAACCATCACAAAACAGAAAGACAGTCGAGAATCATCAGGTAACAGAACACAGTATTAAGAACCAAGGGTTCCCAAACTTTTGAGTAGGGTTATTTTAATAATTTCAGCATTTTTTTGTCTTGTGGACTAAATGTTAATATCTTTTATGTACAATATCTTACTCAGGACAGTACTAAATAAAATGTAACATGTATTTAGTATGATCTCTCTTATTTTTAGAAAATTACTCATATTTTCACAGATTCTGCAAGGGGTGCCCAAACTTTCGAGCCCCACTGTATGTATATATATATATATATATATATATATATATATATATATATATATATATATATATATATATATATATATATATATATATATATATATATATATGACTTAAAGTGCTAAATAATTAATGAGCAAATGTTAACAAGCCAAACTTCTCCACAGCCTACAGAATCACTTCAGTACATTTTACAGCTGTTGATAAAATGATCTCACTTCAACAAACGTACAAATTGCCCATGCAAAATTATAAATGATTAAACAGAAAAATATGTTTCCAGATGCAACCTGCTTCAATAATTGCAGGAGAAATGGAAACAGAATCAGTCTGTTCCCTATTAAATCTGGACAACCTGAAAAATCAGAGGCATTATTCTTTGAGGTAATTTTAAAAGTGACTCATGCTGTTTACTGAGGTCTATCTGGATAATTTAGAGAAAGTGTTTCTATATATGGTTCACATTCTCAAGCCTGTATTTCTGCTTGTGCAGAGGATGTCCAGAGCTGACTGGGGTTTTCTGGAGCACCTGCTAGAGGAAGGTCAGGAGTACTCGACTGGCGTGGGGCGAGTGTGGCTAACCGTGCTCTTCCTCTTCCGCATGCTTGTGCTTGGCACAGCGGTCGAATCTGCATGGGACGACGAACAGTCTGACTTTGTCTGCAACACCAAACAGCCTGGCTGTGAGTCCGTCTGTTATGACAAGGCCTTTCCCATCTCCCACTTCCGTTTCTTCGTTCTGCAAGTCATCTTCGTCTCAGCACCAACCATTTTCTACTTTGGCTACGTGGCCCTGAGGACTAGAAATGCAAAGAGGTCAGAAGGTAAGCCAGATGAGGAAGGGAGAACACAGAGACATAGTAAAACCAACGAGTTTAAGCTGGAGGTAATAAAGGAGGAAGAGGAAGTGAGCAACGAGAAGGAAATAGAGAAAAATCACAAACCTCAAGTCCCTTCAAAGCTCAAAGGGAAACTGCTGTGTGCTTATGCGACCAGCCTTGTGCTAAAGATTCTCATAGAGATTGGCTTCATTGTGGGTCTATGGATCCTTTATGGGTTCGTTATCAAGGCCAAGTACGAGTGCGAGAGGTTTCCCTGTCCTCACACGGTGGACTGTTTTGTCTCCCGACCCACAGAAAAAACAATCTTCACCATATACACGCAGGTCATTGCCGCAGTCTCTGTTCTCCTCAACGTTGTGGAGCTTCTCCATCTGCTTCAGCTAGCTGTAACCCATCGACTAGAGAGGAGATATCAATGCGAGGAGGAGATTAATAAACTTATTAGAGCGACTTCTTCTAGAAAAGCACCAGCTAGAGCTCAAATACCATCATTTGAGGGGAAAAAACATCTCTTTCTTCCTGTGGCGCATGACGGCTACCCTACATCAGGGTTAGACTGGGATAAAAGAGATCCTCCTTTAACAGAGGACATGCTCCCTAGCTACACAAAGTGCATGAGCAATGTGAAATCTGCCATAACTAAAAACAATCTTCATAAAAAACATCACAGGACTGAAGATAAACGGAGACATTATGTATGAGGATTACAAAATGAGAACCAAGACTTGCGTAAATGACCATTAGTGGTTGACTGTGCATTTGAGGGCCATTACCTTTGTTTAGACAGGCAGGGAAATGGGCTGTGCCTTGGGATGAACTGCCTTTTGTGATATGTGGCCATATACGGGAGCATATCTCAAGTAGTGATTCGTTTTTGAGAGGCCCAAGGTCAAGAAATACTCAAAACACTGAGCCTATGTCTAAAAACGGCAAAGTTAAAGTCTAGTGCTGAAATGAATGATAGATATGGTACAGATAAGGAAGTCCATAATGTACAGTATTTAAGGCCAAAATCAAAGTCAAACTATACCAACCAAATGTATATACAATATTTAAAATCTATTTATGAATTCATTTCATTTAATATTTATTTTAATGAAAAGAGTTCTGGTTCCATTTTTGAAAATGATAAGGTCTTTGTTAGATATATACAGTATGTTGCGTTCACGCCATGTTGTTATTACAGTTTAAGTTATTCAAGTTAAAAATGGTTACGCCAATCTTACATTAAAAATAAGGTGGATAGACAAATCCAAAAATACAAGTACTTAAAATGCCTTAAACTTTGTATGTCTTTTGTATTTATTAAGTTTCTCAGTCAGTAATTATTAAACAGAAGTATCACAAAATAACTGCATTTTACAGCTGAAGCAGCTGCCATTTTTAGTGTTTGTATATGCTGCAGCAGTCGGGTGGTACAAGTCGGAAAAAAAAATCCATCTTTACAAGTTGTAATTACAAGTACTACAAGGCTATGAACACCTTTTACAAGTTGTAATTGAAACATGCCATGAATGCACCTATATGCCCAGTTGGGGAAGATTATTGGAAAAACGTGCATCTACATTTTCGCAAACCTCCAAACATGTTACTGCTGTTATGTGTGTTCGTACATCAAACCAACTTATGAATAAAATTTTGCCAGATTCATATTCATCCATTTTGGATAAAGCTAATCATGGTTTTAGCGACACTCGCTGGACATATCATGTTCAAAATATTGTTTTGCAGAAATTTTGCCAACAGGCATGTTTCTCCAATGAGCCTGGGTTATATAACTGCATTATGTTAGATAAGCATAATCACAAACTGTGCAACTACCAAAGCGATACATACAAAGTGAGCAGTTGTTCCCTGGTAAACACTTCATAAAACACTGAAAACATTAACATGCTTAATATTTATATGAACAAATGTGGGCAAAAATTCATCGTCTCATACGAATCTTGGTCATTTTGAAATATTTCTAAAGTTTTCAGAGTAGATAGCCTTCCGATATCATCAAGTTCTTTACTTTCCTGTTTGGTCATGAGGACAGCACATTCCACAGCAGTCACTTTTAGCCATTTTATCTGTAACAGGAAAAAGGGAATGACGGGTACTTGATGGGACACTTTCTTACGGAAAGGGTCAAATCAAAACAATACAATGAGAATAAAAAATAAAACATAAAAAACAGTGCTCTTTTTCTCCACTTTCAAAAGGTATGCTTTGTTGGCTAATGGAAATGGTGTTTTATTAGAGGGTGTTATATTCGCTGTTGTGCTCCAGTCTATAAAAGATTAATAAGTCTTGTGCTTGTAAGGTTGCCAACCATAACCTGAAGTCTTTGCCCAATGTGTAGTTCTCTCCATCACAGCAGGCCTACACGAACGGTTAGCCTGTCATCTCTTGCCAATACAAGGTTTCAGAGGTGCTACACAAGATGTGTGGGTCAGCAAACAGCTGGTGAGGACTGACCTCTGAAGTTCCCCTCATCCGCCAAAGAGAAAGACAATCATATAGATACGAAAAAAAAAAAAAGTAATGGATGCCTGCTCTCTTCAAGCTATTATGATGGTACGTGGCTGAATACAGTCACAAAGGTCATTCTATTTGTGTAACCCAGCAGGGACACTGCCTGCATCTGTCTTTAGGTGAATTGTACAGAGTAGCACCAATTAAATTGAGCTGCCACACTTGAGGGTCGCTCCCTGGATCCTGATATCATTGTTCCAAACACTGATGCATTTCCCTTTACCTGCTTACCAGCCTCAGACAGAAAACAAACAAAACGGGTTTTAAAGCACTCTATGAACTGTACGTACCTTTGAAGCTGCAGTATGTGCTGTGCTCGGATGTGTGTGGGTGTTTTCTGGATGAGAGGTGGCTTCGAGTGGCCAGTCGACCTGTTCCCCATGGGGACTTAAGCCTTAGTGCCAAATTTCTCTCTGTAGGGTGTCTAAAGGCCACAGTATCAGGGAAAAATATGCAGTGCAAAACGGACACATGCGCTTCCTGTCAGCTGAAGTGATTAAGAACCATGTCTTCTCAGTGATAGCCATAACAAGAAGTCAAAAAAATCCACAAAGGTAAAACAGAATTAAACAAGAATGTTTAATTAACACATTGCATTGGCATTGAAAATCAATGTGCTTGCCCTTCAATCGAATGTTAAGAAATCACACTAATATATTAGTTTCCAGACAAGGTAAAAGATTAACAATGGAAATTCTGATATTGTATGTTTATCTACATGTTGTTCCAAACCTGTACGCCATTCTTTTATTAGTATTTATGTTAGGTGACATTAACCATTAAAACTGAAGTATCTTCAGAACAAATGTCTAGCTATCAGGTAACTAAAATAATTCATGGATAACTGGATCCTGAATTTAAACAACCTGGACGAAATAGGCTTGTATCTGATTGTTTTTTTCATTGGTCACTCCAGGCACTGTATGTTCAGCCCTTACTATGAAAAAACGGAGGGCATTGTTACATTGTTTTTTGGTAAAACCCCACCTGCAGCAGATCCATGATGTCATCAGCTCTTCCAACACATGAAAGTACAACACCACAGTACATGAAAGTATTTTACAATGAAACATGTTTCAATAAAATAGGAATGGTGCTTACTCATACACAACTACCAATATATGCTGCTATATATTTACAAAAGTGTTTTTTATTGGTTGTAGTTCATTGCTTTATGGTTGCTAAGGTATTTTAAGCAGCTCTCCACCAGTCTCTTATGATATTCTGTGCAGTATACATGGCTTATGTTTACATTTACATTTATTCATTTAGCTGACGCTTTTATCCAAAGCGACTTACAATTGCTATATGTCAGAGGTCGCACGCCTCTGGAGCAACTAGGGGTTAAGTGTCTTGCTCAGGGACACATTGGTGTCTCACAGTGGATTCGAACCCGGGTCTCTCACATCAAAGGCGTGTGTCTTATCCATTTTTACATTTTAAGTCTATGAGATTTTCACCCATTACATCACCATATCAGTTATCAGTATTTGAACTTATCCATTTTTACATTTTAAGTCTATGAGTTTTTCACCCATTACATCACCATATCAGTTATCAGTATTTTAACTTATTTTCTTTTAATATAATAAACATAATAACCCTGGGATAAGTTTTTTTTTTTAAATTTGCCAAATAAGTGGAAGGACACTCGATTTTCCCTCCTCGAAGTGTGAGAGAAATGGAAGCCAGTTTTCCAACTATCTAAAAAGATTCAGAGAGGCACAGTAGAAGCGGTTGTGGTAACTCAATTTTGAGTGTCCCTCCATTGTTTTATGTCACTGATGGAAATCTATAGTGAACAGTCATGCTGTAATTGTGCAGATATAGGCAGTAGACATCCTGACTGAGGGGCTGGGAGAGGCCAAAAGGCTTGGTTCCTTTTTTCTATCACTCAGGAATAATAGGGCTGTTTGTTCTCTGGGACATACAAGCACCTTTCCAGCACAAAACCCACAGTCTCCTACCAGGATATAGGCACAAACAATCCAGACAATACATCCTCTCTCACACAACTACTGGACACAGGAATAGGAGTACTTGTACAAATACAGCAGGTCATCTGACCCATAAGCAAGCATGACATTCTTGTAAGGCTGCATAATAATAATAATAATAATAATAATAATAATAATAATATCTAAGCAATAACAATGATTGGTTTCATTGGCCAAAGAAAAATTAATCATTATTTCTGCTCACTTAGCTTTCACACTTGTAATGTTTTTGTCAATCTCTGTTAAATCGAAGGACATAAAAGTCAAAAAGGTTGAAAACCACTTGTTTAAAGTGACACTAAACACCTTTTTCCCTTAAATCAGCATACACAATAACATGGGCAGAATCCGTTTAATACGGAACAAAACTTACATTGAGTTTAAAGTAATGTAAATGTTTTAGGGCCGATTTGAAGCCATTCATTGAGTTTATCTGAAAATATTGTTTTAAATATAACCTTTATATAAAATATATTAAATATTAAATATAACCTAAATATAAAAGGTTTAAGCAGACAAGCCAATGGTGCCTGGTCTCAGTATTTATGCACTTTGCTGATTTAAATCAGCACTCATAAAGTTTCACTAGCTTGTTGGCAGCAAGGAAGCACAACTTATGCTGGAAAAGTTAGGGTGACCTCTATTTAGTTCACTCTGGAGATTTGTAAAGTCTTGCTCTCTGGTTTCTGTTAATCAAGTTGCGTGCTGAAAGAAACATAACGTGCAGTATAGAACGCAGACCATACAGCTGTCCAAACAAAATCACAGAAGTCAATGTAAATGCATTACTTCAAGTTATTTATTTATTTTTTGGTTTGAGATACAAGCTAAACCTTCTGATCCACATATTCAAAGTGTGTGCAGAGCTCTTACATGAACCGAAAAGACACGGAACTTGGCTTTCATTCCTCACTATCCACTGTTCATTATTACTAATTAGCAAAGAAAAACAATGACAGAGCTTGTATGAATTTCTGAGTGTCCTGAATCACTTCAGCCACTTGAAGTTCAAACGTCTCAAACATTTTCTAGTCCCGCTCAAGTGTTGCCTTGCATAGATGCACTTTTATTCACACAGACACAAAACTTAACAAAGGTGGTCTTTCTTTGAGCTTCAGTCTCATAAGCATATGACAGGGAGCACAAATGGAAAACTCATTAAAGCTTTCCAAGTTAGGACTTGTGCAATATTGTCATGTGTCTGGATGCCTAAAGGCAAAAGATGAATATTGAGAATTCTCAAAGAAAGAAAGTTTTTTTAAAATTCTCTCAGCAGCCAAGTTCCACAAGCTGGCCTGCTAAATATTACAGCAAGACTCTGTGTAATTAGGGTGGCTGAATGCAGTGGCATAGGAATGGACATGAAATCCCACAAAAAAAAAAAAAAAAAAGTTTTCTGATAAAGTTTCTGTCCCTGGGGCCGTTGAGTGTCACAAAAGAGCGCAAAGCCTGAGAAGTTTCACATCATTATATGGTAATCTTGCAGGACTTCAGGACATTTAATAAAACTTAGCTCTTCTCCGGTCGGTTTCTTTCCAGCACTGCCCTTGGTGTGAATTCCAGTTTGTCCTTCAGGCTGAGGACCTGTGTGCTGTCCTGACCGGTCAGTTCCTCTAATTTCCTATCCTCCCGTTGCTCCGCAATGCCCCTCTCTTCTCCTGGGGCATTAGGAGTTCCCCGAATAAACCACTCAAGGTGGTATCCAACAGCTCCCACCACAAAGGCCACTGGGAAGGTCACATAGGGCGCATAAGTGCGCGCTGCAGTCCAGATTACTGGCCACATAGTTGCAGAAACCTGAAAAAGTCAGTCCAAGTTCCAGAAAGTTATTCAGCTTTGATAAGCTGACAATGCAGCCTTATAATCATTACTATGTTACCCAGCGACAATTTCAAGGATAACATACAGACACGTGCATTCATGAAGCCAAAGGTACTTTTTTTCTGTTGTTTTTATAAGGCAGCAGAAATTAAATGAGAATGGCGTTATGTTAAAGTGCCAAACTACGTGTTTATGTAACATAACTTGATCATTAAATAATCAAGGTTACCAAAACAAGGTTACCGGTGTCAAAGCCTGGTGTTAAATGGCGCAATAGAAATACATTAATGCAACATTGAAACGATATATATGTTCCTGAAAACATAATAAGGAAACCCACTGACGATTTAGTGCATAATATTTCATAAATCTATACAATCATTCGCACGTGCGTTTATAAAATCTCATGACCGTAGTGTACGTACCTCTATCTCCAGGACAACTTCCTGCCTCCTTACGTCACCGTGAGCAACAATTTGATTGGCTATTTTTGTACGTCAGAATGACGTTTTCAAGGCTCGTTCGTTCAGGCGAAAAAAGTAAATAAATAAGTTCAATACAGGATGTCCTGTTAAAGCAATACTGACACCCAGTGACCAGTTGCAACATACTGGGAGTTTTTGTCCTCAACATAAAGCTCTTTTTAAATAATATTTCTAATAATACCAATACTACTACTACCACTACTACTACTAATAATAGTACAGTACAATTAATTTGTATATAAAGTACACATATGGTATACTCAATTCAGACACAATATATATATATATATATAATTTCTTTTTTTTTTAATGAAAACATTTATTTTAAAATTAAAAATTAAAAACAACACATGCATGAGAAAATACATCACAATTAAACAGATACACCAAGTCTGAATTTAAATACATTGTTTAATTGTGAGCGAAACCGCGTAAGAAAGAAACCCAATACATAATACATAAAGAAACATACAATACATAAGGAAAAAAAAAAGTGGTTAAGAGGGCATAAATATTATCGAATAAAAGGCATAAAGCAAGGGAGGGAAACCTAAAAATATTTGCATTTCAAGCATTCATCATAATCAGAATTTTTTTGCTAATTTTAAAAAGGTACAGAAATGTTAATTAAAACAAAGAAAATCAAACATTATTATACTTCTGTGACATACTCCCATTAATTAGTAAATAGTGCATGTTGCATAGCTAATGTCATTTTATTCACATATACCACAAATATTTTTGGCAACAGTTTAGTCTTAAATAACTGGTTGCATTACAGACAACCCAATTACAATAGTAGTCTCTTGCGATGAGTGCTTTAATTTGGCTAGGTGGCAATGCTAAATGAACAAATGTAAAATCAGGGTAAGCTGCAGTGAAAGGCACTGTTGAGAGGGTGAGGTGGCATGCTGTAAACTCAGAATCAGATCATCTTTTGAATTGCTGTGCAGTCCTTTACACCAGTCTGGTAACGGCACCAGAAAGGAAGTCTTCGTAGCTCAACCTCACATTGCCAGTCATGCCTGTGTCTTTCTCACGGAATGCTTGGGTCATGCTCTGAAGCTGCGTGCACACCTGAATGAAGCGGTCCAGCTGGAGAACCCCATTCACACCACGAGCAGAGAAACGATTCACCAGTTCCTGAATGAACTGAGGACTCAGATTGTAGCCCATCTGAGATAATGCTGGGAAATAAGAAACACAGTGGTAATTAAAACATTACATTTACCATATACAGTTTTGTTTTTCAGCCTTATGCTCACCAAGGCTAAATTTATCTGATAAAAAATATAAATAACGTTTTCTATTTTTTGTATACAATTAAAATGTTGTTTATTTCTGTGATACAAAGCTGAATTTTCAGCGGTCATTACTCCAGTCTTTAGTGTCACATGATCCTTCAGAAATCATTCTAAAATGCTGATTTGCACAAATTGCATTCCTTATTATTTTCAATGATGGAAAGTTGCCGCTTAATATTTGTTCGTGTAAAACTAAAATTATCCATTTTCAGTCAGGATTCTTTGATGAACAGAAAGAACTCGAAAGAACAGCATTTATTTGAAACAGAAATCTTTTGCAACATTACAAATGTTTTTACTCTCACTTTTAATCAATTTAATATACCCTTGCTGAATAAAAGTACTAATTTCTTTCTTTTTTTTTTCTAAATAATATAAATCAGGGAATGCTTACATTGCCAACCACTAGTTTTACATAAAGGTATATATGAGTTGGCAACAAAAAGTGGAGGAGGTTTGGAAATGAAACATGTTAGAAGGACTTTTCCCCATCAAAGCCTTCAAGGGTCCCTAAATCCCTCTTTTTTTTTCCTGCACAGACCCTGTTAAACCCTTCTACTGGTGTGTTCGTATCCACCATGTTTTCAACACTCTGTCACTCACCAGTAATCATCACTACACTTTCAGGCCAATTCAAATCCTTACAATGGCTTCAACTACCGCTGCGGATGAAATACTGCTCTGGCAGTCATGAACATACAAAATCAATGAGCACAAAAAAAGACAAGATAACAGCTCCGATTTGAAAGTTGAAAGTTATTTCAAGAGCAATTTTTCATGACTTCTCAACAATGAAATCGGCTCTACAAATAATGGTGTGTTCAATGGTGCAGGATTAGATGGGAAAAGAGGCAGAGAATACAAGCTCAGCAGCTGTATTTCCTTACTTCTGTGACTGCTACATCTTGTGTGTGTCCCAGAACATTTCTATATTTAAACAATGTTTTGCATTACTTATGAACATTTTAATAATTAAAGTTTTTTGTAAATATGTTTATTTTTTCTTCTATTGTGCAAATCACTTTAACTACGAGCAATAAACCTATTAATCTCTTTGCACATTGCAAAGATAAGTGATATGTGAATCACTTAAACGTGATTTGAGGAAACAGACATAAATACATGTTAGTTGATGGATGCAGTGTGGTTAACACAATTAGCAAGCCTTGCTACAGTAAATCACAGCAAGAGCTTTCTGAAAGATCACAATTACATTTTGAACTAAATTAAATCATTGGAAAAATAATACTTCACAACTGTTTTAATGTGTGTGTGTGTTTTTTTTTATATATATATAATAAATGCAGCTCTGATGAGCATACGAGATTTCTTTCAATAACTGTCACAAATTTACACTACCATTCAGACAAATTTACACCACCATTGAACTGCAAAAATGAAAATATTCTGAACTCAGAATTTCTTAATATATTTTTGTGGAAGACAGCTGAGATGGAGACTGCATTATGTTGCACTTTTTAGCAGTCCTATCAAAATTAGCTCATTAACATATGCAATTTATTTTTTCAGTTTAACGTGTAAAAAATATTTAAAGCAATTAATGAAAGGGCAGAGCTAGGGTTGAGCACCACACTCACAGCTGCTGCTTCTTTTGTTCTTGACGAGAATTGCATTTCTTTAGACGGAGCTTCAGTAGAACAACAGTAAACTTGTTAAATATGGCATTTGTTATAATGTGTTTATGTGAAGATTTTTTTTATTATATAATAAAATTATATAATTATTATATAATATATTATAATTTTTTACTTAAATTAGAAGTTGTTATATTTTCAAGTCTAATAAATATATATATTAGTAAATTAGTATAGTATATAGTAATATAGTAAATTTATCCTACAGCTGGGAGCCATTTCAAACAAGTACATTTTGGAGCCTGAACACAGCATCGCAAGGGAAAACTAGAACCTGTCCTTAGTGACATAACAGCGTGAAGATGTGACCTTTACTGCAAACATGTTATCTTGGGTCTCTCTCCTGACCTGTAATTTACTCACCCTGGTGCATCTCATTGCTGTTAATTGATCCAGATCGGTCGCGGTCGAACTGTTGGAACACTGACCTCCACTGCTGCAGAAACATCCACAGTGCAGAGAAACCAATTACATCTACACGTCCGGTTTTGGTCTTGTCAAACATATCTGGAAATGAAAACAAAGCACTGATTCTTGCTTCAATTTCCTTCGGCACAAGAGATGTCATCAGATGACTTCTATTGTTGTATTGTTTATTTGACATTGTAGCATTCTGTTATTTAGTTCTACTATGATATAAGCATCCTTTCAGTAATTTAACAATTTGATCAGAATGGTTATGTTAACAATGGCAACACTCACTGAGCATCATCATGCAGGTTTCGTCATTGAAAGAGGTGTTGTTGGAATTCATGAGTGCTTGCTTCAGTTCTTTTGCGTTAATGTAGCCACTACGATCTGTATCCACAGTACAAAACCACTGGTAGGCCTCAGGGTTCACACCGGGAGGAATGTTACCTAAATCATGAAACCACACTACATTAGTGAGTTAGATGCAAATGTATTTCTTCATGATCAGCTGATACGAGATAATTCAGTCAGTTCAAAACAAATCATTTAACCATAGTGAACCACACACCAAAATATTATTTAGGATTACTTTTTAAATCTCATATAAACCTCAACCAGTTGACCAATACAATTATAGACATGAAACTGCACTTATTTTTATTTATTTATTTTTTTTAAGCTCAGTTAACTTTTATTTTTTTATGATTTTAGTTTTGGTTAACAATACTAACCCTGGCGTATACAGCTGGGATTGCATTAGCTATTTTATATTCACACGTGGCTTCCTCTGTGTACTGAATGGATCAGTTTCGGATGCAGCATATGCATAAACACTTCATTACTTGCAAAATGACAGTGAGACAATGATGAGGACAAGCAGTCCTAAAGGTCAGATGTGCAAAACATATTGGAAATGTGAGCCAGCCAAGGTTGTCAGCGATGTGTCGTCTCGATCCCAAGAGGGTCAAGAATAAGTTGTGCAATTTGGTGAAGCGCAGACGGTCACTGTATCCCTCGGGAGGGATAAGCACTGTTCAGAGGACAGTCTTTGAATCTGACAGCCTTTCCTACATGACATTACAGAATACTTACCGACATAAACGCAGAAGGACACAAAAACACGAACCCCTTCGCTCGGAATTACCACACTCATCACTCTGATTCTCCTGTGGGCACATTCTGTACCGGATCAGGACAAGTACACAGTCATCCTGCAGTGTATCAGCATCAGTCATTCAGTGAGGGGCATATGACACAGCTGCAGTGCAGGAGGATCAAGGACTACCACTCCTGAAACCATGTGGACAAATTCACCTGCTGGACCAACATCTATTACAGTGCATTTGCAGATGAATGAAGCTGTGGGAAACATTCTGATATGAAAAGTTGTATATATATATATATATGTTATATACCAAACCACATTCCTATTCCTCTACATTCCAAATTAGATCACATTTATTTGACTCAATTATAATATATAATTGAGGCTGCATTTATTTGATTACAAATACAGCAAAACCGCACTGCTGTGCATATTATTACGATTAAAAAAATAAGTGTTTTCTATTTAAATATTCTAAAATGCCAATTATTTCCTGTGATGGCAAAGCTGAATTTTCCGCAGCCTTTACCCCAGACGTCAAGGGTCATGTGATCTATCAGAAATTATTCTAAAAAGCTGATTTACTGCTCGAGAAACATTCCATATTACTGTCAGCTCCGAAAACAGCTGTGCTGCTTAATATTTTTGTGGAAATCGTGTTTTTTTTTTTTTTTCAGGACATTTTCATAAATAGTAATTTCAAGGAACATTATTTATTTGAAATACAATTTATTTTCAATGGTAACTTTTTTTTTCTGTCACTTCACTTTGTCGATTCAATTTGCTGTGTCCTTGATGAATAAAAGTTTAATTCACAAAACAATACATAAATATGAAAATTCTTACACACCACAAACATTTTTACAGTATTGTACATATTAGCCCTAAATCTAGACTAAACCTTGACCAAATCAAACCTAAAAAATGTATATAATTTTCATTACATGTTTTTAATTATTAAATATAATGACATCCTTACGTTTGGCCTAAGTGTCTAAAAAATACTTTTGAAAGGCCACTGTACAAACACACACACATAAAAATAATTTAGAAATATATTTATATACCCAAAATTATACTCAGCCAAATTAAAACAAAACAGAGTTACATGTCTCTAACCTGCAGGTGCCTGCTGACTGTACGGTCCACCCTGGGGTTGTCCATAACCTCCGTAAGGACCACCTGGAGCTTGGCCCCCACCGGACGGCGCTCTTGGACCAGGTTGACCATAAGACCCGTATGGAGCTCCTCCACCATACTGCTGCCCTGGAGGGGCACCGCCATAAGGTGAACCATACTGTCCACCAGCGGGACCACCTCCATACGGTGCCCCTGGAGGCGGCTGGTGCTGGGGAGCATTACCCCCTGGCCCCTGATAACCCTTTCAAAAACAAATAATATAAAGTTTGTATTTAAATAAACATGAGTAACTTGAAATGCTGAACTGCAATAAAACACCAACAGAGATTAATTAGATGTGATTAAATGGCATGAGCAAAAGCAATTATATCACCAAAACAATAAAGATATGATTATAATCAGATTAACTTGTTTAGGTAATTTATTCATGCTCATGTTGTTCTGTATGAGTTTATTTCTTCTGTGGAATACTAACATTTATACAGTATGACTTTTATTACTATACTGAGTTTATATAATATTTATAATATTAATATAGGAGATATATTAGAAAGGATTACATATTTAGTCCCCATTCACTCACTGCATTTTTTTCTCTATACAAAGAAAGTGATATGATACTATAAAGTCTTCTCTTGCGTTTCACGGAAGTTTGTACCGTAGAATCATATTAATTGGTACTTGTAAACTCTTACTTTTATTATTATTATTGTTATAATATTACACCACTAACAATAACTGTAAAACTACGGTATGTAAATGGATGGTAAAGAGTAAGGTAGCATTACATGCCACTGACACATCTCTGTTTTGTATCTTTTTTTGTATGACATTATGTAAGATAAAGATGTAAAACATATGGTTATTTCATACACTGTGATTCCTGACTGAACAGCACGCTCTCAACAGAAACACAATACTGTTACCACTTAAATGTTTCATATTAGCTACAGTGCTAAGCGACTAGCCTAAAAAAAAGTCTGTTTCTAAGTTCACGCGTTTGGAATCAACGTCATTCTACACAATTTCCCAGTACACTTACACTAAAGGTTTAGACCGTAAGACGAATATGAAAGAATCATATAGACATAAAAGATACATATATATGTGTGTGTTAAATATGTAAACCCGGAAGACAGACTTACCTGTCCGTATCGATAACTCATTCCGCTGAGGATCTTAGCAAATGGAGTGATTCGGCTGTATTTATTAAGGCCCGCCTCCTGAAGCTGATTGGTGCGTTTTAACGTTTGTCAAAAGGGAGCTTTGTATTTTCCCATCTGATTGGATAAAACATGGAAAATGGCTCATAGCAGAAACTGTGAGTCATTCTGTTTATATGTGAAAGTTTTGTTGAATAGAAACCATTTTTGAATGAGGGTGGAGTTGTTATATTGAGGTAAGAACGATATGTATTTTTACCTCGTTAATGAGCAATTGATGATGTACATGACGGGAGATGTAGCAGTCAACTGTAATTGGACAATGTTTCTCAGTTAGATTGAACAATTATTGGCATGTCGAAATTATAAATGAAGTAGACCAGGCTGAGTATGCAGGTGTACCACAAGGCTCCACGCTTCTTTCCTGGGTTGGCATACAGGTGCTCACCCTTGTGGACATTGGTGTACTTCTCAATCTTCATTTTACGGATCTTGGCATGAGTCAATATCGTGTGAGACGGTCGAATGACAAAAATGATCTAGAGACTATAGAAGGATGTGGAGGATGGGGAAAATTGATCGTATCAGACATAAGTACAAATTTGATTTGATGAATTAATGCTTATATTACTCAATATTTACGTAACATTCATACATTTATTTATTTATGTTCACATACTCTTATGTATTATTCATTGATTGTGACATCGATCAGTAGAGTTGGCCGAAGCCAATAATTAAAAAAAAAAAAAAAAAAAAAAAAATAATAATAAATTGGATGATTTATTTATCATCTGACTAAACAGTAATCAATTAATTTGATAATTTACTGAAGACAACAAATCCCATCAAACCACGTGAATATTATTGTTTTGGTAGTGTACCCTCTAGTGGCAGGTCCTACAACCTGTACCTTTAAACTTGGAAATAAAATTTACATTTTGGCATATTCCCATGAATTGTAATATTGATCATTAAGAAATAGAGATATGTTCAGAGATGGTGTACTCATTTATGCTTTTATTTAGTATATAATTTAGTAGTGCTTCACTTTGAAGTACAGTATGTGCAAAATAAACAAGAACAAATACAGTAAAGCATATGTATATTCAAAAAAATATTTCTGTAAACATTATTACTTTACAGTGCAAGTGGGTCAAAGACGAAAAAGGGTTTAAGCATCAAGTGTAATAATGCTTTAAATAGTTTTTCCTCTTTTTTTCTGTTTAATTTAATTTCAATTTTGTCAAGCAAAAAAAAAAAAAAAAAAAATCAAAAATCTAAATCATCAATTTTTTCCTGATTTACAGAAGAGACTCCCTAAAATGTAATTCAGTGTAACAATCTTGTAAGGCATATCCGACAAAAATAAATTTATGACATTAAAAGAGTAATTACTTTCACCTCACATACTAATTAGTTATTATTGTACTTTTGATTTGTACATCTTAACGTCTTAAACCCATGTACTGTACATGAAGCATTACATTTGTTTTTGAGCAAATCATAAAAGTATTGATGTGCAAAATGAAAAGACTTCATTAGGTTAGTGCAGTCCAGCTTTCAAGACTCTCTGTGTGTCCAGTAGCTGTTAATCAATGTTTTGCAGAAAATGTCAGACTTTAGTGTGGACACTTTATTTACTGTATTAGGCCAGGAACTGGATTCTTACTATGGTCTCCTCCCCACTATGTTGTTCTCTGAAGTGGGTCTGTACACTAGGGGACACTGTGCTCCTTTAGTGGAGGAGACTCAAGAATACACTTCCACATTTTATTTTATTTTTTCATTTAAATGATTACATATAAGAAAATAATGAAATTCAAAATTTGTCATAGATATGTTATTGTCCCAAGAAAAAGCAATATTCCTTTGGTGTATTGGCATTATCTATATTATAAGCAAGGTCCAGTGTGTCTCATTAATGTTTATAATGCCTGCTTGCATCACAATCATTTCAGACGATAACTATGCCGGTTCTGAATCTTTCTCTCCTCCTGTGACCTTTGCCTTTTTAAAGTTGCTGAGATTCTGGTTGGATGAAGCCGTTGGATCCACCCTTTTGTAATCATGCTGTAAAAGGCGTTGATGCTGTTTAAGCAGGCACTTGCGAATTTTCTTGGTAATCAGATAGAACATCTCGCAGATACACATGAAGATGCAGAGCGATGAAGTGACCACCATAAAGAAGGTGAAGATTTTCTTTTCTGTAGGACGGGAGATGTAGCAGTCAACTTTATTTGGGCAAGGTTCCTCAGTGCATTTGACAACTCTTGGCATGTCAAAATGATAAATGTGGTACAGAATATAGAGGAAACATGCATCAAAGCCAGCTTTGAACACCAGGCTGAGTATGTAGGTGTACCATAGCCCTCCGCGCTTCTTTCCTGGGTTGGCATACAGGTGTTCACCCTTGTGGACATTGGTGTACTTCTCATTCTTCATTTCACGATACTTGACATGAGCCACCACCATGAGAGACGGGCAAGTGACAAAAATGATCTGGAGAGCCCAAATACGGATGTGGGAGATGGGGAAATAATGGTCATAGCAGACATTAGTACAACCCGGCTGGGCGGTGTTGCAGATGAAATCTTTCTGTTCATCACTCCACACCTGCTGAATGGCCACCACAAACACCAGGACACGACACACAAACACCACCGATAGCCAGACACGCCCAAATACAGTGGAGTACTGGCTAACCCCGCCAAGCAGGACCTGTAAGGACATCCAGTTCATGTCTGCCACCACAAAGAGCTACCTTACTCATAACAGGATGGCAATCCTGTTTAAAAAAAAGAAACGAAAGGAAAAGAAACATTAATATATAAATGAGTTCAATGGCAGTATGTCACAGGAATGCAGAGTAATCATATAATCAGCCTTTTGCAAATATCAAAATGGATATACATTTTTCATAATGTAAATTATAATGTAATATATATAGGCAACTTTACCATTATCAAATATGCTTTCATTAAATGCATGCTTTAAATCATTCAAATCTGGTCTAAGATTAGACAATATATTAACATATAATATTAAATAAATTATTAGTAAATATATATATATATATATAACACACACACACACACACACACACACACACACACATATATATATATATATATATATATATATATATATATATATATATATATATATATATATATATACTTATAATTTATTTAATATTATATGTTAATATATTCTCTAATCTTAGACCAGATTTGACCATGATTTAAAGCATGCATTTAATGAAAGCATATTTGATAATGGTAAAGTTGCCTAAATTAAATAATTTATTGTTACATTATTTTCAAAATATTAACAAAAAGGTTTTATTTATTTATTTTTTAAATGGGCCAAACCCAGTAATTTTAAATGGCTAAATAATTTAATTAATTCAGTGAGTATATTTTATGTGACTTTTTGCATACTCTTAAAAAATATATGTATTGTGTATGTATCTAATACATTAATGACATTAATTTATAATAAGTTTATGAGCTATGACTATTCTTTACTAGCAGAATTCCCCTGCTAAACATCTTCTTTTGGTTTCTTCTTCACTTGGTTTCTTAATCTTTTTTTTTTTGTTTTTGTTTTTAAGAAAGATTTTTTTAAGAAAAATTTTAGGGGGCTTTCATTTTCTGTACAGATTATTTTATAGCATCCTACATCCAGCTGTGTTTTCAAAGTAAATAAATATGTACCTTATTTAAATGTACTGTACTTCTCTTTATTGTCATCAATTGTCATAATAGATCTGCTTGCAGTATTCACAGAAGTGAATAGATTTATCATGGATTAAGTTTGCAACAGCATTGTGTTCAAATCTCTGTCAAGTTGTATAGACAACAAAATAGTTCTCATAGTTTGAATATCTTCTTGTTCTCTTGACGCATTATCTTCTTACAGGAAACTCCCTAGACAGTAGACTTGCCATTTACTTTTAGCAGATATGTGCATGTATATCACAAAATATGCTTAAATTTAACTTACAGTAGTTAAAGTTAAAGTGTACAAGTTAGCACTTACTAATACAAATATACAAACCAACATAAGATTTATTTTTTTTATCTACATGTATGTACTGTTCTAAATTACGTGAGTCTTGATCCCTATCACAGCGACAATGATTATAAAATAAATAAATAAATAAAACTTCCCCTTAGTTTGAGAATATATCAATTCTATGTGTCTCTTACCTTTTCTAGTTGTCGGAGAGGTTCAATATGAGCTGTTTGTACTGCATCGGAATCAAAAGGTTAAGCTCTGCCTTCGTTTGACAATCTAGACAGACTTGATTTTGCTGGAGGGCTGTGCCATATCTATAACTATACTCATCGGAGTTTGTTAAATGAAACCAAAAGAAAGTGTTAAACTGAAATGAATGAAACCATTACTTATGATTCAACTCCACTGTGGGGGATTTGCTATTGTAATTCGTTTTTTGTAACACCGGGAGCATTTAATAAAGTTTTTCAGACTGGTTTAAAACTAAACAAACTTCAAAGAACTTGATAGGACTGCAAATATTTGTTCCTGTAGGTGTGCAAAGCAATACAATATGAGAAGGGCTTTGCATGAAATAACATTGTCCTGTAAAAATGTAGAGTCATCATCTGCTACTGGCAGTGCTGTGTTAAATAAAAATTCATAAAGCTAGACTACATTTTCAATATATATATATTTTTATATTATTTATTATATATTATATATTATTTATTTTTCTGTCATAACAAAATCAGTCAAACAAAAAGTGTTTATAAGCTAGTGTTATATTTAGAAACCAGACCAAAACCTAAAAATCAACATTCCTCCAAAGGGCGTTTTCATGGAAACATTCAATACCATAAAGCTGGAAATGTATAAGTGCAGATAAGATGAAAGCAGGAAGAAGACTTTTTGTATTTACTTGAAAGGCTCACAATGGACACGAGGACAGAGTAGCTGAGGGTGCAGTGGGCTGGAGCGCTATTTCCTCATTCAGGTTGGTGGTTCCATGGTTACAGTGTGGTGTGTATGTGGGTGAATATGCACAAGTGTTTGTCATGTTGCTTCTGCAAGGCTCTGCGAGAGTAATTGGATACAACTTTCGCCTCTGTGCTGTCAAAAGGAGTTTGTTTTCAAATATAATGCCTCAAGCTGTCAGCTTGTATATGCTGTACCCATCTGTGAGAGTTTGCATGCAGATATACAGCACGGCAAGTTTGTGTCTACCTATAACACACAACAGCTTATGCAGAACATGCATCCGACAGTCCCCACTGATTTGGCACTTTTCTCCGTTTTTCCTAAACTAGCTTGGCCTGATCTCCTCCCACCTCCTTCCTGGCCAAATTTGCCCACAGTTGGATTTAAACTGAAATCCCTGTACAGGTTCTTTGCCAGGCCATAAGGTAGTCCCAAGACCTACAATTCGAAATATTGTACATTAAACTTATGCCATTTTGAATACTGAGCAGGATTTATAATACCTTTTTTTATGACCCAGGTATAAACATTGTTAGCAAGTGCCTCTAATGCATATCTCTCGCCGACGTACATAAAACATGAAATTTTAAAAGCTGTAAGACATTGTATCCTAAGCCCTCACTGACTGTAAACCTGGCACTCATTTCCACTCCTTTACAGAAATCTTAACAGACTGCATTTAGCATCGATACATTAATGTATTTATGATAATTAAGTACATTTCCTAACCACAATTTCTCATTACAGTAATGTTTTCAGGCATTTGAATAAAACGATTTATTTACTAATAAATACTATTTTCTAATTTAAAGAAAAATAAATAAATAATAATAATCAAGGGTGGTTGTCTTTAGATTTCCATTAACACAGAAAGTTGTTTAAAAGATTATTAAATGCATTACCGTTTAAAATATGGGGATCAGTAAGATTTTTTTTTTTTTTTTTGTACATTGAGGTCACATTTTTTTCAGGATTCTTTGATGAATAGAAATTAAAACAAAATTAATTGAAACAAATATTTTGTAACAATGTAATAATCTTGACTGTAATTTTTGATTTAATTATATTTTGATTTAATATTAAAGGTGCTGTAGGGAACTTTTGTAAAAAAATATTTTTTACATATTTATTAAACCTGTCATTATGTCCTGACAGTAGAATATGAGACAGATAATTTGTGAAAAAAATCAAGCTCCTCTGGCTCCTCCCAGTGCTCCTATTGCCATTTGCAGAAAGTCATGCGCTCCCGGTAAAAAATAACCAATCAGAGCTGCGGTCCGTAACTTTGTTTGTGTTCAAAATGTAGAAAAATGAACATAATAAGCGAGTACACCATGGATCCATTTTCCAAACCGTGTTTTTAGCTTGTTCTGAATCACTAGGGTACACCTATAATAAGTGTTTATATTCGGACAAATTTAAAATTGCTTCGGGGATACCGCGGTGGAGTAACCCAGTACCTTTGTGATTCTTCATAGACATAAACAGAGAGAAGTAGCTCCGGCTACGATGTTCTTCCGCAAGACGCAAGCAGTTCTGTTTATTAACCGCTAGAGCGTCAAAAGTTCCCTACTGCAGCTTTAATTTAATATTTTATGTAGTGATTTATTTATTTGAATTTCATTAATGTGTGCTTCAGAGAGAAAGAGACCTCAACTTCAACTGTCGTTAATATTTTTTGTTCTAAATCTTTCTTCTATATATTCTACTAGCAGCAGAATTAGGGTCCAGAAGAGCATGCTACTATGTAGTCTATTTTCATCATTGGAGATAGTCTTCACAGTGGGAAAAAGATCATTGTTGATCATTTCACTAAGGCACCACTAGATAGGGCTGAAGCTCCACTATCCTCCATCAATATTTTCTCAAAAGCCAGAAAGCTATCGCTGAAGCTTTGGAAAAGAGCTTCACAAGCCAGCCTTGTGCTGAGAAAAGAAGCAACCCAGCTGCAAAGAGCCTATTGCTATATTTGTGACTCACTTTTTAATTAATGACAATTAGACTTAAATATTAAAATCCCAAACGGTGTCTTCTATACTAAACCTAACCTATTTCTACCTGTTCGACTTTTTCCTTTCTATTATTTTGTTGTGGATTGTGACTTATAGCCTTTATGTCCCCTGAATTGCCCCCAATAGGTTATGTTAAACTTCATATAAGAAGCTTTGATAAAGACGGCAGCTTCAAGGAACATAAATGCAGTACAAGATCTCTGGAGAAGCAGCACATTGCAGACCATGGTCACTATTTCAAAGACCGTTAGCCTGGTTCTATATACCAAACTTTTCTGTGTCTGTCTGCGTCACCCAGGAGGTTTATCAAAGGTCACAGAGACAAAATGTAGCAGTGGGAGAAAGAGTTAAGACCTTGAGACCAGGATGGACATGAATTTACTATAAGGAAGAGAGACTAGATATGAAAAGGGAAACCTGGCAAACAGGCTGGGAGAGAGAGCCAGTGACTTAGCAGTCAAGACTTGTGCTCTTCCGAACCAGAGGAAGGATGGGGTTGTGTCGAGCTGTCACGAAGCGTCTCAGCCAGACCTCAGGTGAATGTAGATGTGTCCTGCTGAAGCCGAGCTTCCGCTTGTCATATCTGGCAGCTCAAATGCCGGCTGGAACACAGAGCTTTTCTTGAACCGCTATGACAAAGGGGTAATGTCTCTGCAGGTCTGTGTTGTGACAGATCTGTTGCTCAATTTTGCAGAAGGCATGGAGTGTGAGAGTGTGTTTTGCTCTAGCCTTCAGGACATCACCTACTGAACAGTGCTTGGACTCGCCTCCAGTTACTGGAGGTTTTGTTTTACTCCTAGAGAGTTTTGATGGATGAAACTGAAGAACCATCTTTTCATTGTGTGGTTTTCAGTAAAAAATGTGCAAGCTAAAATGTGAACCTCTTTTTAACTGTGCTCTTATCCCTGTGGTGAAATTCCTCAGACATTCTGGTTGCGGCTTGTTCTGAACCTCTAAACAAAGTATTGCACTTCTGGAATAAATTCAGCCCAAACAGCTCAGAGTGCAGACTTTGTTGCATTTGTTATTTGGTTCAAGTTAGATAATCTCACATTGACATATCTTTTTTTTTTTTTTTTTTGACTTCGATGCAGCATTTCATTTAGAACTTATGGCTTAAATCTAAACTTTGCTGAAACTTTAGATCTATTTTACTGCTATCTGTATGGCAGTTTTGACCTAAATAATTCATGCTTTAGTAAATCAATCTTAATAACATTATTTAAGTCTCACTTAAATCTCATAATTTCAATTATGACTTTGCATGTTCTAATTTCAACTTTTTATTTCATAGTTGATTTTGTTATGATGAATGCTATAAGGTAAAAAAAAGCATTCTTCTTTTTCTTCTGGTGACCAACATTCTTCATTATTTTCTTTTGGTTCCATTAAAACAAAGTAAGTGTTACAGGTTTAAAACTACATGAGGGTGAGCAAGTGATGACAGAATTTTTATTTTTGAGAGAACTATAACTTTCTTTTTACTTTTTTCTATTTTTATGAAATAATATTCTAAATAAGAAACTGCCAGTAGATGGCAGTATAGGCTAAATGTCATTATACGTAAGTCAATTGAGTCATTCATGCATTTGATTCATTCAAACTGCTGATTCATGTAAACGGCTCTCTTTTTGAATGGGCTATTGAATCATCAGTTCACCAGATTAATTTAAAACATGGATTTACTCTTGCTGCTGGTGTGAAGTAGGCTTTCTGCACAAGTAATCAGACCATCACCATGTATGGAACAAAGGGATTCCCAACTATTCCCAACTTTCCAGACCCCTTTGACATGAAATATTTACTTTCTGAGTATCTCAGAGGAAGTGAATATTTAAATCATTTATCAACACAGTTCAATGTTAACATACAATGTTCTATTTAATTATTGCTTTTAGCAACTCACAAACCCACTGCAGTTCTTACATTAAGCCCAGTTTGGGAAACCCTGGTTTAATTTCATGTTACATTTAAGGGCAAATAACTGCATTTTATAGGCTACATCACACATTGACTTGTTGCCCTGCATCATGTTTGTTAACAGTCAACTCTATGAAATGTAAGATGACATAGGATTGGGTTATTTAAAAGGTTTCTTTGCTTTCATGGCAACTCAAAGTTTCAGCTCCCTCCACAGATTTTCTATTGGCTAGGCCACTCCATGACCTTAATGTGCTGCTTCTTGAGCCTTTCCTTTGTTGCCTTGGTGGTATGTTTTGGGTAATTGTAATCCTTCAAGACTTATCCATGACCCATCTTCAGTGTTCTGGCTGAGGGAAGGAGGTTCTCATCCCAGATTTAACAGTACATGGCCTCGTGCATTTGCCCTTCAATTCGTGAAGTCTTCCTGTACCCTTAGCAGAAAACAGCCCCAAAGCATGATGTTTCCACCTCCGTGCTTGACTGTAGGGATGCTGTTCTTGGGGTCATAGTCAGCATTTCTCTCCCTCCAAACATGAGTCGAGTTAATGCCAAAGAGCTCAATGTTGGTCTTATCTGACCACAGCACTTTCTCCCAAGTCTTCTCTGAATCATTTAGATGTTCAGTGGCTTTATTTTATTTTGATCATTAATAATTATTTTGATTATTATTTACATTGTATTATTTTTAATGAGTGTTAATGGTGCTCAGTATCTTAAGAATCAGTGAACAGTGTAGGTTGAGTAATTTATTTCAAATAATTGTCTGTCTTCTGCACCTGCTAACATACTGTCTAACATACTGTCTGATGCAACCTGTAGAAAAATCCCTCACATGGACTATGACTATTAATGAACCATGGCCCCAGAGAGTTCTGGTTGTTTCTGACCTGTTTTCTACTTGTATGCATTCAAGGACATTACTGCTAGCATGCCAGATAATAGACTGCATAGACAGCATTCAGCACCAGCTGCATAGTCATTAATGGCACCAACTCCTCATTAAAGAGTGCCGTTGTGTCCCAGATGAGAGACATTAGGACAAAAAACACTGTCTTGATCTCCTGAGGAGCTCAAAATGTCTGTCTGTGTGTGTGTGTGTGTGTGTGTACCAACATATATGATATCACTACTTAATGTAACTTAAAGATTTATTTCTGCAGCTTTATTTATTACACTATAAATAAACTATTTGAAAATAAAATGAACTTGATGTTTTATCAATTTAAATATAGACCAGATCAAAATGCTAGATGTGCTTGTTTGCAGGGTTCATGGAATCAAATATTTATGTTTGTTTAAATAAAAAATATGTATTTGTTTCATGCCAATTGTACATTAGAAACTATACATGAGAGAGCCTCTACCTTTCTAATAATAGTCAAACTTTTTTTTTTTTTATTGATAGTATTCTCAGTGCTGTCAAAATAAAAGTCACACTTCTGACACTTAACGGAAAAGCAGAAAAGTTATAACCCAATTCTGATATATATATAAAAAATAATAATAATAAGTGAATGAAAATGAAAATGAATGCAGGACTGCCTTCCTTCACAACATTCTCCATTCACATGTCGCTCTGTGAGAGTTTTTTAAGTATGTCTGGTTACTGTTTGTATCTTGAGAGGCATTTTTGACCTGTGCAGGCTTTATTAGCAGTACAGGATGATTCACAGTCTTCAAACATCAGAAAGGTGATTACAAAGTCCAGGGAAGGACAGGAAAGTCTTTTGTCTCTGCACTCGACTTTATGCCAGTGTGTAATCAATGACGGGCTGACAGCAATTGAGTTACAATCATTCTGTGTTTTCCAGCACAGCTTTGATGCGGCGCACTCTTTGCTGAGACATGTGAGGGAATTGAATTAGCCTTACTTTGTGAGGAAGAGTGGCACCTTAGAGCTCTACCATTCAATAAACTGTTCTCATTTACTTGTTGTGGCTTCTGTTTATCACACTCTCTTTTAACCGGTCTTTTTATTTCACCTTTTGCATTTTCACATTTTCATTCAGGATGAGACCAGGGGGAGGCAATAAAGTGCAGCCACATTTGTTGATTAATATAAAGAAGCTGTGGACTAGTTTGTCATCAGTTATTAGGTGCAAGTCATCATCATTTTATCAGGGTCTCCAGGTGCCACATGCTATCACATGCTGCTGACCAAATCCCATTGTGTTGGTTCTTTTGAAATTCATCATGTCTTGATACATCTATAATGTCATTGTCAGGTTTGAACTTGGTGGTCCAGTGTATTGAATGAACGATGAAAGAAGGAATGAGTGTGATAATCTAGACAGTCATGGCTCACTAGGTAAGATTTATGTGCAGAACGATCTCATATTTGGCTCACCATCTTAATGGATAAATAATTTCATGTGTTGAAAGTCACCTTGTCGACACGGTATTACCTCAGAGACGACCTATTTACATTTCTGCAGAAGTGCTATGGTAAAATGAGTCAATTAAACTGAGTTTAAAAAAACTTTTTGCACAATTTACAATTGTTTTTTTACCTTCACAACATACACAAAGTTAAGATTATCTCTAGATGATAAATGCAACAAATTTAACCCAAATTACACAATATAAATATTGTATAAGACTTTTTACTAATGGGTTACATTATTAGGAATGAAATGCACACAGTGGGCTGGTTTAAAGTAGCTGGGTAGGGTTTGGGAAAGGCAGCGTGGTCCTGTGGAAATAATGAAGATCAATAGGAGTTAGGACAGAAGGGGGCTGTGATCATCCAGGAACTGTCTCCCAGTCGCAGGCCAAGGCGTTATCGATCCCACCTGCACTGGCAGTATCAGATAAAAGGGCTTCTGGCTTCAGCCACCAGGATTATTTATATATATATATATATATAAGAAGGGTGCTAAGCACTGGATAAAAGCATCTCTTCCCTCTCTTCTAAAAGAACCCCAAGATGTCTAAGGGAAACAAATAGCACACTGGTAACAGCCTGTGAAAGACTGTGATCTTTTAAAATGTTTTGATATGAAGTGTCTTTGTTTTTGTACTTAAGGGAGCAAGATGTATTTAGCAAGCTCACACTTAAAAGATTAATTTCATTCACAAGTTCTCTCTTGATGCTAAATGTTAAATTTGATCCATTTGTTCTTCATCCCATAAACAGTTAACACTGAGAACCCGTTGCCCGTTGATTGCTGATCTCTCTCTTGAGGTTTCAAGCCATGGATGAGTGGAGCTTGTCTTTAAAGCCTGAAAAGACTGCTTAGTGCTTACCATGTGGATTGATTAGCTTAGACAGAAGCCCATGGTCTGGATCTTGAGGCGCCTTCTTCATGACTGGGGAGACTGAAGGCTGAGAAAGGCACAGTCCTTACGGCTGCTTTCCAGTTCAATGTTTACAAGTTGGTTGGAAGTGATTATCTTGAAGCATTGTATAGAGGGCAAGAAATATCAAATATTGTGTGTGTCTAAAATTTCTTTAAGGAGTTGACAGTACAGTTTATGTAACCTTTTCATTTATTTATTAATTTTTGGTCACAGTTTTCCATCCTTCCAAGTCATCAAAAGCAAGGAGTTCAGAGCAGAGACCTCAAGAAGGTATAGGACTTCAAGGTAGTTTCCATTAATTAGCAAGTTATTTCACTCAAGTTTCTTATAGTTGTTTTTATGAGAACTTTCACTTATCTGTTCTTTGCCATGCAGTTCCAACATTGTTTGTTGTGAGGGACAAGCAATCACAAGAAATTCAGCTTTCAGTAGTTGCAGACCTGAAAAAAAAAAAAAAAAACAAAAAAAAAAACAAGGCAACTTTTTTACATACTCATAATTGTAATAATATATGATATATTGTCTTTTTATTTAATTGCTTTGCTTTCATAGATGACTTAATGTTTTTGCATTTGTTTCCCTACAGCCACATATATTGGAAGCCCTCAAACTTTTTGTTTCAGTAACAAAAAACTCTGTCTCGCCAAACTTTTTATTTATTTATTTATGGAAAGCATGTAACTCAAATATGGCGGTGTGTGGCACCACAAAACCAACTGTAATGCTTAGTTCTCCTATGCTAATGCCTTGGAGCATTAAAGCACCTCTGGAGCTGCTTGTTCCTCTGGTTAACAGACCTGGTTCAGATCATTAGCCTGTGGATCCTAGGCATCCTTGGTGCTATGTTTGCCTTACAGGTGTTTCTTGAGATTTGCTACCCTGTTCTTAGTGGTTCATGCTGTAGGGGTTTCTCCCCACAGGACAAACTGTGAACATATTCCTGTTAAGTTCCCTGAGAAGTTCACAGTAATGATATACGCGTGTAATGATTTACTCAAAGTAGGGGGAGCTGATATTTTCTTGTTGTTGCTTGTTTTGAGGCAATGCAGAAGATGTCTGGATGAAGAGGGAAATTGTCAGAATCTGGTCTGAAAATAAAACACTCAGCTATCGAAATTAAATTTTATATTAACAATATTACATTTTTAAATGTAATGATTTACATAAAGAGGACTCAAATGTTAGCATAATCAAACCAGTCTCTTCTTTAAGATCATATATAAAGGAACATCCTTTTCAGTCGTCCTGTTCCCACTCCGTTCAGCTGTTGTAAAAACTCTGCTGTAATTTTCCGTGATTATTTCAAGGCAGTTTAAAAGAACTGATGTTTCTTTTAAACCAGCGTGATACAGTGAAATTACACAACCAAAACGTCAATAACACTCCATGTATTTTCACTTTATGTTATTCTTCATTTCAATTAGAGTTTGTAAGAATCCATCTTCTAAGGGTGATGTGTGTATTTTTATATTTAATTTTTTTGATGATAAAATACTTTATCCTATTTTAGCTTAATATTATTTAAGAATATTTCTCTGGTTTATATTAATCCTGCTATCAGGACATGCATACATGTAAGTGATTGCAATTATGACCAGTGGGAAAATATAGAGCCCCCAATTTTTTTTTTTTTTTTTCTTTAGTGATTTAGTCCCAGATTTCAAAGTATTGTTACATTAAGTAACAATGTAAAATTTATGTAAAATTGAAAAGGAATATGCATTTATACTGGTGTTATTGTTTTATATATTAATATATTTAAACATGTAATTCATTCCTATCTTACTGAACCAAACATTTGAACATTAAAAGGCATGCAGTTTGTTCCATTGGCTCCAATAAGTAAAACGTGCACTCACTTAAAGTGTTCATATGATATGATTTCAAGTTTTTCTTTCTCTTTGGAGTTTTACAAGCTGACCAAACTCAAAGAGATATTCTTTATAAAAGTTAAGATTCATCCATGCCCTCCTCATTTAAACATGTCTACTTCATGATGTGGGAAGATTTGCATAACACCTTTCTAAAAGTTCACACAAAGAAAGAATGCTGAACTTTTATTCTAGCTGTAGTATTGTTGCTGCAGAGACGGTCATGTTGTGGAGACACTGTATGTTTCCTTGTTCGGCCTTCAAAAAAGGACACAACTAGAAATCAGTGGATAAGCTGTCTTTACAACACTGTTTCGAAACAGTTTAACCCGAATATCCAGGTGTGTGTGCGACACATTTTATGGAGGACGAGCACTGTTTCCTGGTGAGAGTACAATGCCGGTGTTCTGACAAATAATGCTGACTCACAGTCTAGAAGTACATTTTCATATGTAAAGGTTTTGCCACTGACGATTCAAATGCAAGTTTTGAGCAGTGTAGAGTAGCGCTTGTGGTTTGTCATTTCTCTAATCACATTTAAATGCAGACATGGTTTTCTGTTTACTCGGCATGATGCAAGACAACACGTAAAAAGACAGTGTGAGTCATTATAATCAGCAATTATGTCCCCACTGGATGCAACAGATGCCTCGTTTGTAATGGGTTTTATTGGTTTTTACAAAAAATAATGTAATTTTTTAGCAACATCACATGACCCCTTTTACTGGAACAAATTAAAGCCATTCATAGGTCTAGTATTCTTCTAAAAAGTATAAACAGTGTGACATCCATAGGATGGCACTGGTAGTGTAGAAATTACATGCATCAGCTTTAAAACTGTACTTTTTTTTAATGTAAAGGTCCCTTTTTTCACCATTATTAGCTCTAATGCCACTAACTCTTTGTATTCATCAAGATTATTTCTAAGAGAAAAAAGGGAGGCCTAGTATGGTTTCCCATATTCGGAATTTGTCCTCTGCATTTATCCCATACAAGAGCACACACACACAGCAGTGAGAGGAGCCATACTTTAATCCAATGCGACTGCCGTATCAGTGTGTAATCATTCTCTGCTCCGTTTGTCTTCAAGAGAGTAGTCCAAAGATCTGGTTGCTCTACTGGCTGGTTTGATACTGTTCTCATCTGACTTGTTTTTGAAGAGAGAGGCTGCTGAATGGCAAATGCACTTCAGGGGCAGAATTATCAGTGCTGGCAGCCTCTGTGCCTGGAAGTTAAGAGTTGTTTAGCTTGTACACCACTTTCTTTTCTAACTCACTGTGAGAAGCAGAGAAGATGGAGAATTTGTGGGCATAGATGAGCAGAGGTGTCTAAACCACAGCCCCCATCTCACTGCTTAAACATCTTCCCCTCGGGGGGAGAGGATTTACAGCCTTGATATGCAGCTTGGATGAGAATAGACAAGGCACTTAGCATTGCGGTGTATCTGGTGTTGTAAGAACCAAAACTGCCATATATACTCAAATGTCATATGTGACTCATGTGCTCCCAGGCACTGTCGAGAGTCATTAAAGCCCCTAATCTGTTTAGCCTAAAGAGACATTAATGTCAAAAATGCCTGTAATCCAGCAGCAAGAAAAGCTAAAAAGAAAACGGGAAAAGAAAGGAAGACCTGCATAATAAAATAAAGTTTTAAATCGTGGTGGTTTCATGGACATGATTATCCTTCGTCTTGTCTGTTGCACCAAATGACTGTGACACAGCTTGATATCTGCTGCTGCCCGACAATCAGGATGGTACACGCAGGACCACGACACATCATGCATTTTTATACTCTTCTTCGGCCCTTCTCTAACTAGGTGTCACGGATGTTGGGCATGGTAACCTTTCTTTATATTGTTTCTAAGGCTTGAAAATGGGTTTTATTCTGGGTTGAAGATGAGATAAGCAAGGAGTCTCACTAGCGAGAGTCAGAGGTGGGTTATTATAATGGAAGAGATTCGCATTTCTTGCCTCTATCCTTTTTGTCTCCTCCATCTGTGGCTCTCCATTTCTCTCACTCCAAATCTCGTTACCTACACCATATCTTTTCCCTTTGCAGTTTTCATGTTTCACAAAATCCCATTCTCTCATGGCCTCTCTCCCCGTTCCCTTGTCTATCCTCAGCTATCTTTTCAGCCAAATGTCCTCGAGTCCTCCTCTCCTAGTGTCTCTGATGTCCAGGCCCCCTTACGCCTCTCCTCGTCCGCGGTCTATTGGTAGCATGAGGCGTCAGAGCCCTTCGGGGACGGCATTTTCAAAAGTGGCATCTCAGGAAACCACGCAAACATCCACGCACAGGTCTTGGAATAGCAATCTCTCTTTTCAAAACGAGGATACGGCTTCATTTCACACTTCCCAAACCGTTTTCCTCCTCTCCTCATGTGAGTATCTTTGAATATCTATCCCCAAATCACTTCTCGCATTCATCGAGCATGATTTCTCAGCCGTTCCCTGGAATGATGAGTCTCCAACATACCTGCAAGATGGCAATCGCAGAGCGTGCATCATTTCGCAGAGTCGATTTCTCATGAATTTTCATGTCTGTCTCCACTTACCTGTGTTTCCCTCCTCCATGGTCAGCCCTAAGGGATGTAGGCTTGTTCTCATAAATCCAGCTGTGGATAAATATGGAAACAGCTGTTAAGCAGGGATGACACTTTTGCTCCAAGTGCCCCCTACTGCCACACTGGCCTCTCATAAATCCACCAGTCCTGAGATCTTTGGATCCACTCGATAAGAAGCAGAAAACATGCAATTACATGGCAGCAGGGTCTTATTCGGATCTCAGCTCTCCCTTGCCTCAATTCATCTTAATTGCTGGCCCTCACAAATTTATATCCACCCCCTCTCATTTCCACTCTTGAGACATTTGATGGTTCGCCTGTGAAATCTCCTTGCATGCAGAAAATACTGGCAAAAATCTGCAGAAAACACAGGTGTCAAGGTGCAGTTTGCCAAAAATGTAAATTAAGTAATTGTTTACTTGCAAACTTGTACTTGTAAACTCATGTTCCACAGAAAAAAAAGTAAATAATAATAACAAAAACTTTGTTTGAAAACTTTGTTAAAAAAATTGTTTGAAAGGGTCAGTAAATTGTTGATTTTTGTTCCTTTAGCATGTATTTAGGGCATAATGGATAATTTTCATTAAACATCATCTGATTGCCCTATATATCTGTATTATGATTTGAAATGCTACATGCCACTGCAATTGTCTTGTGTGATACCCTATATTACAGGGCAGTGAAAAAGTGATGTCATTTAAGGTAAAGCTCAAAAACATAATGACCACAAATGACTAGCGAAAAATGCTCAGAAACGTTTATGTTTCAAAAATATTCTCTGGCTAAATTACAGCATAAGGATATAACTAAAGCAAAGAATGACATCGAACTGGTCAGCCCCGAGAATAGACAAGGCACATCATTCCTAAAGCCATGTACAAGGAAAGTTTTTACAAGTTCATCGGGGGCAAAAGTGTCATTGTTTTAATTACCTTCGCAGGCTTCCTGTGAAACTAATTAATCATGTGACCCTTTTAAAGGCCCTCTTAATTGCATGGCTCAGAAATGGTTTTCATTATGAACTAAATGATTTCCCATTTTCAGACACATTTTTTAAGATGTTATTTAACAGCATAGTGTTTTGAGAAACAATATGTATTGGTGGAGTAATTTTTGTGCAACTGTGCTAATTTGATGTTAGATGCATAGTGTTTTTTTATGCTGTCAGTCTATTAAAATAGTAATTATGAGTCTTTTTTTTTTTTGCAACTAATTTGCTAATTTTTTTAAGAAAAGAAAACTAAATAATATGTGCCAATAATTTTTTTAACTTTTTTCTTTTTTTATACAGTACAGACCAAAAGTTTGGACACACCTTCTCATTCCCCGAGAGATGCTTAGCACTTGTTGGCCCTTTTGCCTTCTGTCTGTGGTCCAGCTCACCCCTAAACCATCTCGATTGGGTTCAGGTCCGGTGACTGTGGAGGCCAGGTCATCTGGCGCAGCACCCCATCACTCTCCTTCTTGATCAAATAGCCCTTGATGCCTTCAGTGTGACTCTACAATCTTCATAGTCATGAAAATAAAGAAAACTCTTTGAATGAGAAGGTGTGTTCAAACTTTTGGTCTGTACTGTGTGTGTTATATATATATATATATATATATATATATATATATATATATAATCTCACAATACATATTTTCCTCATAGATGTGTACAAATATGGACCATGCATGTTCTCATATAGTACATATGTTCCCATTTTAAGGGAAGTCGTGGCCTAATGGTTAGAGAGTCGGACTCCCAATCGAAAGGTTGTGAGTTCGAGTCTCGGGCCGGCAGGAATTGTGGGTGGGGGGAGTGCATGTACAGTTCTCTCTCCACCCTCAATAGCATGACTGAGGTGCCCTTGAGCAAGGCATCAAACCCCCAACTGCTCCCCGGGCGCCGCAGCATAAATGGCTGCCCACTGCTCCGGGTGTGTGCTCACAGTGTGTGTGTGTGTGTGTGTTCACTGCTCTGTGTGTGTGCACTTCGGATGGGTTAAATCTAGAACACACATTCTGAGTATGGGTCACCATACTTGGCTGAATGTCACTTCACATATGTTCAGATGTATTTATACACACAGTTTTATCAAATGTACATCTATAAATTGTACATGTATAAGTAAGTACATTGTTATAAAATAATTAATTATTAATCTTTATTAATCAATGTATTGTAATATATTAACAAAAAATATGTTGCATATAGGTTGTTAGTAGAAAGGTTGTAGGTGTTCTTATGCTCACAAAAACAAGTCCTTCTAAATTCATGTTTTTGTTATCTGCGCTTTCTTTCATTTCTTTCCATAGTCTGCTTTGTGTACAGTGCTGAATCATTTTTTTTTAAATGAGTTAAAATACAGATGCTATTTGTGTTTTCCTTGCAAATCTAGATATTTAAATTGGTTTCAACAGCGAACACACTCTTACTCATTCTTCATGTCACTGTTTCTCCTAAGAACGTGTCTGAGAATCGGTGATGGTCAGGGAAGACAGTGACTCAGAGTTCATTATCTGAGTTGGTCGTGTGGCTTGTGTCGTGTTGAATGCGAATAAGTGCTCATGTGTTTTTCTGAGTGTATGTGCGTCTGTGTCAACGTCTCTCTGCACTGACTAAACCTCAGGCTCGGTGAAAAGCACAGCCTTTTTTGACACCCACGTCTTCCACCCCTTCTCCATCTGTCTCTGTTGCCATGATACGATACTGATGTGAGTTTCTGCTGCCTCTCCAGAAGCTTTCAACCCCTCACCTCTCCCACTGTCATTCTCTTTCCCTCTCACTATCATTTCAAATTAATTCTATTCAATATTAAGAGAAGATTACATTTTATTCAATTTATTTAATCACGGCCATCTTTTCTTTGCCATAATTTATGGTTGTCAATGCATTTGTGCTTGTGAAATGTTAATTTTAGGATGCTTTAATCATAATTATTAAATTTAGAACTAACAACAAGCACAATCATAGAAAATAAGCATTTGTAATGAAAAACAGCTCCAAGCACACTGAAATATAGAAAATACAAATGCATACTAAGAGAACATTCAGAAGTGCAATAAAAAGACAGTATCAAGTTAATAAAAAAATGAAATGATTGCCATTACTTTTGGATGTACGTTCACTGTGCTATCAAGGTTTTTGATACCTAAAAATTCCACTCCGCCACACCGATTTCCAATAAGCTTGATTCTCTTATGAATAGTTTGAAGACAATAAAAGATGTATGAATTTCATAAACCATTAAAAAGGTATGCATACCATTTAAGAATTTTGAAATCAGTTCTGACAGACACGGCTGGATGGTCAGAACGAGTAGTTTCATCAAATTAGAAGTAAAAATGGCTGTTTTTCTGGGCTCTGTTTATGATCTAGCACAGACTGAGAGTAAAAATTCATAAAAAGTGCATTTCAGTAATGATATTTAGTATAGTATCGCTAATGTTGCCTGGAAAGCTTTTGGACTTGCAGTGCTGGCTTCTTATTTATACTTATGTTTAGACAGTTAAGTTGAACTACTGAATGTACTCAAGGACATATTGATGACATTATGCATTACTCTTAATGCATACAAAGTCCAGAGAGGTGACCCCCCCCCCCCCCCCGACAAAGCACAGGCTATATAGCATATAAACAAAAGTAATTTTCCACAAATGAAAGCATTTTCAGTAATGACTGTTGTGTGAAGTCTTTCATTGTTGTTTTTTTGTTTCTTTCCGTAAAAGTTTTATATATTTTCTAAGTGTTCAGTGAAATGTGCTGTGAATTTCAACTGTGTTAGTGGCATTTTGCCCTTCTTCAGTCTTTCACAAACACTCAAACCAAGTAAATTCAGTTCTATTCGTCCTGTCTGATGCAACGGCCAAAAAGACATGCAGTCAGCTCAGGCGGCGAGTGCTTTGTGGGTCCGAGACTGTAGCTTTTGCTATCACATGTCAACGTTACTGACTAAAGGATTTTGACATCCTGTGTTGGGGAGAATGCTTGCTCAAATACTAAAGCAGGTGGGGAGCTCTCAAACGTCACATTGAATAAACCCGTCCCAAAACAATTTATAAAAAAGGGGAAAAAAAAGAAAACTAACTGTGTAAGGATGACTATTTTGTACCTTGTTTTTGCTACATCATATATTTAGAGTATTAATGATACTGATGAAAGCTTTGCCAGATGCACCTCGGTTTATTTTTAAGCAGACTCTTCATTTTTTTTGTTTCTTAATGTCTATCTTTCTTAATGTCCGTTCTAAAATGTGTGCAGAGCAGTACTTACTGGTCATCATATTATGAAAACTGCCTGGACTGTTGAAAGTGCAGAATGCAGATAGTGTTAAGCAGAGAATTTAAAGCTTGAGGAAATAGATAAAGTTTGTTGTGACTGTGCTGTGCTTTTAAATGAAAATAGATAATGAGAAAAGATATCAGTTTAGAATTGGTTAGAATTCTAAAAAAAAAAAAAAGTTTTTAGGCACTTGGAGCATTTGGTGCTGACAGAGTCTGTTTGATGTCAACCTTAAGAGCCCCATTGCTTCAAGAAATTCATTCTCCATCTCCAAGCAATAATTATGATCCTTTTGACTTGTGCATATACTGGACATGTTATAAAAATATAATGAATGCTATTATCATAGCTTTAAATTATTACAGTTCTCTTTTTAACCATAACTATTGATACTGGTTGGAAAACACGGCCCATTAAGTATCTGAAGCAGTTTGAGAAATGAATAATTGGTTATTGTATAACTGCTGTTAGTTTGGTTGTCTGAGATATTTGACTGGTCAGAAATAGGAAAGAGTGTTGTATTGTTGAGAAGTTCTGCTGCAGAGTTCTGCCTCTGTATTGAGTTTTTATATGTATGCACAGTATGTTCCACTCAAAATGTCATTCATACAACCTGATAAAACTTACATGTATTTGTTTTCTTAACTTTAAAAGTACACCGCCATTCAAAAGTTTGTGTAAGTAAGAATTTTTTTAAGAAGTATACATTAAATTGATCAAAAGTAACAGTAAAGACATTTATTATATTTATTTTCAAATAAATGCTATACTTTTGAACTTTTGATTCACCAAAAATAATAAATAAATAAAGGTAGACAAATTGAATGTTTAACAGTTAATTGCATGTTATATTTAATATGTTAACCTTTTGACCTCCCTATTTTTATTATATTATATTTTATTATATTATATATTATTCATACTTTTTTATTTTTAAATGTTCAGTTTTTATTTTAAAATTTGTATTTTAAAGTAATTTCTGTTTTACAGGTTTAACAAAGCAAAACTGAAATGGAAATGGCTTTGAAACCCCTGGAGTTGTTGTGAAGGGGTCTTATCTATGACTCATGTGAACTCTGCTACAGTTAACAATTGGTGTGAAAGCAAATTTCAGAACAGCTGTTGATGACGTCTTTGCATGCTCCCCGTTACACTTATTATAGCACAATGCATTTCTTACATCTGCTTGTCTCCAAATACATTGCCTATGAGCCAGTCACAGTCTCTGCACCTGTTCCAGTAAATGTACTTAAGACAAACTCAAGCATCTTTCTGAGCATGTAGAGTTTTGGTGGTGAATCCGAAGGGAAAAACTTCAGTAACTTCTCTTCAAATCATAACCTAGATATAGTAGTAAACAGCTGTTGCTTATGTTAATTGTACAATCATACTGCAGTATGAACCCAAAAGTACAATAAAAGAGCTCTTTTGGTGATGGCGGGTTGAACTCCAGGTTTGGACCAAAAATAAAGTGATGCAAGTGCTAAAAGTTTCAGTTCATGAGGAGCACTTGATTAATCTATGTTTACTCATCAAGGGCAATGTCAAGTTTAAGCTGATTTTTGGGTTGTATTGATTGCACAAACATATCCTAGCTTTACCTCATTGACAAGTGAATCATCAAAGAGAAAAAAGTGGAAGCGATTCTCCCTCCCCAAACTGCAAGTAAGTCACAGAGGGCCTGCAATAACAAGTGGAGGTTGCTCAACGTGGCGTGAAATGACTTTATTGCATTTTCACATTAAAAGCACCGATAGAGTTCTAATAAAGGCCTGTGGAGCCGGGGGGAGAATCGTTCAGGGGCTAGTCAAGCACAAGGGAAAAAACGTTACACACTATCAAAAGGGCAACAAATTAAACGAGGCAGCCCTATTTCCTGCCTTAAAAATATACATGGCTGCAGCAACGAGGAAAATGTTACATAATCAAAAATTCTCCATGACATATGATCAAGATAAATTGCTCACACAGACATGGCACATTTGTGACTCTACTGTACATTATGTGTTCAGCAGCTGTTCAAATGCTCTTTTCTTGACTAGTTATGGATATCCATGTGATTACATACCAGTGATAGTTCATAACTGCTTTTTAACTTTAGAAAGATTGCAACTATTAGGTTTCTCATTTTACTAATCATACTAATTCTTTACAAAATGAATGGCTAATTTATCAAAAAAAAAAAAAAAAAAAAAAAAAATCCTTTATAGAGATAACTAGTGTATAATGATCAGTGTAACACTGGTAATAACTTAATGTACTGTGTGCTCGTCCTAGTCTGTATAGCTGCAATTTAATCTAAAATGAGAATGACAGTTTTTAAAGAAGCTATTTTTATTTGGTTGAGCAAAAATGCCTCGTTCTCAGTAATTAATGTTTTAGTCTGACTATTAACAGTTTATGAGGCAAATTCAGCATTCTACTATTCCAGTTATCTCTTGTCTAGCTTTAGTTTAATCTTTCTAGTTTCATCCCATGCCTCAACTTTCTCCCTGTCTTAGTTTTACCTCTCTAGTCTCGCCCCTATTGAAGATTGTCTGCCCCTTGATTGATCATCGCCTGTATACGGATGAACTACCCAATTGGATATTGTTTGTAGATCGCTGATCCACGCCTGCCTAGGCATCACTCTTTGTCTTGTATCCTCTGTTCCTGTTTGCCGGTGTCTGATCTTATTCTGTCTTACCATGTGGTCTAATAAAGCGTTTACTTTTGGATCCGCATGTTTCCTGTTCTATTGGCCCTGTAACAGTGAGAATGTTTTGTGTATTGATTGACAAGCCATTTATTTTTCTTCTATATAGGCTTGTAAGAAATGTAGTTTTGCAACTTTAGACTGAGCAATTATCCATGCTCTCCCCATAATTTAAATCCAGTGTTTATTGGATATGCTTTTTTGTTTAGATTTTTACATTTTTTGCCTTTTACTTAATTTTGGTCTGTTGCGCTTTGTTATTATGTGCTAGAAAGCTTTATGTTTGCTTAATCAAGATTAGCCAACCATTCACAGTATTTGTGTACTACAAAAAAGTTTAGAACTAATAATTACACTGTTTCAGAGTAAAAACAATTGCTTTAAGGCTTGATTTACTCCAGTATTAGACATATGCAAATTTGCTTCACTTTAGAGACAAAAGAGGCTTTGATGGGGCCATTGTACATGATACAGACCTTATTACCCTAGACTTTTGTCTGTTGTCTTGTTTCTACATCTACATGTATCCTCAGACAAAAAAAAATAAAAATAATAATAAATAAATTAAATAAATAAAAAACCAACAAACACCAATAACATCTGACAATGAATGTCTTGTCTGGTTAAATATTTTAGACCTTTGAAAGGTCTAGGTAGTGAGTAGTAATTCCCACTGGCATCTTGTGTCAGCAAATAACCTGAATGCTGAGTAACAAAGCTGAGTCATTTTCCCTCATCCACCCTCAGCCGTCTCCTCAGTCCTTCTGGAGGAATACCACACTCATTTCCTGTGCACAGTTGACTTGTAAGTTTGCCTTAACTTTCAGTCAGGATGTTGGCCCACAAACTGACAGTTATTGGCCAGAAATGTGACAAGTTTTATTTGAATTTCAGTAAAATGTCTGACCTGCCAAATGTCTTTTTCGAAAAATGATACCTCTTCGATGCTGTGTAGCAGTCACTCAAACCACTGGCATCCCTGACTTTTTAAACATATACTTATTCTCCTACTGCAGTTGGACATATAACACATCCATTTTACCGAAACCACAGTTATTTTTGGAGACAGCATATAAAATTTGTTTAGAATAATTGGAATCAGAAATTTTCTTTTGTGTGTATTTCATATAGATTTGTGCTGGTTTTTAGAACAAACTAAAATGTAATTGTTTCAAGAAAAAAGCCAGTATTTAAAATGAATGCTTTGAGTAAGTGGTTTGATTTTTATTTAAAACAGCACCTTCATAGATTGGAACATAGATTGGAAAGTACTGTTCTATCTTTATTATTGTAATAACCAAAAACCAATCAAAAGAACCCCCTTTTTTTTTCAAACATGACTTTTTGTGCAATAAACTTTTTTTTTTACATTATAAGTGAACCTCAAGAAACATCTTACCAGTATAAAGTACAAATTGCCTATCAACCTGTACAAGTAATGTAGTTAGTGTATTTTTACCTGCCGTTGTGTTGACCCATGAACACATTTTTTTTTTTTTTTTTTTTTTACACAACTTTGTATGTGTAACATTTACAATCAAAGGTTATACTGTAGCAGTAGAAATCTTACAAGATGCTAATGGGGTTGTGTGCTGTTGCTTATTTATTATTATAATTTTTTTCACATCAGCTAGGTACTTGCATATTGACGCTTGTTATTTAATGAAGCTATTAATATACAGCTCAGGATGCATATCACATTCGGAATCCTGCAATTGTGTAATTTAAAGTGAAGTTACCATTATTGGGTCTGATTATTATATGTACATATCAGGAGCAAACAACAAGATGTTTTACACTAATTGAATATGTGTTCATTTTCTGTTCCTTGTTTCAAAATAACAGTCTTCTACTTATAATATTTACTTGCCTAACTTTATTGTTAAAGTCTTGATTAGGGGTTTATTGTGTACACAATCCTAAAATGTACTCTTAATTTACAAGAAGGTAATTAAACTCGTGTTTGTTTTTCTGTGTGTGTTGAGGCATTATTGCTTACGTGACAATCCATTACATTACAGCCATAAATTCAACAAGCAAGTTCATTTAAAACGTATTTGTTTAATATTGCATAAGACCAGAAACCAGTTGCAACAAAGCCTTAATTTTAAGAAAGCTATTAGTGATAATGCCCGTTCAGTTATAAACAAGGGGAAGTCGTGGCCTAATGGTTAGAGAGTTGGACTCCCAATCAAAAGGTTGTGAGTTCAAGTCTCGGGCCGGCAGGAATTGTGGGTGGGGGGAATGCATATACAGTGCTCTCTCCACCTTCAATACCACGACTTAGGTTCCTTGAGCAAGGCATCGAACTCCTCAGGCGCTGCAGCATAAATGGCTGCCCACTGCTCCGGGTGTGTATTCACAGTGTGTGTGTGTGTGTTCACTGCTCTGTGTGTGTGCACTTTGGATGGGTTAAATGCAGAGCACAAATTCTGAGTATGGGTCACCATACTTGGCTGAATGGCAGTTCACTTTCAATTTTTTTTTTTTTTTTTTTACTAAAGGGGTTTGTTGTGACTGGGCACCAAGCCACATTTTTATTAGATTTTTTCTTCCAAATATCAGGGCGGAAACAAGCAGATCAGTGGGTCAGAGAGAAATTGCAGTCATGAAGTCAGGGTCATTTGTGAAATAGGGTTCAGTCAGTCTGAGGCACTGTTTGTTATGTGAGTATCAAAGCTTGATAACAGATTGTCCGCTTTGTGTTCTTTAAAACACTTTATTTCTTTGTCGTACATGAATGTCACAATCAGCAGAAATTCAGATGAAAACTGTTCTGATTTCACTACACAAACAGCTTAGAAATGAAACCCAAATTAAACACTGGACAGTGGCTGATGAGTTGAGAATACTTACAGGCCATCAATATGTTCCAAATTGGCCATGTATGCTACCCTTTGTATATATATATTATATATATATTCCCCTCACAATAACGGATGAAACGGTGCCTTTCGAGCTCTGCGCTGTTAACTGCCATGTTGTCTGTGTGCGGCTGTAAGGAAAGCGGGGGGGAGGGCGAGCCCACTCTGAACTATGGAAGCCTAAGGGGAGAGCCGGTGGGGGAAGTTAAAGAGAAAACCGATTTTCATTAAAAACAAATCGCCCTTAACGTCAAATTCAAGTTAATCGATAAAATCTATTTATCGCCCTAATATATACATACATACATATACTGGCCAACTGGAGACTGCCAAAGCCATTTACTCTCATATGGCATTTGGGTGTGAAGTTTGGACAAATAATGGTTGTGAAAATTTTATGTGCATTAGTCTGAGAGAATTCATTACGGTGTTCAAGTATTTGACAAAGATCTTTATCAAAGTCTTATTCTATAAAAAGAAAAGACTGAGCCAAATTGGGGAGTTGGGTTGATTCTTGAAGATAATCTGTAATTTAGAGGACAGCTTCAGACTCAGACTGGTGTGAGCGCTGGCAGAAATAAAGATTCTCTGTGTCTATCAATGTTCGTCCTGATGGCCTGTTATTGAGGCACAGAGTGTGAAATTATATCCTGTTCTTTCTCTCCCTTGCAGGCACTCAAACACATTCATATACACTCACATACCAACACACAGACCAATACACACATTCACAATAACAGTCAGGTTGTCTTGATTGTTGGTGTGAAAAGCAGCGTGTGTTTTTCACAAAAGAGAACGGAAAGGAAGTCCCTTGAGAACCCGCTGCAATCATCAGAGGCCTGCTCCCTGCATGCTTCCCTGCCCTAGTGCCATTCAACATCTGTCTGTCAGTTAATTCACTGCGTCTTTTTCCGCTTTTCCTTTCTATATCCTCCTGAGAACCAAGGAAAATATTTTTTTTCCTAATAATATTTTTTTGTGATTCCATACCTGTTTAGGGTTAAAAAAACATCCTACAATTTAGACATTTTTATTTTTATTTTTTATTTTTGTTTTACAGCATGTCCACTGTAGTGGACAACAGGATCATTTGAGTACGAAAACAAACACATTTGGTAGATACAAACTTTAGCAGATTATAAAGTTTTTTAACTAAGAATTCATACATTTTGGGCTGTAAATTGACTATTATCCAAGAATACAGACATTTTGATTATACAATAGACACATTTATCATTCTTGAATCCTTTTCCTTACATTTTGCAAGTATATCTTTACTATTAAAGCTTAACACTTTGTTATGTCCGTATCCTTTTATTATAGGGTAAAATCTTTGTTTCCTCTGTTATAGCCAGGTCAATGACAATCTTGAGGGAGTTTCTTATCCTGAAGAATCTATCCCTAGACATTTTGCTACTTATGACTGGCACTTTAGTTCTTTTGGCCCAAAACATTTTAATTCTGGGATAGCCAAGGCTGGCCTTGTGAACTGAAATGCCAAAGACTTAAATTTTTTGAGGCGAAGTGTTCATACACACTCCTTTGCTTTGCAGCTATCTTTGATTTGTGTATGTTGCCAAATCTTCAAAGACCTTGTTGTCAATGTACTGTGAAAAATATTCAACTGGACTCCAGTCTGCACGTGTTGTAGGGTCATCTTGACACACAGGAAGCCCAGGTAACACAGGTGCAAATCTGATATGAAGGAAAAAAAGAATAATAAATTATAAATAATAAATAATAACAGATATTAAATACTATAAGCACGATATACAGATAGGTGTACTATGAACATACTATACAGATGGGCTATGTAAAAGTGTTTGTACACTATAGGCAGAACTATGAACATAATTTACAGTATGCACTTTATTGACAGTATTCTTCATCACTGTCTTCTCTCACTGGTTGAAACTCATCCTCATCTCTCTCGTCATCTGACAACTCTAAATCTGAATCTCCCTCGACTATTTTGTAAAGAATTCTTTCTGCTTCAGTTCTGTTTCCTATAACAATGTGGAGTCATTATTTACATGAAGATAGTCCTGATGTCCACTATAATTGACATTCATAAAATGGCAAATTTTTGAAAAGATAAATAATGTATTTGCTATCAGAACTAAATATATGATTCCTAACACCTTAATGAACAAGAAAATATATGATTATCATAGTAACAAAACCATAGACAAACAATATTTTACTCACCTTTTATCTTTCCATAAAATGTGCTTGTTCCTATGCCGTCCATTTTGGATTGAAAGATTGAGGGGGTTCCCGGCCTCCCAGCCAATCAAATAACATATCACTGAAAAGCCCAGGATGTCCTCTGTACAGTACAGCAGGAATTAAGAGACTTGCACAAAAGATTCCAAGGAGAGGGATGAAACTCAAATGTCCACTACAGTGGACATAAGTCAATGGGCTAGGTCTCAGGAGGATATACTTGCTTGCTTAATCTACAGTATGGCATGGGTATATAAACCATATTTCATGCGCTTTGTATCTTGACAAACTCAAGCAAGGGAAAGTTTGATACCACTTCACTCACAATTCTTGCCTTCTGTTTTTATGGGGGAATTTCATTCCTTGTTGCTGACTGAATGGTGTCATCCTGTGCTGGGAGAGTTTAAATATTTCAAGGGGGATGTTATGGCATTATAGTAAATGGCAAAATGGATTCCTTATAGTATGTATGGTGAAGTAATGGTGTCATGTGCACAAGCTTCTGAGGAATAGGGCTCTCCGTCCGAACACCTTTGTATACTAAGGTTGTGCATCATTTAATTTTGAAGTGAGAACACCTTGAAAGTTTTAATTAATTAAAAAATTCTAAACAAAATTTGAATTGAGCTAGAAAGCAGTATGCAGAGGATGGATGTTGATGGATTGATGGATAGCTTATTGTATTGTATTTAATAAATATTTCCCAGAATTTATTACTCGTGTTTCATTTCTTATATTGAAAGAAAATGATGGATGGATGGATGGATGGATGGAAAGATGTATAGATGGATGGAATGAAGGATGTATAGTTGGATGGATGGAAAGATGTATTGATGGTTAAGATGGATGACATAAAGATGGATGAATGGATGGATGAGTGGATAGAAAGATGGCTAGATGGACAGCTTTTGCATTTCATATTAATTAAATTAACTTTTGTGTTTATATATATATATACACAGTATTGTTCAAAATAATAGCAGTACAATGTGACTAACCAGAATAATCAAGGTTTTTCGTATATTTTTTATTGCTACGTGGCAAACAAGTTACCAGTAGGTTCAGTAGATTCTCAGAAAACAAATGAGACCCAGCATTCATGATATGCACGCTCTTAAGTCTGTGCAATTGGGCAATTAGTTGAATTAGTTGAAAGGGGTGTGTTCAAAAAAATAGCAGTGTGGCATTCAATCACTGAGGTCATCAATTTTGTGAAGAAACAGGTGTGAATCAGGTGGCCCCTATTTAAGGATGAAGCCAACACTTGTTGAACATGCATTTGAAAGCTGAGGAAAATGGGTCGTTCAAGACATTGTTCAGAAGAACAGCGTACTTTGATTAAAAAGTTGATTAGAGAGGGGAAAACCTATAAAGAGGTGCAAAAAATGATAGGCTGTTCAGCTAAAATGATCTCCAATGCCTTAAAATGGAGAGCAAAACCAGAGAGACGTGGAAGAAAACGAAAGACAACCATCAAAATGTATAGAAGAATAACCAGAATGGCAAAGGCTCAGCCAATGATCACCTCCAGGATGATCAAAGACAGTCTGGAGTTACCTGTAAGTACTGTGACAGTTAGAAGACGTCTGTGTGAAGCTAATCTATTTTCAAGAATCCCCCGCAAAGTCCCTCTGTTAAAAAAAAGGCATGTGCAGAAGAGGTTACAATTTGCCAAAGAACACATCAACTGGCCTAAAGAGAAATGGAGGAACATTTTGTGGACTGATGAGAGTAAAATTGTTCTTTTTGGGTCCAAGGGCCACAGGCAGTTTGTGAGACGACCCCCAAACTCTGAATTCAAGCCACAGTACACAGTGAAGACAGTGAAGCATGGAGGTGCAAGCATCATGATATGGGCATGTTTCTCCTACTATGGTGTTGGGCCTATTTATCGCATACCAGGGATCATGGATCAGTTTGCATATGTTAAAATACTTGAAGAGGTCATGTTGCCCTATGCTGAAGAGGACATGCCCTTGAAATGGTTGTTTCAACAAGACAATGACCCAAAACACACTAGTAAACGGGCAAAGTCTTGGTTCCAAACCAACAAATTAATGTTATGGAGTGGCCAGCCCAATCTCCAGACCTTAATCCAATTGAGAACTTGTGGGGTGATATCAAAAATGCTGTTTCTGAAGCAAAACCAAGAAATGTGAATGAATTGTGGAATGTTGTTAAAGAATCATGGAGTGGAATAACAGCTGAGAGGTGCCACAAGTTGGTTGACTCCATGCCACACAGATGTCAAGCAGTTTTAAAAAACTGTGGTCATACAACTAAATATTAGTTTAGTGATTCACAGGATTGCTAAATCCCAGAAAAAAAAAATGTTTGTACAAAATAGTTTTGAGTTTGTACAGTCAAAGGTAGACACTGCTATTTTTTTGAACACACCCCTTTCAACTAATTGCCCAATTGCACAGCCTTAAGAGCGTGCATATCATGAATGCTGGGTCTTGTTTGTTTTCTGACAATCTACTGAACCTACTGGTAACTTGTTTGCCACGTAGCAATAAAAAATATACTAAAAACCTTGATTATTCTGGTTAGTCACATTGTACTGCTATTATTTTGAACAATACTGTATATATATATATATATATATATATATATATATATATATATATATATATATATATATATATATATATGTGTGTGTGTGTGTGTGTGTGTGTGTGTGTGTGTGTGTGTGTGTGTGGTGTGGCCAATTTGGTTCCAATTCAACTAAAATTAACTGAAAGGGGGACTTTTTTTCATTTGTACACAACCCTGACACTTTATACCAATTCTACGCATGCAAAAGCAAACACACCTCACTTAACTTTAGAATGTTTTCAAATAATAAGAAAAAAGGTAGCTGATATGAGCCTTACTTCAGTTTTTGCTGAATGACAAGTTACCAGGTGACAAATACAGTACCTACTGTAGTTTTCCAGCCTGTAATACGGTTCTATCTCTGCAATGCCTGCCTAGCTCCTTAATGCATCCACCAGGCCTTTAAACATGACAGACTTACCTCCTGGCCAGAAAATAAAATGGATTTTTAGTTTTCAGCTACTCAAACGAAAGTAACTGTATTTGGAATACAGAACAGGACTATCTTCTACAATTTAGAGTGATTCTCTCCCCGGGAATAGGCTTGGGTTTATTTAAGCTTGGGTGTATGTCTGCTTACATTCTTGCTCTTAGAGAAAAATTGGTGTTTGTTTAAATGTGAACAGAGACAATTTCCTTTTCTCACTCTGTACTGACTGCACAGGAAACAATAGTTTACTGTTTATAATCTGTTGTCTTGCATACCTTTGTGAAAAAGAAGTACACTATTAAAAATAAAAAAAAATGTTGACACTTAATTTCATAGTATTTATTATTAAAGTAAATGTATTCCAGTTAAATGTATTCAAATTTTATCACTTGCATTTATTTATTTTTTATTTTTTTTTATCCACTCAAGTAGAATTTAAGTACAAGTGCACATTCAATACAAATAGGTGTTAACACACTTATGGGGAAACTCCTGTTTACTCTGAAACTGCAGCATGTTTTTTTCATGTTACTTTAGCTGCACCAACAAATGGTGCTTCAACTCGCCAAAAGGGGAGGGGCCATCCTCTATATAAGTTCGCTCTGACTGACATTTTTTTTTCAGAATTAATCTCCTTCAGCGATGAAGATCATCTCCTCGCTGACTCTGCAAACAAGAAGCCTAAGTTCGGCTCAGCCTGCTGCTCGCCACCGTAGTTGGAGTCCTTGGCTGTGGAAGAATCCAGAAGCTTTTCCCAGCGACCATCTGGCACATCTAAGAGCAATTTATGAGCAAATTTCCAGTTACTGCAAATGTTGCACCATGAGTGTGGCTCATACAGGGAACCCCTGTGCGATGCACACGGGCACAGTGAGTGCGCCGTCTGTCTGGGCAGCAAATACACAGAGGCTGTACTCACTGAGACAGCATGCTCTCACTGCTAGAGTATGAGTCTCATCCTTCTCCACCCATGGATCGCCTTCTTGAAGGCGGTCCTCCATGCTCTGCTCTCCCATTTCCTCTTCCATTTCCTCTGCTTCCTCAGGTCTTCAGACAGGCCAGGGAAGTGAGATGCTCAGTCCTTCTTGTGGCCACACTCTGGAGGAATCAGATGTGGTCCCCCGAGTTGATTCATATGCTATCGGTAGCCACTTGGCCGATATCACTAATGGAGGCCATGATTTGGCATCCATGGCCAGACCTGTGGAACCTTAATGTCTGGGGCCTCAACGGGAGTCTTTGCAGCTCCCTGTGCTCCGGGGCTGGGCTCGAAACACCGCTTTGTTCTGCACATCCCCATAAGCATGTCAACGCAATGGGAGAGACTGTTCGAAAGGGGATTCTCTGGTTACTAATGTAACTTTTCCCTGAGATAAGGGAATGAACACTGGGAAAAGATCCTGATAAAATTGCGCTCAGAGCTGACTTATATAGAGCTGACTTTTGGCGGCTTTAAGTGCCATTGATTCGTGCAGCTACATATATATGAATCAATCAGGCTTCACTATCAGAGTGAACAAGAGTTTCCCCATAAGTGTGTCAATGCAACGCTCGTTCCCTTATTTTAGGGAACCAAGGTTTTATTAGTTACTGAAACGTTTTTAATACTACTACTGAATGGACTACTTTTATGATTATTTTATAACACTTTTATGATTTAATTATTATTATTATTATTATTATTATTATTATTATTATTATTATTAAGGATAATATCTTTGTAATGTTACATAAAAGATCATGGAAAAAGTCATCATGTTTTACCCTTTTGTGTTTCACAAAGACAAAAGGTAATGCAGATTTGGAAGGGCATGAAGGTGAGTAAATGGCACTGAATTTAATTTTTTTGGTAAAGTAATAATTTAAGCTTCTGTCTTTACAATTTCAACTGCATGGCAGAGGATTGAGGCTGTACTATGCGGCTGTGTTTCGTTGTGTGACTGTGTGTGAGTGCAGTCATGCTCGAGCTAGAGGTGAGAAATTTTGCTGGTGGCAATTATGATGCAAATTTGGTCCTACTTCAGTATAATGATGTGAGCATGAGGCTGTGATCCAGCTCAACAAATTATCACACCTCTGTTTACGGCTAAAGAGCATGGTAGAATAGAAGACTCATTGAAAACTGATGCCACTGAATCCATATTTAGTTTTTGTTTTTAGACTCATAATTTAGTTTCATGACATTTTTGTACTCCTGTATTATGAAATGTGAACGTATATTACAAATACAGGCGTGATTTGATGAAGTTTGCTGAATGTGCTTTTGACATGTCTGAATGGCCATAGTAGTGAAAAAAATCTGTTTTGTTCTATAATGTAAGAGGACATTAAATGGCGATTGTTAACAAAAATTGTTTTAAAATGTATTTTATTTTATTGTATAGAAATACAATTTTACAGTAACGACATGTTAAAACATTGTACGCATGTTTAATTAACATCTGAAGTAAACATGTTCATGTTGACAACCCTAAAAAAAATGTATAGTCTTTTTTGTTATTTTTAATGAAGTAGCTAATTTATTTACAGTGATTTTAAATGAATTTGACACAACAGATCCCCCTCCGTTGTTTCAGGGAGGTCAACTGTCTCTAGGACAGATGATTTGGCTCTACATGTTTGGCATTCAGTGCAGGTGTTCTGATGACTGTGGATGGCTTCTGATGATAGTGGATATCAAGATACTGGACTGGCTATTCATAATCTGTAGACACATTATAGTAAAGGGGTGAACTGATCTGCTCTCTTTCACTGTTGCACAGTTTTCCTTCCTCTCTAAAAGAGCTTTCCTGACTCTTTCATCTCTAGGAACATGGTAAGTATTGCCTCAGCCAAGAAGCTACATGGCTTACCAACAAACTGTCAAGATGTCCTCACTTGTAGGCGTCAGAACATTTTGTTTTCTTTTACTGTATGTTACTAACAACAGAATCCAAACATAATCACACTGTTAATGGAGGCAGCAGGACTGAATGCAATTGTTAAATAACCATTTACATAATAATGTATCATTACTGCTTAGCTAAAGTAAGTAGTTTTTTTTTTTTTTTTATATAAATTTTTTATTTTGCTTTTTTGGGGGGCATTGTGATATTTTGAAGGAGGAATTGAGATGCAAATAATTTCCTAATGTCTTCACTGTTTTTTTGTTTTTGTTATTGTTTGTTTGTTTGTTTGTTTTTTACTGTTAATTTATCTTTTGTTCCCTATAAAGAAGCCTGAAAATTACCTGATAATTCAAAATTCAAAGGGATAATTCACCCAAAAATGGCATTTTATGTAATCATTTACCTCGTTTTTGTTCTGAATCTGTACCTTACTTTCTTCCCTACATGGAACACAAAGTGAGAAAAGTTTGATATAAAATATACTTCTATACTTTTGTCAATTTAATTGGACTGCATAGGGTGTTGAAGCTTTCAAGCTTCAAAAGTGAAGCAAAAGCACAATTACAGTGTTATAAATATGTGCACTATGTTTCACATCTTTTAAAGTCATATAGTTTTGTGTGGCACATTAACTGTTTTTTGCTTGTAATATTCTTTTTATGTTGGTTGTCAAATATTGCGATTGAATCAGTGACTGAGTTGAGTCATCGGCGGATTGAATTTAAGAGAAGAAGAATAAATATAATGAACTAAGGTCAATAATTCACAAGAAGGTATAATATTAGATTAGATTCATATCTAATTACCCTCTCCCCTTTGCATATGGCTTTGGGATGACAAAATAATGAGTAAATAATAAATAATTGGGTGAACTATGCCTTTTAAGAGTTCAGTATCAAAGCCTATTTCTACCACTGCTGTTGCTGATAACAGCCTTGTGTTATCAGTGAATTAAAAAAGTCTATTGTACGATAAATGCATGGAAATGCAATGTTCTAGAGTCCTCTATTAGCAATTCCAGCCATTGTTGTAAGAGCCGTGTAACACAAGATAACCCCCATGAGATATCACTAAGCCTTAAATTTAATTCAGTCGCAGCCAACATGTATTTGTTGTGTACTTCACTGATTTCAACATGCCGATTAGACTGACAAGGTGAAGGATTCCTCATTTGAATTAATGTGATTGACGACCAGAGACCAAAACCCTTCAGATTCCACTCCTGTAATGCTGGCTGTTGCCAGACTGTGAGAGGCGGCCAATGTCAAGCATTCTTGCTTTTGTTTTGGCCCCACATTTTTTTCTCCTTACAGCCTTACTGTCTGCTTTATCAGGGCAACATTTAGTTTGGCTGACATGTGTTAGTGAAGCATTAACACAATTTTCTGCTTGGAGGATGGAGAGAATGTTGGAGTGGGAGAGAGAGTGAGTGAAAATACAGGACCCCTCTAAGGCGATTTACTGTTGATATGCCGGTCAGATTGGTGGGCCTTACTTAGCCCCAGTTCTGTCAACATCGCCTTGCTTCTCTTCTCCAATTTTCTACCTTTATTCTGTGAATATTTTCACCTTGTGCTGTCACCATAGTGTAAAGGAGATCTGATGGGTGTCTTAATCAATTTCTGACACCAGAAGGCAAGTCCTGTGAGAGTTGACATGATGGTTGCCGTGGAAACACCTGTAGAATGAAGTAATGAGGTTTGCCTAATCTCCATAAGCAAGATATGTTGAAGCTGTCTGGGCATACTATTGTCTTAGAGTCAATTTTTATCGTCTTGTGATCTGTAAGTAAATGTGTCACTACATGTTTTATTGTTTACCACTAATATAATTGTCACGATGCTGCTACTGTGTTGGAGCGAGGAGACGTAGGAGCATTTAAACCTAAAGTCTTTATTTATCCAAGGAACACACATGTAGCAGGGGATAGACAAATAATGGACACAGGACTCTGGAAACACATGGCTTAAATACACATAGAACATAATGGGACACACCCGAAATCAATGAACAATCAAAGAAGGAGAAACTGGGTAATTGAGAACAAAACAAGACATGGAATACAGGACAGTCCTTGGACATGACAATAATGAGCTGGACTTGCAATATATTAGCTTAAAAATGATTGATTTAGAACATAAAAATAGACATGCTGTACATCAAAATAATTGTTTTTTGATGGTGTGAAACATTGGTTTATGCTAAACCTTGTTTTAAACTTTATAATAAGAATATGTTGAAGCTGGGGGTGGATCAAAATATCCCCACAGCCATTAAATGGGTCAGATGGTTATGCGATATCTCATAATTCCATAACACATTTCAGAATTTGATCATCCTCATTACAGCAAGCCCTTTTTTTCAGTTTTTGTTGCTAATGGCAACATCCCATTACCAAGTTCATATAACCTCAGAGGTCAAGGAAGTCCAGGCGATGGTGGTATGAATGGTCATTAGTGGAAAAATATCAGTTGGCCGGCTTAAATAAGCATTCCAACAAACAAACAGTATTGCTCAGCTTAGACAGCAATTAATTGGGCCACTATCTTTCACGACATGTCACGAACCACTATGCGAGCTCCCTTCAAAAGCTATACTTTTACCAGAGGAGAAATATTTTCCATGTGAATTTTTGCAGCAAAATTGTTTTTTATGCAATACCTTATTTGTTTATTTATAAACTATTCCCTCAACAAATAGTATGCTCTTATTTGGTTGTTTATCCATATTTTTTTTCATTAATTTATGTATATGTGTTTATGTAAATTAATGTAATAATGTAAAATTTAATTTACAGATTTTTTTTTTTTTTTTTTGCTTTGGTTCAGTTTATTTTGCTTTGATCTGGTTTGTCTTGTTTCATTTCAGTTTCGGTTCAGTTTGACTTTTCCCCTAAATGGAACTGTGAAGTACTTTTGTCAGTGTTATCTGTCAGTGGGATCACAATGCAACCTTGGCAGCTAGGGAATGCTTCATACATATCTTAGGCTGTCATTTCATGAAAGGCACCATGCAATCATATAACAGCATTAGAAACGTACAGTAAAGCTGTGTGAACCAAGCAATGATAACATTTAAATTCTGTCAGCGTGAAGGCTTTCTTTTGAAGATTTCTGGATGGTTTTGTATTTGTAAGCAAAAGCAGTTTTGCGCTGCTAAGGACCAGACAGTTGTTGTAAGAGCAGCTGCTTCTCATTTCTTCGCACAATTTCCCAGAATCGAGACATTTGTTTCCCAGTATTGTATACGTGATGCAGCGTGGACAAGTATGAGTAATGCTTTGCTTCTGATGCATCGGAATTTTCTTAAGAACATATAGGAAAGAACCTCTGACGTGGGGATTGTAAATTTTGAGTATATTGTTGCATAGCCAAAACACGACTCACCCTTGTGTTCATCATTTCCCTTCCCCAAAGGAAAACAAGATCTGTATTCTGAATAGTACAGACAGGCATTGGACAGTCTGCTACCACTCCGAGAAAAACCTCTGAGACTGAATATGGTGGGAGTGTGAATGCTCCTGCCAGGGTACAGCATGAATGTAAATTATAATAATAGTAGTAGTGAAAAGCCTTAATGTTCATTAGTAGCTGTTTAAAAGTGTGTGTATTAACCGAAATGGATTAGAAGTGCGTTACATTTTCAGGATATTCAAACTGAATCTAATCAAATTTAACTGAAAGCTTTTATGTGACTGACAGTTCTTGCACCACCTTGCAGTTTTCAATGATGAGTTAAGGCAGTATGAATGATGTGTTAAGCAAGAATGTAAAATATTAATGAATCTATGTTTGTTAAGGAAACTGATGAAAAATAAATTATAGAGATTGTTAAAACGTTTAGGAGTAAAAAGTCAACTGACAGGAATGGTATTGACATGTTTATGGTAAAAAGTATTATTGGTTGTGTTGTTAAACATTTAATGCAATGTATTCAATCTTTGAAAACTGGAGTTTTTCCAGATAAAATCAAAATTGCAAAAGTGATACCAATATATAAGGCTGGTGAAAAACATACACTTTCAAACTACAGACCTGTTTCATTGCTCTCCCAATTTTTAAAAATATTAGAAAAAATATTATCTAAAAGGGTCAATAACTTTATTACTAAACATAATATACCGTGTGATCAGCAATATGGTTCAACACGGACCGTTTAAAACGGTTCAGTTCGATTTGGTGAACTGGTTCAAAAAGATCCGGCTACATCGAATGATTCGTTCACGAACCGGATATCACAAACTCCTTTGTTTGAACTCTCTCTCACAACAGACATGGAAGAGAAGACAATGCTGAATAAATTCATAGTTTTTTCTATTTTTGGGAGTAATAATCGATGAAAATTTATGTTGGAAGCCACATATACATTATAGCAAGGCTAAAATATCCAGATCAGTTGCTATATTGTATAAAATCAATTACCTATTAAATCAACAAACACTCTACACGTTGTTTTGTTCCTTCATACTTCCATACATTACTTACTGTTTGGAGGTATGGGGAAACACTTACAAAACCAACTCTGAACCAATATTGATCCTTCAAAAGAGAGCCTTAAGAACTGTAAATAAAACCACACATAGAGCACCAACTACTCCACTGTTTATTAAAAGCATTTAAATTCAGAGATATTGTTGAAATAAAAACTGAACAAATGATGTATAAAATAAATAATCAACCGCTATCAAACAGTATTCAAGGGTTGTTTCAAATGAGAGAGAGCAAACATCACTTAAGAGGAACATTTGTATTTAAAAAGAAATTTATAAGAACAAATTGTAAATCTCGCTGCATCACAAAGTTATTGTATGTAAGAGCTGCAGTGAAGAGATGAAATCATGTACAACAATGAGTAATTTTAAAAGACTATTTAAACTGAATATATTAAATGAATACGAAAAGGACTCAAGGTGATAGTATTGTATACAGGTTCATTGGTCTACATGTTAAGTCTGTTATTGAGGTACTGTATTATTACTTAATTTGCTATAGATGATGGAAATGAAGAAGATAGATGGAAAAGAAAGAGAGAAGAAAAGGGAAAAAAGAGAGTGTGTGTGTGTGTGTGTGTGTGTGTGTGTGTGTGTGTGTGTGTGTGTGTGTGTGTGTGTGTGTGTGTGTGTGTGTGTGTGTGTGTGTGTGTGTGTGTGCGTGCGTGCGTGTGTGTGTGTGTGTGTGTGTGCGTGTGCCGGCGTGCGTGCGTGTGTGTGTGTGTGTGTGTGTGCATGTATGTATGCATCTATGTGAATGCATGGGTTTATGTGAACAGATGTTAGGTAGATATATGTTGTATGCAAAGATGTACCTGTATGTATAAGAGAAGCATCAAATTGTTTTGCATTTAACTAAAGGATTAAAATAGAGAAATGGGGTAGGACCTGAAAAGTTTGTTATGAACTTCTTCCTACTCCTTTTTGAACATGGGGAATTTCTAATTTGAATTATTTACAATAATTTTGGAAGGTTGTGCTGAGAAGTATATGACTAAATGTATTTGTTATTTTAATTTTATATATGTATGCATGTCTGTATATACGTATATATTTTTATTTACATGTTCAAATAAAACTACTACTACTAAAAAACAGTTGTTGTGATTAATGTCAAAATTATTATGATTATTATGATTTTTTTATTTTGTAAGATGTTTTGTTTTGCTCTTATGTAGGACTGCTTATAGGACTTTGAGTTTTGGTTATTGCTTGTTGTTTTGCTGGTAATGTGGTGTAATTGTAATTGCTTACGTTTCTTGTGATCAGAGTATGCCAGCCTACATGCATGCTGACGGTCAGATTTGCTTGGCATTCTTATCTGTTCGAGGTGTCAAGTGGAAGGTGAAATCTTAGATGACTCCAAGGATCTTTTGACAAGGAAATATCTCAGGCAATTGCCTGCATCAAAAGAGAGGAGTAGGGGTGACGGAGTCCATTCTGCAGGTTGATGGGAAGTATGATGATGCCATTGATCCACTTCATGGAAAACTTGGCAAAGGTTAAAAGTTCACTGACATAGGAAACATTTTTAAGTACAAATCATGCAGGCATGGAACTTCGTCAAATCGTATGATGGAGAAGTGATTCATGTTTTCAGTGAGTGTAACCTCACTCCATTTTGACATATGGAGGACACACTGATCATATTATTCCCATATGAGACATCGCTCTTAGACTGTTCTCATCCCACAGGGCATGCACTTATTCATAAGCTTTCATTTGTCTGACAAATTTGTAACATTCAATAACAATAAAGTTACAGTTTTAAACCAAGACTCCAGCAGACTGCATCTCCAAATTACGCTGATGTTTTAGCACATTATTGATCTTAATATTCTCATGACTGACTTGTTGAAACATAGAGAATAATGGCGCACTGCTGAATTCTGACTAAGAACAATGTCTGTGGTAGAAGATCGATTATTTTAATTTAGTTTCTTCAGCCATCACGTTCCATTTGGCAGTGAGTGACGGTTGAGAGCTGACAGATTTGGAGCTTCTGCTGCATTCCATTGTCCTCATCTGCTTATTGAAGGGTGAGATGACCCTGACAGCGAGCGATTGAGATTCAAGACGGAGGAATATTTTTAAAGGCTTGTAGTCAATGAGGCCCATTCATCATCAAGGCACCATAGCTCGACAGCTGGCAGTGCCCCCCATGATGAACCATGACACTTTATTCCAGTGGGTGTATGTTGTGCATTACCATAGCTGCAGGCACATACAGGACTAGATTGTCTTCAGGTACATGTTTTTCAGCATCTGTACCCAGTGAACCATTAACCAGAAAAACACAGTAAAGGAGAATAGGGGCCTGCTGTCGTTGCCAGTCTGGCATGTAGCTGGGATGAAAATGCTCATATTGGGAATTCTCCATCCCTCATATTAATTGTGTCCTGTACCTGGACCTTAAAACAGCTTTCAGTATTTTCTGGAGGCCCTCAACAACAGGAAGGCTGTCCATAAAATGGAAAATTCATAGAAATTCAAAACAGGAGTTTCATTCTTCTGTGTTCTTCTGCAGTCCGTCTGTCAATCCATATATCTATTGTACTCTACATCCATCTATCTGTTTGTTCTGTTTCTGTCTGTCTATCCATCCATATTTGTGTCTGTTCTGTCTGTCCATCCATTGATCTATCTATCCATCTGTGTGTCTGTTCGTCTGTTCTGTCTGTCCATCCATTGATCTATCTATCCGTGTGTGTCTGTCCTGACTTTCTTTCTGTATGTCCACCAATCTCTTTATCCATTGTCCTATCCACCCATCTACCTGTCTGTCTGCCCTTCCATCTATCTGTATTTTTCTATGCATCATTAGGTCTTCTCTCTATCCATAAGGAATACTTTGTTTACAGCTTTTTAAAAACTTTCAAAAAGGCTTTGTCAAACCATCATTCAAAGTTTGTCTTGTTACAAATTACAGTTCTATGAAATTATTTGCATTTCAGTTCAGTTTAGATGTACTCCCTTACATTCTATTAAATTGCTACTTCAAATCAATTTCAGATTCTTAAAAGCTCATTTTAAAGGCTTGTAACTCTGTTACTACATTTGCAGGTGGTTTTGCAATGAAAGCTCCATTTCTGATTCAGAAAACTTATGGTTGAACATAAACTGCCTCTTTCAAGATAAGTACAGCATATACTGTACTCAGCTTAAGGATTCTCAAAACTCTTAAAGAGTTGCTTGTAGTGATATTGTCCACAAATTATTCCTTCACTTCATGTTCTTTTACAGGATTTCATTACAGAACCTTTTGCTTTGCTGAGATCTTACTCAGCACATTCATTACCAACTCTTAATGGCTTCATATTTTATGCATACTGTCAAGGACATGCACATGCACAGTAAAGGAGTAAGACGAGTTCTTCAACAAGCAGGAAATGCACTTATCTTTGGTAATTATAGGGATGTGCCCAAAGCCCTATACCTTATATGGAAACATACAAATAATGACTTAAAAATGAAAACCTGATCTTGTGCCAAATATTTATATTTTTAATGAACATATTAACAACCAGATTTAAATACAATGGTGAGACTGTGAAGCCAACATCATTAAGGTATGAATGAATAGCTGCAGTGTGTGGTTTCACATTTAAACTGGGGGGTTTCTAATTTGAAACCAATTAATCTCATAGCAATCTCATACTCACACAATAATGACTTTACATTATTAGTTTTCATGTACTTTAGGCTTAGGCCACAATCATATTACATCACATTCAAATACATACAGAGATCATTTTCTCTGCAAACCCCCTCATGAACCCCATCTAACTGAAAGGAAAACAAAAAAGTCAAAATAAATACACTGGGCAACATCATGTTGAAAGTCATGAATATTTAACCCAGAGTGAATGAGATCAGTGTGGCACTCAAACCTCTCTGTACTCCAAGACCACCAGGATAAAGGGAGATTGTAATTCCACCACACAGTGAGTTCTAAAATAAAGCAGAGCTTTCATTTCCCCTTGCTTCAACTGAAAGATGGTCATTATGTATGCAAGGCAGCCTCTTCAGCAATGTGGCACTTTTCATTCCTGTCAGCTCATAGAGATTGGCCCCTGCTGCACCCTCCCTCATCTGCCTGGCTCCCAGTAAAGGGAGCATTTTCGCACCACAGGAGGCCAGAAAGAGAAAAGGCACAGCCAGGCCTTCTGCTCTTTGATGCCTACCTCCCATCATCTCAGCAGGACTCTGAGGTGCGATCGAGCCCAACGTTTATCCATTGTGTGCATTCCCTTTAAGTGCACTCCCATTAGATCTGTCTGGGCTAGAAAAAAAAAAAATGAAATAATGATGATATGTCTCATAAGGCATCTGAGATTGATATAAGAATGTTTGGGGATGCTAAATGGGTCTGGATTTCAGCAAAAGATATATTAGCATTCAATGAAACTCCAACTCATTACCAGGAAGTTCTTGCACTTAAACTGGGCTAATTTATGACAGCAAGACAAAATGGAGTTCTTAGTGTCTGATCCCTAAAAAGATCTGCATCTGTGGCTGCTCTGAAAAACAGGTGTTCTCACTTCTTGAAATGGATTGAATGTCATCTGGAATCACAGGTAGATTTCGGAGGGGCTTCATGCACCAGGGGGTCTACATAATTAAAATGAGGTCGTGAGGTAAGGCTCACCTATGGAGATTGGGAGATTTATCTTCCACCTACAGTAGTCTCTGCAGGAGTTACGTTTATTCTGCCTCGAGCACACAAGAGTTTACAGAGGTTTTCAAACTCAAAATGTTCCTATTAGCTTTATAATTCTATATACCCTACCTGCTTGACCAACGAGGCGTACTGTTGTTGTAGGTCAACCCGCCTCTTGATGACACTGTGACAAGTTTTGCTCCCATCATTAACATTAATAGGTTGGTGGAAATAGATAAAGACTACACCCACTCTCTTTCTGAGATGTTAAATCTGAGTCATCTAACAAAAAATGAGAGATGTAATCACAATGGGAGTGCTAGAGCCATCAAGTAGTTGAGAGAATATAGTAAAACTGATTATGATAGGGACAATTATGTCTAGACAAGTGGGCCCAATTACATGACACTTAAATCTAATCCAAGTGCCTTTGCATTTGTAGAAACTGTGGGGAATTTTGACTTCAGTAGCATTAGCATATTTGCAGTGTGCTCATTATGGCATGCTTTGTTTTGATCCTTACAGATGTCCTCAGGTGAGAGTTCAAGAGTCTTCACCATGGGGTCTATGGTGGCATGATTTTGCAAGGATGCATAAAAGTTTGATCACTGATCAAAAGTGACACTAAAGATATATATGTGTGTACTGTATATATATATATATATATATATATATATATATATATATATATATATATATATATATATATATTTGAACTGCTGTTTTTAACTTTCTACTCGTCAAAGAATCCTGAAAAAAATTGTAATTGAAAATGGTGGTTTTATCGTCACTGAAATACACACGCACACACACAAGGTTTGCAAACTAAACACAACCAAAACACAAGAACCAATGAACTGAACTAAAACAAGATGAACTTCAGTACACAGAGCAAACAAAGTTAATTAACGAAGCAAACCTGAACAGAATGACACAACAAGTAAGAAACCATGACAAATACAAATTGGTAGGAACTAGAACAAAGGAAAAAAAAAAAAAAAAAAACTGACTAGACTAAAAGTCCATGAAAAAAAACTAAAAAAAAAAAACTAATAAACTGAAAAAAACTAATAAACTAAAAGTCCATGAAAATTAATTTTAATGAAACATGACTGATTATTATATTATATTATATTATATTATATTATATTATATTATATTATATTATATTATATTATATTATGGCGGTTAATATGCATGTTTTTTATGGGCCAAAATTTACAATTCATCACAACTTTGTGTAATATATAGCAGAGGTCTCTGCTTACAAGAGGTCCTTGGCTTGAGTGAAGTTAAGGACCCATGCACTAATTAATTTTAGTTTTTTGTCATCAATCAACATACTGTTTGGCTGTCACTACAGCGATTGGAAGGTACTCTTAAAAACATGTCTTGATTAAAATCTCTTCCCTTGCATCTAGTGACATGGATAATTGATCACCACCTAATGCATATTTTTTTCCTCATTATTTACCCCAGTAGAAGTCTAGAGGGGGGAAGAAGTCGATCTCCACATGTCATTTCACTGGCAGCTTGTTGCTTTCAGACACAAGATGCAATTGGATTAACAGATAAAGTGTCCAGACTGTAGCAGTGCAGAATGGGTTTATTCACACATAGAATTTATGTTTATTGTAAATTTTACCCTTGATTCTATTGTACATATCTGTCATCTTTTATGTTATTGCATTTTATTTTATTTTTTTTTTGTTTGTTTGTTTGTTTTTTCATGGCTGCATAAATTCAACATGTTTAATGAAAGTAGTAGAGCACAAAATAAAATATCGGCATAATTAGCGAATAACAACAAATAATTATTCACTGTATTTTAAAGTGCCCAGGATAACTATATAGTGCATGTTCATTATCGCAATATATCGTACAACCAAATACTGGAATACGTCTAGAACAGAAATGGTGCAAAAGGAAAACAAAGTCCAAATTGAATGAAAGGGTGACAAATATTTAAGTAATATTTAATTAAAAGTTTATTTTTATTTTTTTTCACTAACCCAGCATCCATCCATCCAACCATCCACAATCCATACGAGCACTGTGTCACATTTCTTGCAAGGTCCTTGAAAAAAAGGACATTATAGTAAAGTTTTGATTTTAGTTATAATTATTTTTTGTCACCTACAGACAGCTAAGTCCATAACAAGACTGCACTACCAAATCCGGTGAAAATTCAAGATTGTATTTCGCCTCCATTTTATGCTCTGGAGAGAGACAATCTGTTTTCACCTGGCTTTGCTTCAGAAAAGTCCTTGCTTCAAGCATTGTGTTCTTTTGAATTTATGTTATGGCACAGGTGAGCTGAAGGCAGACAGTAGCTACACCTGACATCCTGATCCCCATTAGCCCACTGAATGCCAGGCACCATTTCAAAGATGTGATTAGACTTAAAGAACCAAGGACAAAAAGGTCTGCTGCGAGGAAGAGGGAAACTCTCCTGCATTTGTTTGACATGTGCTTTTCATCACAGATATATACTGGGTCGATTGGATTTCCAGATTGACTAGGCAGAGATTTAACCAAGGCTTTTGTAAGCAGATGACTTTACCCTTCTTGCCCAGCCTGTTGACACTGTAATGAATTCATAACACACTGCTATTCAGATCTTTATTACCTTGAGAGAGGCTTGAGAAAAGACAGACTTGGATCTTCAACACAATAGAGTCTCCTTCCTCAACAAAAGCCGCGTTTCCACCGAAATTACCCGGAACATTTGAACCAGGAACTTTTTTTCCCAGGAACTTTTTTCCCCAGGAACTTTTTTCCCCCCAGACCCGTTGCTTTCTGCGTTTCCACCACGGTGTAAAGTACCGGGTAGATTAGGCAAATAGACTGGTGACGTAGGTCTGCGCATTTCTCAATACAAAGTACTGCTGATTTAAAAAAAAAAAAAAGGTGCGCTGATTTTGGACGTGCATCATCGGTAGTTAGTTCTGACTTCGTGCATTCGACTGGGAAGTGTGATGTCAGCGACGATGGGAATCCTGTAATTTTCCTCTCTGTATATTTACAATAAAACGAAATAGGATATAAAATACAACTGCCTCCTTTGGTTTTCATTTAAGCATAATAACAGCTGCAGAAATGTACTTAGTTCAGGGATATGTGTATATGCAGCCATTACAATGAAACAAAATATTATATTTATAATATTATATTATAATATTTTATTTTCATTTTAACATATAGATAAATTGAATACAGACCAAAGAAAACCTGTTAGATTTACCCCGCAGCTGAATTATGTTATGTTTAACCACTAAAGAGACATCAGAGCCAGCGGCACATATCAGAAGATCTATACGAGATGAGGCTGCTCTCTGCGGATACATGAGGACTGAGCTTCCGCTGATCGAGTGGAGCTCACCGTCTACGAGATCGGCGAAATACATTTTTAAATAGGCGCTGTCTTTATAAATAAACCATAGATTTGAGTTTTAAACAACTACATTATCGCCTGAAATACTTTTAAAATTACATTTCATGACACAATAACAGTAATATTTGAAAATGATCCAAATAAATGGTGTTTGAACTCAACCAATGCTGCGTGAACTCAGATCGCTTTGGCTACTGTTATTTTCCCCTCAGTATATTTACAATAAAACTAAATAGGATATAAAATACCACTGCCTCCTTTCGTTTTCATTTAAACATAACAGCTGTAGAAATGTACTTAGTTCAGGGATATGTGTAATGTTACATACAGCAATTGCAATGAAACTAAATATTATATAGACTTGCCTTTTTTATTTTCATTTTAACATATAGATAAATTGAATACAGACCAAAGAAAACCTGTTAGATTTACCCCGCAGCTGAATTATATTTTATGTTTAACCACTAAAGACACATCAGAGCCAGCGGCACATATCAGAAGGTCTATCCCAGGAGAGGCTGCTCTCTGCGGATACATGAGGACTGAGCTCCCGCTGATCGAGTGGAGCTTACCGTCTCTGAGATCGGCGAAACACATTTTTAAATAGACACTGGGCCCTATTTTAACGATCTGAAACGCAAGTGTCAAAGCGCGAAGCGCAAGTAACTTTGTGGGCGGGTCTCGGCGCTCTTGCTATTTTCCCGGCGGGATAAATGGCTCTTGCGCCCGGCGCAAATCTAAAATGGGTTGGTCTGAAGTAGCTTCATTATTCATAGGTGTGGTTTGGGCGTAACGTGAAATAAACCAATCAGAGCGTCATCCAACATTCCCTTTAAAAGCAGGTGCGCAAGTTCCATTATGGATTGCTATTATTATGGCGTATTTACCAGGCGCACGCCAGGAGCGGTTCACAGCCGAGGAGACTGATGTTCTTGTAAGAGCAGTGAAAGACAGAGAAGTTGTGTTGTATGGGGATGGGAGAATAATTAGCCTGAATAATTTGTAAGCTAGATTTATGCCTATTTTTTTCACATCTTCGTGTCACACCACAATGATTTCTGTCATCTCATGTGTTAATATTTTTTTAGTGTAACAATTTATGATTTGCAAAAATAACTGTTGCATCTGTGTAGATTACATGAGCAAAGTGTATGCGCGTTGTGCACGCTATACATTATGGTCAAGCATGCGCCCTTAAAATAGCATAATGAACAACGCGCAATGCGCCACTGACTTTAGACTAGGTTTTTTCTGGTCAGTGGCGCAATTGTTTAATGGAACAGCAAAATAGCACCAGGGATTGTTTGCGCCGGAACACGCCTCCTTTTTTGCGCTGAACCGCCCAGGGAGCGCAAGTTCATTCACTAGTTTAGCGACGTGCTTCTGTGGAGGGAAAAGCGCGCTTTGCGCGGGTGCAAAATAGGAATGACACATGCGTCGGTGTACAAAGTCAATTGCGCTGGGTGCAAGATAGGGCCCAGTGTCTTTATAAATAAACCACAGATTTGAGTTTTAAACAACTACATTCTCACCTGAAATACTTTTAAAATTACATTTCATGACACAATAACAGTAATATTTTGAAAATGTTGATTCGAATAAATGGTGGTTGAACTCAACCAATGCTGCGTGAACTCAACCAATCAGAATGTTTAGCGCCAAAGTCCCGCCCCCGAAAGTTCCGGAACTTTGAAAAAGTACCACCTCGCCAGCAGGGACTTTCTGAGGGGCATTTTTTTACCTGGAACTTTATTTAGTTCCTGGTTCCTGCGGTGGACACACACCAAGTACCAGGCCAAAGTCCCTAGTTCCTGGGTAAAGTTCCTGCGGTGGAAACGCGGCTATAGTGAGCACTGTGTGTAAGACTGGAGAAACCTAAAGAAACCAACATTATGGTGTTGGCCAGGAGAAGACTATGTATATAGAATTGCGAATGCTGCTCTGGGAAAATGTTGTCCTTAATTTCTGGTCTAGAATAATTTTCTGATTACTAGTGAAAAGGGACAAACTGACTTCATATAACTTCATCTTGGCTCCAGATGGCATGAAATTTTTTTTGAATGTGATTTTTAATGATAATGATACACTTGCTGAACTGTACAGTTTTGCCCTTACTTCGGTTCCACTGTAAGATAAAAAGTAAAGCCAGTAAAGTATTAAATATTGTGATAAAAATAGCACTGATCACTCACCTCTTTAATTGATTTGATCTTATTTGTGGATTACAGCAAATCTTCTCATTTGCCATCTCAGTCTTTGATCCAGTGTATTTGACTGCACACGTTTGAAATGATTGCATGCCTTTGAATCTAAACAGAAGACACAAGAAGAGCATTTTAAGCCAGGGCTTCTGTTTATATGTTTAACTTATTTTTTACTTATTTTTTTTTTAAATAAGACTTTCATATTTTTATTTACAGTGGTATAATACAATAGTTGGTTTGTAAGTGTCTGATTTGGAATGCTGAACTATTTTTGTGTTTTAAATTGGATGACACTCATGCGGTTAGGCAGGTTAAAGCCAATAATAAAGCAGGCAGCAGATCGTCTTCTCTCTTAAACTTAACTAAACTTGAATTTGGCTCACATACTTATTATATGCTTTGCCGCTGACAGTTCATCACCAAAAGAGTCCAAACAGAACTTGTCTATCCTATATTTATACTTATATTGTAGCTGTTGAGTTGGCTTTGAGTTTTTTTATTTTTGGTGACAGTTCTTTAATCAAGAAGTTTTCAACAAACTATTTTAGATAGAATATTTTCATTTTAGATAGAGTCTCCTTAGCTCAGTTTGTGTCGAGGTATGCTGTGTACAAATTCACAAAGAAGAAGAGAAAGTTTACAAAAAGTGTTTAATCCAACACATCATTTCAACACAGGGTAGCGTTAACAAAACAATGTCAGGTATTGGTAAGGGAGGAACTCAGGTGCAGACAGGGATTCTCAAACAAAGGGTTTATTACAAAAAGGGGAAACAAAAACCCACGAGGGGGAAAACACGGAGCAAGGTAAAGACTAAATAACTAAAACAGGACTGGACTAACAAGATAAACAAGGACTCTAAATACTAACTATAAACAAACACTCACGGTAATACAAACACTTCTTTAAGGAACAATCACAGAGTGGAACAATCACAATCACAGGTACAATCACAATGACAATGAACCGACGCAAGACAGAGCACACTAGGAGATCTAAATAGGGGTACTAATCAAGACACGACAGGTGTTACAGATAGGACAATCAAGACACGACTAGGTTAACAAGGGGGGCGGGGCAAGGGAACGAGACAACACAAGCACATGGCCCAAAGACAAGGCCATGCGCTTGTACACAAAACATGGGTCTGTCATGATCCTGCCTCAAGACTAGGAAAAATCAAGGACACGAGGGCAGAATCATGACAGAACCCCTCCCTTAAGGAGCGGCTTCCAGACGCTCCTCAAGGGAACATCAAACACGGGACATGACTGACATGACAGACTGGGACACAGACACAAACCAACAGGACATGACAAATAACAACAAAGGCAAACATGAGTACACAACGGCAGGGTTAGGGTGACAAATCAAAAAAAACAAACAGGGAAGGGGAGGGGGCGGGACCACAAAGTTCATGGGGCACAGACCAGGGCGGGTGGGTGGGGTAGGAATTTTAGTAGGACAGGACGAAGGCTGACGAGGGGGGGTACGGGCAGGTCTGGGTGGTGAGGGGCGGGGAGGGGTCTCGGGACAACTGACAGGGGACAAGATAGGAGCAGACAAGGGACACGGGGCAACACTTACGGGACGCGGGGCAAGACTTACGGGACGCGGGGCAAGACTTACGGGACGCGGGGAGACGACAGCTGGACACGGGGGGACAACATCTACTGGACACGGGACAATATCAGCTGGACACGGGGCAACACTCACGGGACACGGGGAAACACTCACGGGACACGGGGCTACATCCACGGGACACGGGGCTACATCCACGGGACTCATGACAACATCAGCTGGGCACGGGGAGACAACATCTACTGGGCTCGGGGGGACAACAGGACACGGGGAGAACACGGCTGGACACTCGGGACTTCTAGGGACAGGGTCTGGGGACAAGACAGGACTGACGGGGACTTCTAGGATACGGACAAGACTAGACAAATAATCAGAAAAGGCTTTAGCCGCTAAGACAATTGGCATCTCCTTACGAGATGAGATACACTGAACTAAAGTCTTTGCTGCAGAGTCGGCCGCGGCACTCTCCTGCGCTCTCACGACTGCCGACTTGCATACTGCCCTCTTCTTTGCCGGCTCGGGCACGCCAGCGCTCACCGCTGCTGGCTCGGACACGCTCACCGCTGCTGGCTCGGGCACGCCAGCGCTCTCCGCTGCTGGCACGGGCACGCCAGCTCTCACCGCTGCTGGCTCGGCTGAGGAGGGCACCTCAGGACTCTGGGAGGGGCTTGACTGACCCCCCAGGGTTGCCACGGCCAGGACACGACCCTCCGGGATGTCCTGAGGTGCCCTCCTCAGCCAGCAGTCTCCCCATGAAACGAGGGAGACGGTTTTCATGGGAGTCAACTTCTGAGTCTTCGGCGTCCGAGACTGCCCTGCCCGAGACCAAACTCCCCCAACCCGCCTCTGACCCAGCTGTGGCCTCTGCACCGCGCCCAAGGAGGAAGAGGAGGAAGAGGGGGCCTGCCGGTCCTGTGACCCTGTCTCCGCCCGTGCCAGCAGCGGAGAGCGCTGGCGTGCCCGTGCCAGCAGCGGAGAGCGCTGGCATGCCCGTGCCAGCAGCGGAGAGCGCTGGCGTGCCCGTGCCAGCAGCGGTGGGCGTTCCCGTGCCAGCAGCGGAGAGCGCTGGCGTGCCCGTGCCAGCAGCGGTGAGCGTGCCCGTGCCAGCAGCGGTGAGCGCTGCCGTGCCCGAGCCAGCAGCGGTGAGAGCTGGCGTGCCCGTGCCAGCAGCGGAGAGCGCTGGCGTGCCCGAGCCAGCAGCGGTGAGCGTGTCCGAGCCAGCAGCGGTGAGCGCTGGCGTGCCCGAGCCGGCAAAGAAGAGGGCAGTATGCAAGTCGGCAGTCGTGAGAGCGCAGGAGAGTGCCGCGGCCGACTCTGCAGCAAAGACTTTAGTTCAGTGTATCTCATCTCGTAAGGAGATGCCAATTGTCTTAGCGGCTAAAGTCTTTGCTGCAGAGTCGGCCGCGGCACTCTCCTGCGCTCTCACGACTGCCGACTTGCATACTGCCCTCTTCTTTGCCGGCTCGGGCACGCCAGCGCTCACCGCTGCTGGCTCGGACACGCTCACCGCTGCTGGCTCGGGCACGCCAGCGCTCTCCGCTGCTGGCACGGGCACGCCAGCTCTCACCGACTCACGGTTGTACAGGATACTATAGCTCAATCACAGGTGAGGAACACACACAAATCACATCAGGGGTACAATCACAATGACAATGAACCGACGCAAGACAGAGCACACTAGGAGATCTAAATAGGGGTACTAATCAAGACACGACAGGTGTTACAGATAGGACAATCAAGACACGACTAGGTTAACAAGGGGGGCGGGGCAAGGGAACGAGACAACACAAGCACATGGCCCAAAGACAAGGCCATGCGCTTGTACACAAAACATGGGTCTGTCATGATCCTGCCTCAAGACTAGGAAAAATCAAGGACACGAGGGCAGAATCATGACAAACAAAGAATGAGCGAAAGGGTAAAACTTATGGACTCTAACAAGATGATTTATTGAACACAGCTGAAACAAACTCATGATGACTGAAACCATAGTAACAAAGAAAGAGCGGGAAATACAAACAAAGGAATATAGGAAATAAAGAACTGCAAACTAAAGTTCATGAACTAAACTAAACTAAACTGAACATACTGTAATGGTGAAAGTTAGTTTTAAAAGGCTCACCAAGGCTGCATTCATTTGATCAGGAATACTGTAAAACAGCAGTGTTGTTAAATATTTGTAACTCTTTTTAAATAAAGATTTTCTACTATATTATGATTTAGAAGACAAATGATAGCTTTGTGTGAGCATAAGACTGAAATCAAGTATTAAAAATTGTTATATAGAAGTAATTGTGTATATTTCTACATCCATAATATAATTATTATTTGCCTCATTCATACACATGGTGTGTGCAAAAAAAGTGACTATGGTAAAAGTTTTCCTTATGAATTTTACTCTTAAATTGCATGTAGACTGAAATAATGTTAGCCCTTATTATAATTATAACACAATTAATAAAAACATCACCCTGCTAATAGCACCCATGTAGCTCCAAATCAAACGTTTACTCAATGTGATTTCATTAGAAAGATTAGAGTGATGAATTTGCAATAGCTCCAAGCATCCCTGTTGCTTTCCTTAATTATTTATTATTTAGAAAATGGCTTTCATTCAAACTTATTTAGAGTGTATTAATTGCAGAAACAGTCCCCCTGGATCATGCTGGTGAAATAGTGAAGGAGCAAGATTATGATTTCTGTAACATCAGTTTATGAGCAAGGAATAAACTATCTGAAACTATGTAACACCTTTAACAAATAGACAAGCTGTTGCTATTTTCATTTTTGTTTTAATTCACTCAAGAAGAAAACTCTGATATTGCTGTGCAGTGATGGACCCCCAGCAGCACGTGTTCATCAGACCTGTTGGAATCACTAATTACAATCAATACTTAAGAAAATGAGAAGCTGTTCTCTACCCAACTGTTACTTAATTCAGTAAAAATTCACTTATTGATTGTTTAGATTTTGCCGTTAAATGACTAGGGCTTTATTTAATCTTCTCTTGTTATGTGTACAGGGAAAATCATTTTCATACATTTAAATAAAGAGTGCTATTGAGCCTTATTTTTTATCCTTTCTTTCTTCTTCTTCTTATTATTATTATTTTATTTTGTCTCTTTGCTGGCCTTGGTTTTTTTGGATTCACAGAAAATTGCATCCATTTATCAGATGTATATTATAAAATCCACACTTAGATATTAGACACAAAAAAGCACAGATAATTGTGTCTAAGAGCAAATTAAGTCAAAATACTCTTAAAAAGCATCATTAACTATTAAAGTACATAAAATTACATTATAGGTTTAGACATTTATTTTGTAAATGTATTAAGAGGCTGACAACAGTCTTCTGCTGCATAATTGTATAAATGTAGCTTTTACTGAAGCCATTAGGGAGACTTATTATTCACCACAGATGAGCTACTGTCAACATGAGCATGTTTCAGAATTTATGTAAATTTCAAGGTTTTGTTTGTTTCCTTGTCGCCTTGAATTTTAAGATGACACTCTTCCCATCATTCAAAGGACTTAGAACCAGAACAAGCCTGTTTGAGTCAGTTTAGTGCATAATCATTTCATAACCTTAATGAAAAAGAGCAGTCATAATAATGTTCTTTATTCCAGCTGATAATAATATCCATTCCTATTGATGTATTCTGCATGGAGACTCGTTATTGAGTGGAGCAGAGGACTAGATTCAGCTCATTGTTCACTTTACATAAAAAGACACCCGGGAGAGGGAACTCGGTCAGGCATAAAAGTCATTTGAGAGAGAAATGCAGCTTGTCAAATACTTCACATAATTACCCAAAGAACAAGCACTGGGACAGGACATGCTTGATCTTCTTACCCCATTTCTTAAGCCACTTTCAAATCCCGTGCCTTTCGCTGCATTCCTTCACACAAGTTTTTCAGGGAGTCATTTATATGGGTCATACGATCAGGGATGGATTAACACATGGTGTTGCTATAGGTCTGTAAATATGTTATAGTGCCATATACATTATTGGCCAGTTCCATGCCATCAGTTCTGTGAATCTCTTTTAAAACCGGCCATCATATATCCACTGACTGGAGAGCTGTGCATTACTCCATAATTTGCCCATGTATTTGCAAAATGTATGATAGTCTTTGTTTATAAGCAGTATGAGTTTTAAGAACATAATGTATATGAGGCATCCTTCATTCAAATAATTTATATTTTTATAATAATTTAATATAAAATATAGTTTATTATTATATTAATAATTTATTATTATATTAATAGTTTATTATTATTATTATTATTATTATTATTATTATTATTATTAAATTACTTTCATGATAAAATATGTTCTTCTAGTTTTGAACACCTCAGAAATTCTTGGTTCAAGACCTGCAGCTTTAAATATTTAATTTAATTTTATTTAATTTTATTAAAAAAAATTTCAGACAGAACCTATTTCCACATCTGAGAATATGTTAATTATATATTTTTCCCCCCTGAAAGTTTGCTTTGAGATGGACCTCGAGAAGGCATCAATATACATGACGGCTCCTCATGAGTGTCGCGTTGAATGTCTTAAGAGATGAGAGAGGGCCTCCAGAGAGATTTAATAAGGTAAGGTCAAACGCACATGACACACTCCAATCTGATCCCAAACAAGTTTTCTTTCTCCTGTCGATAAAGCCTCATCTGTAATCACAATGTGTGTTAATAAGTCAATATGTTAATAACTTCTCACTGGAAAGTCAGATCTGTCAGAGCCTTCAGGTTGTATGAAGAATAGCAATGTCATCTTTCTTGAGGCGCTCTCCATCTCTGGAGAATGTTCATTGGGAGGCCAGGTTGCACGAGAGTGCCTTCTGATTGCCCGTCTGTACTTTGCCAAAGTCTCCCTTGTGAACCCTGTCCAACTCCATCTTCCAGTAGACTACTGTTTTTCCATGGAGAGCAGATCAGTAGCTGTGTGAAGCGCCGAAAGCTTGGCTGGATGTTTGGTCAACCTCTCTGTGCTTCCTTTCCATGACACTGCACACCCCAGCCTTGGTTAAAAGTGGATGGTAGAGGGAAGACAAGAGACTTCAAAGTGAACTTAAGAAATTGAGACCAGAAAGACGGAACTGTTAAAGAAAGTTAACCAAAAAAGTTAAACCAAGAGTTAGGTAGACCTTCTGACTTATGAAGTTTTATGCTGTCATACTGTATGATAGCTTTGTGTGAAGTCATAATTCACAGATAATCTAGCTGTTATATACCAGAGAAAGGATTTAGAAGATAAGACAACCTGACATAAATAGTAACGGTAATCTACACAACATAATTATCTTAACACAATTGGCATGACGACAATCAATAAACCAGAGCAGTGACCAATTTGTTTCAAATGTGATTTATGTAGCTTTCTGAGCCTACCATTTGGTCTATAGCCAGTGAACCACTTTCATCCTTTTTAGAGAAAACGATAGAGATGCTCAATGTATCAGTACTTTATTGGATATTTTATGGCCAAGTAATTTTGTAATTTATAGTAATTTTTTATTGTTTTGTGTATTAATATTTTACATTTTTAATAATTATTATTACTTAATCTTAGCAAATATTATAAAAAATATACATGTATCAACATTTAATTTAAACTATAAAATAATTAATAATAATAATAGCCATAATTATTCAATGTTTGTATTATGAATTATTGTAATTTTTACCTAAATATTAGTAATAGCACTACAATAGGTACATTTATTCCATTTAGTAATTTTATTTAGTAGTTAATTTATTGCTATTGATCAATATCGAATATTTGTATATTTAACTGTATTGAATTAATATTATAACAATTAAATTTATCTTGTTTATTAACTAACACCGACTTAAAGATAATATGTTAAAACACTAATGATTTAATGACATTGTTAAATGTAATATTTTATAATTATCAAAAGGTATATCAATGTTTCATACTGTACATTGTAATACTGTGCTGCCTAAATTCAATTGTAGTATTTAAAATGGTTCATTTAAATAGTGATTTGATGATCTGTTTTTTTTTATTATTGACCATGACATGAAAAGAGTTGGCCACAAATGTAATATGGATGCATCCCTTGTAGTCAAGTCTAAAAGCTTCTCATTCATTTATCCTCTGTAATCAACTTTCTGAGGCCATCTCTTTCAAAGTTGTGATTTGTTTTGCATTTGCCCCCACCCTGCACCAAAGAAATGTGCAGTCATCACTTTCTGATTTTCATTAATCATGGGGTTGTGTTGCTCAGTGCTGCTGGATGACCCTGTGGCCCAAGCAGGCTCTTTGTTGCCCCTACTGTAATATTTCCAATTAAGCTTGTCCTGCTGTATTAGGCTGCTTTGCATTTAACTGAGCTGGCCAGACTCCCCTCGCTAAATTAAGGCCGTCATGTTCCTTTTGGTGTGTCCTCTCTAGGGTGGAGCAGGAGAATAACTAAAGACAGACTCTTCTTTAAGAGTAAAAGCTTCTGTGTCAAATTCAGTACTGTTATGAATGACCCCTGTTGATTGTCTGACAGTGCAGTGTGGAAGATTGTTTTAAAAAGCAACAATTAATTCTGCTTAAACTGAAGCTGCCATTTGCAGTTACATAATTATGTTGTGGTACTTCTGTGTATTTACTTAATTTTTATATATGAAATATGAGGATTTTTTGTGTGCTTAAACTTCTGTCTGTCTATCTATCTGTCTGTCTGTCTGTCTGTCTGTCTGTCTGTCTGTCTGTCTTTCTGTTCCTTTGCATTCCTTTGTGTACTCATGCATTTTTACCCCCAATCTCGGTGCCATTTTCACTCACTCGTGTTAAACCTGTTGCTCTAAAATCAAGGGTAATTTTTTAATTACTTGGACAATAAAAGTTTTAAGGGAAATATCAGTGATATGAGCTTACTGGAGTTGACAAGGTGCATTACACCAGTGGAATTAGAACTGGCAGACTGTCAAAAAGCCCGTTGGAAATTGATCAGGAAACACTTGAGGGAATACAGAGAAGCACCGAGAAAGGGCCAACAGTCCTCCCAAAGTTAATCGCACTGATGCAGTCTTCCACATATTATGTGGCTTATAGAACAAAATGAATAAAAAAAATAAAAATAAGCACTGGACACCACAAGGTTAAAACTGCACCTTACTTTTTCGTTTTTGACAGTGCATTTTGCAAATAAGAGGCTGTTCACTGTAGTTCTTCAAAGAACCATGCCGCACCTGAGGCACAGATTACCTAGCATGCACTGTATTTTAGTTGACTGACAAAAACTCACTTTCACAAAAAAGTTAAATATATATTTCGGACTTATTTTCCCAACCACCCATTTACAAACACTCCACCTAGGCAAAGTAATGTATTTTGGCTCAAAACTGTACAATTCAATAAATAACAACAACTTTGGGGCATATAAATTATGTATATGTTGATAATAATAAATGCTTCTTAAGAAGTAAAACTGTGCTTTAAAATTATTTCTGAAAGATCATATGGCATTGAAAACTGGAGTAATGCCTGCTGAAAATTTGTCTTTGCCATCGCAGGAATAAATGATATTTTACAATATATCAAAATAGAAAACATTTTTATATTATTATTATTATAATTATTATAATTATTATATATATATATATATATATATATATATATATATATATATATATATATATATATATATATATATATATATATTAATAACACTTAAGGTTTGAATTGTTTCTTTATTCATTATTAAATATTTCTTTACTTTACATTTCACAGTGTGGCATCAGCTATCCGCTCCAAAATTTACAAAATATTAGATGTCCATTCTACTTGTGCAGCATATTCCAAGTCCAATGTGTAAAAACTTTGGCAAGGAATTGATTGATGGGTTGCTCTGAACTGAGACGAGAATGCTGCAAGAGTGATGTCTGGAGCAAGGACTTCTACATGTGATTGAAAGAACCCTCTCTCAACAAATCAGCAAAACAGAGAGGATGTCCTTCTTCCTCTGCTTCATATTGTTGTAGCACAGCTGCTTTTGATGATGGGGTCTCCCTTTGCTGCCAACTGGCTCTTATAGGAAGAGAATGCAAATGGATCTTAATTTGTGGAACTGACATTATTTAATTGCAGGGGGAGAAATATATCTTCAACTGAATTTTTATCTCCTCCTTGATTTATTTTATGATCTAGACCCTTATTTATAACCCCTAGCTAAAGCAATTCAATGAGCCAGAAATTAACCTGGTCAGACAGACTTTTCTCTATTAGCTTTTGCCCTGATTGCTTCAATAATTAACAAGAATCAGTGCCCATGAGCTGTGTATTATATTCAATGTCTCTACTGTGTATTAAAAGGAGAATTACAAGTGATAAGGATCAGGTTGCCAGTGCATCTTTTTCTTCCTTTGTGCTTGTGAGTAATTGAGTCTGGTTCATTAGACTGAGATAGTCACATGATTTCGAACACAAGATATGCACATTGCATTAGAGTGCTACTTATTCAGGTCATGCTCTACAGCAGAAAGGACATGGCAGGATCAGAACTTGATCACACAACTTTAATGTCCCTTCAGTGATATAAATTGCAATGATTAACCAACATGTGGGATTTGCCACAGATGCTGAACAGCAGTTAGTTAGATTTTCTTCTCTTGAAATGATGTTGAAAACATTGTGTGCTTGAGCCAAGTGTGATGTAGTAAAGTGTCTAACTCTTGAGAAACACATCGGCTAACAGTAAGACGGAAAATTATATAATGTCCTGGGTGGTTGTGGTTGTTTACAGACATACTGGCACCCAGTCTATTGGATTATCATTATCATCATTATTATTGCTAAAAATAACAAATAATAATGTGTCTGATTTGCCCATCTAATACACTACCAATATTACCGAACTATATACTGCAGTTACATTTATCCACATTAAAACTAGTTTAAATTTGCCGATAGCATCGGTTTGACACCGATTTGTCAAAGTCATAATTGATGACCCTTTATTCAATTGTCAGACTTTGCTAATGCTAATGTTGGGTCTGATTGATCAAAGGGTCAGAGGGCGGGTCTTCATGGGGGTCTTATTAGATTTAGGCTGGTCTGGTATAATACCGATTCCTCCTGTCTGGAGTGTCATTTGTGTCCTGATGACTTGGAGAATGTGAGGAGGAGTCTAGTGTATGGGAAAAATGGGAGTACATGCAATAGTCATTTACTGCCAGCAAGAAAGTCTATGTGCAGCAAACTTGATTGATTTTCACGCTCTCTCTGGAGAATAGTGAAATCAGCAGGGAATAATGCTGGAATGCTATGTTAATGCATTTTCCCCCCTCTACTTTCATTTATATAACTCGCCACAGTTAATACATTAGAGCAGTTTTTCACAGTTTGTTCTTTTCCCACAACACACAACCCATCAATACATCTCAAACTGATTAACATCAACACCAAATCAACAATTGATTTATTTTAATTAAAATGTATACTGTATAATATTAAAGAAAAAACATAAAATATGCTTTAAATTTTAATACAATATAATTGTTATTAAATGTCACATGCTACAGCTCAAAAATAAGTTTTTTTAAAAATATATTTTAGGATGTTTTTGTTTAATGCTCACCAAGGTACATTTATTTTTATCAAAAACTAGCTAAAACTATCTATAAATAAATGTAATATATTCCTGTAATAGCTGAGCTGAATTTTCAGCAGTCATTACTCCAGGCTTCAGTGTCACATGATACTTTAGAAATAATTCTAATTTGTTGATTTGCTGCTCAAGACATATTTCTTATGATTGTAAATGTTGAAAATAAGTTGTGCTGCTTCATATTTGCAAACTGTATTACAATACCTTTTTCAGGATTCTTTGATGAATAGACGGTTCAAAATAATTGCATTTATTTGAAATATATTTTTATTTTTTGTAACAGCTTGTTTCTTTTTCCCAGCTAATGCTCTTTTATCACCATCAGAAAAAAAAGAAAGAAAAAAAAAAGATCAAATACATGTTTACATAAAAAGATTACAGATGGGACAGCAATGTCACAAAGGTTACTGGAATGACACAGAAATTTACATAGTTCTGATGCCAACTATAGAAATATTGGCTTTCTAAAACCTAATTATTGTCTTTATTGACCTACTCTCACCTTATCAATCTCTGTCTTGTTTTGGGACGCATCTGCATGCTCACAGGCAAAACTTCAGGGCAGTATTGAGGCAACAGAGGGGATCATCATGGGTTATAACCTGCCCTCTGTTCATGACCTGTACAGGTCCAAGGGATAACCACTTCTTTCAAGCAAATGGCCAGGTCAGTCATGCTAAAACCTGCATAAGTTTATTTTACTCCTACTGGGTCATGCTATAACAATGCATTAGTTCCATAGTTCGCCCCTCAGTACAGGAAAACTCCGGTCACACGGTTTTCTGCACATTTATTTCACTGCATTTGGATCCCCTTTATTTAAGCTGACATATAGACTATTGACTAGTTCTCATTTTGTATGGCTCTTAATGCAGTAATTAGACTTATTCACGAGAAAATATTGTTTCCTCTGCCAATGCAGATATTCAGTCGTCTGCAACAAATGGAGTCCAGATGCCCTTAATTTTACATTAAGTTTAAAAACCACTGTCATGCAAATGCATTCCATGCTTATTCTCATTACAAATGCATACATTTTACGTTTGCCGCCTTTTGGCTTCAGTATAGTGTCTTCACACACATACACACACACACAAACGCGCGCACACACACACACACAAACACACGCACACGCACACAAACACACACACACACACACACACACACACACACACACACACACACACACACACACACACACACACACACACACACCTAGCTTTCACTAGATGGCAGTGTTTTCACTTCTAGTGATTACCAGGAGTGCTGGTTTTTTTATCATGTTAGGGAATTTTAAAGGAATTTGACAATAGTTATGTGAAGTCAATTTATATAGGTTTATACAGGTTTATATAAAATAGTGCACATTTAAGGTGCTGAGAACAAGCAAGAATGAGCCAACGTGAATTAAAAGTGTAGTTCTTTTCCTGTACTGTCCTGTTCCTGACTTTTTTTTCTTTTTCTTTTACAAGGTTGCTATTGGCATGTCCTGAGCACAGCAATGGGATAAACAGAGTGTGGAGTGAGCAGAGCCTCCTACCCTGCTGTACAGAATGTCAGAGCTCCAGAGCTCCTCTCTCTCTGTCCACAGATAAGAGTAGAGAGCAGAGGAGAGCACCTTTCACATGATATGATAAGATGAACTAGGAAGCTGAGTTTGGTATAGAAAGTTTCTTCCAGGACGGGTGGGGACATGTACTGCAAAACTTATTTAATTATTTACACAGGCTGTCAGAAGCGTTGAATATTTGCAACGGATTTGCTTGAGCTCCAGGGAGATTAATAGGAAAGCATTTAAATGGTGTTGAGACACCAGGGAACAGCTGGAAATCACAGTCAGGAGTTTGATCATGGCATTGTGTTCACTGCCTGCAGGCATTTGAAGTCTGAGGGGAGGTCACACTTTGATAATCAAAACTAAACTGTCACTGAGCATTGCTGCTTCTCCTGTGCATCAGCCCATGAGATCAAATGTGTTTGGTTGCTTATGGTTGTGGCATGTAACATGCTGTGAAGCGGCTCCTCTGCTGTTTAAATCCCAGTGCACCATCCCAGTTGCTCAAAAAAAAAAAAAACGATACTAATATTAACAATCATATACATAAATAAACATATAAACAAGAGCATATATACATAATTATAAAAAAAAAATACACTTTACGTAGAACACAGTAGGCAGTAGGCTATGCACATGTGACATACTGTTCCAGCATCCGCTCCCTCAAGACTGTTGGCAAGTATTCGCTCCAGTGGCGTAGATGGTAAAGCAAGTGCCATGGTTGTTTTGACATGATATTCCCGAGTTCAATTCCAAACTTTTTTTGTCTCTCTTGTCCAATCTCATTTTTTACATCACAAAGACAATAGAAAGGCAATAGAAATTAAGGAAATAATTAAAAAGTTGAAAATAAACTAAGGTAGGGGTACGGAAGGATTTAATGCCCCACTATGGTGGCATCCATTTTTTTTTTTTTTTTTTTTAATTATAATTTACATTTAGCATGTTATTATTGCATGCAGTTTTATAATTCACTACAATACTGAGTTGCAGATAACTGACACTATTTGCAATAAGCAATATAAATAGAAGAAATTCCTGCTATGTTTTCATAGCGTAAATGGAATCTATAGCTATTTGCATTTAGTGTAAATGGCATATTTCTTATAAAATACTGCTATTTTCACTTAGTGTAAATAGAATCCATTGCCATTTATTTTTTTTGTGCATTTCGTTTATCGTTTACTTTGATAATTTTTAATATTTTTAAATGTTTTATTTTAATGTGTGTAATTTTAGTTTTTACTCTTGCTGTAGAGCTATAATTGTAATTTGTAAATAACTTTATATATATATATATATATATATATATATATATATATATATATATATATATATATATATATATATATATATATATATATACATTTATATATATATATATATATATATATATATATATATATAATATTTGGGGGAGGGGCAAAACAATATAATACTGCTTAGTTCTCTCATTTGGCCAACAGTGGCCCTGATTAGTTGGAGTTCAATTTTGGATGTTGGAAGTGATGTGTGAAGACTTCATATCTAAGGAAAATATTGTACCATCGATCAGAAGCTTGAGTAGAACTGTGCCAGACAATCACACAAAAGCAAACAAATCATACAGCTAGGGTGAATTGCACTAATGTGGGACACAACTAATCCCATTTTTTAAAAAAAAAAAAAAACGGATGTGTCCCCAGCTTTGGTAACCCAGAGCTTCACTGGCATTCATGTATTTATGGGGGAGCTACAAACACGAAACCTTAAGTGTCCCACATTAGGCAGTGTCCCACTTTAGGGCTATTCATTAGGGCTTTCTTTCCATTTGGATACATTGTTCCCTACTCTGTCTTGCTCCTTTTCTTACCTACTTCTTGTTTTATTGCATTACGCTTTTTTAATCACAATTTTTGAATTCCTTCCTTATTTTCTTCATTTCTCTTCAGACACTGGAAACTTCACTTACCTTACCATCTCTTCTGATTAATTTCTTTATTTTTTCTTTATATCTTTTTTTCTTGAAAATTTAAACTTTTTAATTTATTCTTCCATTCATACTCTTCTCCTTCCTTTCTTTTGTGAACAAAAGTTCAAAGGCTAAAATTAAACTAGGCTTGAACTGTTGTCTCACTGTTTGCCTGAGACTCAGTCAAGATTAGTTTCCTCAACATTGTGCCCATGAATGTCAGCTTTGGAGAGAAGAGGTCAATAACTCTTTCACCCTCAGGGGGACTGGCCTGTCCAGAGACATTTACAGAGATATTGGAGTTCAATAGAGGGAAAGGCAGAGAAACAAATGATGATTGGAGACACTTAAGCAGTTTTCTAAACACATGATTGATGCAGATATTTGAAAAAGCTCAGGCAAAATTTTACTTGGAAGCGCATTGCATGTAATCTGATTGTTCTGTTTAACAGGTACGAAGTGCCTTGTTGGCCACTTTTACCCAGCAATTACCCTGTAATTCAGTGTTAAATCATTGCATTGTTTATTTGGTCTTTTTTGTTGTTTTTCAGCAGAACTCCGCTCATGTTGTACTCAACCTTGTTATCCTGATTCCCATATTTTGTTTCTGATTTATCTTTGAGACTTGCTTCTGGAAATTGTAGTTCTCACACACCACCAGCAAATTCCTAAAAGCTGCATTCAAGTTCTGAGCCACCCAACCTTGTTCTAGTTTTCAACCAGATGAAAGTGTTAAAGTCGTGGCCCATTACTGGGTTTTTGCTGAAAACCTTGATTAACTTTTGCGACTGAGCAACACTTGGGTGAAAACCCAGCTAAATAAAAAGCTTGCAGGTGCTTTTAACACAAGAACTACAGAATTCTTATCAGGTTTTATAAGACCACACTAATTCACATTAACATCAAACCATGGTTTATCATGATGAAGTCTTAATTACCAAACTTTCACAATCAACCAGTCTGCTTAAAGTAGTGTGTAAAAATCCTTGTTCAAAATTCACAAAGTAATTATTGCCAGTAAAAAAAAAAGAAAAAAATTACAGCTGGATGCACAAAACATAAGACTCATATCCTTAAATATAAGAATATGTAGATGGCGGTACAGTGTCAGCTCAAGGTGAAGTTCATAGCAGTCAGAAATACTCCTAACTAGTTCCCTTTCTGTGATATGTAATGGAAGAAATGCCCCATTCCTGTGCCATCGTCTGTGTGTTTATAGGCAAGGAATGGTTGAATCTTATTATGCGTTTCCTCGTAAAGTAAGTGCTATCAATTATTTTTGCGCTCCAGCCGCTGGACATGATAGTGAATGGAATGGTCTCATTGCTCCTATCAGATGAAGTGGTATAATTAGAAACTCAGTGGTGTGTTTAATCGGGCAAATAAAAAACATTACCACTCGCTGTATTACCATTTTTCATCTGGCCCACGTGCCACGGCGCTTCGTCTTTCCCTCCGTTATGTTGTTTTGCTTACCTAGAGAGTTGTGAAGAGATGATGGCTAGCATTTTAATGGCAAATAATCTAGCTTGCAGAATACATGCTGGTTGGATATGTCAAGACATTCTTATAAACAAACAGATTACCTGGATAATGTTTCTTTGATTTCACTCTTAAGTGTTGTTTAATTAAAAAATGTAGAGGTATGCTTAATTTGAGGACGTTTTTTGGTGGTCACCTGGAAATAATTAAAGTGCGAATTTGGTGAATTTGGTCTACTTTCATTGGTGGCTGTAGTTTTCTCCTCTTGAAGACATAGTTTTGTTCTGTTTATGAGCATCATAAAGTCCTCTTGGCACACACTGCGCGGTACACTCATTAAACTGAAATGGTCAACTCTTAACACAGTGCTCTCTCTGCATCACTGCAGTGGTCAGTTATACAGAGACCTCTCCTGCTCACTCATGCAATCTCAAATGTTCTAATAACACCCTAGTTTAAAGGCTTAGTGAAGACTGGAACTGAAGACTGACTTAAGAAAGGTACGTATCCAAGGAAGTAGCCAGGTAAGTCTTCATACTTGGAGAGACAAGACCAGACAAGGAAGAAATGGAGAGTAACTGCTCTTAAACAGGGCTCGATAAAATCATCTATTGCAGGTGTGGTGATGGCTGACTTAGTGCAGGTGTTATCCAGAATGGATTCTGGGAAATGTAGTTCCTAGTGGAATGGGCTGGTGCCTGAAGTTAATGCATGGATTGGTGACTGGGTATTGTGACAGTACTCCCACAGGACAGGACATTCTGTTGGCAGCCATTGCCACTTCTGGGTAACCAAGTTGCCTTCTTGGGTCGCCAAACTCCATGGTCATATTAGGACAAACAGGCAATTTTGGAGCTAACATATCTACTTCGTTATGAGTGGTAGGGCAATATGCAGCCCAAACACATAGTGTGGCTACTGTGTTACAGGGAGAACAATCAGTGACAGAAGGGACTCTGAATCCTCTAAGCTGGGACCAATCTGATTAGGTACTTTCCTACGGACTATGACCTCAGAAGAGTCAGGTCTAACACTCATGATTGCCGGAGATTCTGACTAGGAGCCCTGTTCATTGAGGTTTATGGCAGTTGAAAGGTTATTAGTCTGTGCTCTGGGACAAGAGCATGTGCACGGCTGAGCTCTGGGACAGAACTAGGGAAAGGGCTCAAGCCATCATAGGACTCTGGTTAGGAGCTGGAGCTCACCTGGGGCTGTGCTGTGGAATGGGTTTATTGTCTGGAAGGAATTTACATACGGACACAAGGACTGGACTTAAATGATGAGTTATTACAAAGGCACTATCGGGCTTCAATGCCAATTCAGTGGGCTCCCATGTAGATTTATAGAGAGTAACGGACTTGACACTGACTTCTGGGGCTGGAATGGGTTTGATACAGATAACTGAGACTGGGGTGGACTTGTTACAGAACTCTGGGGATTAGAGTATGTGAGTGAAGCGCGGAGTGGGAGTCCATCAACACACCCTTCCTGGACCCACGAGGACACCAGTGTGCATGCACTGGGGAGAGACCGGTCTCCCGAGTAGAGGCGCGTTGGGCTTTTAAACAGCGGCGGTGATGAGGCTCCATTTCCTTCAGGTGTGCCCCATCACACGCCGCCAGCCCTGACTCATCCAGCGCCCCTCCTCTCACACACCCACTCCAGTCGGGAACCTGGTGAAGGGCGGCGATTTAGGACGGGGTGCCGGTGACAATCAGGGAGGAGGCAGCTGACCCGTCACACTTGATACAGATGGATTTCTCAAATCAGAAGGTTATAATGACAGAAATAGCCGAGCAGGAAGTTATAGGCTAGATATAATAATAGGCTAAAAATGTATCTGTTCATTTTACTGAATATTTTCGGGTTAAATCATGATTAAAACTGGTACAGCAAATTCACACGCAATCACTTTTGCAATAATGCATTCAAACAAATGTAATCTTACACTGCTACTTCATCAGTATATGATTTTGAATGAGCACAAATCTGTAAGAAATGCATTGATCTGTAGATAAAATAAACTGACAAAAATATGCTGTTATTTTCATCACAAACAAAATTTGTGATGAACAGCAGAAAGCAGCAATTATACCTTTTAATGCTGACAAATCTTATTAGTTTGGTATGTGGTAGGGAAAAAGAATTGCACACAATAGCCTAAGCCACGTTGAAACTCTCCTGTCATTTACTTTATAAAATATTTTATGTTAAAAACCGCTACGTTATTATAGGCCCAGTTTCATAGAAAGAGCTTAGCCTAAACCAGGATTAGGCCGTAGATCAATTAGGAAATTTAAGTAATTTTTATAAACATGCCTTAGAAAAAAAAACATTACTGGTGTGCATCTTAAGATAAAACAAAGGCACTGACATTTTTTAAGATCAGTCAGTGCAAGTTACTTTCAGATGAAACAGCTCAGACTTACATTTTAGTCTAAGACTAGACTTAAGTCTTGTCTGTGAAACCAGGGGATAAAGGAGCTATTAAAGATGGCCTGTGTGTCACTATGTATCATGCTCTAAACCTTCAGTAGAAATCTTGCTTTGTAAAATTGAGAAGATCTTGAAGTTCACTTCTTGACCTCAATCTTTGTGGAAAACAGTTGCTGTAGACATTGCTGGCCTTTGTGCTGGAACTTTCCTTAGCATGTAAATTAAGACTAATTTGTCTCTTTAGTTTGCTTGCTACTTTATCCCACAGATTTAAATCCCTTCAGATTAGTGTTATAAGTTTAATATGTGACCCCTCGCTTACCCCAGTAGTGTATAAGTGAAGGCATTAACAGGCTAATTTTGAGCTTTCTTTTTATATCACAGCAGTGTGATGCTGTAGAGTCCTACTGTTTTTCCACAGCTAGATGTAATATTTAAAATCTTAAATTTAAAATGATAACTCACCATAAAATGAAAAATTGTTCCACCATCAATCGTTCCAAACGTTTGTTCCTTTAAACACACAAGGAGAAATCCTAAAGAATAAACATTTTTTTTTTTTTTTTTTTTTTTTGTGCTAAGAAAGAAAGTCAAATTAGTTTGGAACAACTTGAAAGGGAGTACTTTTAGGTGGCATTTTTTTTTTTTTTTAAGAGGCTTAAGAGTTTAAAAGCTCAAAAAGAAGTCATCAATGTTTCTTTTTATAGCTTACTCAAAAATGTGGCATTAGAGTACATCAAAAAATTTGGAAATGGGTGTCATCAGAATTAGTTCAAATAGCTTATAAAAATATCACAATACTCCATAAGCAGTTCACATGAAAATATGTGTTTGTAAGAACCACATCCATCAAGGCATCCCACCCCCTAACCCCCCTAATTATTATCTCCTGAATCAGAATTATTATTTTTTATTTTATTTTTTTTTTACTGGAGAAAGCAATATTATAAACAGAGGACTCACTTTTTTTTTTTTTATGTAAGCAATGGTTTAAAACAACAACAACAAAATAAAACATAAAAAAAACACATCTGTTTGAACTTTAATTCTGATTGCACCCATTCATTGTAGAGGATCATTGGTGTCCAAGTTATAAAATGCTAAATTTCTACAAACGTTCCTGTGAAGAAAGAAACTAACATACATCTTGGGTGGGTACATTTTCAGCTAATTGTTCACCCAAAAATGTTTGTGTGCGCATGTGTTATTTCCCCTTATAAATAAAGAGCATAAACAGACACTTAAGCAGACACATAATTTCGGAGTTTGGGAATGTGACAGAAACTTTGTGTCAGTTTTATAAACAGGCAGGAGGGAAGAGTAATAACTCGAGGGATTTGTGACAAGCCATATTTTGGAGGTACTCTTATTAATACCACACAGCCTTCCTGGCTAAGAGATAGTGAAGGTGGCAGGTTGAAGAATAGTTGTGTCAGGTGGATACACCAAGGTCTCTAAATGGAGGAGGCACCTTTGTACAAGCATGCACCTTTGTGTGTTGTGAGTTTGGAGAGATCAGTGAGGATAGTGCTGACCTCTGGTGATATTCAGGTTGGTCTCATTATGTAGGTAATTCCTTTGGCACATCTCTGGCATAATAAGAGATGATACTAATGCTGCTTTAATTGCCGGCACTGTACTCCTTGATGAGACTGTAATGCATTTTTTGCTTCTGCCACTTGCCAAGAATCAAGATTAATAGAAACAATCAGCCATTATATTTACACGAGAAATCAAATCTGAGGGCAGCATTTTTGGGCCTCTGTCAGTCTCTTTCACTCCGTGGGTCTGTTCCTCTTTTCGCCCCTTCATTCATTTCCACATTTCAAAAGAAGCCTGCAAATAAGATTTCATCTATTGGCTTTTGGTTTCAGTGGCTGAGAGGAGAGCCCGGGTCCAGCTTGAGTGCTAAGCAGGCCTTGGGACAGTGGGAGGAGGAGGAATACAGCTTGTGTACACGACGAGGTCATTCTAGGAACTCTGTGTTTGATTTTGGCTGCACATAATCCTTGGATGATCTCTACATCAGCGCCACTGGTTAGAGTAGGACCATTGCTGCTGAGCTATATTCCATAAATACATAATTGGAAATGGGTGGCAATTAAAAACTGTGGGAACATGGAAAACCTTCTTACGTTGGTTAGGGGGATTTGCTAGGATTATCTTGACATTAAAATGAGTAGGAAAATAACTCTATGGGATTTCATCTTCAAGCTGTTGCCAATGTCAAGAGCACAACTGAATACCCCAAAGTGTCATACTTATGTCTGAATAATGGCATACAGCTTTGTACCATTTTATTTTTATTATTCTTTGTTTGTTTCTCTTTTCCTTCCTTCCTTTTTATTTCTGTCACTGTACTGTATATAATGGCTGCTGAAAATTCAGCTTTGTCATCATAGGAAAAAAATACATTTTAGAATGTATTATAATGTAAAAGATTTTTATTTAATTTTTTATCAGGTTTGATATTTATAAAAATATTTTACTGTATTAAATTTTTTTCTGTATTTTAATCAAACAAATGCATCCTTGCTAAACATAAGATACTTATGCATAAAAAAACTAAACAAACAAACAAAAAAAACAAAAAAACTTTTGACTCATATCTTGCCTTCACTGTGTCATAAATCAAAAACATATACATTTATAGTAAACACAACAGCATATCAAACAGAAACATCTCAATGAATAAAAAAGAAAGGTATTCCAAGCTAGTTTTTCCATCTTGTTCTGGATCTGTTTGTGGAAGAGAAGGTTATTAGCAGGTTTCTTTGATATGATGACATCAGTCTGACTGACTCACTTGAGTGTGTGGGGTGTGTCGTCCCAGCGGTTCCGCTATTGAATTATTCAGTCCATGTTATGGCCACTCATTACAGAGATCTCATTACCTCTTCTGTGTTTTCAGGACAGCTATTGCATTATCATAATAATCAATTTCTCTGACTGCAGGGCTGTCAGAGCAGGGGGTAAGAATGTGTGTGTGAGTCTGTATAGGGCATCGTAACTATGTACGGGTGTACTGATTCATTAAGGATGTTTGTCTTACTAGGGAAAGAAGTGTACACATGGCTTGTCCATGCAGGTATGTGTGTGCTGCATGTGTTTGTGTCAGGGGAGGGGTCTTTAGACTCAGTAAAATTTGCAGTCAAGCTTTGGCAGCCTCCCTTTCCATTTAATTATAGAGAAAGCATCTGCATCGGGGTTCTGACCTCAGAAAGGAAGGTGGAGGGGGAGTCAGAAAAGGAGGGAGTGGTACAAAGAGAGAAAGATAGAGAGAGGCAGATTGATAGACTAACAGAACAGAGATTCTATGAAACAGGATTTTTGTAGTTATACTAATCACTTTGTGATGAACTATTAATGTAGAGTTACTGTGAGTTACTGTTTAGTACACTAATAATTGTTTACATGTACATGTGTGCACAGAAAAGGTTATAAGATAATAATTTCCAGTGGGTTCATAACTGGTGTGTGAATAATCCCCATTAGATACTTTTTGTGGATCATTTGTGATCATAACCTCTCTTTTTTTTCTGTACATGTCTTGGCCAGGATTTCTAAATTGCTTGGCTTTGTTTTCTGTCGACATTCTCTCTATGGTCCTCATTCATTCTATGTATGCGTATTTGCATTGCGTTTCCTAAATTTATTTATTTATTTATTTATTTATTTATTTATTTATTTATTTATTTATTTATTTATTTTTTTAATATTAATTAATAGTTTAAGTTTATTTAGTTGAAAATAATAAAATATATTTAACAATAAACATTTAATTATATAATATATAATTACCATCTGATGGTTGCACTTTAGTAATTTTTAGCCATAAAGGATTAAGTGCATAGTTTGAGAACTTTTTTTTTTTTTTTTTTAATTTAGATGCATTTATATGACTCAACATTCAGCTCTTCAAAGAAGATCAAAAGTTTTACTTATTATTATTACTATTATTATTATGTACACAATTTAGGGAAAAAACTATAATGGGAGGGCACATTGTTTTCTGTGGGATAAATGTTTTTATGAAACAGATAATCTTCACATGGAATTTATGGAGGGCATTCATTCAAAATTTTCTGTGGTTCCATGAGCACAAGTTGCCATACTTGGCATTCTGATAAACTGGAATGATTATTGATGCTTCTCTCCCCCTCTCCAGCTATTATAGACATCCTTGGTCAATATATACTTTATGTTTAGGTGAACTATGCATCTGTTTACAAGATAGTGAAAATCGGTGGTCATGTGGCTGATATTGTGAACAAAGTAGTGGCTTTTCATTCTACTGGTGGACTAAATTAAATACAAAAGTCCCAATGGAGTACCTGTGACTGTTATTAGTGCTGTTGACTGTAATTACAGCACACATGCACTTCTAAAGGCTCCAAGCTGTTATTCTGATCGTAATTAGACTCTCTTTCTCTTTCATCTCTTTGTTTTTCTCTTTCTAGTTTCTTCATTCTGCCCCTTGTGGTATTGTTCTGAGTGAGGACTGAAGGTTTAAATTAGGTGGCTTCAGTGAGGATCTTTTAATGTCATCCATTTTTAACCTCTACTTCCCTTCCTGGGCTGGTTTCAACAGATCACATGATGAAACAAGGCAACGACATAGCTATGAGGACAAGCACATCAGACTTATTACTTTGTACTCTCAATCCAGACTGTATTCTGTCAGGTACGGCAGCGTGACAGCATCGCCTCAGACAAGCACAGATGCTTTGAGGGGGATTGATATGCCAGTCAGAGGGTAAATCATCCTTGACAGAGGAAATGTCCTTGTGTAAACAAAAAAACAAAAATTCAATAAATAAATTCATATATAACTGACATTTGTGCTATAAGGTCATTTGTTCCATGCTGAATTTAAAATTGTAAAATGTTACTTAAAAGATTCTTGACCCCAAAACACAACAACTGCTCAGTTACCTGCTCTGTCAAGCTTCAAAAAGCACCATGTACAGTACAAATATTTTTGCACCGGTATGTGTGTGCATGCATTGGTTTTCTTGAAAGCGAAGTTGAAATAATAAACCATTATCATTCTTAACAGATTAAAAAGTTCAAACAAACTATAAAAATAATGAATTAATAATATAAATAAATTACAGAATGCAATGCAATACAATGATAATGATGATGAATACAGTCATTTAGAATTATTTCTGATGAATAATTTTAAATTACTTAAATGCATTCAAATAGAGTGATATGCAAATTGTATTAATATTTCATAATATTACTGTTTTTGCTGTATTTTTAATCAAATAAAATTCAGCCTTGGGCCGGTGACACACTGGCTGCCTGGCGTGAGCATGGCGTTTCTGCTGCGTGTCAGTAGCGTGGCCGGCTGCATCGCGTTTTCTGTGTCTTTACACACCAGAACCATGCCTGACGCGGCGCTAGCGCAATGCTGCTGCTGTAGGTGACACAGAGGGAGGCCGCCAACAGACCAGGCTCTTGTCTTCACGACAACAATATCTATATTTCATGTTGAGCATAAATATAAAGCCAACTGAGGACACCGTCAACAGTATTGACGGCAAAATAGACTATGTTTGACAGGTGCAATATTTGAAAATCGATAATTATTTATTTATTTTTAAAATAACATTTATATCTGAATATATGTCAGCCTATAGACTTTCAAACATCAAAATGTCATGAATTAATATGTATTTGTGTACAAAATGACATATAAACCTATTTTCTTATTCTATTTTGCCTGGAAATGCTTCCAACATGCTTGCGTGTCGCGTGAAAAATAGGCATCGGTTCTATTTCTAGCATGCACACATTTTCCGCGCTGCTCGAGCCGCACCTGAGACGCGCGTCTCACACAGACAGTTTTCAAGCTCTAACCTGTTAACATGGGAGCCAAATTAAAAACGGACATGCCACGCAGCTGAGACGCTTACACCACGCATCCAGTGTGGTGCCGGCCTTGGTTATTATAAAAAAAAAAAAAAAAAAACTTATTTGAAAATTATTATTATTACAAACATTTTAACCAGTAGCCAGGTGGGGCAGTTCCAACTTTACAAGGACAGTCGGGTGCTTCTGACTCACAGCCTGTAAGTAAGTGTTTTTGTTTTTTTGTTTTTTGTTTTAAGAATTTGCCACTGATGATTCAAACGCAAATTTTGAGTGTAGAGCAGTGCTTGCTGTTTGTCGTTTCTCTGATCACAAATGCAGACATGGTTTTATGTTTACATGGCGCGATATGCAACACAACGTGTAAAAACAAACAGTATAAGTCATTATAATCAGTAATTACTGTATGTCCCCACTGGATGCAACAAATACCTTGTTTGTAATAGGTTTTACTGGTGCTGGGAGACGGCATCACAGTATGGTAAGGGGCATAACATTTCTGTCACACACTTGAGGCATTCAGCCAATTACAATGCACTGGATAGCTGGCCAATCAGAGTATACCTCACTTTTCAAAACGATGAGTTTTGCAAAAATCTATGTGTTTCAGAAAGGTGGGGCATAAAGGAGCAACAATAATTTACAGTATGTGGAAAAGTTTTTTTTTTTCTTTTTTTCTTTTTTTTTTTTTTTTAACCTTAAGCCACATAAACATTAAACCATTACACATTACACCAACCGCATAAACATTACACCATTACACATTATACCAAATACACAACCTAATGTTCTTTTTAGCAATGTCATAAAGTGTTGGGAGTAACGGCGTTTAAGTATAACGGCGTTACTAATGGAGTTAAATTTTCAGTAACGGAGTAATCTAATTAATTACTTTTCCCATCGTTGCAACGCCTTTATCTTTACTGAGAATGTAAAGTGTCGCGTTACTACAATTTGGTTGAATAAAGCGCGAGGTGTCATGCTTTGGCTAGTGGCTACACATACACACCATTGCAAATCCGATTATGATTGGCTGTCTCACTGCATGCTCTGACAACCACTAAACACAAGACGGCATCAGCGATAATGGTGTCTTTTGGGCCATCTGCCTTTAGCGCTCCAGGAAATCTCTCATCTCAAGGACATTCTGGACAATGCCCTTTTCAGACTTTGTCAATATAGTGGCCATTGGACCTGCCATCCATTAAGAAGCTTTAATGGAGAAAAGCCTGTTGATTCTTGTGGTACCTGCCTGTAGGGAAAATGGCAATCAAGAATGGTAGCCACTTGTCCCAGTCCCTTCCATTGTCAGAGTTGAAATTGTGGAGCATGTTCTTGAGCGTCTTGTTAAAGTGCTCCACGAGTCCATCATTCTGGGGGTGGTATGGGCTGGTCTTGATTGCAGTGATGTCTAGCTGTCAATCCAGTAGCTTCATCAGCCATAAAGAGAAATTGGTCTCTTGATCTGTAAGGACTTCATCTGATATCCCCACTCTGGAGAAAAGCTGGATGAGGGGCATAGTCATAATCTTGGGCATAGTAATGGATTGAAGAGGGAAAGCCTCAGGATACCATGTCGCATAATCTCTGATGACTAGGATGTATTGGTGCCCTGCATTTCTTTTTTCCAGAGGTCTCACAAGGTCCATGGTGATATGTCGAAAAAGGACAGATATTACAGGCAGTGGAAATAAAGGTTCCCTATATCGTTGGTGCAAAGGAACAGGTGTTTTTTTTTGTTTTTTTTTTGCATGTTGGGCATGTACTTTTAGGGCCAATAAATTGCAATCTTATGTGAGCATTTGTTTTCTGGAGGGCCATATGTCCTTCCTACAGAATAATGTGTGCCAAGTGTAAAACATTGGGACAACAAACATGTAGGGACAAGCAAATGTGTGGATTAAGTGGTTTGCATGTACAATCCTTTATCAACAATAAAAAATAAATAAAAAATCCACAATTCAGCTTGTTTTCCCTAAAACACTTTAGCCACTTTGCAGTTTTTTGCAGTTCTGAAATGTTTTCTGGTACCTTCCATCCATGAACTTCAAGACCCTCAGTTTGGATCTCAGGGGCTGGGGTACCAAGATTTTTTTTCTAGTCATCGTTGACAACGTGTCTTTCTGGGGCCATTAATCCTTCCTTGCAAAAGATTTTGCTCTTCTTTATAAGTAGCTAAGAAGAGCAGCAACCCCCTTACTGGAGGAGTGTAGCAGCGAAGGGGTGCTCTTTTTATAAACAGCAAGCCCCTTTAATGCAGTACCTGAAAAAGATTAAAGATGCTGAAAACCCACTAGAATTGTTGCCTAGTTTACCAGTTTGCAGCAAACACAGCGTATTGAAGTTGGTAGAATCAAGCAAATGAAGTAGTTCAGAGATCACATATTTTACCTGGCCTAAAGCTTTTACATCCATTTAAAAACTCTATAAAAACAGCATATAACTCAATAGATCAACTCATGAGTTTACAGGTTTGTCGCCTCCCATTTGCGCTCATTGTGATACAAGTCCCTTCAAATCTTTATTGTTATACACTGAGTTTATATAGATTATTTCATGATCTAACAAGTCCTCAATCTGATAACCTGCATGAGTATAGACAAAAGTCCTTACCGATACACTCGATAGCTTTATACAACAAGCATGTTGCCTGCTTAATCACAGCATGTTGCAGTGGTCAGAGAAATCTAAAGAAATAGAATTCCTAATAAACCAGATGAGCCATAAGCAGCAAGCATATCCAAAGAACAATTAGACTGCCTTAAACAACAGCATAAACATTAGCTTCTTGCTGTTGCAAGTTTACCCAGATAGCAGCACTTGCAGTAACAACCAAAAGCTTAAAGCAACACTCAGGTCTAGCAACAACATGATACTGACACTAGAAAAGCCTTAGCACCATAGTTTTTAAACAAATAACTTTTGAAATAGCACAGACTGGGGCAGCATGCCCTTAAAGAAGAAGAGATGCAGCAAAGGGGTGCTTTTCTTTAATAAGCAGCTGAGAAGAGCAGCATGTCCCTTTAATGCAGTACAACATAAGGTCAATACTCAAAATTTAGGCAAAAGGCATGTTGCCCTAATTCAGATAAACGTTTAAATTAGTAACCTTATTAGCAAAATCTACACACTGCGCTTTAAGTAGCCTATCAAGCATGTTATCAATATGCTAGATAGCTGTAAGCAACTGCATATCTGCAGATGAGACTGAAGCAAGCCTAATTCAAATCAGACAGCCTTAAACAACAGATTTAAAACAAGGATTGCTGTGGTAAGTTTAACGTGTTACCAGTGTGTCAAATATGACAGAAAAAAATATTGTTTTTCTATAACTAATACAGTAGTTAAGATGTTAGTTTTCTTGAAAACTGATCCAAATAAGTTTCAAATCGCCGCCCTTCACCAGGCTCCCGACTGGAGTGGGTGTGTGAGAGGAGGGGCGCTGTACGAGTCAGGGCTGGCGGCGTGTGATGGGGCACACCTGAAGGAAATGGAGCCTCATCACCGCCACTGTTTAAAAGCCCAACGCGCCTCTCCTCAGGAGACCGGTCTCTTCCCCGTGCATGCACACTGGTGTCCAGGAAGGGTGCGTTGAGGGACTCCCGCGCCACCAAGACGTGAGCTGCCGGACCCGCGATCCGGAGGAGAACCGCACCCGTTTACACGGCCGACGGGCCAGGATGCCGGGCCGTCCATCCCCTACAAGCGCCGCGGCCAACGAGAGAGACGCGGCCGCTAGGAGAAGCCGCTGCCCTTCGCCCCCCGGACCGAGGAGGGGAGCGCGTGCGGCCGCCGGACTCCGCCCCTTGCCTGGACCCTTCCTCGATGAACACTGCCCGACCTACACAAACCCCGCAGCACGACGAGGACACCAGATTCCCTGTTATTTTGGACACTTTCCCCCTTTGGCCACTTTTATTCCCTGTGTTTTATGATTTCTGTTAATAAAAGCCTCTCCGAGGCCTGACGCCACGCCCACTGTGTCTGTCTTGTGCTCCTCCCGTGACAATATATATATAATACAGCACAGTGGATCCACAAATGAACTTACCATGCAAGTATATTTAATACTGCATTACTGGACTCTTTCCAGACATTGCCCACTTATTATAGTTTTTTTTTTTTTTTTTTTGCGAGGCCAAGCATCCATTATTGATATACATGGAAGTAATTTACCTTCAGTCTCTGCACACGTTGCACTTTGGCATGAGGTAATTCATATTGCAGAGCCATTTGGCTGATAAAACATTCATAGATCCAGGAGATCATACCTTTTCTTATAGGAAACCATGTGGATAAGAAGCTGTTAAGTGTGTGAACAAGTTGACAAGTTGTTGACTCTTTCTGAGAAGTACTCTTAGCAGAAAAGTCAATTTAATGGTGCTCGATAACTAAGATAGACAGCAGCATACTAATAGGACTAACAGTGGCGAAAGCTGTGTAGCATTTCTGACAGAGGTTGAGAAAGAGCACTTGTAATTAGCAATAAAAACAGTCTGCTAATCAAGCAACTAATATAATGCCTCCAATGATAATTAGTCATGGTGCATAACATGCCAAGATATGGCACTCCACACCACTGTCAAATACTGAGCTGGCGCTTTCAACCCTTTTATGCTGGGGAACCCCAGAGAGGAAGCTAATGAGGGTGAGCAGGGCACCTCCATTTTTCCTCCTCATTTCGCAAGCGCAACAACCAATTCCTCACTGGCCGTTTTCATTCCTTCTCTTTTCCTACCTCACCCCCTTCAGAGGAGATGCATCTTTTTTTAATTTTTCCTTAATAACTGCTTAATTAATGAGTGAGATGGTCCGTCATGGGCCAGTGTAAAGGAACCGCTGTGAGATGATCTTATGTGCTGCCATCATGTTGATGGCAACAGTGTGGTAAAGTCAATGAGAGACGACAGGAGATGTCAGAGGATGATTAGAACTCACTGACGACACTATAAAATAACATTAGTAGAGTCGAATGGATGCCACAGGGAAACTTCACTAATAGATTGCTTTTTTATCTTTGAAATGAAAAGTTTCAACTGAGAAGCTGTCTGAATGGTGTGTGTGTGTGTGTGTGTGAGAGAGTGTGTGTGTATTAGAGCTGCACGATTAATCGTTACAAGATCGCGATCTCGATTCAGACACCCTCGCGATCTCATTTCTAAAAGACGAGGATTCCCCGAGTCTGTTAAACCTTTGACAGTCTTACCGGATCATTCAAATCCGTGCGCGCACTGCCGCTGAAACAGAGAGACACCCGTCGCTGCAGACTGTAGCGCGGTGACGTCACGTACTTAAAAAGAGGATCCATCATCTTTACCAAGACGCACCCATGTAAGCTCTTTAAGTGAAACAGGCTCTTTCAGGGAAATGCTCTTTTAGGTGATGAGATGCACAGATGAAATAGCCATTTGCAGCATGACAGGGGGTAGTGCAGCGTGAAGTGTGCAACCTACTTGACACAGGAATGACCACTGCTGAAGCACCGTCCGCCAACACAAGAAGCTCCCGAGAATGCCCTGACCTCATCACACACAAAGCAGTTTGGTAGGACCAAAACGATGTTGTTGCTTTGGCTCCAAAGTGGAAAGCTGGTATGTGTTGCACCTGCTGCCTTTTTATGCTCTAGCTGTGATCAGTGGCTGCTGGAATGCAATAATCGCATGCCAATCTCTAAGTGAGATCCCAATTCACCAGTGATCGAAGTGACATCGAAAGTGACCGACTGAAAGGGAACACTGCAATATTTGAGATGTGCATATTAGTGGCATTTGCCATACAATAACACAATAAACTATTTTTTTTTAGATAAAGCTAATATAAATTACGATGTGTTTGTGTAATATATAAGTGTATATAATACATTTATGTGTATGTATATAACATCTTTACATTAATATAGATAATCATATTTGACAGTATCAAACTGAGTCATAAATGTCTGTTTTATATTAAAAGTGTGTAATTGTATAGTATTTATTTATAATAATAATCATACAAAAATAATAATAAATCTAATTTGGTTACATTAGTTTTTTCAGGCTTTTACCTTATCTAATCTTAATCAGCATTTGTAAATGTTGCCTCTTGCACACAAAAAAACTGCATACTAACCTAGAACCAAGTAAAATCATTAATTCAATTTTTTACTTCTTTAGTGGAGTGATGCACAATGACTTGTGGGTGAAATCCCCTTTACATTTCCTGTGAAGTGACAGTCTAACAATGTAGCCTGATTAACAATTCTGTTCACAGTGGCCATCAAAATGAACATTCTTGTTCCCTTCAGGATGAAATCTTACTTAAGATGGCAGAATACCATGTAAAGTCTACTTTGTAGGCAATACTGTTAAATGGAACACACCTTCACAGCAGGCTTAGAAGCTAACAGCAGGTCTATGCAAATTTAGTGTGCTAAAACAAATGCTAAGAAGAATAAAGAACAAGAACAGTTAAAGTAAAGTCTTTGTAAGTTTTTAATAATGACGACAGCATTTACTCCAAAAAAATCATACATGTATTTCAGCCTCGGAAATATGTAGTGTTTGTATTCTCCAGTGCTTAGAACGGCACAGCCAGACAATCTGCTAGCTAAGGTTTTTTTTTTCTCTCTCTCTCTCTCTCTCTCTCTCTCTGAGATAACAGCATGTTACACTTTTGTCAGGTTCTCCAAGTATATCGAAATAATCTATATAAAATTCCCTTAGAATGACACAGATGTTTGAAAAATGCTTTGAGAGGAGACGTGGTGACGGCTTAAATCTTCCCTAGTCCCCGATGAAGGCAGTTTTCAATCACTTATTTCAAGACACTTGTCAGCAGCCAAAGAATGTTTTAATAGAACTGTGCTTTGGGACTTGCTCATCTTCAGTTGCTGTAGAAAGTGGTGCAAGCTCTTTGAGCGTCAAGGGGGGTCTTCTGAGATATATCCTAGCACAGTGGTTCCCAACCTTTTTCAACTCATGGCCCACACAACCAAACACATATGTTTGCGCGGCCCACTTCAAAAAAATTAACTGACCCCGCTATTGTTGGATTAATAACTTAGTACTCAGAAGCTAGATTTTAAACTATATTTATTGAATAAACTAGGGCTGTGAGAAAAAAAAAAAAAAAAAACTATCGCGATTTTTTTGATCATTTTTGCAATTGTGCTTTTACAGTCATAAATGCATTCAGGATTAATTTGAAACATATTTCCAAAAGAAAACCAATCAGAGCTTTATCAAAAAGTTGTAACATCTCTAGAACAGACATAAGTCAAAATTATCACTATAGTGAAGATGTAAAAAAATGTATAGACTTGTGGCAAAAAAAAATAGAAAATAAAAAAAATCCTATATACAGGGACTTTTTTTTCTTTTTTGCCATGCATTGTTCATAGAGCTCATTAATTGTAGCGGTGCCTCGGGTGTTTGCAGTGTGTATACAGTATGTGTATGCGGTCAGCAGTGAGAGCGCATAAATATAACGCGAAAGCTTATTAAAATAATGCACGAGTGCGAATCTCTCTGTTCGCAGCAGATTTCCTTTGCTCTGTCACAAAACCGGTCGTGCTTGCTCAGATACACGCTGCTTTGCGAGGAGAGAGTGTGCACACTTAAAACGTGTCTCCTCTCACTTAAACTGCATCCTGTTCACTAACAAATTCACTCTATGCTCATGTGTTAGACATGAATTATTTTTATATTCTAGCCTTTTACCGCAGTGAGAACGCTCTGATCCGTCAACATTGGCTCAGAAAAAAGGCGCGTCACAGACAGTGTGTGAACCTGGAGTTAGGCATATGCGCACGTTCAAATCGTGATTTTAGGACGTTTTCTTTTAATCGCACAGCCCTAGAATGGACTGGAAATGAACAGAAAATAATTGGCGGCCCACGCGGACCACAGCTTGAGAACCACTGCCTTATGCTATGGGGAAAAAATGTCCCCACAAAGATGGCAATATCCATAATCCTTGTGCTTTTGGGGACATTTTAGTCCCCATGAGGAAACAAGTTTCTAGTGGAACGGAATAACTTAAAGCATACAGTAACTATATGAATTCCTACTGCATGGTTATAGTACTGTATATACTGTAACTGTATGGTTTCCATAAAATTATTATATTATGAAAAAAAATGACAAAACACACTTAGTATAGCTTCAAATGCAAAATATGCCATAGCTTCATAAAAATTATAAATTTTGTACAAAATACAAGTCTATTTAAAACATAATAACAGTCAATATGAATATCATATTTCTGTCAAAAATAACATGGTTACAGTTAGTGTTAGTTCTACTATAAATCTTGAAATCGGGAGCCCTGGACTACTATATGAAATACTAATACATTTTACACTACAAGTTAACTTTATTTAATGTATAATGAATGCACTTGTATTAACAATGAACTATATATATTTATAATTTGACATTTAATTAATATTTATACATGAACATTAATTTAACTAGTTATGAAACTCGGTTTAATTACTCTTCATTTGTAATTCAAAATAACTATTGATACTATTGATAACTATTGCATTTTTTATACTGTATATTGTTTTTCTTATGTTTTTATTATATGATCATTTTATTACCTTTATAATGTGGTCTCATATAGTCATTTTCCCCCTTCTCTTTGACCCTTACAATTAAAGAGTGCTGTTCCTTTGCATGTGAAATGAGAAACATGCAGCAAGTTGTAATATAGTCCAATATAGCTGCTTTTTCGCAAAGCCAGGATTACTTTTTGACATGCTCACAAAAATATCCGCACTGCAACTATTAAGATTAGAGACTCAAATGACCTTAAACCACTCGTTCCTAAAACTTGGATAGTTTTTCTGTTCTTATATATAAGATATATAAGAATATATTGGAATAACAGTATCTGTCCTACTTCCTCTTTATTACCTCACCATGACTAGCTAACTTTTGAGTTTGCGTTTGCAGTGAAATACACTGTCAGTTATTTCACACAAAGTGACAGGTGAATAACTGAATAATTTTCCAGTGAACTTTCATTATTGTTGTTTGGGTGTTTCTGAATTGTTTTCTGCTTATTTTATGTTGTTTCCATTTCTGCGGCCCCTCGCTGTGTGTGGGGGTGTATTGTTTCACCTTGAGAGCTTATGATGTGTGATATGAAGGTGTATTAAAGAAACAGGAGTAATTGAACATCTGTGATGGTTCAGAATACAGTCCATTACAAGGAGCCTTAACTTGGATGGAAATATGTTGGAGGATACACTACATGTAATATCATAAAACACTGACAATTTAATGGTACATTGCCAAAGATTTATCTATTGCAATCTCTCATATGCTGTCATTATTACATGGATATAGTTTTTTGTCTTCAATAGAGTGAGTATCGCATTCACTCATCATTAAAGCTGATGATTCAAGCCGGTAAGCCAGCTGTATTTTGTAACATGATTCAGCCACACTTAAAACCTTAAACTGGCAGCAATTCTATATATTCTAGGTGCTCAGTTTCGCATCTGAATATAAAATGGTGTGTGGTTGCAATATTTCTGGCTGAAAGTGCAAGATGTCACAAGTTCAAATCTTGCTTGCCTGACAATTTTTAATAAACCAATTAAAATGGCATCTATTTGTCAGTAGTTGTACTGTGTATCAGTAATGATGTAACTTGAACTTTTGTTGCACTTTGGCATATTTGGTTGCACTTTATTTGGTGATTTCACTGGAACACGGATTTAGTAGATGAGCGGTTGAGTAGTGGAGCGTGCAATACCTAATGTGATGACCTTTCAAGGTTTTTTTTGCAACTGGTAAGGTGGCTTACTGCAGTCATTTTTTAGCAAAAGTGTTGAGAGATCACATAACACATTTTGAAATAATATTTGTAAATGTATTTGTTAAAAAAAAAAGTGGTAACACTTTATTTTGATAGTCCACTTTAGACACTCTACTAACAGTAAGTAACTTTGCAACTACATGTCAACTAGCAGTTAGCAGAGTATTAGTAGACTGTCTGCTTAATATCTTCTAACACTTTCTTTGTCAACTTATTGTCAACTTATACTAAGCCTAAACCTACCCCTAACACTAACCCTAAACCTACCCTAACAGTCTACTCTGAGAGTTAGTAGACATGTAGTTGCAAATTTCTGAGATTTAGTTGATATGTAGTTGATATGTAGTTACAAAGTTACTTATAGTCAGTAGAATGTCTAAAGTGGACTATCGAAATAAAGTGTAACCAAAAAAGTATATATATAATATAATATAGCTTCCAACGCAAGTTATGAATTGTGTTTTAATGGCATTCTGTGGTAGAAATTAAATTTTTAATATTTACGAGATAAAATGGGAAGATCCCTTGTTTTGCTAAGACTAGTTTCAAAGTTAGCATTGCATGTATCATAAATAATATAAGTAATATATTTACATTTGATAATGCATTAAGTAAATAGTATTTTCACACTTTTTGCATAATTTGTCACAATTATGCCTACAGCAGTGAGGATGAGATCAGAAAACAAAATAAACATTAAAGTAAATATCATTTGCAAGAAGAATCTTTTCTTTACGTTTTCATATAAATTTATACAAATTTGTATTTTATAAAACGTTTCTTAGACTATTTTAAAAGCATTGGCCAGTATTCATTCTGAAAATGAGAATTCTGTCATTATTCATTCATTCTAAACAAATATTTTGTATGTGGAACATTGAAGATATTTTGAGCAACTTTTTTACAGTGTAAGTCAATGATCATCAACATTATCTTTGACATATCTTCTTTATAAAATAGTAGGTTGTTCATAGTGTAATAGAATGTAATAAGAATGACATTCTTCAGTATGAAAGTCTTTCCTCTGCTGCTCTTCCACTGGGATTATAGACTCCACTGAAGAACAACCCCCAATTCACAAGCCAGTGTTTGCTACTAACACCATGCTAATGAGCCATTATGTCAGCAGAGGGCTGGGGAATAGTCCAGACTGCTTCAGCGTGGGGTGCAGGGTCAATTCCACATGAACACCAACCATTAAATAATGTCTTTCATCCATCTCTCCATCAATGCAGCCTTTATCCAGATCACAAGTGCAATCAAAACACTGGGGCACTGCTTTCCCCCAGTGGCCATTCAGCGGGCATTGTGCCTGTCTAATTAAGGATCTAATGGAGTGGGCAGCATGCCTGCTGTTAACCATGGACCTCTGGGGCCTCTGGGGACCATCTTAGAGCTGTCCTTTAGCAGAGAGAGGACGTTTCTGTGCCCTGACCGTAAAAGTGGTCTGACACATGCACTGCACTGAATATCATCATGAGCCTCCGCAGCTATCTGTAGATGTCACATACTGTACTTGCTGACATTATGACAAAACATTTGAAAAATTCAAACATTGCGGTTCAGAATGTCCCTCAATGTCCCTGTTAAAAAAAGTTTTAGCTAGAGATGCCAAAGGAGGCAAAGAAACAACATTGTTTGATTTGACAGTCATATAATTATAATATGTAACTAAAATTATCCCTTTGTCCTTTAATTTTCTGTAAATGATAAGTGTTTATTAATTTATTTATTTCAAAGTTCAGATGATTAAAATTGTTCATTGGTATTAATTAATAGTTTATCAGTATAATATGTACAAATGAATGGAACATTTGGTTAAAAATAAGGTTCATTCATTCATTCATTCATTCATTCATTCATTCATTCATTCAAAGGTTCAGATTTATATATATATATATATATATATATATATATATATATATATATATATATATATATATATATATTAGGGGTGTAACGATACGCGTATTCGTATTGAACCGTTCGGTACGACGCTTTCGGTTCGGTACGCGGTACGCATTATGTATACCGAACGGTTCGTTGGACTAATTCATTATATTAAAAAAAAAAAAAAAAGAGAAATATAATGATATGCGTTCAACAAGGTAGCCCAATAACCCAAACGACGTAACAGGCAACGCCCCTGACACTCCCGAAGAAGAAAAAAACACCAACTTATATGTTTATGTTAGGGTACTACTCAGTCAGCACGCAACAAACTATCCCTGCAGCATTTAGACACCGGTATTATAGCTTACAGGGAATCCAAAGTGCACCCACACCAGACCTGTTGGTTATTTTAGGATCTTATATTTCTGGTCTGTTAAATGCATTAGACATTTTGCAACGAGCCTTCAGCGCGTGCTGAGTGAGCGAGCGCCTTAGGGGCCGTTCACATATCACGCCTAAAAACGCGTGGAAAACGCTAAGCACGTCTTTCTCCTCCTTTCCAAAGCGCTCGGGCAGAAGCGCTCATGAGGCGTCTGTCTTTGCTAAGCAACAATGACGTGCTCTCTCCATGAGACGCGGAAATTTCAGCGAATGATAAATGGATTTGCAAGCTCTAAAAATCGCTTGCAGTAGCTCTGCTACTAAATTTATTTCAAAATTGCAATCCATATACAACTGTGAACAGCTGTTCCTTCATCTTGGCTGAGTTTTCAACGTTGTTACGGGAAAGGATGAAGCTGATTGGTTAGTTCTTGTCACATGACCCGCGGTGCGCTTGCAGCATTCTGAAAAGTTGAGATGTTTTTACATTTTGCTGTATCTAAAACGTACCGTACCGAACCGAACCGAACCGAACCGTGACATCAGTGTATCGTATCGAACCGAACCGTGAATTTTGTGAACCGTTACACCCCTAATATATATATATATATATATATATATATATATATATATATATATATATATATATATATATATATAATATATGGTAAATTGGATTAAAATCAATGGTAAGTAATAAAATCAATAATTTTAAGTGAAACTAAATAAAGTGGTTATTAATGTTTATTAATTAATTAATTTCTATTTCTATATTTTATTTATTTATTTGTTTTACTTAATGAAAGAGCAACTTCATTTATGTAAAATGGAATGGGGGATTACATTAAAATAATTGGTACATGAAAACTTATTTAATAAATCACTTTGTACAAATTGGGAAATCAAACAATTCTTTAGTTGCAAAAGTCAATACTTTTAAAATTGTATTAGCTACAACAGCAAAAAAAAAAAAAAAAAAAATAATAATAATAATAATAATAATAATAGAACATTACTTGGATTTTAACTTTTCCATTGCACTTTCTCCTGTATGTTGCAGTGCACATGTTATTATGGAGGGTTTTGTTACTAGTGTATTTAAAATAGCCTTTTATTCTTATGCTCTATTGTACCCTATGTTTCATTTTTACCCCTTTAGTGTTTCCCCAGTCTAAAGGTGACCATTTCTACAACATTTTATGCAACACATTTTCAGACTGTAATTAGTGTTGATCCAAGAAAGAACACCTCCTCCGTTCATCTCTTATATGACTGCTGATGTTAAATGATTCATTTTGTCCATACTTCTGTTTGTGGATTACTTTAACAGTGAATCATTTTTTTTGGTCTGTCCCAAGTTTAATGTGTCCTTACATTTTGTACTGTTCAGGGGCCAGTTGCATGAACTGCTCAGACGAGTCTTAAAAAGTTGGTCCTTTAATTTTTCTTCAAGAGTAGTCATTTTTTTTTTTTTTTTTTTTTTTTTTTTTTCAGTTACAAAAAGATAATTTGGTCTAATTCTAATCTCAGAAGTTCAACCAATTACCCCTTGTCTACTGCTAGTTGGTTAAACTATTTATGTCATGACAACTCTCTTAGGGATTTGCATGGTAATATACATGACAATGTTAATGTATTTGGTCATGGCGGAATAATTCGGCTACGCTGCTGCTGCTGTGGCAGAGCAAATACCGAGCTTTGCTACTGCCAATACATCCACAACATGCTGCTGTGAGCATGTACAGTAATAAATATTGCTGCTGCAAATATAACATACATGAAATAACCGCCACAAAACAGGAGACATAGAAAGTACAATTAAAGCCAAAACAAGAACAAAACACCCCTCAACAAGCAGTTCTATCTACAAGACATATGTACTGCTGCTGCTCCTTAGAGCCATGTGAACCACATGTATTGCTATCTATGTATACCTGGGCTACCATGCCGACTGGCTTAACGCTTGTGGCCTATGGCTATGTGTGCCTGGGCTACCACACCGATCGGCTTAACAATATTGGCCTATGGCTATGTGCGCCTTGGCAACTGACAAAAGTTAGTGTGCAAAAACCCCTGGGTGAACTGACCTGAATGATGTTCTTTTTTCCATTTCTGTATTACACAGCACAGCGAGATCACACACACACACACACACACACACGCACATGCACACACACACGCACGCACGCACACACACACACACACACACACACACACACACACACATATATATATATATATATATATATATATATATATATATATATATATATTAGGCATTTGCATTATATTGCATTGCTAACAAGTCTTCACCACAGCAGTCATGCTTGTGGTTGACAGATGTGAAGAGCTTTAGTTCCCAAACAGAGCTTTTCTCATTTAAGGATACACTTTCTGCCCAGTGTTCTAATTAATCTGTGCAATCTGGCAAACCTGTACGCACAATGATGGTGGAACAAGCGCTGATGATATGAAAACATACCTGTTCTGGAGTTTAGTGATCTCTCCACAGAAATATTCTGCATAAGTCAAATGGAACTGTCATACAACCAATGTGTGTTTTTGTCACAAGTCAGAATGCATTGCTTTGACAGGTGGCAGGTGATCTTTGCTGCGAACAAGCCTATTGATATGACTGTGGTAGGCTCGTGCTTCTGATGCTGTGTGCAGCTGAAATCAACCAAATACTCATCACAATGAAAACATTGACCTTAGAATTAACGAACGTGAACACTGGGATAATCGAGCCCCCTTTGAAATGCATACAAGAATGATTATTTTATTTGACCTGTTTCATGGCCGTTACTATCAGAGTGTCATCAGAACGATTACATAAGCTCTAAACTGCATTATTGCTCTAGCTGTTTAAACACGGATGCTAAATTCTGCTGCTAATATGCTTAATATTTGCTCCTTCACTCAATGCAAACTTATAACATGACACTTAGTTAAACTTGATTATGGTTTCTCATTTTATAATTCAATTAGGCAGACCACACAATACACACAGCGATATGGATTAGAAAAGCATTTACTTATCTTAGATGTTAAATTCACTGTTCTGAAGTAAGCTGCCACTGCTACGGCAAGCTCTAGTCATACAAACCCGATTCCAAAAAAGTTGGGACAATGTACAAATTGTGAATATAAACAGAATGCAATGATATGGAAGTTTTAAATTTCAATATTTTTATTTATTTATAGATGACAAATCAAATGTTTAAACTGAGAAAATGTGTCAGTTTAAGGGAAAAATAAGTTGATTTTAAATTTCATGGCATCAGCACATCTAAAAAAAGTTGGGACAAGGCCATGTTTTCCACTGTGTGGCATCCCCTCTTCTTTTAATAACGTGTCTGGGGACTGAGGAGACAAGTTGCTTTGCTAATTTTAGGAATAGGAATGTTGTCCCATTCTTGTCTAATACAGGATTCTAGTTGCTCAACTGTCTTAGGTCTTCTTTGTCGCATCTTCCTCTTTATGATGCACCAAATGTTTTCTATGGGTGAAAGATCTGGACAGCAGGCTGGCCATTTCTGTACCCGTATTCTTCTTCTACGCAGCCATGATGTTGTAATTGATGCAGTATGTGGTCTTTCATTGTCATGTTGGAAAATTAAAGGTCTTCTCTGAAAGAGACAATGTCTGGATGGGAGCATATGTTGTTCTAGAACTTGGATATACTTTTCAGCATTGATGGTGCCTTTCCAGATGTGTAGGCTGCCCATGCCACACGCACTCATGCAACCCCAACGGCGGCAACGGCGAATGGCACAGTGGATTGTGTTCACCGACAATGTTTTCTGGAAGTATCCCTGAACCCATGTTGTGATTTCCATTACAGTAGCATTCCTGTATGTGATGCAGAGCTGTCTAAGGTGCCCAAAGATCACAAGCATCTAGTATGGTTTTCCGGCCTTGACTCTTAGGCACAGCTGTTCCTTATATGCACATTTAACTTTTCCGGCCTCTTAATGCTACCTGTCCCAACTTTTTTGGAATGTGTAGCTCTCATGAAATCCAAAATGAGCCAATATTTGGCATGACATTTCAAAATGTCTCATTTTCTAATTTTTTCTACTGTAAATAAAATATAAGTTTATAAGATTTGTAAGTTATTCGATTACTCACAATATGTACAGTTTCCCAACTTTTTTGGAATCGGGGCTTGTATATTTGAAAGTTGAGCAGCGAGCTCACTGACTATCGCTACAGGAAAGAATCAGCTGTGCCATGTGATACTGATGTCGTTACATCAGATTGAGTTAGACCGATCAGACTGCGTCAGAGTTTCATGCCAGAACTCTGTATTTCTTAAGACCAGTCTTAAAATAGTAGCTATGTTTATGCAACTGGCCCCAGATCAGAGGTCAGAGAGAGAGAGGGGAAAACTTTAGATCTTCACGGGACTTGAAAATAATTCTGTGTAATCCATTAAGTATAATACTGTGATGTGGCCAGCCTATGTAGTCTCCAAAGATTAAGTTCCCGAACTTCTCTCTCTCAGCTCTAATTTTGTGTTGCATGTGGTGTGAGGGTTGCTATTCAAAAGCTCTGAACCCAGCCTTTGAATCTGGGAGATCAGAACATCTCGCAAGCTTTTGGTTGCCCTGCGAAAACAGAGACTGAGAATTCACTTTGATAAACACATATCTTTAGGCTAGATTAAACCAGAACACAGCAAACCCAGCATGCCTCTCTCTGCACGCAGTCTGTTTGAACATCCTCACCAGTGAGAGAAAAAATTTGCCTCCTGCTGCAAATTTGATTTAATCTTTTGAATATTTTCCTCAAAATACAGACACAGAAAGATTGGAGAATTGGGGAAAGACTGAGTATCCAAAAATACTTTTTTCAGGCCATCCATAGAAGTTGAGATAGTGTAGGCTGTTGAAGGATAATCAGATCTGGATTTCTGGATGTTTCCATGAATATTTATACACTGATCAGAATGAATAAAGTATCAACCTCACATCTCTCAGAGCTTCATATTCCCTTTGATACGCCTTAAAGTGAGGCAATTTTGAGATTTATTCTGACTGACAACGGTGTTTAGGAGACTATGCTTTAAAACAAATGCAACGAAAACATATTGCATTGTGCAGTAAGCTAATAAAATGTCTTGATGTGACTATTTATGTAATAGTCATATGGAATTCGATTACTCATATGTTACTTCAGAAACATGTCACAGTGATCTTGCTTTTATACAGTATACTAAATAGGTTAATACAGAGTAATGCACATTGCAGTCTTTTGTACAGAATCATTCAGGACTAGTGCTACATTTGGGAAAATATATATTTTTATTATTTTATATCTTACTTGGTTGTTAAAGGGAGTGTCTTTGTGTATGTTCTTCAACAATTTCACAACCATGTTTATTTCTATATACAAAAAAAAAAGAAAATTAACTTACTTACTTACATACTAAAAACATCTGATTTGGCATGTGTCATATCACTCAAAACAATAATTATATTTTGCTTAACTTAGAATTATGGACAGTGAGTCAACAGATGTTTGAATGTGGTTAGTGAACTCTTTGGGCTGTGTCCATGGAGATGACAATCATGTTCCAATTATTATAAGCTTCAACTAGCTCTTTTTTTTCTTCTTCTTTTTTTTTATGCTGAATGTAGTCATCATACTAACTGACTTGAAGGTGAGTTAAAGACCAGAAAATAAATTAGTAAATAGCAGAATAAATAGAGAATAAGAACTGTAACCATTCCAAATAATACTTGCAAATTTGAACACAAATTGTGAACCCCAGCATCCATGATTGTAGCCCACTGGCACTACCAAAGCCTTCAGCATGGAGTTTGTGGAGAGAAAGCACCATCTAAGATTTAAATCGCTAATTTGTTTTTGTTTCTGTTATCTTAGTAATTATTCCCGATGTGGTATCTTTGAAAGAAAGAAATGCATTTAACTTTATGTAACATTTAATTAGAATTATCCTAATTAAAATTCACTATACACTGCTGGTTGTTGTCATGTACCTGTATGCATTTAATCAAGCATATTTAGACTGGAAACACTTTGACAGGTACTGAGGTCAAACTCTACACAACAACAGCCAGAACAACAATCCAATCATGCGAATTATGCTTATTGTATTATCTACTCTTGTGGATATGACTCCCTCTCTTTGTGGACTTACTCTCTAATTTACTATAAGAGGCTTTATCTTTTGTTAATGATGCGTCATACTACTTTGTCAATGGGTAGTAACTGCTAATCTGATGTGCAGTTATAGATTTCAAAATGTGCTTGTAAGTGGGTTTGAAGGATGGGATATATTTTTTTAAATAAAATATACTAGAGTTAAGTGTATGGAATGTATATGACTGAACCTTTCTGAAGCTTTACTTATGTAGCAATGCCAAGGTCGATTTCCAGGGAAAGCAACTGCTAAACCTTGAAATGTGTACCTTGAAAGTCTCTGGTGATCACTGGCTGTCAAGTTCAGTTGCTTAGTTTATTTGAGCTTGGGTCATCTTTTAAGTACAAAAACAGTGTGATCTGATATGAGCTCAGATCTCATTCTCACTTCTCCACATAGATTTAGTTCTTATAGTTTTCTGGCTACATTAAAACAGCTTTTTTACTGAAGTCATTTCAGGTCTCCTTCAATTCATGTTTCTTCATGGCAAGGCAATTGTGTATATTTTATAATTATTTACACATTTTTTGTTCAAGTCATGTGTTTTATTCAAGTTCATGTGTTTTATTCAAGTCTCCTTTGAATTAAAAGGTACTATAGATTTTGATAATCCCCTTTACAGATTTTACAGATACAAACTGACAGGGAGAAATATAATGAAAAGAAAAGTAGATAGACATGATGGAGAAAATAAAGTATGAAAGAAACAGACTTACTAAACTTATCCCAGAGAGCAGACTGGCAGAGAAATGATAGAACCTTTGTTATCACATTCTTCCTCCTAATCCTCCTCCTCCTCCTCTCTCTCTCTCTCTCTCTCTCTCTGTCTATGTCTCTCTCTCTCTCTGTCTGTTTCTTTGCCTCTTGACTTTCCTGTTTTTCGGCCCATCCTTTGGTTGATGGGAGGCCAGTCAAGCAGAAAAAGAGGATCTATCAAAGCAACAAAAAGAATTAGCCACAGCAACCAAGTACAGTTAACTCTATCACCGGAACCACCGATCCTCACACCAGTAATATAGTGTGAATATCTGTAAAGTTATATTTGAAGTATATATATATATATATATATATATATATATATATATATATATATATATATATATATATATATATATAAGAAAAATATCTTAATATATTTTATGAAAAATATTTGCAAAATGCAAAGTTTAGTAAAGCCATTTGAAATGTTTCTATTTCTGTTCAAATTAAATTTAAATAAACACGCATTTTGATTGTTAATGACAGTTATATGTTATTTCATGGTGACAGACCCAACAAGGTACAAGGTACAAATTTTTACGCCTCCTAGGGGGCGCTTAACTTTAAAACATAAATATACAGTATAGGTCGTAATATGGTGCTTGCACAAACTACCTATATTGTCTTTTTTTTGTTTGAGGAAAAGCTATATTTATCATACTTACAGGTTGAGATTCAGTGGAGCAGCTGGTCCAAATAAACAGGATACTGCTCTATCTTATAACAGCAAGCATTTGGTGAATCCTCTGTTGAACTCCACGAGATTAGAGAAACAGTCATCGGTAAAATTACCTGTTTGTGGGCAGGGTCAAGTTGTTTGCGGCCGGCCAACACAGAAAATTCAGCTTTGCCATGGCAGGAATAAATGACATTATAAATCAGAAGAATATTTGACAATATCATTGTTTTTCTGAATTTTTGATTAAATAATTCACCCCTATGCAATAAAATGGCAGTTCACTTTTAACTAATGGAAAAAGGTGGCTTTTATTGAACTGTTCTCTAGGGCTGCATATGTAAAAAAAAAAAAACAACATACAGCATGAATAATGTAGTCTGATTTATGAACAAAAACACTCTTCTAAACAAATTATTTTTAGTAAATCAAAAGCATGCAGTTTGTATGTCTTTCACAAACAATTTACTCTTATGCGACATATTTTAAATTAAAGATAGGTTACCAGAATGAATCATTATGATGGATTATTCACTGAAATGAATTTATCAGAATGGTTACTTAATCAATTTCTAACTCATTTTGCCAGTGCACACAGTATTGGCAAATCCACAGAAATGCACAGTAGATGGGTTTAGTTCCTGGTTGGATCAAAGGGTTTTTAAAGGAATCTGTTGCTTGAATGATTCAATGACTCAGAGTTCATTGTTTGTTTCATAAATGAATCAGCATTGATGAATAAATTATAGAAATTATTGGGTCTCTTACATGTTCATACGCATTCTTCATTACTTGTGCATAGATATATACTATACCTGACTGTCATTAATGTATCAGACTCTGAAATTTACTTAACAAACTGATACTCTCACAGGTTGTTTTCAGTTCCAGTTCAGAATAACAATATGGATGAAGCTCTCCTGGGTCTACCAGCCTTGACAACAGCTAAGGTTGAATTCTGTCTCTTCAGCTCTCGTTTTCCTCTTTCTTTCTCTCTCATATTACCTTCCTTTCTTTTGACTGCATAGACAGAGACTTAAGTAATTAGCAGATAATTGAACTTAAAAGCCTTGCAGTCTTTGAATACATTTAAACTAACTTTGCTATTCTTGTGAAGTGAAATTCAGCTCCTGAGCATGAAAAAATTGAATAAAAATAAGGAGAAGGACAGTCAGTCAGAATACAAGAGGCTAAAAATAAGTGACCAGGATCCATCCCTGTTATGGTGGATGAATAGGTAACCAAAGCTTCTAAGATGTTCACATTTCCTAGGGAGTGTTCGATGAGCAACTCTCAAGTATAACACCAAAGTGGAGCTAATAGAGAGAGACGAAGAGAGAGAAAACAACAAATCAGAACCCACTACTGTCAGGATGGATGAGTAAGTAAATGCAGTGCAGCACTGCTTTCCTGCTGCGTTCCTAATGCCCTAAGAGCAAGGCTAATGTGTTCTAAAGAGATGCTTCTGTCTTCATCTGGGGTGCAGATGCTGGAACTGTGCTGAGGTACAAGAAAGAGGAAGGAGAAAAGAGGTTTAGGAAAGAGTAAATGTGGGAAATGAATGAGCACAATCAGAGGAGTGGTGGGCAGTCATTAATTATCCCAGCTGTCACTGCAGTCCCTCATAACGCGTGAAGGAAATTTCACTATTAAATTGTATAGTATTATAATATTTTGTAATGTAATATGCATTTTGAACATTATGGAAGCCTGTTTCCACTTCAGAATGAAAAAGATCATTGCAATTTGCAAGATAAAGTGTCACGGCTATGAGAAATAAAGTTGCGATTGCTAAATAAAAAGTCAGTTTGTGAGATATACTGTAATGTGAAGTTGTTTTGGGGAGAAATAAAGTCATAATTATGAGAAATAAAGTCACAGTTGTAGGATATAAAGTTGCATAGTGAAATAAAAATAGAGAAATAAAATCATAATCGGGAGAAATAAAGTAAGTTTTGACAACCACTATTGTGAGATACATTGTAAAAAATAAGTGTAATTTTAACTGTAAAATTTTGTTAAAAGGCTATGAAAAAACAAAAAACAAAAAACTGTTAATGGGTTAACAGGAAGTTCCCGTACTATATACAGGGAAAAACTGTAAAAGGCCAAACAGTGAAATTAATCAAATGAAATTAGTTAATTGGACTCAAATAATAATGACAGTTCATTGGACTTAATTTAAATACGTTCTGTAAACTCAAAACTGTGTTGCATCTTGTAATAAATAAACAAATAAATAATAATAATAAGAAAAAATAAATTTTTTGTAATAAAGAAAAATCAATGTAATTTGGAGTGATTTACTTAAAAACAGTGAAGCAATATGTGTCGCACCACCATGAACTCTGTGTTTCCCGCTCCTTGTTGGATGTCATGGTAGTTCATTTAATATCATAATTTAATTTCATCATAATGTTCTGGTGTGTGTATGTCACATTATCACATGTATTAAAGTTCGGTTCTGTTTCAGTCTAGTTGTCTGGTGTTGTCAGTGTGTAGATGTGTTGTAGTATAACCTTTATTCTTCATCTCCTTCGTTGTGCCTGTATTACCTCACATTGTGACAATATGACAATGGTAAGGAAATTTACTAGCAATTATTCCAATGTAGTTTACAAGTAAGTTAGTTGTTTTATTTTGGTTGCTTTCAGATGTTAAAGATGCTTCTGTTCATTAATATTTTAGATAGCTGCATAACACTGAGAAATGCTCTGTGATTAAACTTTGTTGAAATGCATTTCTGTGGTGTTTTGAGCTGCTGTATGTCCTCAGGTTACATGGGCTTATAGTATTATCTATTCATCTCCACTATTTCACCTACTCTTTTACATTTTTGTTTTTTCTGAATTATTTTCTTAGTGTCAGTGGCACTGACATTCAAAAGGTCAGTGTGAGCCCACTTGTAGAAATTCTTGCGTTGATTAGCAAATAACTTATTGAGTTTTTTAAAAAAAGTATGATTCAGTACTTATAAATTAAGCAACAAAGGTCCCCATTAAATTCTCTAGTTCTTTTAAATATTACCTGCAGTGGCACTAGAGCAAAGTCTGCCTTTGTTATACTGTGTTTGTGCAGCTTCTCTAAAAAGCTACACACAATGGGATGATTGAGTTTAAGAGAGCAACAGAGGTACTATGAGGGACTTAATTAAGCCAAGTTTGCAATACCTCTGGTTCGCAAATTACATTTAGAATGATGTTGCAGTAATGGTTTGTTCCACCTGAAAGCACATGTTTTACTGACTATGGTGTTCAAACTGTCCATTGACATTGACCATGGTTTGGAAAGATGGCCAATGCCTGTTGAGCCATAGGTTTATGTTAAAATAATAGTTCACTCAAAAATTGTTTTTTATCCTCAGGTCATCCAAGATGTGTTTGGAGACATTAAGCATAACGTCAGTTGCTCACCAATGAATCAGCAGTGAATGGGTGTAGTAAGAGCAAGAGTTCAAACAACTGATAAAATCATTACAGTGAATCCACAACAAAACATCAGTCCATCATTTAGTCTTATGTGGATTATTGTGATGCTTCAATAGTTTGGGACATATAAGATGCTAAATGTTTATTGAAAATCTCTTATGCTCACTAAGGCTGCATTTGTTTAATACAAATAGAGTAAAAAGTGTAGTATTGTGAAATTAATACAATTTGATATATTATGTATATAATATATTTTATTCATGTGATGGAAAAAGCCATTTCTCCAGTCTTCAGTGTCACATGATATCATTCTAATATGATGATCTAACTAAATAAATGAATAAATGAAACGCTTATTCTATTTTAAACACTACTAACCTTGGTTAGTCTGAAAAGTTCCAAAAGTTTCAGATTTCCCAGCACATATATGACCATGCATAATTGTCTTGATGGCAACTTTGCTTAAATCACTAAATATCTCACTTTCCCCATAAAGACACTTGGAACAGCAATTGAAAGCACTCTGGCAGTAAAATGTGAAAGGCCTGCATCATATCTTTGATCAGGCACGCACACTGAAGCTGTTGCCCTCAGGATTACATTCTGTTTTATGCTTTTGTAGTTTATTTGATCCATTAGTTTTTGCTTACTCCAAACACAACCGCTTTTTCCTTTTTTCTTTTTTTTTTATCTCTGCCCATTTTACTATTAGTTTGTGTGTGTGTGTACAGTACATTCATACTAAGCTTTTTCTGACAAGCGAGTTATTGATGGCCACCAAGCAAGCTGTGCAGCTGTAGGCAACAACTATTAGAGCAAGTAGTCTTAAACAAACCTGCAGTCACTTTTAAATGCCCCCAGAGTGTTTTAAAAGTGTTCCCATCTGGTATGCCAGTCCATGACGATAAAAGCAGAATGCAGTTTGAGGGATTTACTAATATAAGACTGAAGTGAACAACTGGCTTTTTTTATGTTTTGATACTGTCTAAAAAATAAATGTAATTATAAGTACTTCTCCATATTTAACAATTGTGACTCATAATTGCAACTTTAGATCGAAATCTCTGAACAAACAGCATTTAAAACATTTAAGCATATAAACTCATCCTGTTGTAAAAAAAAAAAAAAGAAAAGAAAAGCTTATATGCTTATATGCTATATGCTGAAACTTTGTATTACTAGCGCTTCTTGTGTTTATTGCCTTAAGATTACTCTATTGTTGTATTATTTACTTGACTGCTAAATTAATAATTGCAATCGAAATATGACTATATTTGACAGTTGACATTTTTGACAGTTGTAACTTTATTACTTTTACAACAACATGCCATTATATTCCAAGGGAAATTTTCTATGAATAATTGAAAATATACATTCACAGAAAATGTATGCAACAAGAGATGATTTATTCAAAAGTTATTTGACTTTCCTCACAACTGTGACTTTACATGTCACATTTGAACCCTTATTTCTCCTAATTGCAATTTTCAAATATATATATTAATTAATTTGTGCTAATCAGCATGGATTATAATACAAAAAAAAACTAACTTTTAACTACTCTCTATGAAAGCATTGGATGTATCCCCAGTTTCTCAATTAGATACTGTATAACCTCAGGTGTTTAAAGCTCTAGCCTTCATTCAGATATAACTATTCCTCTCATGGGTGTCTTTTCTTGCTTTTTTATTTTATTTTTAATATTTTGTGCCCTAAAGCAATACACAAAATATCCATTCAGCTCACTTTGAATTTTCTTGAAAGGTGTGAGTGTTAATAATGACTCTGGTATTAGCTGAGCCTGCTTAACTGCTTTGTTTTATATGCTTTTATAATTCAAATTTAATTTAACATTTTTTTTTCTACTTCTTTTTTTATTATTTTTTATTATAAGAACAGCTTCTTCAACAGATCAAGAGCTCCTAATAGCTGCTTTTCGGAAAACATTTTCCTGGTCTAATGCTCTCAAATGCTTATATTTCCCACTGTTATGGAATGAGACTTGTTAAACACAGCATTAATATTAACTGAAGCCTTGTGCAGTGATTTTGCTTTTCCTTAGTGCTGCAAACCAATTAACATATTGTTAGCATTTAAACAAAGGATGGTTTTATGGAACACATGTTGATCTCTTAGAAGTGATTGTTAAAATTTATGACTGTTAGTTCCCATCTCAAACCTTGAAATGTCCTCATTGGTAAACACTGTAAATGTGCTCTCAGCAATGCAATCAGATAGGTCTAAAATATTTTATTCAACTCTGATGTTTTTCTTTCAGTGAATCAGGCATTAAAACATTGCATTAAATAAATAATGCTATCATTGGATTTTTGTTTTTATTAGTATTTTTTTAATCCCCCGGAGAGACTGAAAGACAGGACATTAACGTAAACACTTCTCAAGAGTTGGTAAAGGTGACTGAGGACTTTCTACTGTAAACACTATGAACAATTGCTTTTTGTGTAGGAAATTACTATGTAGCTACTATGTAGTATAATATATAATTTTCACACTCACGCTGGTTAATTTAATTTGTCCATGTAGTAGTGTATCACAGGGAAATTGTTTCATTTTTCTGTCATATTTGCTCTACATTTCACACAATGTATTGTTGAAATAGCATTATTTTATGGTACTGATACCATAAAATGGTAATGGTCTTTATTTAATTTGTTATAAATTGGCCAACCAACATTTTATTTATGTATGGTTTTAATATATTATATAGTCAAGCGATTGCCTTCTTGAATAGCTTAAGCGTAGTTAGATACTTAATTTTTTTTTTCACTCAGCTATAATTTTTCTGTCATTTTCATAAACATTTTTGTTTATTGGGTTTCTAAAGTACTACGACTGTATACTTGCTACTCTAACGTTATAGAGGCTTCTAAACTGGGCAATCTGTGTACCTGTGTCACTATGATAAGTAAACAAGCCACTCTATATATAAGGTCACGTCATCTGAACTTGGTGTTAGCTGAAGAAAGCATTTCACTTTGCAGAATACTGATAATCATAACACTGCTCAATGATGATGCTTGGCAGATCACAAGATTCTGATTATTTTCATGATCTATATTTGTTTTTATTGAGTCACTGTTCGTTTGTTTGTTTGACAACACCAGAAATTGCATTAGGTAAATAATTTTTCTGAGAAAACAGAGATTTTCTAGTAAAGCTGTTCTGATTGAGGTCAAATCCAAATTAATACATGTACTTGAAAAATGTAAACATCCTAGTATGATTACATGGTATTTTACACAGTAAGCGAAAGTGCTGTAATGATTTACTTAACATTCATGTTGATTCAGACCTGTATGATTTAATCTCGTCTGTGTCTTAGTTTGACTTGATTGATTGATTGATTGATTGATTGACTGACTGACTGATTGATGTCTATATATTGAAAATCAGTGGAATCTAATGTTCTGGACAAAAACGGTTGAAATATTCTTTAAAATAAAGTACAGTTGTGATCCAATGTATATCCAATGTGGGAAAGGTATTTTTATTTTTATTATTATTATTTTTTTAGCATGTCTTCCAAGATAACAAATAACAATATGCTAGGATATATCTCAGAAGACCCCCCTTGACGCTCAAAGAGCTTGCACCACTTTCTACAGCAACTGAAGATGAGCAAGTCCCAAAGCACAGTTCCATTAAAACATTCTTTGGCTGCTGACAAGTGTCTTGAAATAAGTGATTGAAAACTGCCTTCATCGGGGACTAGGGAAGATTTAAGCCGTCACCACGTCTCCTCTCAAAGCATTTTTCAAACATCTGTGTCATTCTAAGGGAATTTTATATAGATTCTTTCGATATACTTGGAGAACCTGACAAAAGTGTAACATGCTGTTATCTCAGAGAGAGAGAGAGAGAGAGAGAGAAAAAAAAACCTTAGCTAGCAGATTGTGTGGCTGTGCCGTTCTAAGCATTGGAGACTACAAACACTACATATTTCCGAGGCTGAAATACATGTATGATTTTTTTGGAGTAAATGCTGTCGTCATTATTAAAAACTTACAAAGACTTTATTTTAACATTTCTTGTTCTTTATTCTTCTTAGCATTTGTTTTAGCACACTAAATTTGCATATGCCTGCTGTTAGCTTCTAAGCCTGCTGTGAAGGTGTGTTCCATTTAACAGTATTGTCTACAAAGTAGACTTTACATGGTATTCTGCCATCTTAAGTAAAATTTCATCCTGAAGGGAACAAGAATGTTCATTTTGATGGCCACTGTGAACAGCATTGTTAATCAGTCTACATTGTTAGCCTGTCACTTCACAGGAAATGTAAAGGGGATTTCACCCACAAGTCATTGTGCATCACTCCACTAAAGAAGTTAAAAATTGAATTAATGATTTTACTTGGTTCTAGGTTAGTATGCAGTTTTTTTGTGTGCAAGAGGCAACATTTACAAATGCTGATTAAGATTAGATAAGGTAAAAGCCTGAAAAAACTAATGTAACCAAATTAGATTTATTATTATTTTTGTATGATTATTATTATAAATAAATACTATACAATTACACACTTTTAATATAAAACAGACATTTATGACTCAGTTTGATTCTGTCAAATATGATTATCTATATTAATGTAAAAATGTTATATACATACACATAAATGTATTATATATACTTATATATTACACAAACACATCGTAATTTATATTAGCTTTATCTAAAAAAAATAGTTTATTGTGTTATTGTATGGCAAATGCCACTAATATGCACATCTCAAATATTGCAGTGTTCCCTTTCAGTCGTCACTTTCGATGTCACTTCGATTACTGGTGAATTGGGATCTCACTTAGAGATTGGCATGCGATTATTGCATTCCAGCAGCCACTGATCACAGCTAGAGCATAAAAAGGCAGCAGGTGCAACACATACCAGCTTTCCACTTTGGAGCCAAAGCAACAACATCGTTTTGGTCCTACCAAACTGCTTTGTGTGTGATGAGCTCAGGGCACTCTCGGGAGCTTCTTGTGTTGGCGGATGGTGCTTCAGCAGTGGTCATTCCTGTGTCAAGTAGGTTGCACACTTCACGCTGTACTACCCCCTGTCATGCTGCAAATGGCCATTTCCTCTGTGCATCTCATCACCTAAAAGAGCATTTCCCTGAAAGAGCCTGTTTCACTTAAAGAGCTTATATGGGTGCGTCTTGGTAAAGATGATGGATCCTCTTTTTAAGGAGGCTGTGTCACCCGTGCATTTCTTGATGCAGTCATTCCCTGGTGCCGGATGATGCTCACGATCGCTGCCTCACATGTCTGGGCATTAAATATGCTGAGGTGGCATTCGTGGATGAGTCATGTTCCCATTGTGGGATGAGGACCATCTTGGAGCTGCAGGCCAGGCTCCAATTCCTCTATGGGGGCAGAGCTCCATTGCCTCTGCCGTGATCTATTGCTTGTCCTGGTAACTGCCAGTCAAGGACTATTTCCAGAAGTAGCATGGGTGGTTTAAGAGTTATATTGGTGGCAAACCTCTCAGGGAACCAACCCTCGGGGGATCATTGCTCTGATAGCTATTTGCAACCAGTTCAGCTGGTAAAGGAACACGCTGGGCCCTCTCCAATAAGCGTAACAGCAGTATCCTTTGGTGACCAGATGTCGATCTCTGCGTTGGAGGGAGAGCTCTCTGGAAAGATAGATTGGGCTGTGCTGCTGGCTGCGGGTGGTGGTAAGGCCTGAGTCAGAGAGCCTGGGCCGCTGAGCCTGAGTTCCCGGGCCACGGACAGGGTAGGGCTCAAGTGGAAATTTCCACGGCATCCAGAGCCCTCTATATTGGACAATTAGTTTCTCTGGGGGGCTCGTGCTGGTTCTCAGCGCCCCACCTCAGTGCCTTTCTTCACAGATGTGCATGAAGAGCTCACTAAGTCATGGACGGCACCTTTTACTGCCAGAAACCGTTCTGTTGGTTCCTCTTCCCTCACCAACCTCAACGGTGGTGCAGCTTAGGGGTATACGGGGGTCCCCCCGGTGTAGTGGTCTGTTGCAATGTGTAACGGAGGCAATGCAGCTGTGTCCCAATACCACCTCCACCTCCCAGGTCTGCAGGTACTCGTCTGGCCTGTCTGGCAATGCTTATGTGGCCTGTGGAGAAGCTTCCTCCACCTTACATGCTACACCATTACTGCAAGTTTATCAGCACTGAAGGACTTGCAAGAGGTTGGTCACGATCTGGAATTTCTAAAAGAGCTCCAAACCACTACTGACCTGGCACTTTGAGCAGGATTGTGCATGCATTCACCCTGGCTTATCAGGCAAAAGGTGTGAGTACTTTTTTTAATTATTATTATTTTAAGTAAGTAGCACTGCACAACAGTTCATGTGCTTGCCGTCACCTTATTAGAACCCAAAGTAGATTAATATCAGGTTTGCTTTTTAAAAATAGCATGCAACAACAGCGGGAAACTCTGTATATTCATGCAATGTGCGCATGTCAAAAGAGTAAATCTGATCAGAAGCTTTGTGAAATATAAATGCACATACAGTATCAACCGAAGCACTTTATTTAGCATTCATGTAAACACTACATTCCGATTCGTCAGTCAGAATTAATTAATTCAGATGTTCAAAGTGTCCATGTAAATGCACCTAGTGGCTGGTCTTCTTGTTGCAAGCCCCGGCATACACCCAAAAAGGGAGCAGGTGGCATGCACAGGACACTGGAAGTGGCAGAACCCATGGCACTTCGGTAGGGATCCGAATTTGTCAGTCACCGATATGACATCAAGAGTGACCGACTAAAAGGGAACGTCTCGGTTACGAATGTAACCCTCATTCCCTGAAGGAGGGAACAGAGATGACACATCCTGTCACCATGGCTGCTGTTCCACCACTGAGTGGCCAGATCACTAGCACGACTCCTCAGTGAAAACCTGGTATGCGTTGCGCCTTCTGCCTTTTTATGCTCACGCTATGATCAGTGGCAGCTGGATGCAATAATCGCATGCCAATGTGCATTGGCTCATTTAGTTACACTCAAAGTAGATAATACACATAAAATCTAATTGCTGTCATAATTTACTTAAAATCATCTCAATTCTATGCTGTGTCACTTAATATATTGGCCACCAGTTTTTTAAACAGAAGAAACTACAAAGTGGTCCAAAATTTATGGTGACAAAAGTTTGGCTAAGTGAGACAAAGCATTCCTAAGCTCAGGAACTTGAGACAAAATCTGCTAGCAATGTTATTTCATGTACTGTAAAATGTATTGCACTGACTAACTGCAGATTAAGGGTCTTTGCTCATGCCTGAAGGAAAGGAAATGTCTGAAAAGTTTAATTGACATTTGTCAGAACTCCAGACCCCACTCCAGTATTAGAGATGTCTTACCATGCTCGTTTCAGTCTCATTAAGTGCTCATGGTGAGAAATGACTTTCATTAGCCATATAAGTGACTCCAGTCATAACATTATGAGAATGATTAAGAACTCTTGGGTGCACATCACACAATAATGAAAATCAAGGGAAAATCACTTGAAACACATCGGCCAATACATCATGCAGGCTAGGTTAATTAATGCTATTATGTAAACTAGCCATGTGCAAAAGAAATCATTATACATCGGTCAGATGGAAGCCTTATCTAAATTGTTGTGGGTACTGTTCTTACTTTGTTAGGTTGTCAAGAGAATCATTAGTCAAATCTCAAGTTTTCTTCAGGGATCACAAAAGTTGTGCTAAAGAAAGTAAGCAAGCTTACGTTAGTTAGTGAACAAATACATTTCTAGCCGAAAACTGTTCAAATTTATTTTAGATGGAGTTCCTTCAAACACATTACATCATGTCATGACACTGCAGGGTTACACTACCCCATTTTGCTGTGCTTGTCCTCGACTAAACGGAGACATCACACAGAGACATTAGTTTCATTAGTTTTACAGCCCTGAGACAAATTGCATTGCTCCCTCAAACAACAAACAACTGTTGTATTATGTATTATAGTCTAGAAGCACTATTAGCTTGTTGATGGTCTCCTAACTGGGGTAATAATCCTACATTATTATCCAAAGATGTACAGTAAAAGCATTTTTAAAAGATTAGCCAAATGTGCATACACTTTCTCACTTTTTCTTAGATTTGTCAAAAGTTACAGAGTCAAGATAAAAAAAAAAATCCAATATGCATGCACATTACCAAAAATATATTGTTTTTCTCTTATCTTATGCTCACCAAGGCTTCATTTACTTGAACAAAAAATACAGTAAAAAAGTATTGTTGTGAAATTATTACAGTTAGCAGCAATTACTCCGGTCTTCATTGTCTCTTGATCTCTCAGAAACCATTCTAATATGTTGATTTGGTGCTAAAGAAAGAACTTATTATCAATAATTATAATTCAACAAATAAAAAATGTGTGTGTGTGTGTGTGTGTGTGTGTGTATACACTTTAAAATTTGACTGCTATTACGAGCTGTATAAATTAACAATTCCTAACTGGCATAAAAAATATTTGTAAAATCAATGACAACTCAATAATAAATAGGCTTCTGAGGACAATGAGCACATTATCTGGCGGCCTTGTGAATGTCATAAACTAAGGGTGCATAAAGCCTTCAGCACTTACTAGAATCCATCCAACATTAATCCTTGTGTGACTTTGGCCATGTCCAATTTAATTACTTCCAATCCTGGACAATTAATTTTCTGTGAACTTTTGTTGCTTGAGAATTATTTCTTTTGGGTTTTCCCCTTTATTTACATCCAATTATGTCCCTCTCTTATTTCAAATCCATGTTAATACAGAAAGAACATTCTCTTACTAATTTGCATCACATGGAAGTCAAGGAACAAGGTCTTGCGCACACAACGCATTTTTCTGTTGTTTCCTCCTCCTTCTCCCCCCCCCTCCCCCCAAGCATAAACTTGTTAGTTTAATAAATAATAATGTTATTTTTCCACAAACAAACAAATTAAATTAAATTAAATTCTGTCTGTGAGGGAAAGACACTCTCTCTCCCACATTTTTTATATCTATGAGTCATTAATCTGTGAGTCCTTTTTGGCTGAGGGTTCATAAAGAGAAATGGGAGTTATTTTGTCAGAGCAACTCACTAATGAGGTGGTCTCTTGGAAGGTTTCAAAACCTCTGACTGACTCTAAATCTAACCGTCAGTGCATGTCCATGTGAAACAGAAGCTCTCAATCTGTAATGTCTTATGTATGCTGCATTTGTGAGGTTGAAGGTCCAAGGTGCAGTTTCTAAATTACACTACACAGATAGAAAGCCAGGGAGAAGGGATGATGTTCACTTTTGAAGGTCAGTCGGAGAATATATCAACCAGAAACTAAATTTATCAAATTAAGTGACAAGAGCATTAAGACAAAAAAAAAAAAAAAAAAAAAAAAAAAAAATTATATATATATATATATATATATATATATATATATATATGTATACACACACATGCACTGAAGGTTAAAAAAATAAAAAATAAATAAATAAAATATAATATAAATATATATTTTATACTCCAAATGGTAGGGGGGCCAAAAATACCAGGACCTTCTAGAAACTGCTTGCTACTTGGGGTATCCAATCTTGCTCCTGGAGGTCTACTGTCGTGCAGTTTAGCTCGAATCCCAATTAATTAATCCTGCTAATTAAGGTCTTGGGTTACTAGAAACTTTCAGTCAGGTGTTTTGGGAAAGGTTGGAGCTAAACTCTGAAGGGCATTGGGATTCCAGGATTAGGGTTGGACACCCCTGTGCTAAAGGAATTTTTATAAAATGATGAAACATTACTTAGGCCATACAAGAATGTACAACTCAAAACTAAAATCGTGATTGCAAGCCAGGTTGCACTCTATTATGTATTGTTATTTCACCATCTACAGTATCATACAAGTTGTCTGCAAAATATTGTTTTCCATGCTGATTTGGTGCTGGTCTTGTTGGTGATGTGCTCTTTCTGGAGAACCAAAGTACAGTTGTAAAGTTGCCTTTTGGGTAGAATAAAGATCCATGGGAAACCTATGAGCTTGAGCTGATAATCAAGCTCAAGGTAATAAAAAAAAATAAAATAATAATAATTAAAATTTTCCACTGATATGGATCTCCCGAAACTCTTGAGGGACCGCTTCACACTCGGGCTGGAACTGTGCAGAGAGATTTGCAATCCACTCTCAGTCTGAACATCACCTCGTCTTATATCGATTGGTTTTAGCGACAAGAGCTCAGGATCCCCGAGGTCCCCATTCACTCAAGACTATCTGTCATGGCTGCAGGTGGCTGAAAGATGTGCCTGTTTTTCTGCTCTTGTAGAATATCTGTTAAACAATCTGATCAGGTTGCACAGGAGTTGTTGTATTGCAGTGGATAGGCCCATGACAGATTTAGACAGGAGCATTGCCCATGACAAGAAGCAATATCCTCTTGAAAGGCAGATTATAAACATCTGCTAAAGTTTTCCTGCTAGGGCCATTGAATTTTATGTCCTCTGAATTGTCTTCTACTGTGTCATATTGAGAAGTGTGAGACAGGAAGTAATGGATATTATGAGCACGGCTTTCAGTTTCATGCTGATTGGATGAAGTGTATGCAATCCTTATGTTACATTTGTCTCATATCTGAAGCCCTTAGAAATTCTATATATATATATATATATATATATATATATATATATACTGTACACTTTCTTGATAGTCTGTTTACTTTCTCTTGTTACCATTTTTTTCAGAAATGTCAAGCATTATGAATGGCTGCCCTACATTCAAGCTTGAGGTTTTTAAGTGGTCAGTAAGAAACACAGATTGCCATCTCTGCACATACAACAGCTTCAACTCGGACCATTCCGAGCAGGGCTCGAACCAGCAGAGGTCAGCATGTAAGGTAGGCCCACTAACAAGGGTGCTAAAGACTGTAGCCTCTGGGATTAGTACACACACTAAAGTATGGTAAATGGACTGCATTTATATAGCGCTTTCAACAGACCACATGGCCATCCAAAGCGCTTTACAATTTGCCCCACATTCACCCATTCACACACTCATTCATACACCAACTGCGGTGTCAGCCATTCAAGGCGCCATCCAGCTCGTCTGGAGCAGCTGGGGTTAGGTGTCTTGCTCAAGGACACCTCGGGACTTGGTCAGGTGGAGCCGGGGATTGAACCACCAACCTTCCGGTTTGTAGACAACCTACATGAACCACTGAGCCACTGCCGCCCGTAAGTAACGCATGCTCATTGGATTTTTTTTTTTTTTTTTTTTTTTTTTTTTTTTTTTTTTTTTTTTTTTTTTTTTTTTTTTTTTTTTTTTTTTTTTTTTTTTTTTTTTTTTTTTTTTTTTTTACCTGTGGTGCCATTTCTGCAAAATTACATTAAAATGCTTGCAGGTTTCATAACACTTTCAAAGTGAAATGTCCAGTGAGTGGTGCTAAAAGCATGTTCAGTCTTACCCGAAAAAGATGAATATGAATCTGGCAGCATTTTATTACATTGGTTGTTGTACGTATTGCAGCACTTCAGAAATGAAATGTCCAGTGAGTGCCTCTAAAAGGACAATGCTCTATCACAAAAATATACTGCACTACCTACACCAGGGATTCCTCAAATCTGGCCCAAGAGATCCACTTTCCTGCGGAGTTTAGCTCTAACTCTAATCAAACACACCTGAGCATGCTGATCAACGTCTTCAGGATCATTAGAAAACCACAGATAGGTGGGTTTGATCAAGATTGGAGCTTCTCTGCAGTGCATTGGCCCTCCAGGACAAGATTTGAGGAACCCTGACCTACACTAAACCATATACTAAATATAACCTAGTGTTAACAAAACAATTTGTGACATAAAAACATTTTCAGTGGCAAAAATGCTTTATTTAGCTTCCTTCTACAAGTCTTTGACCTATTTTATTGTGACTCGTGTTTCATAGATGAGTGATCTGCATCTCAAGTGCACTGCTACACCAGGTGAGCTACCAAGAAAGTTCACCAATAAAAGTGTTTAGACGTCTTAACATAGTATTGTGTAAGGAACCACAAAATAAGTCTATTAATTGATTATCTGCTGTATAAAAAAAAATTTTTCCCCACCAAACTCTTAAATTTACATGGACAAATATTAAAATCTCTGCCCCTAGTTTTATATGAATGCTCCTGACTCACCAATTTTCTAAATATCTTGGAACCACATTATTGAAAATTCTATGTGTCATACCCATTTTAAAAAAAATATCACCCTTTTTTCCACAGTCAATATCTCAAACTCCTTAAAACTTTCACTATGTAAATTTGCCCTAGAATGTAGCCTACTTAAAAAATTATCCGAACTAATTTATTTTTAGCAATTAATTCTTCATAACTTGGGAACAACTACCATACCTTAATAACACTAGGGTTCATTTCACCTGGCGTGAAAATGCAGTAATGTGTATGTATTTGTATTGTTTGCAGTGGTGTAGCGCCAAGGCATGCAGGGAATGCAGGGCATGCAGGTGCATATGGCCCCAGGCAGTCTCGGGGCCTAATGAGCTGGGGGGAACTTTTAATTGAAATGAGGGAACAAATAGAGCCCTTCATCGGCCGGGCCCTTGTCCAACAACTTATGTGAATTCTCGGCCCAAGTCCGACTGGATACCTTGACTTCTTTTCTCTCTCTTCCCCATTACACAGTTATTAAAATAATGAAGTCTGGGTTTTTAATGATAAAGTGGTCATATTTGGTTTCATTTCTTTATTAAGTTAATTTAGAAATATGTTTAATTTAGAAATATGTAGAAAGACATTTTATGTTTGTAAAATAGTGAGCGCTTTGCAGGTTATGGAGGCGTCAGCATAATCACTTGCAATTATTCTTTTTTTTTTTTTTTTTACTAAAAATAAGCCGTCATTTTTGCTCATAAAGGTAAGAGTACATTAAGAAAATGTAGGCTGCAGTGTTGAACACAATATTTTTTTTAATTATTGCACAACACTGAAATATATGTATATTATATATTCTGTCTGCCAGCAATCTATCTATCCATCTGTCTGTTTTTCCGTCTGTCCATCCGTCTTTGATATTTTTCGTTTCTCAAGGATATCAAATTCAAAATAGCATCACTGGAAGATTCAGAAATGCTATAGAATCAAAACAAGGCTGGAGTCCAATATAAAATAGATAGCTGGTATCTCTCTCTCTCTCTCTATCTCTCGTATCCTCTGCTCCATCTCCTTTCCTCCTTGTTTTGCCTCTAAGCCCCAGATGATTGATAACTCTCTTTTTATCTTGTATCTGAAGTGATGGACAAGCTCAATGTTAATGCTTCCCTGAATGTCCAGACGTTTGGCCTAGCAGGACCCTGCCATGTCATGTCTTATTAATATCCCCTTTTCTGTCATGGCCTTTGTACACAGATTAGAAAGTAATTAACCTTTAAAGTCAGCTGCTGGCCCAACATTAACTATTTACAGTCGTGTGGGCCTTACAAGCTATAGCTCTCTTTCAGTCATGTCTTCTTGTTCTCTCTGCTTCCTGCTCCTAAGCACTTTTCCTTTGTTCCTCTACTCACTTTTTCAGGTGAAGAACTACCGAAAGAGTAAAACACAGAGCACCTAGCACTCCAAATCTGGGAGAAACTACCAACTACCTCGAAACCATTACATATAATGATATGTAGTGTAAAAGTGCCAAATATCTAGATATGTCTGACATTACTTGGTACAATTTTTCCACTCTTGTTTTATACTTATTTCACTGAAATGAACTAGACCTCTACCTTAAGCTATGAACATGAGTCAGTGGTTTACTAGATATGAAGTGAGTCGCTATCATACACTGACACAGCTCTTACTTACACTTTTATGAGAAACACTTAATAAATTAATTTGAACAGAATGACTTTGCAACTTGATTAATGAGACGATAAATTCTGCTTTGGTGTTTCACAATAATTGTTCCTTACTTACTTACTGTAGACTTTAGTTCCTCCCATGCTATGTAGCATCTCGGGCAGTAATCATTCTCCATCGACTTCGACCTTAGGCAAGAGCTTTGGCATCATCCCAAGCCGTGTTAAGCATCTTCAGATCTTGTAGCAACGTTCTTCGCCAAGTGTTCCTCATGGTCATTTGGTGCCAAGGGGGACACATTGCATAGCCGTCTTTGGGATTCAGTTGTTCTTAACACAAAGGATGTGGCCAAACAGTCGGAGTCTTCTATGGGCGACGTTGTTATGAAGTTTGCACGCACCACTCCTTCGAAGTACCTCTTCATTGGTGATGTGATCATGTAATCAGATCTTCAGAATTCAGCGTAGGCAACTCTGCTGGAAGACTTCAAGCCTGTTGTTGATGCCTTCCAAGTCTCACTGGTGGAGATGGCTGTCAGGACCACGATTGAGGTAAATAGGCGAAGCTTGATCTTCTTTGAGATGGACAGCGAGGACCAGATCTCGTCCACCTCGTGTTGCCATTCTGGGAGATCACACTATCCGGTGATCTTCTCTACTTTCTCCAATTCCTGTGACCCAACTGTGACTTCTAGAGTTGGGGTACTCGAACTTGGACTCGGACTCGAGTCCGGACTCGAGTCCAATTTTGAATGAACTCGGACTTGTCACGCACTCGGATGAATTTGTACTCGGACTTGACACGGACTTGAACATTTTGGACTCGGCAAATATTCCGAGTACAGTCGAGTCCGCGTCATGTGTAACAATAAAACCAGCATAAAATTGAAATGATAAATTAATGAATGTCGCCCCTTCTGTCATTTTACTGCACCACACCGGCAGGCAGAAGTCTCACGCTTGCAGACGAAACACACGCACCACTCACTGGATATCAATGTGGATTAGTGATGGGAAGTTCGATTCTTTTCCGCGAACCGGTTCTTTCGGACAGTTTGATTCAATAAACCGGTTGAAAAAAAAAAACAGTTCACGGGATACATAATCCATTGCGATGTATTTGTTATTAAATGAACTTACGTTTCGTCAGATTGCCCTTCATTCAAGCCCTCGGTTTACCCGCACTCATTACATTAGCACCAAATCAGTTCAGAATCAATCACCAAAACAATCAGTTCGGTTCAGACGCGCTGTGAGTCAGTTGGCTTCATGCTGAATCACGAATGCGCAGTATCATCAGCTCCTCGGTTCTCGAATCGGACGCGTCCGAAAGAAACGGTTTTCGGTTCAGTTTACTGATGATCTGAAAACTGATACAACCGGTTCTTGACTCGAGAACGAGAATCGCTCAAAACCCGGGTAGAAAAATCTGACAGGGTAGGATAAAATGTCAGGACACCGGCACATGCTGCAGTTCAGTATCATCAGCTGCTCTACTCGTGTTCATGTTCTGTTTACTACAAACTCAGTTTGTGAATCTGTCATCATTAACTATAAATACAGTACAGATATTTCATAAATCATCCCTTATTCATATTAAACATGGAGTCTTTAGAGTCTTAATTATTGTCCAACTTCCCTGAAAACCCCTTTGGCCCATACATAATCTACAATATACAGATTAGAAACATGTAGCCCCTATCTTAAAAAAAAAACGTATATAAATAAATATATATATATATATATATATATATATATATATATATATATATATATATTTATAGTTTTATCACACTTTCCGATGTTTAACAAAATACTTGAAAAATTACCGACTACCAAAGACAGCAGCAGCAACCAACAGATGCTGCACAGCTCAGCATTGCAGGATTTGCAAGACTAGATTTGACCAAACAAGCAATGCAACTTTATGATGCAAGTTCTCCAAGACAACAAGAAATTCATAATGTCATCATTAAGGATCTCCTCATTGGCTGCACTTTACCTCTGTCAAATGTGGGGGAGAGGCATTAAATAACTGAAATGTCATCTTTAACTGGAGGACAATATAGTGTGATACAATAATAAAATAGGTTCATTTGTATTTTCATGCACTTGTAATACAATAAAACCTTTGAAACCTTTTTTGATAGGAAACTAGTTCTGTTGACATAAAATAAAAATGTTCAATGGCAATGACTAGATGTAACAGTGGTATTTTTTTTTATTACATTTTTATATTGCCATTGGTTTAATGGGTTGAAAGGTTAAAATATTAATAGAATGTAAAAATGTACAATACCAATTTATAATCTTTTTTAATTTAATTACTTTCTGGACTCGGGCGGACTCGACTCGGACTCGGCCTTTAAGAACTCGGACTTGAGTCCAACTCGGCCCCTTTTGGACTCGGACTCGGACTTGGACTCGATGTTTGTGGACTTGGTCTTGACTCGTACTCGACAAAGGTGGACTCGGACCCAACTCTAGTGACTTCTCATGTCTGGGCCGTGTTGCTCATCTGTATGATCTTGGACTTCCTGGCGCTGATCCTGAGGCCAACTTTGCTTGCTTTTCCTTCCAGTGCAGTTGTGGCATGCTATAGTTTTGGTTAATCTTCTTGAGTTCTGACCAGTGGATGCCGGCCTATATGTATGCTCCAGCTGTCGAGGGCAATGAGGAAGAGGAAGCAGGACTGGGTGAATTCTTGCCTGACCCAAGTTCCAATCTCGAAGAAGTCTAAGTGTCCATTCTCTGTCTTAATGCAGCAGCTTGAGCATAAGTACTAAATTATATTGATTTTATTTCATTAAATCTGTCCTTTTAAACTAGGACAATCATCTCATAGTCAACTTGGAATCCTACAGAGACCAGTGTTTGTTTTGTTTCTTTAATTAGTTATTATTGCCTTTTTATATATTAAATAATAATGCAAGAACATATTTAATTATATACAGGTATTTCTCAATAAATTAGAATGTCGTGGAAAAGTTAATTTATTTCAGTAATTCAACTCAAATTGTGAATAAATTCAGTGCACACAGACTGTAGTTTAAGTCTTTGGCTCTTTCAATTGTGATGATTTTCACTCACATTTAACAAAAACCCACCAATTCACAATCTCAACAAATTAGAATACTTCATAAGACCAATAAAAAAATAAACTTTTTTAGTCAATTGTTGGCCTTCTGGAAAGTATGTTAATTTACTGTACATGTACTCAAAACTTGGTAGGGGCTCCTTTTGTTTTAATTACTGGCTCAATTCGGCGTGGCATGGAGTTGATCAGTTTTTGGCACTGCTGAGGTGGAAGCTCAGGTTTCTTAGACAGTGGCCTTCAGCTCATCTGCATTTTTTGGTCTCTTGTTTCTCATTTTCCTCTTGACAATACCCCCTAGATTATTTATGGGGTTCCGACACCATGGTCATTTAACCAACTTTTGGTGCTTTTGGCAGGTTGGTTATGCATCTTTTTCCTTCCACTCAACTTTTTGTTAACATGGTGGATACAGCACTCTGTGAACAGCCAGCTTCTTTGGCAATGAATGTTTGTGGCTTACCCTCCTTGTGAAGGGTGTCAATGATTGTTTTATGGACAACTGTCAGATCAGCAGTCTTTCCGATAATTGTTTAGCCTAGTGAACCAAACTGAGGCTCAGGAAACCTTTGCAGGTGTTTTGAGTTAATTGGCTGATTGGCATGTCACCATATTCTAATTTGTTGAGATAGTGAATTGGTTGGTTTTTGTTAAATGTGAGCCAAAATCATCACAGTTAAAATAACCAAAGACTTAAAATACTTCAGTCTGTGTGCATTGAATTTATTTAATACATGAGTTTCACAATTTGAGTTGAATTATTGAAATGAACTTTTTCATGACATCCTAATTTACTGAGAAGCATGTGCGTGTGTCTGTATATATATATATATATATATATATATATATATATATATATATATATATATATAATTTATTTTTTTGCATCCACACAGTGTTTAGATTAATTGCTTGGTCCCCAGCATCTATAAATTGAAAATCTTATTTGCCCTTCACACCCAGGTGCTACAGAGAAGCATGTTATTATCACTTTTATGACATGTGTAAAGGACATGTAGATCACTGTCCAACACACTTACACTTGCATTGCATTTATAGACATCCAAGAACATGCTGCTCAGGTGAGTTATACTTTTCATGGCAGAACTAATCAAATCCTGACCTCACACTAATACAGAGCATGATTAGAGCACATCAGTATGTAAATAAGCAGTACACACTTTGGTGCATTCTGAAGAACAGTCGATGCAGGTACTGTACCACCAAGCACATCTGGTCTTTTGTGTGCCTGAGAGCCTCCATCATGTTTCATACATAGCCTTAGGCCCTTACAACACAGGGAAAATACAGGAGGGGAGATGGTTATTTAGAGAGAGAAGAAATAAGAATGAGATACAATAAATGGATAGACACCCTCTAAAACTGGCCAGATGTTATAGAAACACTACATTCAGTCATGCCTTGTCCTTATTTTGTTTGTTTTGTTTTAATTTTACTCTAAAATGTAATTAAAATTGTCTAAATGATTTTAGTTTTTATATAAGTCAAAGTATTTCAAATTGTATTCCATTATATTCTGCAGTAAGATACAGTATGCATTTTTAATACACAGCACTGTGGGATACTTGATTCTAATTGGTCAGTCGCAACATTCAGAGTAAAACAACTGGTTAAAGCTGATAACACAAGCTCATCCAGGTAACTGAGCTGTACTTTTGCAAGTACTATTTTTCTTGTTGCCATTTTGTGACAATTGTTTTGTACACTGTAATGGATTATAAGATACAGCCTAACTAAAAACCTGGCAAGATTTTAAAACATTTTTAATCCATAATTATTTATGAGGTGAAATGTTGTGTAATACTTGTTATGACTGCACCATATCCCTTTAAAGGGTTACTCCATTCCTTACATTCCTTTGTCAACGGTCTCCTCTGTGTCACTCCATATAATCGTGCTGCGTATGCTCTTCTGTGTCATCCGCGCCACAAGGATGCGCTGTTTTTACATGTATTTAGCTTTGATTTGAAATAAAACAGCACATCCTTGTGGCCTCCAGGTTTTCATCCAAAATATCTTATGCTGCATTCCAGGCAGTTTTTGTGCCGGTAAATCACGACTTCAAACTACGACTCATGACTTTGTAGCATCCCAGGCAAGTCACGCCAAACTGCCTGAGCACAAAGAAATTGTAGCTAAATTATTACATTTATTGCAATGTTATATTGTCCTAAAGTCTATTTCTCAGCATGTACCACTAGCATAAACACTGCATCCCTAGGCAATATTATCCGTAGGGGCTGCCATAGTTGTTTCGTGGGCTATGTAACATCAGAGCTCGGAACTGGGTGTACATCGATCTATTACGAGTTCACGTGTGGGAAGTCACGGGTTTGACTGCCGTTCTGTTGCACTTTCTCCGGGTAAAAAACACGGGTTATGGTTTGCTTGGAACGCTGCATAAAGTTGTGTTCCAAAGACGAACAGAGCTTTTATGGGTTTGTAATGACACGAGGGTCAGTGATTAAAGGGGGGGTGAAATGCTCATTTTCACTCAATATCCTGTTAATCTTGAGTACCTATAGAGTAGTACTGCATCCTTCATAACTCCAAAAAGTCTTTAGTTTTATTATATTCATAAGAGAAAGATAGTCTGTACCGATTTTTCCCGGAAAAACACGAGCGCCTAGAGGCGTGACGTGTGGGCGGAGCTAAAGAATCACGAGCGCGAGTAGGATTTTGTGTTGAGCGAGTCTGGAAGCTGTGACACAGATCCAGAGGCTGAAATTTAACAAGAGCAGCATCAGCAAAGGCTTCTCTATGTGTACGTAACTGTATATATTTGCTTAGCGGTTTTGGAAAATGACTAAGTTCCACTTTGTCCTCTTTTTTTTTTTTTAAGCTGTACATGTGGAAAGTGCAGTTTGATGACAACATCGCATGTTGTTTACTTGATGTGCTTACACGCTGATAGCTAAGTTAACAACACAGAGATATTTGAAACAGTTTTACTCACCGCCTGCGGTTCCAACACATGATCGTGACCCTTTTTCGTTGGGATTGCATTATCCTTAAGAAATAAACGATGTGCAAATCCAGCGTCAACCTGGGCCTTGTTTGTAAAACAAGCATCTTCGAAATGCAGGGGAACAAACACAAACACTTGCACAACTCCGTTGATGCTCTGTAAAAATAAACTCCATCCACTGGTCCCTTAATGCTGTTTCTCTTTTGGTAATCTGTGCAGGGTTGTCTTGCCCTGGCAACCAAAAACACTCCTTTTGTGACATTTCGCGACGCTCTCGCTCTGATCAGTGATTGTCTGTGCACAGCCTCTCTCTGCTCTGCTATACGGGAGCGCGCGGTCTTCCGGCAGACGCGCCCTTAGCACCCATATAAGGAAATTCCGCTCCATCTAACGTCACACAGAGCCATACTCGAAAAAAACTTTCCGAAACTTGTGACAAACCGGAAGGAGTATTTTTGGAACAGAAATACTCCTTCAAACGTACAACTTAATTTTTGAAACTTTGTCCATGTTGAGCATGGGAATCCAACTCTTTAACAGTGTAAAAAACTCAGTATGCATGAAATAGCATTTCACCCCCCCCCCCCTTTAATGACAAAATTTTCATTTTAGGGTGGAGTATCCCTTTAATGAGCATTTAGTTTAAACTTTATGATCTTCACAAAAGATTTATGTTCAAATATTTGAACTTGAGTCAATATTTTGTATTAATTATTTTCTTATGTGCCAAGCAGCCATGTAATAAGCAGGATAATGAATAACCAAATGGTTGTTATTGCTGAATAATTTTACACATATTCATAGGCCTATACAAATATTTTACATTGTATATTAAAATGATTTGTATATATAATCATGAATAAATATCATTTTTATGCACTCTAAAAAATGCTAGATTATTATAATTTTTTTTTTATTACCAAAATGCTGGGTTCACTCTGTTTGGTCATTTTATTGGGTCATTGTTATTATTTTTAACCCATGTAATTGGTTGAGGTCCAGCTTTTCTGTGACTCAGATGTTGGGTAATTTTTTTTCTCTCAATACAAATAATGAGCCCCCTCACACACCTGCGGTTAGTACTGGTTACTGTCAGGCCACATAGACTTTTAGTTTTTTTTTTTTTCTTCCCTCATGTGTTCCATTTCCTAGTTTTCCCTCATGTCTAATGACGTCATTATGTTCAGGTGTGTCTTGTTTATTATATTCATTTGCATGTGTATTTAAGTTCCTGTCTGTTCTGTTAGTCTGTGTTGGGTGTTGAATATAAATGTCAGTGTATACGCTTGTGTATGGGCATACCTGCCTTCCTTTCTTTTTACTCTTTATTTATGCGTGGATTATTAAAAGACTTTTCAACCTTTTTCTTCTTTGTCCGAGTTCTTCTAGACCATACCATTACAGTTACATTTGTCAGCTGTCATTCCAGAGGGGAAATTTCCTGAATAAAATTAAGTTTATATTATATTGTATTACTATTAAATTATTACCCTACTTGTAGGAAAACTTCTGTAGTTCTGTATGTCTGCTATTTCCTTCTACAAATGCACTGGATATCCACTCAAAACGAATGATGCATCTTTGTCGTCAACATGTTCTCAACAAGTTTCACCTCCTGGCAAATGAATGCGCACCCAGGACTGAAACTCGACACAGTTTAACAAACAAAGTTTTTTATAACAGTAGCCTATTGATCCAGTGCACTACACTTTAATAAATGCTGGGTTGTTTCAAACCAATTTTGGGTCAAATATGGACTAACCCAATTTTTGGTTTAAAAATATAATTAAAAAAATTAATCCAACAGCTTGTTTAGTCCATATTTGAAGTTGGGTTGAAACAACACGGTATTTTTTTTAAGTTTAGCAATGCAGCTGTGGTTGCGCTATGTGTTTGAAGGGTTGAAACTTAAATGTCTTGACAGACAAGATGCTGCGAGGTAAAGCTGTTCTTGAATACAATTAATGAATAAAATAATGAATAAAATTGTCATTTATGAACAGAAACCACTTTATTTTATTTTTATTTTTACATATTATTAAAATTATTTAATTAAACCCAGTTGGGCTTTCTACAGTGCAACACAAAATAAGATTTTTCTTTTACAAGAATGCTGGGGTCCGAATACTGGACCTTTTACATCAGGTGTGGGGAACGTTGATCCTGGAAGGCCTGTGTCCCTGCTGAGTTTAGCTCCAACCCTGAAAAAAAAAAAAACCCTACCTGTATCCTGAAGACCTTGATTAGCTTGTTCATGTGTGTTTGATTAGGGTTGGAGCTAAACTCTGCAGGGACACAGGCCTTCCAGGATCAACGTTCCCCACCCCTGTTTTACATTGTATTGACAAAATTCATTGTCAATATAGTCAATATAGTCTTATACAAAAGAAAGAAAGATGTATGAACAAGGGTTTAAAGGAATTTAAGGCAAATACTAATTGAGAGTTTGAGACTCTCCTCATCCTGTCCAGCATAATTACAAATAACCTTTAGTCTGACCTTCAACATGTAATTTATTATTAATTACACACACACTTAGTGATGTACATCAACTTCACTTTGCACTGAGTCTTACTTCTTAATAAGAATAATAAGGTAATTATTAATAACACTGGTAATGTCACGAGATAGCCACTGAATGAGTGGGAAGTCAACTTAACATGACTACAAGCAATAACTGATATCTCATTTCTGACCCGCCTTGTCCTTTCAAACATCAGCCCCTCTCAAACCACCACTCCTGAATGACAAAATGTCCTTGCCGGGTAATTACATTAGGTTCAGGGGTTTGGGGTCATAAAACTTAAAGTACTGTAATACCTTGAAATTGGCTTTCAGGTGTGCCATGCGTCTTGCTGTCATGTTTGACAGGATTCTAGCTGAGGCTCTCTTGGCCACATGCTCATGAATACCGCTATCATGCAAAACAAATAGAAGTGGAATACAAATAGCACTAAATCATCGGCTTTACTAATATGACGGCATGCTATGTATTTACCGGGCTGTCTGGTCAGGCTGATAATGCTGCCTTTATTGTCAATATTAAACCCTTCCTCCCACCTACGCATACAGTCCAGTGTTTCGGAATCTTATGAGGAACAAAGAAAAAAAAAAGTGGCAATCATTTGCGGAGTTTCAGGGTAAAATCAATAAGCCTCCAAATTATCTCTGTGTTCTAAGCAATCACTGCTGAGACCCTCCTTCCATTCTACATCAATCCACTAACTCCTGTGTAATCAATGACCCGTCTCGCCCTTTTCAGTCCGGGGTGATGCTTGAATTATGAGTGTATGGATTCATTCATTTCTATACATAAGCATGGTGCTTTTACAGAGGATGGAAGATATATTAACAAGGCATATGGGTGGCGGGAATCCGAGGCGTCACACTTCGTTATGGCTGTTAAACTTCTTGTAAAGTTTTCCATTATGTGCCAAAACCAGTGGAGATTATAGACTATTAAAATGTTATCGCGTGACACCATAATCCCTCTGCCAGTGTTTCCGTTTATCCAGGATTTTTCTTTTTTCTTCTCAAGTTATGGTTATACTTCACTGAATATGCCTGTTTTCAGGCCATTTAAGAGCTGCTTGTTTTTATCCATCGGCAGTAATCAGTACTTTTTAGTGAGACATGTCTTGCTATTGATAGTGTCTGTTTTCATGAAATGGGTACATCTGAGAGTAATAGACACCACAGATTTCATGCTGCAAAAATGTCTAACATATTGTATTAGACTACAGAGTGTAAGTGACTTAATCCACTTTTGGAATGTCTTTTTCAATATCGTTTTAAATATAAAATAAAAATAAATATATAGGTAAAACTTTCTTGCTTTATTGAAGAATTGTTTATTAAAAAACATGATCTGATGTGAAATTGCCATTGAATAGACTTAATCAGAAAATATTCAATACCCTTCAAAAGTCTGGGATTGGGAAGGTTTTGTAAAGAGTCATCTCACCAAGGCTGCATTTATTTGGATTTATTCAATTACAGTGAAATGTAAATAAAATGTCTTATTATTAATGTTGAAAAAGTTGTGCTGATCAATGTCAGTTGAAACTGTGATTTTTTCCCCCTCAGTATTCTTTGATGAAAATAACTTTTATATTATATAAATTTATTTATATAATTTATTTATATTATATATATTTTTTCTAAATGTCTTTACTGTCACTTTTGATGAATTCAGTGCTTCCATTGAATACAGTGCAATTAATTCACAAGACTGCTTAACTTTTTATGAGTTATATTATTTCTACTTCTTATTAGTTTACTTAAAAACCTGCAAAGTGTATAAAACAACTTATTTTTTTATAGATGGTATGTGAATTATTTTAATACATAATTTTTATTTTATTTTTTATCCTCTTTAGCTTCTATATGAGGCTGAAGGCTAAAGTGTTTCTTATATAAATATCATTTAGGCTTTGTGCTTGTATAATACCTGACACAACTTGAAGAACATACCAACCAGAAGTTGTTTTAATCTGGATACATGGTTCGTCTGTCAAAGCATGTTTTAATTATTTTCTCTTAAAGTGCATGAATAGAAACATGCTATTACTCATCCTTTTACAATTGCACTCGTAACAGCGCCCCTGTCTACTCGTAGGAATGTAGCACACACTGTGTCTCTGCTTTTCAAACACTAGATCTCACACTTTAAATAGATATATATTTTCAAATTTTAATAAAACCAAGTTCTCTGATAACCAGAAAACAGTAATATTTTGTATTGCTCAATGCTACATGTATTCTGTTAATCCCTGAATCTGTTATCAAATGAGGATGATAATAGAACTGGAGGTGTGTGGAAACACAGTAAGTAGTTTCCCCTTCTCATTTCTGTTTGATAGACTGTCTGACTCACAGAGAGGTTTGTCAATATTAGGGAAATTTAGTCTGATTTGTCTTTCCGGCCATTTGGTGAGGCAAATTCAGTTAACAGAATCAATATAGCACTTCAGAAAAAGGGACATCTGATGCAGTTATGTTGTCTGGTTAAGCTGCAAATAGAGGTTGAGATTCGTTGGGGCATCAGTGAGAAGTGTACATCCAACTTATATTATTTGGTAACGAGCTCAAAGTAAGAGTGAGGACTATTTAGTTTCCCCTTTGCTCCTGTTCTCATACTCTCTTAATGTCCTCAGGCGAGAGGATGAAGTGGTGGGGCATTTTCCCTCTCTCTCCATTATTTCTTTACTTCTCCTAGGCGCCGGTTCATTAGAACAGCCTGCAATTACAGAATGCACCCTCTGCCAGTAGCAAACTTAAAGCTTTTCTAGTATTACTTCTTAGCCTGAGTTATCGACAGTGTTATTTGTGCCTTTCTCTCCAAGATACACACAGATGCTGGGATCACTCACTGTCAAGGTTGCTGCTTTTAAGTTCTCTATGTCACAGGCAGTTGAGCTGATGATGCACAGGGCATTATGGGAAACCTTGTCACACAGCATTGCTTGAAGTGAGTGAGCGAGTAGAGGAAAACCGACATCTTACAGAACTAAAAACACTAAAAATACAATAAAAACAACTAAGGAATTCTAAATTAGCTTGATTTGGGTATTTGAAAATATTTTGTATTAACTGAATGTGACTACATTAGCGTACATTCTTTTGACCAATAACATATTCACTTACATGCAACAGGTGCATGTCATCAATTTTACAGCATACATTAAAAATAGCATAAAATAAATATTACTCAAAGTCACCTTTTTTTAGAGTGATAGGAACAGTGTATATTTTAATTTTCACCTATGTTTAATATTCACTCATTTCTGTGATGTCTTCTGGGAGACAGGTATAATGTTGAAGGTGTCAGCTAGAGCAGAATGTAAAATGCTCCTGTTCTATATGGAATTTTAATACTGCAAATAATCTCCATTATTATTGTATTTTTTTTTTCAGTTTCCAGAGACATTCCCTGGGATCCTCAGTGTATCCTTATGTAAAACTCTTTTTATATCCTAAGGTTATAAAATAATATAATAATATATAAGTTGCTTATTTATTATAAGGAAGCAGTAAACTTTTTCCGATGTTTTTGGTATTGATATTAACACAACAACTTTCCTGACATTTCATTTATATTTCTAAAATTCCAATTTACTAATTTATGGTACGTTAAGTATTATACAAAAGTTAATTCTGAATAATTAGACTCTTTAAACGGTTGTTTCATTGAAAATGAGGACTGGTCCACCTGTTTACAGCTGAACAAATATACCAATGGTCTGAAAATAAAACATATGCAAAATTCATCTCTTCTTTATGTACAGTTGTTATAGAAAATAATATGTAATACATTTATTATTATTATTATTATTATTAATATTATTGCATCCCCTAATTGTATAAAACCAATTTAACACATGCTAGTGCTGTTGTTGGTTGAAATTCAGAACAAAGGACTCTTGATCTTGTAATATTGTTTAATTAGTGATAAATATAATTAGATTTATAGTTATGCGTTGCTTGAAAACCTTGCTATAGTGAATTTTCTAAACAAGCAGGTGATTCTGACCTTGTACATGGCTAAATTCAGTAGTACTGGAGTAACACAATCTATCTGCATGTTTCACGCTGATGTTGCACATGAGGGCTCATAAACTCAATATCATCCCTCAGTGATTTGATCAGTTGTCTCACATTACATTGAGTGATCGCTCCCCACTCAGCCCCTGGGACATTTGTCTCCTCCAATATGAGTTCATTATCTTCAGTTGCCATTTACATGGTTAAATTGCCTTCTCATCCATGGTACACTGACCTTATCCCAAGGTCAAGTGTTGCACTGTCAGGCCGATTAAAGACTGTTACACAGTTACACATAATTATCAGCCACATCTAAAACGATGCATCCAGCTCCTGAGAAACAAATAGAGTGAAATTGCATCAATGGCTTGAATTATGGGCCAATGGCCATTGTAGATGTAAGGATCCTTTTCATGGATAATGATGTGCATGCTATGAAATCAGAAAATGAGAGATAGCGCTGTAAGTCTTCACAGCCAGGGTCTTTATTTAGTGCTCTAGGAGCATCTCAGCATCTCAGCAGTGTTCATTGGAGTCTGAATATATGGAGGTCTCATTCAACTTGCTCAAAAAATATTCTGGTGAAAACTGCCTATGCTGTTGTTGTTTATTTATTTATTTTCATTTTATTTTGTGTGGTGGAGTGGTTGTTTTACTTTAAAAGCATCTTTGAATAGCTCTTGAAACACAGCCTTTGATGGGCACAGTGCAACACCAGATCACTCTTTATTGCCAGCTTGAATGGCTAATGTCCTCTCTTACTCTTGCCACCATCAAACTATGTTATTTATTCTCAGTAAAAGCAAAATGCAGTCACATTGCTTATGTTCATAGGTGTACCATTTGGACCAATCAGACACCATTTTTCATTAGATTTAACAAATAAATTATTCATTAGATTAACAAATAGTCACAGACCCCTCAACTAATAAACATACTGGATGCCAGGATGCCTGTATAAGACACCACACCCCTGGTTACGATGGCAAAAAGGACAATTCAGACAGTATCAGGTAAATCAGTTAAACTTTTACAACATTCAAGTATGTAGAGAGAATCTTCCTTCTACTCAGTTCTCTCTGAAACAGACTCTTACTGCTATAAATTCATTTGACTGTTCTCTAATTAATTCATATAAAAACCTTTCTGTGAATTAACACCCATATCCTTCAGGTCATTGTGTATATTATTGCTGTTCTTGTATATTGTCTTGTTTATTGTATCCTGTTTTATGCATGCTTATGATAGAACCACTCATTACTGGAACCTTACGTATACCATGTTTGGTATCTATGAATTGTTCTCCGGATGAGCTAATAGAAAGTGAATATTACAGGTGCTGGTCATATAATTAGAATATCATCAACAAGTTTATTTATTTCACTAATTCCATTCAAAAAGTGAAACTTGTATATTATATTAATTCCTTACACACAGACTGATATATTTCAGATGTTTATTTCTTTTAATTTTTATGATTATAACTGACAACTAAGGAAAATCCCAAATTCAGTATCTCAGAAAATGTGAATATTGTGAAAAGGTTTAATATTGAACACACCTGGTGCCACACTCTAATCAGCTAATTAACTCAAAACACCTGCAAAGACCTTTAAATGGTCTTTCAGTCTAGTTCTGTAGGCTACACAATCATGGGGAAGACCGCTGACATCAATGTTGTCCAAAAGACGACCATTGACACCTTGCACAAGGCTCTGTGTCCAAGCACATTAATAGAGAGGTGAAGGGAAGAAAAAGATGTGGTAGAAAAAAAGTGTACAAGCAATAGGTACAACTGTACCCTGGAGAGGATTGTGAAACAAAACCCATTCAAAAATGCGGGCAGATTCAAAAAGAGTGGACTGCAACTGGAGTCAGTGCTTCAAGAACCAATACGCTCAGACGTATGCAAGACATGGGTTTCAGCTGTCGCATTCCTTGTGTTAAATCACTCTTGAACAACAGAGGAGGTCCGAACCGTCTCGCTTCAAAAAGGACTGGACTGCTGCTGAGTTTTCTAAAGTTATGTTCTCCGATGAAAGTACATTTTGCATTTCCTTTGGAAATCAGGGTCCCAGAGTCTGGAGGAAGAGAGGAGAGGCACACAATTCACATTGCTTGTCATTGTCCAGTGTAGGTTTCCACAGTCAGTGATGGTTTGGGGTTCCATGTCGTCTGCTGGTTTTGGTCCACTGTGTTTTCTGAGGTACAGTTACTTAAAAAAAATAACTAGTAACTAATAAAAAAATTGAGTAACTACCCCAACACTTATTTTAGAGCACTTCATGCTTCCTGCTGCTGACCAACTTTATGGAGATGCAGATTTCATTTTCCAACAGGAAAAAGCTACCAGAACCTGGATTAAGGACCATGATATCCCTGTTCTTAATTGGCCAGCAAACTCGTCTGACCTTAACCCTATAGAAAATCTATGGGGTATTGTGAAGAGGAAGATGCGATATGCCAGACCCATGAATGTAGAAGAGCTGAAGGCCAATATCAGAGTAACCTGGGCTCTCATAACACCTGAGCAGTGCCACAGACTGATTGACTGCATGCCATACCGCATTGCTGCAGTAATTCAGGCAAAAGGAGCCCCAACTAAGTATTGAGTGCTGTACATGCAAGTCCAACATCTTGAAACCATCAAGACTCCCATCCGAGACTGAAAACGGACACTTGTCAGTGAACAAGTCAATGCAAGTATTGTAGTTATGCTAGTAAAACTCTTGTGCACAAATTACATGAGTTTCTGATTCTGTCTTGCAAATTAATGTCCCTTTAAGATTCCGATTCAGCTTCATGCTCTAATGCATTATTAGGCTGTACAGTAAGAGGGTTGTTTTATGTGCCATGAAAATATCCTTTCTTAGAGTTGATATCTATCTATCTATCTATCTATCTATCTATCTATCTATCTATCTATCTATCTATCTATCTATCTATCTATCTATCTATCTCTACACAATACCTAAAAACCTTCTGGCTTTTTTAACTTTAAACTCAAGAATTTTAAAAGTTTAAAAAAAAACAAAAAAAAACATGCAATTTCAAGTCATTTTCATTCAACATTCAAATTTAAATTGTAATTCTGTATTCTGTTTGCTCCTTTCATTTAGCTTCACTTCATTTCAATTTCTTGGGGTTTAATAGACATTTCTAATTCAGTTCTGAAATACACACAACCCAGACGGTGGTAATAATTCATAAATAATGTGAAAATCATCTCAGAATTGTTAGTTGTGTTGTACGAAAATGTACAACTTTTTATAGTTTTATTTACAATTCAAAGTTAAGCCAAGGGCAAGTTCTAACTGCGCTCTACTCCAATAGTCAAAAGCAAATCAGTCTGCATAGACGCTAGAACATTCAGCAAACCTGATACGTGCCCTCCTGTATTCATGAGCTTGCGCTTAAGCCAGTTGTACACTCATTCACCAATGCCATTTTGGAAAGTTCAGTCCTTTTGAGACACCTGTTTATAAGTTTGGAACATGCAAAAACATGTTGTTGTAGGTCCTTCTCAAACTAGTGGCAAGAAACTTATCTTTTTGATCTCTTTCTGTCTCAATCACAGTTTTTATTACTTTATTTTAGCTCCGCTTTTGACAGATGTATGCCTGAATATTTTAAATTGAAATGCAGAGTGTGAGTCAAGCAATGACTCAATTTACTATCCCAGGGACATCTCATGCACCTGACATCCCAGTCAGGCAGGCCGGCAGACTCTATTACAGAATAGCGAATCAGAGAGCAGGCAGAGATGAGTGTGCCAGTGTATGTAGTAGCATTGGACATTTGCCTTTATTTTCCACTCCAGCAAAGTGAACTCCTCATAACCCTTTGTAATGAGGACATGGGTCATCATTTTGGCTAGCTAGGCCTTCCAGCAATATGACAGCCCACCTTATGTCTATCTGTGGCTGCCCTGTTCCAGAGGTGATGACAGAAATGCTGGTCCTGCAGCTTTTTTTATAACTTCACCCATTATCCGCCTTATGCCAGACTGGAATTTTTATCACAACAGTTGTTTAGCTATTGTTATTCCCCATGTGCAGGTCATCATTTTTTAGCAGCTATGTGTAGAGTTGCTCTCATTTAGCATAGCTTTGGGATGGAAACAAGAACTGACCTGAATTTTATCAACTATCAAAATGAAAATGATCAGTGTTGACAAATGTTGCACATAAATATTTCCTGATCAGCAAATCAGCATTAAAATGATTTCTGAAGGATCTTGTGACATTGAAGACTGAAGTAATGGCTGCTGAAAATTCAGCTTTCCAATTGCAATAATAAATAATAAAAATAATAATTGAAATAAACTTAAATAGAAAACTTCTACTCAGTGTGTAGTAGTCTCACTCACATATAATTTAATATAAAGTAGCACTGTTAATAACTGTGTTTTCACTTCAATCTTTGGGGTTAATGGTGACTTGACCTGACTCTGGACAGTCAGCGGTGACTTTCCAGAGTCAGGTCAAGTCACCATTAACCCCCATGAGTCAAGTAAAACCACAGTTAAACTTCATGAACAAAGTCAAGTCACCACTGATCTTCATGAGCCCAGTCAAATCACTACCGATCTTCCAGATCTTCATCACGTCTCAATAGAATGCCAGAGTCCTGATTGGAATGCCCTCTGTTGGAGTTCATAGGCACTCCAGCTGATGATCGTGACAACATGGAACTATTTTAACGAACAGACACACACACATACAGTTACTGAAGATGAGGATTAACGGAATTTGAATGAAGTCTCAAGGTTCTAGTATTTGTTGCTAGTTCTAAAATCTCAACAAAAGAATCAAAAAGCAGAGATTGTCTTATCTTTACTGTTTAAGATCTATTTGCCCCAGCTTCAGCAGATAGAAGATTTGTTTGTTATACTTGCATTTGCGCTGAAAAACCGGAGTTCAGAAGAGTTGGAGATTCGCTTGTTGCCTCGTCTCAGGGAATCCCGCGCCTCAGATTGGTTGCAGATTTGTCGTCTGGATGACGTCTTTGGGATTCACGTGGTGATGAAAGGGGTTTTCCTTGTAACTGCTGAAGTCAGTTGCCTTAGCTATCTCGTCCAAATACTGTCATATCCTAACAAATTATACATCAATGGAAAGATTTATTCAGCTTTCCAAAGATGTATAAATCTCAGTTTCACTTAAGACTGGTTTTGTGGTCCAGGGTCACACACACACACACACACAATTTTTTTTTTTTTTTGGAACAAAGTAAAAATCTTTATGTCACAATCCGTTCTTTGTCTAGAATACCACTCTCATAAAACCCCTTACCTGGAACTGATTACTGGTCAGGACAATTATGCTCTTATGTTCTGTGGTCAGAGGATCTTTAGACAATTGCCCAAATGAGTTGAATCTCCACCAGCAAATAAGAATGAAGCATATGGTGTGTCTGCATGCTGTCAGAATCTTCTCAGAACACATTTCAGGTGTCCAGATCAGTTAAAAGACAACATTGCTTGTTTGTTACACTCTGTGAAAAAGTATATAAAAGTATGCATGAGGGCACAATGAGTCCAAATCTGCAGATTTACAGCTATTAACTTTGGAGAGCAAAATGAACGAGGTTGTAGTTTCAGACATAATAGTGAGCACTTAGTAAATGTAATTGGTCTGAAGTGGGTACACTCAGACAAACAACAAAGACACATTTTAATATTTCATTAGAAAGGATGAATGGGAAATTGTTTAATACTTTTGATGACTCAATTTGACCATGACATACATTATTCACAATATGAATATTTCTGATTACAATTACAGTGCCTAAACTGAATATCAAAGTGATTAATACACTGTTCAATTTATTTTCTCTTGTTCTAATAATATGGATATATAACCATTGTTTTGTCTTGTTATTGCTTCCTGAGTTTGCCTTCAGCATGCAGCATTATACCTCAACCCATTTTAAGCAGACATAAAGGCAAAATTCCTCCAGCCACACTATCCATTTTTAAACACAAGTAGATGTCATTTGTGATCAAGGAGGGACAAAATGCATTGTGAATCAGTGATGAAAATAGCAGATCTGGACCTCTACCACAAGAAAAACAGGATCAGAAAGAAAGACATAGCAGCAGATTAATTTTGTTTTCCCAATCATCCTTTCATGGCAAACGGTATTGATTCAGATTCTATGGCCCTCTTTGTCTTTCTAACCCTCCGTCTTTCCAGCTCGCTTTTCTTCTGCCCACCTGGCCCCAAGAGAGATGATTCCTCAGCGCTCTGTCTTCCTATTAAAGAACCATTGACAAGGAATCATTACAAGGAATCATTCTTCCTGATCAACGAGTTTAGCCTTTAATTTTTACAAAGCCTTTCAATCATGGCGGGGGGTGGGGGGAGCCTGCGTAATATTTCCAAGCTGAAATTAAAAGTTATCACCTTACGACATACAGTACATCAGTCTGAAGAATGCCATTCGTTGTCCTCGTCACACTGTAGATTTTAGACTGCGATATGCCAAAAACAATTTTGTTATATATTTTTTTACTTATTTTCCTGCAAAATATTTCGAAAGTTGCTTAAATCACGATATCAGGAATTAGAATATATCTTTCTGTTGTGAATTCCGTAAAGCCTGACATAAGAAAAATAATCAGAAATTTGTATTTTTAATGTGTATATACAATTTATTGAACATTTAAAAAAAAATAAAAAGGTTTTTATTTGCTAAAAAAGTATGAACCTTCAATCAGACATCAGAAGAAATTTGTGTAGAGCAGCAAATATTTGATATTTCATTGCCATAAAATTTTGTGTATTAAATATGATACAGTATGTATAAGGTTACATTTAATTAAATAGCATAAATCTTAAAAAAAAGAGGTTTATGTTTCAAACAAGGAAGCATTTATTCTTCCACAATTATGAGTACTGAAAAAAAAAAACATTCTGTATATTCTGTTAATATGTTACTTTTGTGCCATACATTTATTTTGTTGGTAGCAAAGTCAGAAATACCTCCTCTCCTAGGTTCACGAAACAGTTGTCCATAAAATGAGTTGCTGTTCTGTTGTAAGTAATCTTAACTGCATTCCTAACTGCATCTACTTTCGGAAGTCCAAATAAAGGGGTTTTTTTTTTTTTTTTTTTTTTTGATACACACAGCATCTCCCTGACATGCCTGTTTCAGCACTAACTTTGATAAAGAATATCTGTTTGGATTTTAGACTTTAGTCTTTGCAACTTTACAGAAGTTCTTCAAGCACCAAGAGCTTGTAACACCCCAAAGAGATTGAAAAAATTGAAATCGCATCATATGACCCCTTTAATTTTGAGCCATTTGTTTACTGAAAAAGAAGTTAAATTTATTAATTTGTATTTTATTTTATTTTTTCAGTATGTACAGTCATTTTACAAGAGGTAACAAGTATTTCACCCTTCATTACCCTTTGTTTAACAGGCAACAGCAATATGATAAAACCAATGTTAATTTAATAGTTATATTTATTTATTAATTGTAATAATCAAAATAATTTTACAAAATTGGGCTCATCCAATTAAAATGGATTCCCTAAACTGCAGTATATGTTTTATAATTCTAATTATTGTAATTATGAATTGATATTTGTTCAGTATGAGGATTGCATTGGCTAACAGCAAATGCATCCTCTAAAAGTGATATTTAAACATTAATGGCTCGTTTAACCTTTAGTGAAAAAGTGAAAGAGTAAAAGTGATCATACAGCCAAATATGGTGACCCATACTCAGAATTCGTGCTCTGCATTTAACCCATCCAAAGTGCACACACAGAGCAGTGAACACACACACCGTGAACACACACCTGGGACAGTGGGCAGCCATTTATGCTGCGGCGCCCGGGGAGCAGTTGGGGGTTCGGTGTCAAAGTCAAGCCATCGCTCCTTTCTTTTATGTTCAGGAAATCTCTCACTATGATGACCACAAACCAGCAGACTTTTCTCCTGTGGTGTGAAGCAATTTAGCTTACTAAAATACATGCATGATGCATAACGCAACGTGCTTGGAGGTCACATGTCCTCTGACAATTTTACAGGGAAAATGACTAGTTCACTGCACTGCACACAAGTCTGTTCCCTCATGGATTCCCATTCTTCATCCCAGCTGCATATTAATACACTGGCCACGTACCACCACTGTTTTACGTGTAGTGGGCACAGTGCCATAGAATCCTGATGGATGATTAGAGCGGCACAAAAAGGCAGTAATGTGTTATAAGTATAGAAGATCTTAACCAGTGTCACTCAGTATGTTGTCTGCTATACTGAATACACAACAGTACTTTGTTTATACTTTTCATAGTGTGTACACTTCTCCTGCATACAAACATCTCAGTATATTACCTTATTAGACATATTTGCACACCAGGGCAGGATCAAGGACTCAACAGCAAGTGAAGGCTAGGATGAGAATACCATTGACTGTCCGCAGCTGCCTCCTCCCCTGCTCAAACACCGCAGCTACAGAACACATGTATTTATGTGTATGCATGTTTGTATATATAGTGGGAGTTATGACTGTCTTGTTATAAGGGCAGACAAGATTATAAGGTAACTTCTTAACAGTATGTTCTAACTCTGCATTGAATGCTGCAACTCCACCCTGAGTAGATGCAGTGATAATAAACCCTAGAAACCCACTTGTTATGCTCTCTGCTTGAGAGGCTATTTGAAGGCACACTGTTGAGCTTGTGGATTTAGCTCCATTCTGTGCTATTCTGGTGTTTAAGGGGTCAGTTTTAGCAGCTTCATAGCCCAAAAGCTTGGATGTTTTGGGCTATAAACATGCTTTCTTGCTTGCTTTGACTATCAACTATTATTACTTAATGTACTTCATATGCTGATCAACTAATCATATAACACATGACTAAAATGCATATATATAAATGTGGCTCATTTATATGATGAAATTCAGTCCTCATGTTAATTAATGTGCATTGTCCCTTTTTAAAATAAAAACAATGTGACTTTTGCATTTGTTGTGAAATGCTAATCTCCTGATGCGTACTGAACAGCAATGTTTTATAAAAAAAATTTTGTCCCACTTTATATTAGGTGGCCTTAACTACTATGTACTTACATAAAAAAAAATAAGTACAATGTACTTATTGTGTTAATATTGTATTGTAAAACACCTTTGCTGCTATTGAGGTGGGGTAGGGGTAAGGTTAGGGAGAGGGTTGGAGGTATGGGTAAGTTTAAGGGTGGGATAAGGTGTAAAGTATGGGTCAACAGTCTAATTATAAATGTAATTGCAGAAATTAAATACAGATGTAAATACATGTTGTTTTTTTTATATATATATATATAAGTACAATGTAAAAACATGTATGTACACAATAAGTACATTGTACTAAATTATTAATTAAAATGTAAGTGCATAGTAGTTAAGGCCGCTTAATATAAAGTGGGTCCAAATTTTTTTTACACTTTATAGCACATTGGATGTTTAACAGTTTAGTAGTGACTCCATTATCCAGAGTTTTTAAAACAATCATATTTAAAAATGCATTTTTTTTTTTTCATTTCTCAATACGCCTGCTGTCAACGACACCAATCACTTAAAACACATATTTGCTTAATGTAGATGTACTATTTATTAAATGAAAATCTATGTTTGTGCTTATATTAAAATGAAATACATGAAATATTTTCTACTTTACATTTTATTTTATTTTATTTTATTTTATTTTATTGCACTCGCTGTAACAGTGACTTTGTGAGTGGTATACTGCATGCAGTCATGAAATAAGATCACAAACATGCTTTCTTGTGTAACTCAGAAAGAGCAAGTGTAAAGAAACCCTTCAGTTTATCTGCGAGGAAGTGAAGTCTCAGGGGAGTGGAGTTGTTTGTTTGAGATGCTATTGCGCCAGCTGCATTGTCTTATAAACCACCAGTGGATCATAATATTGAGGTTTGACACTGTTTACTCATAAAGCTTTGATTCTGTGCCTGATAGCACTGGGATCTGCTGCTGTACCCTGAATTTCTTCTTCTAAAACCATAGGATTACATCAGACCTAAATGTGTATTGCAAAAGGTAATGCAGCAGAACCATTCACATTTCAGATTAATTGTCTGTGTACCATAAAACTGCGGAATTTTATAAAGCTGGTTAAACTGATTAATGTGCTATTAATGACATTCAGGAGTGGGCATTAACATACATAGAACCATTTAAATAAGTGTTGCAATTTGAATTGCAAGTAATGTAGTATTAAGATGTTTAAGCACAGCAGAGGTTACTCTGGCACTGTACACAATAGCCAAAGTGCCCTTCTCTGAATTGATGCCTACAGTCGACCCGGGAAGAATTCTACAACCTTTCATACACTTAATGAAGGTTTTCGTAAAAGCGACACAATCTTGTAGTTTTTTTGGTTCCTCCCAGCCAAGCCATTATTCCTGCACCAATCAAGAATACCCATCCCTCTTTCATCCATTTAGAAATCTCTCATACCACTTTTCTTTCTTTCGTCTGACAGGGAAATGAAAGGATGAGGAACACTAGCATACGTTTACACTCTCTTTCTCCTTTCTTTCTTTGGGACTTTTATAGATACCCAGGGTTTCTGGCTCTCTTTTATTATTTCAAATTGGTGAAGCAGGTGATGGCAAAAGCAGCTGAGCAGAGAGCTGCAAAAAGGAAAATGAAAAAAAAAAGGCAATTGTCTTGAGCTAAATATCTTCAGTTTAAAAACATGAAACTGTGTTTTCTACTCTTGTCAGCCCTTCCCGAGGAACAAGAAATGAGTTTAGGTTAAGCAAGGTGTTCAGAGAGTTTTCAGGAGCCTCTGCTGATAGTGTCTTAAATGGATAAATTCAAATGCCCCACTTAAAAAACAAAAACAAACAAAACAACAACAACAACAACAACAACAAAACATCAATAACAAAAGATTAACACAACCAGAAAAGAAGAAAAAGAGTGTTTGCCACATTTTTACTATAGTGACTATTTCTTAGAGTATGTTAATTTAAAACTCAAAAAGGGGGTTTCCGAGGTTGCTGAATGGCTGGAAGTTCAGTAGTCGTTGAAGTGACTTGTCTTGGGAAGCCATGTTGTTTGGCGTTGGCTGACAATGCGGAGTTGTGGGCTGGTTGAAGTTTCAGACGGGCACTCGAGGTCGAACTTGGAGACACAGTGTTTGGCAAAGCTTAACTCAGAACACGAAACTCTCAACGGCAAAGAAAAGAACCTAAAGTAAATAATAGAAGTAAAGTTTTAAGAGACTAGGTGGTGTTTCTTTTCATCATGCCTAAGCAGCAGCAGGCATGCAGGCTGAAGCACACTGGAACAGTGCTCAAAGAACGCTAAAAGTGATTACTAAAAGCATGGCTAAAAATGATGAATAAAGCAGCAGCTAAGAGCAGAATTTTATGGTGTCTTGAGTATTTAAACTGGCCTTTTTGGCCACACCTCAAATGTTGTCTTAACCAATTAGATATTGTCTTTGCTCAGGGTGTTGTGATGTTTCTCCTGCCCATTCATAAATCATGTTATCTTATCAATCACATGGTCCGAATTTTCCCGCTCTTGCAGGGTAACATTTTGGACATGATTCCTATAACAAAAATATGATATATTTGACAAATAATTAATTGTCAGAAATGTTTCAAGCAAGAAGATTCAAATACACATATACCAAACATGGATATAAATCCTCAAGCTATTCAATAGTTATTAAAAAAGTCATACACAATAAGTAATTAGAAACATGATACTCAAATGTGTGGGTTACATATTTGATATGGAGTTAAGCAATGGACTGATATTTCTTCATTCCTCCCTTGCTTCTGACTTGTGGAGCTAGGAATTGATTTACAACATCCTGTTGTCTCGAGCCTTTCTGTGGAATTCGGCTACTCATGTTTCAGCCATGTTCCCGATCGAATCTTTAATTTGTCTGGTTTGGGTCTGATACCCTACAATTTCTATATTTAAGCAAATGCCTTAAAGTACTACCTACAAAAAAAAAAAAAAAAAACATTCTCAAAAAAAAAACAAACAAAAAAAAAAAACTACTGAATAAACTCAATTTCTGTATTTTTAAAACTCAACATCACACACACAAACACAACTATTGACCTAAACTGAAGCATGTTGTAAAACTAAATGGGGTAAGTCCAAATAGAACATAACATTGCTCATCTAAATTTCAAAAGCAAAAGCATCAACATACTAAACTTTTGATGGAGAAAATAAACATTTATGTAATTCGAGTTTGTGTATGTGACAAAACATACTTATGACAACTTGCCCCGTTCTCTTTTTGTATGACTACTTATAACCTATAACAACCGAACAATAAATCAATACATTTGATTTGTTAAATTTCAAAACCTAAATATCATTGTCTTTAAACAGTTTAAGGGATAGTTCACGCAAAACATTATAATTCTGTAATGTTTTTCAAACCCATAAAACTTTGTGATCTTTGAAACTCAGATGAAGATATTGGTTCATTGATTCTCATCCATCCAACAAGCATGTTTGAGCTTCTTCTTTTTTTTCATATCTGATGTGCTCTATGTATGTGCATTTGTTTATAGATGTATCAATTAAATTACAATGGGGGTCAGTAACAGAGTAGCTTTACTTTGTTACTGTACTTAAGTAAATTTTTCAAGTATCTGTACGTTACTGGAAAAATTTTATTTTTAGTAACTTTTACTTTTACTTTACTACATTCCAAAGCATAAGATTGTACTATTTACTTCACTATATTTCATAAAACACATTGTTACTCCTACAATATATCATGTGCTCCGACATGCAGAAGCGGTGTCTGATTCAAGAATGAAGTGATTCTTTTCAATGAACCATTTAAATTTAGAGCTGAAACAACGAATCGATTTAATCGATTAAAATCGATTATTAAAATAGTTGTCAACTAATTTAGTAATCGATTCGTCGCTAAATAAATTTTATTTGCCATAAGCGGTTCATTTCGTTCATATTTCAAATCTGCGGTGACCAAAGTGTGGCAGTAATGAGCCACCGGAGCTTTTACTCAGCCAGTACAGCAGGTGAAGTAGCGAATAGCCAATAGCTGGCCTCGTTTTATGTCACGTGCTTCCCGAACAGCGTCTCTGCAGCATTCAGCGGGAAGTGGGAGTACTTTACTTTGAGCCTTCAAAATGAAGAGTAACCTGTAAACTCTGCACTACTGAACTGTTTAAGGGGCCGTTCACATATCGTGTCTTTTGCGTGCTCAAGTTCGTTATTTTGTCTATGTAGGCGCGCAGTATGCACTCTCATAATGGAAGCGACGCGGTCGCGACACGCACGCGGTGCGATGTGCCCCTTTTTCCAGGCGCGTCCACACCGCATCCATTTATCCTTTGCTGAAATTTCCGGGTCTTGGAGAGAGCACGTCATGGTTGCTTAGCAAAGGCAGACGCCTCAGGGGCGCTTCTGCCCGAGCGCTTTGGAAAGAAGGAGAAAGCGGCGCGACTAGCGTTTTCCACGCGTTTTTAGGTGCGATATGTGAACGGCCCCTAAGAATTGTATTTGTGCAGATTCTCCAGTACAAGGTTGTTTGCAAATTTTTAGTCGTAAAAGCTGATAACATTGCTTTTTAACAGTTAACATTTAAAGCTTTACAAACATGTTATGTGATCAGTTTGTCGTTTACCAGTTCATAATTCAGACTTGCAGCCTAATTATGACTGAATGAGAGAGGTAAATGTTTGAGTATATTTAAAATGCACTTCTTTTCTAAGTATTCACTGCTCTTTTTCACACAGCAGGTTTTTTGTGTGTGTCCCAATTTTTTTTTTTCTGGACAACCTTCTGATGGATTTTACTTTAAATTGTGAGTTCCATTCAGGTTTCATGCCATTGGCACTTTTTTCGAAGGATTGTTTACAATTTCACAGCATAAGCTATAAAGCTTTTTCCCAGTAAATAATAAAATACAATGCACTGCAATTTTATTCTGTTTTATCCTTATACTTCGTGAAAATTTGTTCTCAAAGATTCCTTAAGCTTTGTTTGGGATGTTAAACTACTTTAGGAGCTCTAAGGACTGCCATGGTGAAAACAATATTTGAAATCTCCTTGTGAATTTTGCTAGAGTATGGATCAGTGTTTTGATTGCAGAAGAGTTCGACAAAGGATTACTAACATAATAAAACAACTCCAGGTATATTAGGATTAGGATATGACAATGCAAAATGGTTAAAATCTCTTAAAAATCTATGCTGAATGATAAAGACCCTTTATTAATAATTTACTTGGGGAAAAAATGGAAAAAACTAAAATATAAGTACATAAACCGATTAATCGATTAATCGTAAATATAATCGACAGATTAATCGATTATCAAAATAATCGTTAGTTGCAGCCCTATTTAAATTGGTTTGCAAATCACAGCAAACGATTCATTCACAAATTAGAATGATCCAATTGCAGCTGTTCTTGAGTCGACAACTCACTGATTCAAATTAACCATTTAGTGTGAGTCTCCAGTGAACTGAATTAACAAGTAAAAACCAGGAGATCTTGTGAGCGCGTGCGACTTCAGCTGCTAAAATTAAGTTACTAATGTTGAATTTTAGGATTAAATATTGTACCTGATCAGATTTTTGAGACAAGTTGATTTTGAATGCAGCTTCCAAAAGACAAAAAAAAAAAAAAAAAGCTGATTAATATTTTCTATATTTAATACAATCACACAAGTGTGACTGTAACATTCAGTGCATCATATCATCTGCTGCTAATTCAAATCTGTGTTCATTCCATGGCTGGCGTTTCTACAGCACTGCAAATTAACCAATCACAAACAATGCTGTTGAGCTTATGAAAGCAATGAACAATCCAGCCTGATCTCACAATCAAAACGTACATATTTAGACGTAAATTAAAACTGTCCAAAACGTATGTGCCCTTATGTATTTATAGTGTCGTTCACGTACTATCTGGACGTAATTACAGGTTCGATACGTATCTAAATTTACGTAAAAACAACCTCAAATACATACAGATAGAACGTGTTCTCTGACCAGTCAGTTATCTATAGAAATTTGCTCATGAAGCTGCTTTTCAATGCGTATCTGATGATTTTTTTTAAATATATTTATGTATATTTTCCCTTTTTATAATTTTTTTTGATAAATGTAAGATCCCTATTGAGAATGAGGAGATGCGTCACGGTATAGCTTGCTGTCATGTGACGAATTAAGCCTGCCCACCATTTTTGGGAGGATACGCTATCGGTTGCCAGGGGCAACAGTGTAAGAGCGATACAGAGACGGATACAAATTGTAACGGATATACGGATAGAAATTACGAGAAATTATATAAATAAATACATATATATAATATAGAAATTAAGAAGAAATGGAGAAGAATGCAGCAAAAGAAAAGGGTCCTTACAGGGAGAAACTTGCTACCAATGCCAAACAGAGGTGTTTAGAGAAACTGGCTAATATTAAAAACGTCGACCCATACGAGCTGCCTGCAGCTGAATGGGACAAAAGACCTAGACTCTTTACCACCTTGCACTTACATGGAAATAGTTAATTACTTGGTTTTTGGCATCAGGTATTACACTATGCTAGAATTCAAAAGCCTGAAATCCTTGGAAAGTTACGAGACATTCTGCTGCGGCTGGGTGGTCATCTACAAGCCCCCAAACTGTGAAAACACCGTTGTACTGGCAAAGGTAAGTTGCTTCACCTTTTGTCAAGTCAAGTCACTTTTTAATTATATAGTGCTTTTTACTATACAGATTGTATCAAAGCAGATTAATTATATAATAATAATAAAAGTAAAATAATAAAGTTTGTTTCTGCTGTAACTGCTCTGGATCAAACAGTGACGGCATTCAGTTCAAATGAAATGCTTTTCCATGTAGGGAAACGAAAAAACTGTAACAAATGGTTCCTACGGTTTCCACGACAAGTCCTCGACAAGTCCACGCAGTCCTCTCTGGAGGTAATCATTTTTATAGGGTACAGAGCAGAATTTAATTTATTAATCCGTGAAATTATGTATCTGTCTTCTCTCCGTGAAGGCGCACTGGCGAAGTAACAGAACTGATTTCAAATGTCTCAAAAGACGACATGTCGCAATCTGTGACGAATTAGGTGAGAACCAATGAGCGTTCGATATCAGTGCCGTAAACCAAGTCGTGGAGCACTGGCGCTATTTTCAAATTCGAATCATAACGAGTGCGGGCTTTGACTGTGACAGTCGCTGTTGCTGAGAATGAAGTTTAAGATCGATTGATAAAGGGCTGAATTTGGATATGTTCCTTGCAAACATCTGGATTCTAAAGATATGGAGTAACGTTACAGCAAACAAATAAAATGGACGTGATTTGTAATTTTATGCTGTGCTTTTGTGTATCTATGGTTGTTAGGCACAGAAATTTTATTTCCTATTAAGTAGATGAGTAAACTGCTTTCAATAAAAACATTTATTGATATGACAATTAAATACCAGTGGTGGACGAAGTACACAAATCAAGTACTTGAGTAAAAGTACAGATACATATGGTAAAATATTACTCCAGTAAAAGTAAAAGTACTCCTTTTTCAATTTTACTCAAGTGAAAGTACAAAAGTACTCAATTTTTTATGTACTTAAGTAAAAAAGTACTGCAAGATAGATGTTTGCAATTTTATATAGGCTACTTAATTTAATTTTATATTAGCACATTTTTTTTATAATCCTACTGCTCAAAATACCTTGGATTTTTTCCAAAATAACCACTATATGGAGTCAAGATATATTTTTGTTGTTGATATGGACTACGCTGACCAGAGTAATGTCCACAGTGAAGCTTACACTGTGATTTACCTGAGAGAAAACAGAGATGACCATCTGATTTTCACCAGTAAGAACAAAGTATTTTAAAGTTAGTTGTTTTACAGAACATCAAAGTTACAGTACAGACCAAAAGTTTGGACACACCTTCTCATTCAAAGAGTTTGCTTTATTTTCATGACTATGAAAATTGTGGAATCACACTGAAGGCATCAAGGGCTATTTGAGCAAGAAGGAGAGTGATGGGGTGCTGCTCCAGATGACCTGGCCTCCACAGTCACCGGACCTTAACCCAATCCAGATGGTTTAGGGGTGAGCTGGACCGCAGACAGAAGGCAAAAGGGCCAACAAGTGCTAAGCATCTCTCGGGGAACTCCTTCAAGACTGTTGGAAGACCATTTCAGGTGACCACCTCTTGAAGCTCATCAAGAGAAAGCCAAGAGTGTGCAAAGCAGTAATCAAAGCAAAAGGTGACTACTTTGAAGAACCTACAATATGACATATTTTCAGTTTCACACTTTTTTGTTATGTATATAATTCCACATGTGTTAATTCATAGTTTTGATGCCTTCAGTGTGAATCTACAATTTTCATAGTCATGAAAATAAAGAAAACTCTTTGAATGAGAAGGTGTGTCCAAACTTTTGGTCTGTACTGTATATATGACATGATAATAAGGCCTGAAGTTAGGAAGAACATTTTAAGGAAAAAAATAATAAAACAAATTTCATAATGATTTTTTCCTTCTCAAATCTTGTCTGTGGTTTAAAAACACCCCTAGCCAAACGGGGTGCATCTATTCCCACTGATGATTAGTTACCATGTTCTGAACATCACATCCTTTCTTTTCTAACCAGATGTAATCTATATATATATGTGTGTGTGTGTGTGTGTGTGTGTGTGTGGCTGAATAAAAATATTTGGACATTATAAAAATTACATCAACTTAGCACTAACAAGCTTGTTAGCTAGACAGTTAGCATCAGCTAACAATATTTACTCATTTTCAGTAAGATGAACATTCATGTCTGTGTACTCGTCTAGTTAATCCAAACAATATAGATATGTATAACGTTACTGTCGATAAACAATATAAAAACAGACGTAACATAGGACATTTTAATAAAACTGTTAACATTACGGCAGCGGTGAATTTGAACGTGCATGAGTTATTGTATTTAATCTGTGTTATTTTATGTTTTTTTTTTTTTTTTTTTTTTACGTACAATTGATGTGTCTGCATCGTCTGCACTCGAGCATTTCAGTGGGCTTAAATAGATCACTCTTTACAACGGATTTAGTTCCCAAACAACTGACATTTTTGACCTAAATATGATTTTCAGTTACAATAATTAATCCAAAATTTCGACATTACTTACTTTTAGCAACATCAGACGCACGCGCGCTCACAAGATCTCCCGGTTCTTACTTCTGGAGACTCGCACTAAACGGTTCATTTGAATCAGTGAGTGGTCGACTCCAGAACAGCTGCAATCGGATCATTCTAATTCGTAAACGAATCGTTTGGTGTGATTCGCGATCCGATTTAAAAGTTTATTTTGAAAAGACTCAGTTCGTTCATGATGAATCAGACACCGCTTCTGCGTGTCGGAGCACGTGATATATTATAGGGAGTAACGATATGTTTTATGAAATGTAGTGAAGTAAAAAGTACGATTTTATGCTTTGGAATGTAGTGAAGTAAAAGTAAAAGTTGCTCAAAATAAAACTACTCCAGTAAAGTACAGATACTTGAAAAATGTACTTAAGTACAGTAACGAAGTAAAGCTACTCCGTTACTGTCCACCACTGTTAAATACAACAGATTTAAATCATTAAAGCCACGATTTTAATATTAATACATGGGAATTCATACACATTCACACTTTACGTTAGATTATTTACGTTTTTTTCGCTGCTAACACGTAACTATTTGTACGTTTTACTGCTATAAATACGTCAGAATTGTACGTTTTTATGTGCATGAAAACGTAAGTAAATGTACGTATGGTAGAACCACAATTAACGTAAAAATACACACGTATTCTCATGAGATCACGTTGACCAATCAGAGGTGTTCAGATGAGTCATTTCTGAAATGCTGGTGTTTTCTTCACTGGCTCGCTGACTGAATATCTCTTTCTGGCAAATTCAGAAACAACAAAGTGCAAATGTGTGTACGGATCTGTAAGATATTAATCTCATAGTGTAAATGGCTTCAGTGATTTTAATGGGAGTTTTTGAGTGTGCTTGACCCAGACTTTCAGTGAAAATATTCTTTGATAGTAAATGTTCTTACTTTCTGCTGCTGTAACCCTGTAAAGCCATATATAATAGAAAAAATGTACACATTTTTTTTTTTTTTAAATAGAACGGTTTATTAAAACAAAATATTAGTAGCCTAACTTGCTATATTTTTATCCACATTAACCTGCCCCCTAAAAAATAATGAGTGCACGACGCCCCTGGTAGTAGGATTATAAAAAATGTGTGCTAAAATAAAATTAAATTAAGTAGCTTTTTTATATAAATCTATCTATCAGTACTTTTTACTTAAGTGCAAACAAATATAATAATAGAGTACTTTTATACTTTAACTCAAGTAAAATAAAAAAGGTGTACTTTTATGTTTACTGGAGTAATATTTTATTATATGTATCTGTACTTTTACTCAAGTACTGGATTTGTGTACTACATCCACCACTGTTAAATCACACAAAGTGATAGAGTCTCTTCAGAAAACTAGGATTAAATCACTTAATTCATATAGATTTCTTTCAAAGTTTTGGGTGAATGGAACCGAAATCTCTCATGTTTCATTGAAAATATATTTTGTGTTTCAAAGATGAACACGGGTCTTACAGGTTTGTAACAACAAGAGAGTGATTAAATATTTACTTTTGGTTGAACAACCCCTTTAATTTTACCAAGGTTGGAACATGAAACATGCATTTTATGCAGACTTGAAGATCCTTCTCATCCAGCTCTTACTAAATGTGATATTTTGTTTTATTTGTATTTATTTAATAAAATAAAAAAATAATAATAATGGGGCTGATACAGAGGAATGTGGTCACAGAAGCAATGATGCATGAAAAATGCCATTTCATGTTTAAGTTCCTGCTGCACAGAACGGCTTAGCATGGATCAAAAAGCTACCTCTCACTTCTGAACATTAGTGTAATATACCAGCTACTCCGATCCCGTTTTGAGCGGCCCTCCATTATCACTATTATATAACACAGAAAGATGCTGATTGAGGATTGGACAGAGTAGATTGCCGTTCAACAGTTGTGCACAGTTATGTTTCTTAACAGCTCCTGTCACCTTGGGGCGAAATCCTAATCAAGACCCATAGCAATTCTCACATAGCCTCAACTTAAAATGTATATGCCTCGTTCTTTACATGTCTGGATGGTTCACTTTGTTTAAATAGCCCCGCCATTGCTTTAAGGCTGACTATCTATAGACATGCTTAATTACCATCTGAGGGACCTTTTGATAATTATTATTATTTTTTTTTTTTTATTTTTTTTTTTTTATCCTGGCCTTCATTTGAATAGTGCAGGTCTCTCTAGGATTCATATTTGAAAAAATCATCCAGCGTCTGTGCCAACCAGACTGTTAATGATGAGAATCTGCCCCAGGCTGGATGAAATGGAATTGATTCCAGATTGCTTGGGTGATGGTAAGATATTTTTTTACTGTACAAAAGTATATAGAAATGTAATATGTGTAAATACAACTACTGATGTGATCAAGTTGCTCAGTTGCATGGTTAATAATAAAAAGCGTGTTATTAGAAAGAAAATAGCATGTCACTGCACAGGGCATTTTAATGTCCCAAAAGTAAATAATATCAACCACCCATGTTTATTGCCATTTACCTCATGGGGACTGTTGGCTGCTCCTCACAATGTCATTTGAGCTTTTACTATCCTTGAGGGGACATTTGTTCACCGAAATGTAGGCAAAACCTGACTCACACACATTCACACAAGCACGGTGAGCTACATAAAAGGGACATTGAGGTTAGAAGGGAAAGGGAAATGATGGATATTAGCTTGACTCTCATTGTGTGCATAAGATATTTAAAAAGCAGTACAATGGTAATCCGATAGCATTCAGAGTGACTTTGCAGTCTGCATGTCCTGTACTACAACATTCATGCAAACGAAAGTGGAACAGTTCCCTTGCCTATTTCACTCATGAAATAAAATTTGGTTTTCAAAATTTCCTTCAAACTCAGGATTTGTGAAGCTATTGTTCCAGCCCAGCACCATGTGGAATACGTCACCCTGTCATCTCATATTCTAAAATAACTTGCTCTCTTTCTCTAACTGGTATTTATAGATATGTATTTTCCTTTGTTACTAGTGATTCCTTCTGAAAAAGACACAAGAACTTGACAGTGCAATCTCCTCTACTGAGCCAAGAAAAAAAAAATCTTGGCTTTGCCAAGGATTCAAAGACAACTTCACAATAAGGAACAAGACTCTACTGGTGCCCTCACAGTACTGTTGAAGCTCTTGTTTTATTCACCAGAAGTGAAATGGGCATTCCTCTGTCTGTCATCTCTCTCTCTCTCTCTCATCCCATTTCCTAGTGCTTGCACTGTGACTCATCAGCGAGGCATTCTGGGTCTGCTGAATAATGCATGTCCCACCATACAGGCGGAGACACAATGCAATCTCGGAGAGAGGGACTCGGGCCCATGTGCTTGTTGGACAATCAGACCACGGCTGTGTGCACTCTTCTGTTTAAAACCAAGCACAACCTCTTCATTTACCTTATCTCGAGCCCCTTGCTCACCCCTTGGCCTCCCCTGGAGATCCTGTCGGTGCTTCCAGCTGAGAGTTGCCTGTTAGCTGTGCTCAGAGGAAATGCCGACAAACTCCAGCATGGTGCCGTCAGAAACTAATTTGGGCCATCAGATACTGAATCTGAATTTGAAACACTGTTTGAAAATGTGAACAAGGCTTGCTATTTTGGGAGACATTTTATTTCTAGTCTATCACACACAGACCTATGTATTTTTGTCTTGCCGTCACCCTCCTATCATCTCACACAGACCAGAAGATGGGTTTAAAGCATAGGGCAATTACGCAGACCTCCAGAGTATCCTGAATGTCAAGTAACTTTCTCAAAGACACAGTAGAAGTCTGTGCTGGAGATGGTTACCTTTGAAAGAAAGTGTTGTGATATCATGTTTCTCGCTAATGGTAACACTTTACAATAAGGCTTGAACTAAGAGCACTACAATTACAGCATTGGATCAACAACAGCTGCAGCTGGATCAGTCTGATTTGTGAATGAATTGTTCCGTGTGATTCCTGAACCAATTTGAAAAGAAGATCAATGTTCGCAGATCCAACATTTCTATTGCCTTGGAGCAGGTGGCTGAAAAAAATCTACTGAAGAACCGTAACAAAGAAAAATATTGTGTTACTATCCACCACTGAAGAGTTATACTGGACAGTGTACTATTGAATTACTATTAGAATAATTAAGTACTTTAATTGTATATGTATGTTTAGTTTTAGCAAGTTTAAAACCATAAATCATTTGAACTGAAAGAAACCGTGTTTGCAGACTATTTGTCACTGATAAATGTGGCACACACTCTCTAGAACTATAACATCATGCTCACATATACTGTACAACAATAACTCCTACAGTGTTCACACAAACAAATTATACTCCTATTTTTCCCAACCAAGGAAGAGTTTGTCAATTGTATTTGTGTTTGTCAGTAAATAAATACATAAAAATCTGTTCTTTAAATGTGTACTTCATCCACTAACACATGCATATGCAATCTGTGCATAAATCGGATGCCACATGTTATCTCCGAGAGAGACTTTAAGAATGCATGCAACAGAGTATGACAGGGAAAGCAAATCTCTGCTATGTAGTGTTCATTTACTCAAGCTCTTGAATTCATATCCGGAGCCTTTTGTATGTTCGCCTGCAATCCCAGCAGCCCCTGTGAAGCATATCTGCTCCCGTTGCCCCTGACTGTAATTCACAGAGAGTTCCGTGGACCTTTGCAGCAGGGGTCAGCACCGTACTGCAACACATGTCTGTCCACCTCATTCTTACACTGGAGCCCTGTCTCCACTTCCCCGTCTGTAATCAGCCATGGCTCCAGCACACTGCGGCAGATCAGTTCTTTTCATTTAACCACATCATGGTCCCAATCCACCACAAACCCATACAGCACACATCATCACTGCTGAAATCCCAGACACTACAATATTGCCATTATCCCAACCTTGATAAAAAAAATAAAAAAAAAAAAACATTCTCTAGATATTGCACTCTTTGGATTAAGGATCTCAGAAATACTTGATTCGTAGAAGACATGACTCTCTTGTATGTGGCAGTCTCTTCAATCAGCCAACATAGACCCTTTCAAAGCACTTTAACCTTCAGCTCTCTCTAGATCAGTGTTTTACTCTGTATGTTCATCTGTAATTACTGTGTAGAAGAGACAGTTTGATGACCCTCAGCCTTTAATTATACAGAACTGAGACAGTCAGTAGAAAGATTTAGGAAATTGCTGGGTAAAAAAACAAAACACATTTTCTTTTGGTAATGCTGTGTCATCTAATAGATCTGCTGCAGATTTTTCACTAAGGTTTCATGAATGGGTTCTATGACTAACTTCAGCAGTCCCAGTCTTTGGTACCAGACCAAATTTATCTTCCTGTATTTTAGTCATGCAAATAAAAATAAAAAAGGGTTATTTGGCCATCTGACTTAAGGCCATTCAACCATGGCCAAATCTCTGAAGCTAAGAACATGGATGCAGACCACCTGGGCATACTAGGTGCTTTAAGCGTTTGGCCATCCATTCAAGATTTCTCTGAGTTCAGCCCAAGATTCTGGGATAGACTTCAGCATCCCTGCAATTCTATATAGGAATGGCAATTTGGAGAATGCAAGGATAGTTGAAATGCAACAGGTTTTAACTGTACGTATTGTGTACATTTAAGTGTTGTGCACAATTCAGAATTCAAATTAATTGGATTTCCTGAATTTGAAATGAGATAGCAAACTGAAATTTAAATAACTTTTTAAGACAAACTTTGATTGTTGCCTGGTCCAAAAAGTTATTATTATTATTTTTTATTTTTTTAAAGAGATATAGGAGTATACATGGATGGCTTGATGAATGGACAGATGAATGGACAAATAGATAGATTCTAAATTCAAATTCACAATTCGATTCGTCAATTCTAGATTTAGTCTAGCAAAGAGACCCCACCCACTGTGACATCTGATTGGTCCAAAATCCTGCTCTTCACAGCATTAAGCATCAGATAACTTCTGATTGGCTGTGATTGTGTCACATCAGCAGTTTTGTGTTCAGTATGGACAGATAAGCTGCTTATATCTTGAAACATTGCATTGGGTGTTATTAAGACACAGGGTTTAAGTCAGCCTGAAATTATTGGCTACATCTGTAATTGAAAAGTATCTTTAAGAAAATCTTTATTGCTATCATCAAAGTGTCCTTCTCAGATATTAACTTATCTCTACGCCCTAAAATGTTTCAAACTTTCCCAAAACATTTAACAGATATACTCCTGGGTTTCTAACTTAAATGTCAACACCACCTTGGAGAGCCAGATTTTGGCTGTAGATATGGTGATGTTTATTTAATGTGCTCTGCACTATCAGAATATATCATCAGCTGTGCCTTGGGACATGTTGAAAGATACAGAATGCTAAGACACAAGTTTTTAAATTCAGCCTTCAGACATTTCACAAGACTTGTTGTACAACACGACAAGCAGTATGGTGGCAGTATTACAGTAAGAAAGTGTTGCAGTTTGTCACATCGCTCCTCCTGGTGATGCTCGCCAATGTGTTTAATGTGTGCAGCTGATGAAGTTCAAGGTATGCTGAGTTGGATCAGGGGAAATAGTGGTGAAAGTAGAGTAGTGTGGGACCTGGAGCCTGAGCTGCGTCCCGGGGCCGGTGCACTAATGGAGAACGACAAATACGCTAGACACAGAGCCCCAGGTCCACAGAGCCCTCTCTGATTACTGAACACACACAGACAGGTCTTCCATTTAACAGTCAGCAGCCCAGAGGTCAACTTCAGAAGAAATCCTTTTGTGGTAATAGAGAACATGTCCTTCTCTGTTTCTTTCTGCTGCACGAGATATTTTCTGACCAGAATCTTCAGTAATGTAAAAGAACTGTTCTGGCAGCTGGGCTGCCTTCATACATGCAAAAAAAAATAAAATAAAATAAAAAATAAAATAAAATAATATATATATTAGCAAATTTTCTTAACAAATGAGAACTACAGAAGCAATCAAGTGTAGTATTAAATTAACTAAAAACAGATCCAAAACTAAAAGCTAAAACTTTATAAATACTACCTATACACATTAAAAAAAAAATAATATTAATAATTAGATAAAAATTACAAATGCATACAACAAAATTTAAAAACGTAACATTTAACTGGAAAACAAAGAAAATAAAGCGAAAAAATATTAAAAATATTAAAGTACAAAAAGTAAAGGAGTATAAGAATGATCCAACAAAACACTAAGCCAAACACCAAAGAACAACTACATGTATGTACAACCACACATACATATATACACATTTATAAATTAAAAAAAAAAAAATTATATATATATATATATATATATATATATATATATATATATATATATATATATATATGGTATATATGGTATATATTACTTCATTTCCATTTAGTTTGTTGAAGTATTAAAATAACTCAAATTAAATAAAACTAAAACTTAATAAAGGACAATTAATTCAGACATAATTTAACTAAAATGAAAATAATTAACTAATATAAATAATACAAATCAAACTACAGTAGTTTACAGTAATACAAAAAATAATACTGCCAAACACACATGCTAAAAACAATAATTTACATAGTACTAAATGGTTATAAATGGTTATGAAACAAACACGAAATAAGTAGCAGGAAAGTGATACTTATTATAAAAATAAATATAAAATGTGTGAACATTTTATGCAATCAGTTTTATGATTTTTGAAAATGCTAAGTGAAATGACAGTCCCACTGCTCCATTAAATCAACAGCTCTGTTGCTCCATGATTTATTTATACATTACATTTTTTTTCTTCCTATTATTAATTTTATTAATATTGATAAAAACATATTTTAAAATACTAAATTATGACAGTATTTATTTATTTTATGTTATTTTATTTAAGAAAGCTATACTCTCTGTCTATATATGTTGAATGAAAGGGAGATAAACTGACCGGCTCACCTTAACTAGTCCATTATAGAGTTATAGGATCTGATCTCATTTAGAAGGAGTCTTTATCTGTCTTTTCCTTTATCAGAGGCAGTTTATCCTCTGCCCCTTGAACAGTTACTCAGGCTCTTTCTTTTTTCTCCCCCAATTACCCTCCTGCACTTTTTTTTCTTTCTTTTTTTTTCTTCCCCTCTCATTGGTTTTCATGGTCTATCCATAAAAGCATCTAATGCACACAGTGGAGCAAAATGAGGAGCACAAATCTATTAACTTTTCAAGCCTGCAAGGTTGGTGGGAGGGCAAGTCAAACTGGAAGCGTGGGACTATGTTCCTATAGTAAGGTTACACATTGCCATCTTATCCCCAAACTGCCAGCTTCACACTTGAAAGTTGCCCTAGCAAGCAAACTGGTGTTTTCTATCCATGTGACCAGAAGGAAAATACAACTGCAATGTCAGGCAAGTGAGCTGAATAAAAGGTTACAATCACAATCAGTGAGTGGGAACCAGACAGTGATTTCTGAGAGAAAAGACATGTAATTTAGTGCCAAAAAAGAATTGCAGAGGAGTGAACTTGTCCCAGTAGGTTAAGCCTCACATAATCGCTTTTGTGTAACTCTAAAGTGTTCTTCTCCTTGTACTCTTACTGTGAGAAGTCAATCATATACAGGAAAATAATTCAATGCTTATTCACCTCAGTCCCTGGTATTAAAGTCAGCTTTGATGCTGTTTTGATCTAAATCATTTGCAAATGAGTGCCACCTTCAACTATGTTATTGTCATGACAACCAGAGCGTATCTACTTTTCTGCCGGATCGCTCAGTTTGGGTGCGATGACTAACGCTGAAAGCCAAAACTCACCACTTAATTTGTTTTAGGCTTATTAAGAAAATGTCTACCAATTTCTGTCATGTTCCGTAGTGGTCATATGATGTGATTTATATTTTTCCTTTCTCTTTGGAGTGTTACAAGCTCTGGGTGCATGAAGAAGATCCGTAAAAATGCAAAGACTAGTCTCAAATTCAAAGATATATTCTTTATCAAAATTAAGACTCTGCCACGCCCAGGGGCGTAGCAGCCATTTTAAAAGTCGGGGGGGCAGCTGTATGGTGATTTGACCCAAAGCTGATGTGCATAATACATTCTAAATAGAATACCAATTGGCATTTTACTTTTTCAAATTTGGGAACATGACATGATAGCTTACAGGAACCTATTTTTGTTAAATCATACTCAAAATGTAAAAATACTGCAGGACTTTGAGACCAATGGGAGACCATCTATAAAATGTTTTATTTTTTATGAAATAAAGATATTTTATGATATTTACAATATTTCAGTTGCACTACATTTTAACAATAACTTTTCTTTTTAACAGTTGGACAAAAACAGGTGTTAAATGAGTATACAGATTACATCTACAGTAATTTTATACAACATAGATTTTATGAAAATTATGAGACCGATAATCTTTGAAAAAATCAAGCTCCTCTGGCTCCTCCCAGTGGTCCTATTGCCATTTGCAGAAATACATCACTCCCGGTAAAAAATAACCAATCAGAGCTGCGGTCCGTAACTTTTTTTGTGTTCAAAATGTGGAAAAATGTATATAATAAGCGAGTACACCATGAATCCATTTTCCAAACCGTGTTTTTGGCTTGTCCTGAATCACTAGGGTGCACCTATAATAAGTGTTTATATTCTGACTATTTTAGATTGCTTCGGGGATACCGCGGTGGAGTAACCCAGTACCTTTGTGATTCTTCATAGATATAAACAGAGAGAAGTAGTTCCGGCTACGATGTTCTTCCGCAAGACGCAAGCAGTTCTGTTTATTAACCGCTAGAGCGTCAAAAGTTCCCTACCGCAGCTTTAAGATTTTTTTTATACAAATCTCACCTGTACACATTCTGGAGAGGTTGAGCAACTGCCCCCTCTCTCTGACAGTGACGTCACAGCCTGCCTTTCCTACAGACCAGTTAGGACATAAAGTAACAGTTATGAATTAAAAGAATAAAAATTGATAAAGTATTTTAAGATATTCGTTGCAAAACAAATATGATTTATTGTGAAATTATAATTTTACTCCGCGAGCAGCACGTAGACAAACAAAAGACAGCAGAAACCAATAATATTGTTACGTCTTATATAGCAGACGCTTTTATCCAAAGCGACAATTAGGAGAGAATTTAACACACTGAATCCGGCGCGACGTGACGAGGTCCATACGGGTTCAATAGGTTAAATCATAACATGAAAACTTTATCGCGCGATTCGTGTCATCGCGACATACTGTGTGTTTGAAAAAGGATGTAATCGTCCTTTGCTTTTTTTCTGGGGTGCATTTTATCCCAGACGGCCTAATAGCAAAGTGAACAAACGAACGAACGAAAATTCAGAAGAGCAACAAGAGATTTGAAGCTCATAGCAGACGCGCCCAGGAGATGATTCGCTCTGTGATTGGCTGAATGTTACTTCACTCAAATCTAAGTAACAAATCAGAGAACACTAAAGGAAATATTCACGCTGGATCCTAAAAAAAAAAAAAAATAAAATAAAATAAAAAAATAAAAAAAAATTGCAGGGGTCAGAATCACCTGTTTCTAAAAGTGCTGGGGACGTGTCCCCCCCGTCCCCCCCGGTTGCTACGCCCCTGGCCACGCCCCCTAAAACACCTTTTTTAAACACGGCCCCACATATCTACGTCACTATGTGGAAAATTTGTGTAATGCTGCCCAAATGTTCCCGCAAAGAAAAAAACCGTTGTTTCAGTAACCACAGTTAGTGTTGAAGCAGCCATGTCAGGGAGATGTTGTGTGTGTTTACGGATGACCGTTTTGTGAACATAGGAGAGGAGGCAATTCTAACCTTGCTATGACAATATGGGGGATTCTGAATCAGCTACTGTAAGTATGTTTTGTTATTAGTTTAAATATTTGCTATTGAATGTACCAATGCTGAGATTTGCATGTGTGTCTGAGGGTGTGTGAGAAAGAGTGTGTGTGTGTGTGTGTGTGAGAGAGAGAGAGAGAGAGAGAGAGAGAGAGAGGGTCACACAGTGGAGTCAGCTGTCTTAACTGTCCAAGCCTTGTGTATTGCAAATACATACGATCTTCATCACTGTGTCTGTCATGTGACTCTCTTCCCTTTGGGCTTGAACTGATTGTAAAACTAAGTATATTATTAACTGTCTTTATATTTATTTTTAAAGATGAAGCTCGCAATTATGGAAAGGGGTATTACATTTCTGAGTGCTTGCAGTGTTAAGCTAATCACAGTGCAATGGGTCAGTTGGCCAATCAGAGCAGACTGTGCTTGTCGGAAGGAGGGACTTTGTAGAAAACGACTCGTTTGAGAGAGGTGGGGCATAGAGGACCTACAATAATGTACAGTATTTGAAGAATAATGTTTTTTGTTGTTGTTGTTTTTTTTACATTAAAGAATGTCAACATATTATATTAATCCAAATACACAAAATGGTGATCTTTAAAAAGGCATCATATGACACCTATAAGATTCTGATTTGTTTTAAAATCAAGGTTCTATTCTGTTCTGTTGTGTTCTGTTCCGTTACTTTCTGAAGTTAAGATTTGGTTCTGTTCCAAAATTTTGATAAGGTTCTGTTCTGAAGTTAAGATTCTATTCTGTTCTGTTCTGTTCTGAATTCACCATTCAGTTTGGTTTATTGTAATTTAGATAATGTCTACAAATAGGCAGACCAGTTGACAGAGAAGTATAGCTCACTTTAATCTGTTCAGAGGAAGAAATTGAGCACAAAATGAATTTATGATTTTGTATTTTTATCAATTTCACATTTTTGTACTTCAAAACATTTATATTCCAATTAAACATATATAATATTTCAAATGTCATTTTGTTTGCTTTTATTATATTATTTAATTGCATTTCCGATTGGTCTGTTTTTCCGATTTGTATTTGTGGCGCAAGACTGTATATTCCCCATTAGGATGATAAACCATATGCATCAGTTTGTCCTTATTAAGCAGTGGAAAAGCTCCTGGTTTTGAAGTTCACTCTCACTTCCCTCTCACCCCTAGGCCTGCAGCCCGGGCCCACCAGAACAGGCCGACATTTTCACAGCCACCATTGATGTATATCTGACCTTTGATGCAGTCATTCTGTGTTCCATAGCCTGGGGCCTAATTAAAACTAACAGCTCTGTGATACACTGCAGCAACATGACCCCCCAACTCCACCTCATTCAACCCCATAGAGTTTAGGCAAGTCTCCAGAACATTCTGTTCCCCTTCTAGTCAAAGTGGATGGGGAAGCGTGCAATCCAAATATATGAATGCAATATCCACTATATGGCCTCATGGACCTATTTGAAGTCAATAACAAAGCAAGAGTATAGAAAAGATTTTGGAGTTATGAGTTCACATTTCACTTCCTTAAGCTCTCCCTTGTTCTCCTTCTTCGTGTTTTTTTTTTTTTTTTCGCCATACACTTTCCTGCCGCTAGAGGGCATTTCCACTTTCACGAATATGTTTCATCAAGTAGTTGAAGATCAGAGAAGTGGATCCATGAAAACAGTGATGCAAGCAATAAAAACAGACCTCAATAGCAACACAGTCCCAAACACACACAGTAATGATATATTATATTATAATCGTTTCTTGTGCTTCTTCTGGATTTGTACTAAAGTCTGTTATTGTAATCTTGGTGAAATGGGCCATAGAATAGCTGCTCAATAAGCTATTTTCATGTTCTATTTTAGGCAGTAAATGTTACTTTAAAAAGGTATCAAATAACATTTGAATATATATTCAGATTAAAAACAAAAAATGAAATAACTTTTTACAATATCAAAAAGTGTTACTGTATTTTTCAATACAGCCTTGGTAAGCAGATGAGACTTCTTAAAAAAAAAAAACAAAAAAAAAAACAAACAAATAAAATAAATTCTTACTGACCCCAAACCATTTGAATGGTAGTGTGCATTTTCATCCATTTTTACATTTGCACAGACACTGAAACGCATTCTTAGCACTTTGACAACATCTACATTTTAAGCATTTTATATTTACAAATGTTTCTGAATACATTCATGTTCAATATTGGTTATATGGAATTTATAGAATGATTGTTCTACATTCAAACCATGTAGTTAAATATACTTTGTGACATCACAATTTATTTAATTAATTTACAAAAATTGCGGTTATAATGGTTTAATTCTGTTCTATGTGATTTCTAGTGTCATATTCAACTCGCTCGCAAAAAACCTTCATCACTTTAATAAACTTTAATACTGTCTTCATTTAATAATTTAATTTAAACTAACAATTTCACTGTACATTTTCCTTCCTAGTATGTTTCCTTTTACATGCCTTTATATTTCATTACCGTAAAAGAAAGCATATTGCTTGGTTTAAGACACACACACACACACACACACACACAAACACACACAAGAGTACTTTCTAAAAAGACCACAGTGAAGTTGTGCCCCCCTAGGTGAAACGTTGGTTTTGGCAGGAGAACAAGGGAAATGGAAGGGCACAAAATAAAGTGAAATTTTTGACATTAGTGTCACAGGGCAAGGTGATGGCTGATAGTGAGTACATCTAGACCCCTTTCTGGTGCCCTGACAGGGCCTCGTTTATCTTGCTGTGGTGCAGTGTGGGAAGGTGTGGGTGTGTGCCTAGGGGTTGTGAGGGGGCTGATTTATGGCATCGCGCCTCAGAGGTGGCAGAAGAGAGCTGTGACAATCTGGTCTTCTGGGAAAATAGCGTATGCCCAGAAAGCCCCAGGGAACAGGGGACATGCCAGTGTCCTCAAAGAATGGGACATCTACCCGGGTCTCTCTACTGTGGCTGGTAATGGCAGCTGTCCTGATGCAAGCACATCCACACAGTGGCCATAAAGTTCAAACACTTTTTGAGCAAAAAATAATAAACTAAACTAAGATATAAGTTTGGGGTTGCTAAGGTTTTTTGGTATGTTTGTTTTGTTTATAAGTCTCTCATCAAGGCTCGATTTATTGGATTGAAATAAAGTAAAAACAGTAATATCGTAAAATATAATACAACATAAAATAACTAGCTCTATTTGAGTATATTATAAATGTAATTTAGTCCTTTTTATTTTTTTTACATAAACTAACATTTAAATATTTAGTTGAGCTTCATGCATCTGTGATTTTCAACATTCAGATTTAGCATTAAAATTAGATAATGTTTATGATCAAGATCATTTTATTTCCCCTGCCAAAGGTAACAAAACTCTGATCTCTCTTTTGCCAGTTTGTAAGGTTCTAAACTACTTTGGGGAAATCAGTCAATTAACCTGATTTATTCATCTAATCTCTTCAAGTCTGCACTTGTAATCTCAGAGCTAAACTTTTGATAGAACATTTTTCCAAGGTCTTAATTAAAATTTCTCAAAACAGCAGGCTTCTCTTCCCTAGCACAGGTCACATTCCATCAGTAACTGAATTACAGATCACACAGAGGGTAGCTGGTATCAGTTATGCACACATATTCAGTATTTAACTGGGTTTTCCTAAAGTCCACAGAGACATAGACAGATTTCCACACACACACACACACACACACACACACACACACACGTGCTCACAGACAGGGATATTGTTTGATATGTGACCTTTGACAGCAAACGCAGAGCGTTCATTGGTATTCTTAATGGCATGCTGGGGTGAGACCAAAGCACTCTGTGCCCCACGTACTGGTGAGATAAGCTCCAGATTTGGCATTCTCAGCATAGGAACGTTCCTAAACCACTTAACTCTATTTGCAATGCAAATATCCCATGATAGATTTATCCAATGGCATTGGGAATCACAGATAAACAGCACACTGGCAATGACTTTGCTTGTCATTCTCTTTAGATGAGGTAAACCACATTATGATATATATTGCTCTGTGACATTGTGGGGGTTCAAAATATAAACATTGCAGCTGACATACTGATAGACTGACTTCATCATGAATTAATTAACTTCATAAATACATTTAGATCAATCGCTCTGCTTCTACGCATACATCGATGTCAGGCTGTTGAGGCACATCTGGTCTCAATTCAGAGATAGCTTTGCAGTTTCGCTAATACACTGCTGTTGATGCTCCCGCTTAGTGATGCTCAACCTGTCTGAGAAACACAAGTGGACAGATGCCTCAGAATAGGATAAACCACAGGAGCTTGTGTTTAGATTGAACCCATTATGGTCTGAAGGTCTTTGTAATAACATTAACATATGGAGAGGCTTCAGTCTGTGACAGCAAAACTTCTTGTTCATTTTCAGCCAATCAGCAATGGGTGAACTTTTCCCATTGTTTAGGTTACCTGCTGATCTGGCTTCATTTGATGGTCAGGATAACCCCTATCTGAGGGTTGTCCCCCTCAAAATATAATTAAAATCACACTGTTTATTGTAAATAATAATGTTTTGTACTTTAAATAATTGTGTAGGTAGTAAAACAACACAAATGGGGCAAATATGCGTTTTAAGTTTAGAAACGTTTTGAGGCCCCCTCTCCCTTGCCTCACAGTGCTTTGGTCCAATTCCCTCTTTTCCTCTTTTACATCACCTAGGCACACACACAAGTTAGTGATGGGAAGTTCGGCTCGGACCTTGCACTAATCTTTTTTCGAGTCATTTCTTTCATTTCGTTCATTTTTATCAAAATATATTTAAAATGTTACCACTGTGCAGGCTGGTGGTGGTTGTGTAATGGTGTGGGGGGTGTTTTCTTGGCACACTTTAGGCCCCTTATTGCCAATTGGGCATCATTTAAATGCTACGACCTACCTGAGCATTGTTTCTGACCATGTCCATCTCTTTATGGCCACCATATACCCATCCTCTTATGGCTACTTCCAGCAGGATAATGCACCATGTCACAAAGCTCGAATCATTTCAAATTGGTTTATTGAACATGACACAGAGTTCACTGTGCTAAAATGGCCCCCACAGTCACCAGATCTCAACCCAATAGAGCATCTTTGGGATGTGGTGGAATGGGAGCTCCATGCCCTGGATGTGCATCCCACAAATCTCCATCAACTGCAAGATGCTATCCTATCAATATAGGCCAACATTTCTAAAGAATGCTTTCAGCACCTTGTTGAATCAATGTAGAATTAAGGCAGTTCTAAAGGCAAAAGGGGGTCAAATATGGTGTTCCTAATAATCCTTTAGGTGAGTTTGTGTGTATATATATATATATATATATATATATATATATATATATATATATTAGGGCTGTCAAAAATAGCGCGTTAATGATGTTAATTAGTTGTTTGTCGTTAATTACGTCAAATTTTTTAACGCATTTCACGCATGCGCAGTGTGACAAATTATTCAGGTCAGAAAAGTCTCGTCGATCTCTGAATTCTCAAGATAGTAAAAAACAGCGGCGAGCGCCACGACGAAAACACCGAAGAAGCTTAAGGTTTTACCCCATTTACTCTCAAATACATTCATGCCAAGCTTGATAAACAGAGACGACTTTGGTAGTTGATACGCTGGAGCTTCTTCCTGTTATAGCGTCCTGTGTTTCAAACTGCGCATGCTCAGAGCGCCTACATGCAATGCAGCGAATATTACAGCTGTTTGGAAATGCATATGCATTTTTACTTGGTTTTACTGGCACTTGAAGCCTTCAGAACGTGAAAATATTGATCCTAAAGTATTGTGGCAGAGCAAATGAACATCTCCAAAAAACAAGAGTGCCCAGAGTGCTGCTTATGTGATGGTGGAGCATGTTTGTGTTTCTCTATGCATAATTTCATAGATATGTGGCTATATTTAACTACTGGTTCACCTAAAACTCTTACACTATCAGTAGTTAAATGGCATGATTTGATATAGTGCTCAGGTAAATTTGATCTAAGTAAAAGTTTAACTTTTGAAATTCAGAAAAAAAAAAGAACCACATATTGATGAATCAATACATGAAAATTATGTATCTGTGTCCTGTTATTTATCTTTTGGTATGCATTTCAGGAAAAAAAAAATGGTTAGGATTCAGGTGTGATTGCAAATAGCGATTAATCATGATTAATCCACTGAAAATTCTGATTAATTTGATTAAAATTTTTAATCATTTGACAGCCCTAATATATATATATAAATGTTTGATTCTCACACTTTGTGTTGTTATCTCTGTATATGGATCTCTTATATTACTCTCTGATATGACTCCCAAATAACTTCCCCAGAGATACTCACTAAAAGTAATTGATCCTAAGATCCAACATGCAGTAGTCAAATATATACATGACTAAACTATGTTTTGTGGTAAAGTTATACATTTGATCTACTTGCATTTTTTACAGGATAAATGACTGTCCTAAGCACAACCTATAAACATATTTGTCAACGCCACACATATTACCATGTACTAGGATGATTCCTAGAGCAGTTTACTGAAGTCAATTTACTGAAAGGATATTAGAAAAGTATAACTAAATTCATTAACCTCATTCACAATTGGCACACATTCATTCATTCTGTAAACAGAAGCATAATTTGATTTGATTGGCCATCTAAGTCATTTTGACATTGAAAAGCACTGTTACATTGCAAAACAGCACAGATGAGAAAGAAATTTTTTCATTATACAAGGTCTTTGCAGCACCAAAGTGCAGCTGCTGTTTGGCAATTATTTCACAACTTTAATTATACACTTATATAAAGAGTAAAAATAAAATATAGAGGTACAGACCTTTGGGGAAAACAATTAAATGTCCTATTTGAGAACCTTTCTTCATACTTCTATATAAAGACATTAGAAAAGTATAGTATCCATGTGCGTATGTGGAGAAGTGTTTGTTTGTGTATATGCTTATTCATGCATATCCATTCAGTCCTAATGTTCATTCAGTCAGTCTGGATACTTCTGTGTATTTGGACAAGTGTTATGTTTGTGTTTGTTTGTGTTTATCGGGGCAGATTGAGGTTGAGAGGGTAGTGAGGATGCCACAAGAGTAAAAAGAGTACAGAATCTCACTACTTATGCGGAAAGAAGCCTCTGATACACACCCAAAATGTTTATCTCTGATCGTAGGTCAGCCCAGTGTAATGCAGGACAATTCACACAGAATGGATCTCCCTTGCCATGGAATTGCAGGTTTCTGCAGAGGAGTTGGAGTTGTATGTATTTATTTTATGCTTGTAGTACCATTATTGTAATTTTGGTGGGTGTTTTTGAGGGCCAATTATGAGACAAGATCTACTTGATCTATAGATATTAATCATAATATAAACAATACAATTACACCAAGCAAATAACTTTTCATCTTTATGTCTTTAATTGTGACATTCATTACAATCTTCAATGGTTAAATGAGCTACAAATGGCAAATATCTTAAGCTCTGCAAATGTTATATTCTTTTGATTAAAAGCTTTCAGTTTATAAAACCCTACTGCTCTCCCAAATTTATGAAGATCTATAATAATTTGTTAAAAAAATGTCATGGTTAATCTGAACAAAGAAAGCAAGCCACAAAAAGGATAAATCATTTTAAACAGGATATTTTTTTATTTGTGTGTGTGAGAGAGAGAGAGATAGAGAAAGAGAGAGAGAGAGAGAGAGAGAGAGAGAGAGAGAGAGAGAGAGCAATATAATGTTGTATTGCATTAGGCTACAACTGTACAGTTTATTGAAGTAAAGACGTTTTGTCAGTAACACCATGTGGGTTGTCATGGTAGATAATGCTCTACTAAATATTTAATTGCATTTAGTGTGCAACCCGAGCTACTGGCTCGCTGGCTGGAGTTCACAACTAAATTCTTGAGAGCTATGAGTTTGAATCTCACTGAAGCAGAGCAGCACTATAACAAGGAAAATTAAGCTAGCTCCTAATTATGAAAATTAGTGCCGAAACTTCATTCATTGGAAGGAGAGAAGCTGTTCATGCAAGTCTTTAGCCGATTAATACCCCAGTGAAAAAGGATAAAGCTACTACCTGCTTACACGCTTGAACACACAGACAAACACCAGCAGGTGGAGAAATGCATTTCTGCGAATCAAAACAAATAGCAGAACCACCGGTGTCCATGGGATATTTTTAGCTTTGAATAAGAACACTGCTCAAATATATACCAAGTATGATATGCTTTTAGTGTTGGAGGAGATGTCTAGTTTATCTGATTATTCTGTAGTTCTAAACATTTGTCACATAGCTGTTCTCACAGGCAGAGGAAGCTGCTGCCCTCATTTGTGTTTGACTCAAGTCACTGGCATTTACACCAGCATGCAGGCAATTTTTCAGAGAAATAACACTGCAGAATTATTGGTGGTGAAAATCAATCAGATATCTGGATTAAACAAACTATTTCTAATTTGCTGTATATGGTCTGCATACATATATAATCGAAAATACATAAGACTGCAAGGCTTTATGAGGCTCTGAGGCTGTAACAATCTGGAATGGGAACGTTCAATTAGATTGCACTGAAATAGACACACTCACATCTTTACATACATAAACACACATTTATTGATTGATTGATTGATTGATTGATTGATTGACATGCTTGCTTACGGTGTTGTTCACCTGATATTCCCTACGTTATGAAGACAAAATGTCCCCACAAGGATAGTAATACCAGTCAATTGTGACCCTGTGGGGAAATTTTCATTTTTATTTATTTTTTTATTTTTTTGGTCCCCATCAAGAAACAAGCTAATAAAGCATACATCCGTGGCCAAAGGTTTTGAGAATGACACAAATATAAATTTTCAGTGTTTTTAGATATTTTTTTCAGATCTTACTATGGTATACTTAAGTATAATTACAAGAATTGCATAAGGCTCTTATTGAAAATTACATTAAGTTTATGCAAAGACTCATTATTTGTTGACCCTTCTTTTTCAAGACCTATACAATTCACCCTGGCATGATATTAATCAACTTCTGGACTACATCTTGACTGATGGCAGCCCATTCTTGCATAATCAATGCTTGGAGTTATTGTGGGGTTTTTGGGGTTTTGTTTGTCCACCCGCTTCTTGAAGATTGACCACAAGTTCTCAATGGAATTAAGGCCTGGGGAGTTTCTTGGCCAAGGACCCAAAATTTGGATGTTTTGGTCCCCGAGCCACTTAGTTATCACTTTTGCCTTATAACAAGGTGCACCAGCATGCTGGAAAAGGCATTGTTCATCATCAGACTGCTCATGTGTGGTTGGGGGAAGTTGCTCTCAGAGGATTTTTTTGTACCTTTTTATTCATGGCTATGTTCTTAGAAATTGTTTTTGGAGTCAACCCACTCCCTTGGCTGAGAGGCAACCCCACATATGAATGGTCTCAGGATGCCTTACTGTTGGCATGACACGGGACTGCTGGAAGTGCTCACCTTTTCTTCTCCGAACAAGCTTTATTTCTGGATTCCCCAAACAATCAGAAAGGGGGTTCATCAGAGAAAATGACTTTACCCCAGTCTTCAGCAGTCCAATCCATGTACCTTTTGCAGAATATCAGTCTGTCCCTGATGCTTTTCCTGGAGAGAAGTGGCTTCTTTGCTGCCCTTTCTGACACCAGGCCATCCACCAAAAGTCTTTGGCTCACTGTACATGCAGATGCACTCCCACCTGCCTGCTGCCATTCCTGAGCAAGGTCTGCATTGGTGATGCCCAGATCCTGAAGCTGAATCAACTTTAGGAGATGGTCCTGGCATCTTTTTGTGCATCACAATGATGACTGTACCTGTTTCCTTGCATGTAACCACAGTTAACAGAGGAAGAACGATGATTGCAAGCACCACTATCCTTTTAAAGCTTACGGTCTATTATACTCAATCAGCATGACAGAGTGATCTCTAGACTTGTCCTCATCAACACTCTCACCTGTGTTAACAAGAGAATCACTGACATGATATTAGCTGGTCTTTTTGTGGCAAGGCTGTGTGTTTTTCTGATTAATACATTTTCATGGCAAAAAAGGGACTTCTGATCACTCTTCATAAAATTCTGTAGTATATGCAAATTGCCATCAAAACTTTGAAAATTCATATTTGAGTCCTTCTCAAAACTTTTGGCCATGGCTGAACAGAATGATTTTTATTGAAAACCTACAATAGTAGAAAGTTTTGTGTGACGGTTAGATGTTTAGGGTAAGTGGATATTTTTTTTTACTACAGTATAAAAACCATTACACCTATGGAATGAAACCATAACAATTTAAACCCAATGTGTGTGTGTGTGTGTGCATGCGTTTGGTTAGAGGCATATTATCTGATTTCCAGTAGTTGCTTCAACTTTCTTGCCATTGCATTAATCAATGGAAGATATTAGATTTAGATACTTAATATATAATATTTTATTTAACCATATTTTGATATATGATACTAATGTCAGACTCTGTTCCTTGTTTTGTGTGTGTTTTGCTCCCCATGTGCCTTTCCTTGCCCACATTTGGTTATCTTCCTGTTCCTGCTCCTTAATTGTTTCTAATTTGTCTAAATTGTCTTCCCTTCCCTTCCCTTAATCGCTTGCCGTGTTTGAAATGCCATTCCAACATACTGTACTACTCTTATAATTTCTGCAGTATATATATGTACGTGGTGCAAATATATATATATATATATATATAGTGTGCAAATCGTCTGTATCCACCAAATACCTGGATGACCTACTATGTTTACCAGAATCTGCAAAATATAGCTCAAAAACACTGAAATCAGTACAGAAGCTGTGTTCGGAATGGCATACAACTACTGGTATACAACTCCTACTATGTTGCAGTATGCTGCATGTATACTGTGAATGCTGAGTGAATGTTCTGTATGCATGAAATTCCTGGATTACCTGCTACATTTGCTCAAATTAGATGTATGCTTCTGAAGACACTACATGGGATACTGTTTCCCAGAATGCAATGCTCTCCATGTTCTGTTTCATCACGTGTGAGTGAACTGGAGGCAGGAAATAGTATAAAACCCTTTCATACATACATGTTACTGTAAACTACAAACTATTGTTGTGTATCTAAAAACAACATAAATCGTTCTTTATTCTCTACAGCACGTTTCTGTAGAGTCAAATGATCAAGTCAATTGTTCTAGGCTACAAATTTTCCCATCGCATATCAGATCAGAAAGGCATTTATTTTCAATAATAAAAAAGGAAATATTTGAAAATTGGAAAAAAAAAAAAATGTCTCAATAATACATTGCTATTGGATGGACAGCATTATAGGTGTAGGGAGGTTTTTGATATTTTTAAGAATGATAATTTAAACACTGTTATTGCATACTGTTTTATAATGTACTGCAGTACTGAAATATAAATATCTACCACCTAAATACTATTTACACAATTATTATTAGTTCTGTTCAGTGTGGTCATTAATTATGAAATGAGTTAAATTGGGCAATATAGCATTGTTACAATGGTAACAGTTCCTGACAACAGTGTGCTTAACACACTATTTGTTTATATTTGGAAAAAGACACTTTAGGCTTTAACATACATCATCAGAGTTGATAATGCTCAAAAAGATCAAATGTTATAGATGATGAAGTGCCTTGAAAATAAATTGCACCTCACTGAACATTTGTTACTGCATATACAAATACATGAATTCAGTCCTGGAGCAATATATTTCAAATTTGAAGAAGATACCATTAAAAATGAGATTCCTGCAAGATTTTTTTTTTTTTTTCTAAGACCTTTGTTAATCAGATTGTCATTTAATTTTAGGTTATGAAATTTGTTCTTGGCCTCTGTACACAATGTGTATTAAATACATGAGCAATTTCCCAAAGGTCATGAATTGAAATCTCAGAAAACTATCACACTGACCTGTTCCCAGTGTGGCACAATTCCACAAGCAAACTGCTTGCTTAATTTTAAGATCTCATTCCAAAATTGTGAGGTTAATATAAGTCTTATCAAGCACATAACTGCAAAACCACGAAAGGTTTATCAGTTTTCTTGGACAATAGTTGATTCTTATCTATAGTGTGTGCTGAAAATAATGAAAATAATAATATAACCCTATGTGTGGTGGAATTTCAGAATGTGAATCCATTATAAATAACTCTGCACAATATATTGACTTGCTGTTTTTTTTTTTTCATAGAAAGTCAGAACCAAGCTTTTACTTTGCTGAAAAAAAAAAAAAAAAAAAAAAACTGTATGCTGTCAATGTCTTGCTGTTGAATCTGAATTTGTGTTGATTGAGTTCATTTTGGTTAGCTTAGGTTGCATACTAAGAGAATTTAAACACAAAGGAACCTGATTAAAAAGCGTATTTAAACAAACATAAACACAATGTAATGAAAGGGCCTTGTGACAAAATCATTCTGCCTCTGTCTGAGTGCTTTTAGATAGCAGTCACTGGAGAGTTCTCTGATTTCGTCTCCTGCAATTACCCTCTCCATCTTACCTAGCAATCAAAAACTTGTCATACTGCACAAGGCTAAATGCCACCATAATAGAATCTTCCTGTGATCCTTTGTAGTAGAACTAACTCTGCATTGCTGCCAGGCTCTGAATGCATGTGTGTTTGTGTGTACTAGAACTCTTTTATAGCTCAGCATAGTTTGCCACATATGCTGTCTTAGAACATGCAAGTAATCCACAATACATTAAAATAAATAGTTTACTCTGTCATTATTTACTCACCTTCATGATTTTCTTTTGTTGAACACGAGATATAATTTTCATATAAAAACGTAAATGCCAACTGGGCCTTTCAAGCATAAAAAAATAATAAAATAAAATAAATAAAAGCACATAATATATTATATTATATTATTATATATTTTTTTTCTCCATATAATAATTAGAGTAAACAATGCAGACTGATGTCAAGGTCTGAAATGACAATCAATCAAACAATAAAGCATTTATTTTTTATATATATATATTTTGCTTATGTAAGTCTGATGTTTGTTTAGTGTTAAAGGGGTTATATGATGCTTATATGACGCCGCTGGGCGGCGTTATACAAATCTTACCACATAGTGAAGTAAAGATGTTGGGGCGTGTTACAACGAGCCATTTTAGGGGGGTGTGGACGAGTCTTTTATAAAGAATATCTTTAATATATTAATTTTTTTCTAATTCTACAGATCTTCTTTATGCAGAGATTGTAACACTCCAAAGAGAAAGGACATTTTGAAATTGCATCATATGACCCCTTTAAACAAGTTTAATGGAGTTTGATAATAGGGTGGGAAAAATTGTAGACTTAGAAAATTAATCATTGATTTAATGTACTGTAATATTTAGTTTATTTTATTTTTTTTCTAAATTGTGTGCACAATTTACTAATTCATTTCCTCAATATACTGAAATGTGCACACAATTTCTATTGCGTTCCCTTGATTTACTATTTCGTTCACTTGATTTATAAATTGTGTGCATGATTTACTAATTCGTTCCCTCGATTTGCTAAATCATGCACATGATTTAGTAAATCGAAGGAATGCAATAGTAATCGTGTGCACGTTTTAGTACATTAAGGGAACAAATTAGTAAATCTCGATTTATTTATTTTTTCTTGGATGTCATGTGCGGGGCTCCGTAAGTTAACCTCTGTTTTTTTTTTTTTTTTTTTTTTTTTTTTTTTTTTTTTTCAGGCCCTATTATGTAAAGGCATTTTCTGATTTACAGCTGTTGTTTCAACTTTTTGTGCCAACCTAGATTTTCACTGTTATCTTGTGTTCTGTTCATCAACATATTTTGTGACAGGTTATAGTTTTTTTATTTTAATATTTATGTTATGTTTATTCATTTTTATTACAGAATCGCACACATTAATGTTTTAACATTAAAGTAATATAAAAGAACATATAAGTAGCAAACTGTTAATCCTCTCTTTTAAACTGGAAAAATATTAATTTTCATATAAACTATCACTTAAATATCCAAATACAGAGCAACTGAAACTAAATATTTCAAAGGTCTCTCACAATAAAAGAACTGTGTGTTGTTTGTGAAATATAAAGTCATTGTAAACCTAGGCCCTGCACTCTATAAATAGACCAGCATCATTTCTGTTAAGGGCTGTTTTCTCCTCTCTCCATCCTTTCCCAGGATGGCAAGGTTACCTCTCATCAACTTAGTTCCATAACAAATAGTTGACAAACACAATGATCACTCCCCATGTGGTTAATGCCAGCATTATACTGAAAGGAATCACCCTGCCTCTTCTCTTGATTTCGGCTCGTGTTGACGCTTTGTTCAGTTTTCAGTTCTCTGTTAAGTGTTTCATCAAATACCCCAGAGAGATTCACCACTGACCATTACACGCCATCTCTCCTGTCATGCTTTCCGATTTTAGCTCTTTTATTAAACTTTACTGTCCAAGGTTCAAACATGTAGCTGCTTTGGGGCTGAACAATGAGCATAAGGATTCCCCGAACAGTGAAAACCTAGCTTCTCGCACTTCGTTATCAATGCAGTAATATGTAACACGACTGGTGGTGCTAATCCTTTTAAAACGTTCACATCATAATTATTTCTTACACATTTTTTTTTTTTCATTACGACAAATGACCCTGCCTCCAACTCCAAGAGCATCCTTCCCACGGGAAGACGGAGGAGGTGAAAGTCACCTCTTCTCTACAGTCTGGGTTAGGAAAGACATGCAGGTCTTTCGGAAAGTAAAGACTGCAAGTGGAAGAAAGATAAAGTGTGCTGGTATCCAGAATGCTGTTAAAGTGTAATCTTGTGTCTGGGAAAACCCTGGCTTCATTCCTGAGAGATAGGTGTATAGGGAGAGATCAAACCCAGACACCAGAGGGATTAATGGCTTACCCCAAAAAGGCCCAAACACCATTAAAGATAAGAAGCAGTCAGAGAGAAACGGAAACACTGGGACTTGTGGCCTTAAACCAAGTTGCTTCTGATACACAGACCGTACAGTCTCCTATTGGCTTTGTTATACTAATGAGGTAATAGATGTATTGTTCAGCAAAGTCAGAGGTCGACTATATTAGCAACAGTTTCATAACTTCAGCCTCTGACCATCAGCAGATCTCACACAGAGCTGAAGGATTTACTACAACTTCACAGTCATTTCCCTGATGTGAATGTGACATCACATTTTGTGACATCAAAGAAGACAGTAGATGAGGAAAAGCATCCAACCCCAGCCTCATTCGAAAAACAGGCCTGTGGTGACGTTTCTGCAAGATGATATTATGTTTCACGACACTTTCAAAGTGGAATGTCTAGTGAGTGGTGCTAAAAGTGGAAAGTTTGCCAGTTTTATCCGAAACATATGAAAGTGAATCTAGTAACGTTTTATTAATCTGGAGCAGGTTATGTGATGCATTAGTTTACAAATCATGCACTATGATAAAAATGTTTTAAAGTTGCCACATAGTATTGTGACACCATGCAAAAATAATAATTTATTAATGGAAAAGGATTTTTGATGCTGTTGTTATGTCAAGGTCTACTCATAACTTTAGACTGGTTGCCGTTGCCAAAGAGAATTTCAGAAATACACATTCTCCTTCAACACAGGTATTGCCAACCCCTCTCTTCCCTTTTGTAACAAAACCATGCATGTTTATTACCACTCTGGAGGGTTGTAATTTTTTGTTGCTATTTCAAAAAAAAATTTTAATGAGCCCCTGGATTAAAATATAAAAGAGATGAAAGTGAGCATGTGGCCTGTCAACTCTCTCTCTCTCCCGGTTAAGAGTGTAAATTAGGCCTCAAAACAAATGCTGACTCTGAGCAGTGCCCGTTATGATAGCTATCATCATTACCATCATGATATCAAAAGCTCTTAATGTCATGCTGCCAGTAGAAATTGCCCTTGATTTACACAGTTAAACGAGTGATCCATCACCCACCATGAATGAGTTGCGACTTTTGATAAGTTATGGCATTATTCAATAGAATACTTTTATCATATATGATTACAAAATGATTATGTACCACATACATAAAAATACATTGCTAAATGTATTATGCATTCACATAGACTTTTGTTTTAAAGTTAAGCATAATGTGAATGAATAAACTAATGTTAAAAATGTTGGGGACAGAATAAGTAAGTGTCATGTCCACTGTCTGATCACCCCGTTCTTGTGTGTGTGTGTGTGTGTTTCTGTATATGTCTGCATTTCGTGCGCACATGGTGTTTTGTTTTGGTTTTGATCGCTCGTCTTGCACCTATCTTTGGCGTTCCTCCCTCCCCCTCATTATCACAGTTTCCGTTTCTAATGGTTTGACCTCGCTCACCTGAATTCAATGTCTGTTCATCTCTTGCTCTATTTATTCCCGTCTGTCGCGCCTATCGGTGCCAGATCGTTGTTCGGCAACAATCCCCGTGTATCCACTTTGTCTGATCCTGTCAAGCCGTGTTCTGTCGTGCCTCTGTTTGCTGCTATTGGTTTGTTTTGTTTTTCTTTTTCCCCCCTCCCTCATTTCCTAGACCGGGCACCGGCATTTCCCAGAAGAGTTTTTGCACGGTCGCTGGCTCGCTCGTGGCTTCCTCCCCTCTCCGCTATCATCGCGGCCGCGCCGTTGAGCGCCCCCTGCCGGGTGTTTTTGCAAGGACATTTGAAGTCTCTTTTTCTGTTGGACATTCTTCCTAATTTCCCGGCCTGTTTTTGTTCATTGGAGGAAGTTTTTTTCTTTTGAGGTTTTTGAATAAATTGGTCCTGCACCGTAACCTGCATCTGTGTCCAGTTGTGTTCCTGACAGAACGATCTGGCCAAGATGGACACAGCAGGTACAGACTCTGTCAGAACCGCAGTCACCCAGCAGGGTGTTCTTTTGGGCCAACACGAAGCCAGACTCACGAATACCACAAGGGAGATGGAGTTCTTAGCCAACCAAGTGGCTGAGTTGACCAACCGGATCCAAGAGCTGCAACGAGAGGCTCCTCAGGGTGGTGCAGTTCACCATCTTTCTCACCATGAGCCTGAGCCCCGATGCAATAACCCACCACCCTATGATGGGGACCCCAATTCCTGCCGGGCCTTCTTGTCCCAGTGTTCTGTGGTGTTTGCCTTGCAGCCACGCACATACGCACTTGAGATGTCCAAAGTGGCTTTTGTTTTGACTCTTCTGACCGGCAAGGCCAGAGACTGGGGAACCTCCGTCTGGGAGACCAAAGCTCCCTGTTGTGCTTCTTTTAAAGATTTCCGCCAGGAGATGGAGAGACTGTTCGACCGCTCTGCAAGAGGTCAGGAAGCGGCTGACCAGCTAGCACGGCTCCGTCAGGCGGGTCGCTCAGTGACGGACTATGCCATTCATTTTAAGACTCTTGCAGCGACCTGCGACTGGAATGAGGGGGCCTGTCGAGCTATGTTCCGTGCTGGGCTAGAGGATGACATCCAGGATGAGCTGGCCACTCAGGACCTGCCACGTGACTTTGACGATCTGGTTAACATGGCGTTGCGCATCGAGGGTCGCCTTCACCGCCGTCGTCAGCGCCTGGCAGTTCGTGCACCCTGGAGGACTGAGGAGCCGTCATCTGTCTCCCCCACAGAAACCACTGAGCCTGAGCCTATGCAGGTGGGGCGCCTTCGGCTCACTCCTCAACAAAAGCAGCAACGCCTCGCCCTAGGACTATGTCTGTATTGCGGCAAATCAGGTCACTTCGCAGTGGGCTGTCCACTAAAAGTCAAGGCTCACCAGTAAAGAGGGGGATCCTGGTGAGCGCTACCCCTTTATTACATCCCCCCTCCTCTCGCACTCTCCTTCCTGTCTCTATTCAGTTTGGTGGTGTCCTTAACTCCTGTACAGCACTGGTTGACTCGGGAGCTGAGGGCAACTTTATGGACCTCTCTCTAGCCACCCGTTGGGGAATTCCTTCCATTCCTCTTCCCAAACCTATTCCTGCCCGTTCATTGAATGGCACTTTAATAACCACTGTCTCATATGCCACTCCCCCTGTTAATCTTATAGTCTCGGGCAAACACCGGGAGGTGACCACGCTGTACCTTCTTGAATCCCCGAGTGCTCCCATAGTTCTGGGGCACCCGTGGTTGGTGCAACATGGCCCTCACGTGGATTGGTCCAACAACTCTGTCCTGTCTTGGAGTAAGTTTTGTCTTGCGTCTTGTCTGGGTGCTGCCTCTTTTCCTGTGTCTGTGTGTCCTGTCTTGCAGGTGGAGGCTGCTGATTTGAAGGGGGTCCCGGTGGAGTACCACGACCTGTGCCAGGTGTTTAGTAAGTCCCGGGCCACCTCCTTACCTCCACATCGCCCTTATGACTGTGCCATCGAGCTCCTCCCAGGCACTTCTCCGCCCAAGGGTCACTTGTTTTCCCTTTCAGGCCCTGAAAGAGAGGCCATGGACAAATATATTAATGAATCCCTCAAAGCCGGTCTCATCCGACCCTCTTCATCTCCTGCAGGTGCTGGGTTCTTCTTTGTCAAGAAGAAGGACGGCTCCTTGCGTCCTTGTATAGATTATCGAGGCCTGAATGACATCACTATTAAAAACAGGTACCCCTTGCCTCTAATGTCATCTGCCTTTGAGTTATTGCAGGGAGCCAAGGTCTTCACCAAGCTAGACCTTCGGAATGCCTATCACCTTATTCGCATACGTGAGGGGGATGAGTGGAAGACAGCTTTCAACACACCTACGGGACACTTTGAGTACCGGGTCCTACCATTCGGTCTGACCAATGCCCCAGCTGTCTTCCAGGCCCTGGTTAATGACGTGTTGAGAGACATGGTGAATCGCTTTGTCTTCGTGTATCTTGATGATATCTTGATATTCTCCCCATCTCTGCAGGTACACACTCAGCATGTTCGCCAGGTGTTACAACGGCTGCTGGAGAACCAGCTCTATGTTAAGGCGGAGAAGTGCGTCTTCCATGCCCAGTCGGTTCCGTTCCTGGGGTTCGTTGTTTCTGCGGGGGAGATCAAAGCCGACCCCTGTAAGGTAAGGGCCGTTGCCGAGTGGCCAGCTCCTGACTCTCGTAAAGCTCTGTAGCGGTTCCTGGGGTTTGCCAACTTCTATCGGCGGTTCATCCGGAACTTTGGTCAGATTGCTGCACCTTTAACGGCACTCACCTCTCCCAAGGTACCGTTCAAGTGGAATACTGGGGCACAGGAGGCCTTTGATAGATTAAAGTCCCGTTTTATCTCTGCTCCTGTCTTGTCTATTCCAGACCCTGAACGGCAATTCATTGTTGAGGTGGATGCCTCCGATGTCGGAGTGGGCGCGGTCCTATCTCAGCGGTCGCACGAGGATGGAAAGGTGCATCCCTGCGCCTTCTTCTCCCACCGCCTGAGTCCCCCAGAACGGAATTACGACATAGGTAATCGGGAGTTGTTGGCGGTCAGGCTGGCTTTGGGGGAGTGGCGTCACTGGTTGGAGGGCGCGGCTCAGCCCTTCCTGGTCTGGACGGATCACAAGAACCTCGAGTATGTCCGTTCGGCCAGGAGGCTGACCTCTCGACAGGCTCGCTGGGCCCTCTTCTTTGGCCGGTTCAATTTCTCACTGTCTTACAGGCCCGGGTCAAAGAATGTTAAGCCCGATTCTCTTTCTCGTCTCTTCGAGGCTCCTGGGGGAGGGGAGTCAGCAGACACTATCTTGCCCAAAGGGGTGGTGGTGGCTTCCCTCTCTTGGGACATCGAGAGACGAGTAGAGGAGGCCCTACTTAAGGGGCCTGTGCCGAAGGGGTGCCCAGCGGGTAATCTGTTTGTTCCCACCAAGTTGCGCTCTGAAGTCATCCAGTGGGGTCACTCATCCAGGCTAGTCTGTCATCCAGGAGTCCGGAGGTCGCTGGCTGCCATCCGTCAGCGATTCTGGTGGCCATCCATGGCCAAGGATGTCAGGCAGTTCGTGGCTGCCTGCTCGGTGTGCGCTCAGAACAAGACTTCCAACGCGCCTCCCGTTGGTCTGCTCCACCCATTGCCCATCCCTTCCCGCCCCTGGTCACATTTGGCCCTTGATTTTGTCACTGGCCTTCCGGAATCCAAGGGTAACACCGTCATTCTTACGGTGGTGGACCGTTTCTCTAAGGCGGCCCATTTCATTCCCCTTCCCAAGCTCCCCTCAGCCAAAGAGACTGCTCAGGTGATGGTTGATCATGTATTCCGGATTCATGGTCTTCCGGTCAACGTGGTCTCTGATAGGGGTCCCCAGTTTGTCTCTCGGTTTTGGAGGGAATTCTGTCGGCAGATCGGGGCCTCTACGAGTCTGTCTTCAGGATTCCATCCCCAGACCAACGGGCAGTCCGAGCGGGCAAACCAGGATTTGGAACATTTCTCTTCGCTGCCTGGCATCCCACAATCCCGGCTCCTGGTGTCAACAGCTGTCCTGGGTAGAATACGCCCATAACTCCCTTCCTGTTTCTGCCACAGGTATGTCCCCATTCCAGTGTTCTGTCGGTTATCAACCTCCCTTGTTTCCCACACAGGAACCCGAGGCTGAGGTCCCGTCTGCTTTGGCCTTTGTCCGACGGTGTCGCCGCACCTGGAAGAGGGCCAAGGCGGCCTTGGCCCAGGCTAATAGGCGGACTAAAGCAGCGGCCGACCGTCACCGAACTCCTGCTCCCCGCTATGTGTGTGGTCAAAGGGTATGGCTCTCTACCAAGGACCTGCCTCTCAGGGTAGCCTCACGCAAGTTGGCACCCAGGTTCATTGGCCCATACCGGATCACGAAGGTCCTGAGTCCGGCGGCGGTGCAGCTCAAGCTCCCTACCACGCTTGGTCGGGTGCACCCTGTTTTCAATGTTTCCAGGGTTAAACCTGTGTTCTATTCCCCTCTTGTTCCATCTGCCCCAACCCCCCCTCCCCCCCGTCTAGTGGATGGCTCCCCGGTCTATACGGTGCGGAGGTTGCTAGATGTCCGACGTAGGGGTCGGGGCTTTCAATATCTTGTGGACTGGGAGGGCTATGGCCCAGAGGAGAGGAGCTGGGTTCCGGCCCGGGACATCTTGGATCGGACACTTGTCGAGGACTTCTACCGGCGACGAGGTGAGCCCCTTCCTGCGGCGCCTGGTGGCGTCCGTCGGAGGGGGGGGTACTGTCATGTCCACTGTCTGATCACCCCGTTCTTGTGTGTGTGTGTGTGTGTTTCTGTATATGTCTGCATTTCGTGCGCACATGGTGTTTTGTTTTGGTTTTGATCGCTCGTCTTGCACCTATCTTTGGCGTTCCTCCCTCCCCCTCATTATCACAGTTTCCGTTTCTAATGGTTTGACCTCGCTCACCTGAATTCAATGTCTGTTCATCTCTTGCTCTATTTATTCCCGTCTGTCGCGCCTATCGGTGCCAGATCGTTGTTCGGCAACAATCCCTGTGTATCCACTTTGTCTGATCCTGTCAAGCCGTGTTCTGTCGTGCCTCTGTTTGCTGCTATTGGTTTGTTTTGTTTTTCTTTTTCCCCCCTCCCTCATTTCCTAGACCGGGCACCGGCATTTCCCAGAAGAGTTTTTGCACGGTCGCTGGCTCGCTCGTGGCTTCCTCCCCTCTCCGCTATCATCGCGGCCGCACCGTTGAGCGCCCCCTGCCGGGTGTTTTTGCAAGGACATTTGAAGTCTCTTTTTCTGTTGGACATTTTTCCTAATTTCCCGGCCTGTTTTTGTTCATTGGAGGAAGTTTTTTTCTTTTGAGGTTTTTGAATAAATTGGTCCTGCACCGTAACCTGCATCTGTGTCCAGTTGTGTTCCTGACAGTAAGAGTTTAGAATAACACACTTGCAAGTTCAATTAAACCCTTACACTTGGATCACTCTTTGGAGCTTCTGCTATAGTGTGCACACAATAATCTTGGGTAACTCCAAATTGCTACCCATTTGCTACCCCCAAGACAGAACCAAAGAGAAACATGCAAAATAACAGCGAGTGAGAAAGAAAGTGTGTGTGTGTGTGTTTGTGAGAGAGAGAGAGAGAAAGAGAGAGAGAGAGAGAGAGAGAGAGAGAGATGAACATCCTAGGCAGGCAATGAAACCAGCACACATTTTCAAGCCTGACAAGGCTCATTTACACACAACTGTGATGAAAGGCGCTCTCAGCCTCGTCTAATGCAGCGTTGTGAAAACATTGTGACAATGCGGAGCATCTCACTTAAGAAAATCATCAAGGGGTCCCCAAGGGGGCAATAACAGGCCCACTAAGGGAGAAAAAAAAATGCTGACATTGGTATGGGCACCACTATACACAAACACTCACTCGCGCATAGGACCTAATAACAATGTCATTGCTGTAAAATCAAACAAGACGTTTGTGAAAGAGAGAGCTTTGTGTTATTTTCTAGTAAAAAATATATAAACAAGGTGGCTCAAAAACAAAGTTTTGATATGTCATTTACTGTATTCCTATGATAAATTAAGACTTACTTTTAGATGTAGAATTTGGTTCATTTTTCTTACCTCAATGGCAAATAGCTTTTCTTTTTTAAAATCCTAAATCAATTTAGTAAAGTTTCCACTTAAAGAAATTCAAATGGGATAAGAAAAATAAATTGATTCAAGCTATGTTCACTGAAAGATGTAGACCTTCTGAGACCAACAGCATAATTGTGAGCGTCAGAGACAATATTGTTAAGTTACTTTGTCAATTATTGTTTTACCAATGGAAATAGTACCATACAAAGCCACTGCACAGACAACAGGTATCTGTGATTGGTTCCTGACTGAATCATTGTTTTAAACAAATAGATGATAGAAAATCATTCAATGATTACTTAAAAAGACAGTGAATGCATCCAAAATGTCATACTTTCCTACTTTATGGAACGACATGACGGTGATGACAGCACATTTGTGTAATTTGAAGACAAAAACTATTTAAAAATGTTACACACTTTTAGTGATCCAGAAAATGTATCTTGTTTTAAAGGTATACTGTTAATAGTTGTAACAAAAATAAAAACAAAACAAATAGGGTTATATTATATTTATGAAAAATAAAAATTGTCCTACTTAATAGCTTTTTTTTTTCTTTTTTTTCAGCTAATTTATTTTTCCTAGAGGACACGTGAGAGATATGTTCATCCAGTGCTTTCCAGTGGCAGGTGGCATAATGCGTGCTGTGGGCTGGGCGGCACAGATGGCATCACAGGTATGGCACTGCCTTCATATCAAGCCCAGTGATCCCACCCCGACCCAGCTTTACAGATCTCTGGCCAAGACATCAGACGCAAAGTTTCCGTGTAACTTATTCACCCCTGCTGGCCCAGTGGTTTTGCCTACACTTTCAGTAAACACAGCAGGACTCCACAGGACTTCAGCAAAAAGCAGAGAGGGGCAAGGAGAAAACAAGTTGAATGCTATGCCTCACAAGAATGAACAAATAGTTTTTCAGGATTTCAGTCTTTACAGTCGCTCTGTGAGCCGAGACTTGACACAAAACTGCCAGTTGGGAAAGGAAAGTATCACAGAGAAATAAAGCAACTTTAGACTATTTTTAAGTAGTGCTAAATGTGCTTAAAAAGTAATTTAGCAGGTCTCATTTGAATGAGTATTAAAAAGTAGTCATTAACTTGGTCTTGCATACAATTCTCAAATATTGTATAAAGTTTGGGGTCAATATTTGTAAGAAATGAATATCATTGGCAAGGATGCATTAATCAGAAGTAACGGTAAAGACATTTGTAATGTTCAAAGAATATTATGTGTCAAATTAACAATGTTCTTTCGTTCAAGGATCAAGGTTGTGCAGTGTTCCACAAAGATGTTACACTGCACAACCATTCTCGACTATGATAATAATAAGATATGATAATGATAATAAGAAAAATCTACTGAGAAATATGCTGGTTTGGTCCTGTTTTGTCTTTTGTTGTTGTTTGTTTTTTTGGCCTTCTGAGCTGGTCTTTTTCCAACAGGTTTTAATGGAAACTTTTGATAAACTTTATTCTAAAGGTATTTGCTTTTTTTTTTTTGTATAAACAGACAGGCTTTTTTGTCTCATGTGATGTGGGTGAAGACTAGCTTCTACTTTCCCTCGGAATAATTGACTCCCATGTTAGTTTGAAGAGGCTTTAAAATGTGATTGGAATCCAAGTGTGTTGTAATACAGAGCATTCCTGCACCAATCTAGCAATTTGTTTCAGAAACAGCTTCCTCCTCATTGTCAGTGCGCTGTCTCTGTTTGGTATGTGCATTGATCACCACTTGATTATAAAATACTTTTTGGTGACATGTTTGAGAAAGTCAAATTTAACGTCAGATTCAACTGAAAAGGATTGAAACATTTTTTTTCCACCCAGTGCCTCGACAAATTCCAAACATTTTTTCTTCTAATAGTCAAAGTAATTATGACTCATTATGATGAGAAAACAATTACTGTGACAATTTATGGCTTAAAGGGATAGTTCACTCAAAAATTAATGTTCTGTTATTTATTTGTCCTAATGCAGTTTCAAACTTTTTTTTTCTTTTGTCAAGTTCTCAAGTTCTGACAACCTTAAGTTCAATCTGTTTCTTACACAAAGTTATCACATGGCTTCAGAAATCTTGCAGAAATTCATATTATATTCATATGTTTTCTTGTGCTTTTAGGTCCTTCGGATTTCTCAAGGTTCTGCCAGTCAGTTACAAGAATATGGACACCAAAGATAAGTTTGTATTCTTTTTCTGGATTTTTTTTCTTAAGTATCTCATAATTTCACCTAATTCCATTGATATGTGAACAAGCCAGTATTCAGTATACATCCCCTGAATGCATCCTCTGATCATGTCACTTTACTGTAGGCTTAGGGTGCTTGATACTTAATGTTGAAGTTAGATTAATTGAATAGCTGAACGATCTTCATGCTAAATCACAAAAACAGAGCAAATTCAGTGAACAAGTTAATAATGAGCCACACTCATTTTCATGACAACTGCCTTCCGGCTCATCAGGCCCAGCTTAGAGAAAGGCAAAGCCGTCCTCACATAGTGTAGAGCTCTTGGCTCACAAACCCAAGGGCCTGTAACGCCTAATTTCACACGCAGTGACTGTGTAGCAGACTGTATAAGTGAATAATCATAAGTTTTATTAGTTTAATATATAGATTAATAGTTTACTTTTGACAGATATATATTTGCTACTCAGACAATATTTTGGCATAATCATTTTTTTTTTTTTTTTTCTTTAGAGGGTTCAGTTTTTCTGCACAGTCGCCACTGACCATTCCCCAGTGGTGGCTTTTTGGCCGATTGGGCATGTTGAATCATTGGGACAGATTCAGTGAGACAGATTACACTGTTAATTAACCTCTTAACTGTCACCCTCCATTTTTAAACATAGGCGTGAAAGTGCACTATCCAAACTTAAATTGTTATAATTCATTCAAGGTTAGTCTCTTTTTAAAGACAACAATCAGCAGATTAATGAAGTGAAAACATAAAAAAAAAAGAAAGTATAAAAATAACTAAATATTGAATTGAATTTTGAAATACAAAATTTTTGAATTTTTGTTGATGCATTTTCTGGACAAATTTCTCTCTCAGTATTACGTCTTTCACAAAATAATCACCAAATATGGAACCTTGAGACTCAGTCCTTTCCAAAAAATATGCTTTTTGTCGTTATAAAAATATTTGATTCTAAAAGACCATAATACATTTTGTAATATGACACCCTCCACTAACTGGGAGGAGACTGATAGAATATTTTGAAGTACCATTTCCATGGTAAACATCTGATTTCAAAATAAGTAATTAATTTTGAGGTTTTAAGCTTTCAAATGATATACAATTTATGGTGATTACTAATTCAGAACTCATGTTATGATGTAGATTTGTTATGATAGAGAGACACACTCTTTTATCATAAATTATTATATTACTGTTCCTACGTAAAAATAAATAAATAAATAAATAAAACAGTGGTGAAATATTTATTTATGAGTTTTAGACCTTTCCAACGATATATAGTTTAAGATCAGATTCAATAGTAATATAATGAAGTAAACATCGGTGAAGTAAACAGTGACAGGTAAGTGGTTCAATAAAACTGAATCAAATCATTTCCTTTTTTTTATAGTGTACTCTGACTGGCTATTAAGCTTAGCAAATCAGTGCACGAGAAAAAAATTCTCAACTATTTTGTTGTGGTGATTATACACTTTTAAAAATAACAGTTCTTTATAAGAATACATGGCTCCATAAAGAACATTTCAACATATTCTTCGGTGGCATGAAAAATTCTATCCTCTAATTTATGTCTTTTTTTCCCTAGCAGTTTTAGTAGTCACCCTAGCAGGTGGTGTGGCTGTGAATACATGGAGAGGATTCAGAGTCTCATCACAGAACCAATGATGAAGCAATTATCTCAAGGCAAACAGTACTCTGCCATCGTGTGCAGCAATCAATGAAATCAATACCACATAGAGGAGGATGAAACCAAATGAGTCACTCAGATGAGGGAATGCAATAAGATGACAGAAAAAAAAAAAAAAAAAAAAAAATTGTTGAGAGATGTAATAATGAGGGACCAAGCAGATGCTTTTGCAGTCATTATCAGTTATTTTTACATTATCAGTTTTTTACTAAAGCCATACTTTAAATGCACATATTTAATTAAATAAAAAACTGACATATTTTTTGTGGTCTTTTTTAGTTCTAATTTAAGCATTGAAACACATGCACACCTTCTGATGGGTGGAGAGTGAGCTATGACAGGGTCAGATTAGCCTTTGTGAAGAACTCTCTTCTTTGACAGGTTATAATTTCAAAAACGACTTGACAATCGTCTTTGTAAAACCTGCATAGTGACTTCATAAAAATAGAAAGCTTTTTAATTTCAGAAGTCTACAAACTTTCCGTTTTGTGCAAATTAACTTTCAGCTATTTCTGTCAAACCAGCAGGCAGTGAAATGAGGTGTAAGGAATTCCAATTAAGAATAGCCTACAGGATGCATTGTTACAGTATCCTTGTCATTGAAGTAAGTAGACTTACTCTAAATTAAGGAAGCAGAGGCAGAACAAAGGGAATTTTCAAATGATGTAAACAAAATTACTATTTTATTTTTCTAACCATACTTTTGGCCTCACAACCACATGTAGTCGTCATTGAAAACAGAGGTTTTGAAAAGCAGTAAGCAGCAACTTTTTCTTTTAGTTACTTAATTCACCAGTAGGTTGCGATAAGGAACTGTTTTTATGAGTGATTAATTCAATGATTCGCTTAAACTATTTGTTCCGATGCCATGATTTACGAAGGAAGTTAACAAATGAAAAGTAATTAATTGAATAATTCAGATTCTTAAAAAAAAAAAAAGTCATTCATCAGGATCCAAACACTGCTTTCGAACGGAGACTTTACTTATGGTCATTGGTGGAGCTAAACAAAGTAAATAGTAAAATGGTTTCTATAATACAAGTTTCTCGTTATTATGTATATATTTTTTGTGTATTTGTTTTGTTTACTAAACTGTTATATAAAAGCTAAATAATATCTTGTTTACTAAACTGTCTTATAACACCATTATAACAATCACAGTGTGATAGTCCCTAATATTATGTTTTGCTTGTCTTTGTCCTAAGAAAAACACAGAAATTAATCAGTTCATCCCTCAGTCGTCTCAGAATCAGTTCATGTGGTGCAGAATATGACCTGATATTTAAGTTCCCAATTACAGTATTGACACTCTGACTGCCTCACTTATTTCAGCCAATACGGAGAATCCCTTGATGATGTCATTGTCATTGCCATACACGCATGTATACCAATTTAGATCAAGTGACCATTACGTGTGGGAATGGATGATAAACACTATGTGATCTGCCTAGGACTGGGGACCACAATGCAGTTCAGTGGGATGGGGATGGAAAGGGGGTAATTTTTAAGGTAATGTTGGTGGTATTTATTTATTTAAGGCCTAAATGTAGCTCAAGGTAACTTGCTGTCTGTCTGAGTGCATGAATACTAATATGGTTAGATTTGCCTCAGTGATGCCTCGTGGGTTTTTACCTCAAAATAATTTTCTTACCTTCTTTCTGTTTTAAAAAAATGAAATATTGACAGCAGTGTCTAGTCATCTATCTGATTAATTTAGTGAAAGTTATTTTGTAATAGTACTGCGATTGGTGGACTGCTTGGATTATTCAGTGGTGGCGGTGGTTGTAGGAATCATCTGATATGTTTTGTTTTTGGCTTTTTATTCTTTTTATTCTTTTTTTCATTTTAGTTTGCACAGGAATTGATTTAAGGGACTGCTGAAGGAGAGATTAAAATTTAATTTTGACAAACCATAAACCCACGAAGACAAGATTCATGAAACAGGTAAGTATGAAATGTTTGGATGGGAAATGGATAAAAACAGGGAAATAGAAAAAGTATGTGGAATTTTAGAGAATCTTTGGCAGACATGATTGGGGAAAATGTAGACTGCATTTTAATGTGTCTAACAAGGTTTTTTTTTTTTTTTCATCTATAACTTTTAACACACTTTTGTTTACAGTACTTAGCTAAATTGGACATATAAAAGAGAACATACAAAGATGTTTGTGTTTTGTTAAATTTAATTATAACAAAGACGGTTTTAATCAAAATAGTTATTACAGACTAACCCAAATCTTTTTTTTTTCAAAATAATAATAATAATAATAATAATAATAATAATAATAAATAGATTGAGTATTTCACTGGATTTCTCCATAGGTTTTGTTAGATTTAGTTACAACAATACAAACATAGTGACATTGTTACACAGCGACTCCCACATCTTAAGAGACATGGCGAACCGCACTGATGCCGGTTATTTATATATATTTATACAACAGTTCTTTCTGGTCCTCGAATCTGATTGGCTGATAAGAGTATGATATTACAGTGATAACAGGACTCAGCCGTTTCACCATTTGTATCCATCTGCTTCCTGTACTTCTCACAAAGGGTGTCATGGTGTATGCTCAAAATCCATTGTAATACAAAAATAATACTGTTTTGTGTCATGGAATGTAGTTATAATAATTTTTAGGTGAGGATGTACTTGTTTAGACTTCAAATGTGCAGTTTGTTTATAAAGATAACGTCTATTTGGATTTTTGCTTCAACACTTTTGGAGATGTGAGCTCCAGAGCGTCAGCGGCTGTTCAGCATTCATGAACCTGATGAGAGCAGCCTCTCATTGGCCAGATCGTTTACTATGATGTTTTATAGTGCTCAAACATGAGATATTATTAGTTTTGGGTATATCTATCTAGAATTATTTTGTCTCATTAATCTATTATTTGTATGAGTGTGTGTGTGTGTGTGTGTGTATATACATTTCATTTTAGGCCATGGTAAATAGGTGTGTGTGTGTGTGTGTGTGTGTGTGTGTGTGTATGAAGAGTTCAGATGCAAAAGCCTCTAAGTGACATCTGAAATTTTCATGTAAAATTAGGATTTTTATCAACCTCCTATGCTTAGGTTGAGTCATTTTACTTTAATTGCAATGTGCAGGTCCTTTTCCAGGCTATTAACGTAAAATAACTGAACATAAATATAGGAGCCTGATAAAAATCCAAATTTCAGATGAAAATTTCAGATGGCATTTAGAGGCTTTTGCATCTGAACTCTTCATATATATATATATATGTACATTTCATTTTAGGCCCTGGTAAATAGGTGAAATGAACAAAAGGAGACAAAGCGACAGACAGGGCAGATGGCTGGTTAGTAGAAAGTAAGACGATATTGGTGTGTTTAGAGCAGGATCAGTGTTGGCACACCAAAGCAGAAGTGTGACAGCAAATCATTGGGTTCATCAGACAGACGACTAGTTAGGGCTGATGGGTCACACTGAAAGCTGGTGGAGGTGCACACATCCAGGGCAGTGATGGATGGAGCTCCGCTGCCTCGTGAGGAATGAGGGTGGGACATTGGCAAGTGTGCGTCTTTAAATGTGTGTTGTATTGGACCTGATGCCATGACCAGAAGAACCAGATCAATAATAGATAGAGCTGCATGGAAAAGCTGTTGTTTCAAAATGAAATAAGACATTTATCCAAACTATTTACCCTAAAACATTCGTTATCAACTTGAATGTTGTGTCCTACTGGTCGTTTATATATATAGAAGGCTCACATAAAGAATCCTTTACAAACTGAATCATTCAACAGAGCTAATCAATTTACATGGAAATGGTTTATTTGGAAAATGTTTATTAAATAGTGAATAGCTTCTCTAGGCCATTGAAAGTCCTCTTCTTTTTTGTGTTTGTGTGCAATTGAGATGTCAAACTAAACAGTAATCCCTCACTCACTGATGCAGTCTTACAGCCAGAGAGTTTAAGTGAGTCGACCGTTTCAGATTTCACAGCCCTGTTGAAAACCCTAATCGCATTTAGAGGGTATCCGTGCATCTCTGCAAAGTATTTCCAGCCCGAACCACTGCTGAGTGCACGAGGATGGCTGGTATTGAAATGGAAGAGGGGTACATATGTGTACAGAGTGTGTTTTGGCGTGGAACATCAAGTCTGCGAGCAGTTGCCCCAGCGTGTGTTATATTAACCTGCACAGGTAGCCATTTTTTGGAAGGCATGGAAAGATGAAGAGATGGCAGTGGGCACAGATTGATGTCGTTCCCCTGGGGTGAGCACTCGCAAGGAAATCCTTATCGTACAGACTGAGTCATTCAAACTAGGCCAGACTGAGAGGATGGAAACACAAATAAGGAGGGTGAGAGCAGCCGGTTGAAGAGAGAAAGGTGAATTCTTACAAGTTGAAAAGCGAATAGAGGAAGATTGAGAGCAAAAGGCACGGCGAAGAGGGTGATATAATGATAAAAAGGTGCAAACTGATTGTGACAGGGCACTAAAATTAGTTAAAGAGGGAAAGGAGACACTTGAGCATACTTTTGTATGTTTTATGCCTTCATCTTCTCTCATTTTATACATTTATTGTCAGGCATTTTGGTAATCCCGTAAATCAGCATTACCATGGCCTATGTATAAAATATATGCCTGCACCTCATGTTTGCATTCAAATGTTAAGAGCTCCTCAGGGCCTCATCTGACACTTTCTTAACAAACCTCGGCAGCCTTCAGCTGAAAAGGTCTCTCCGTGCTTACTGAATCATTCAGGAGAGCCAGCCAGATACATCAAAAAATGATATTATATATAATGATTTTTCAAATAAAAATATTCCATTTGTATAACTATTAATCATCACGTTTTAATTAAAATAATAAAAATACTAATTAGCTTGTCTAAGTGGGTATCTTTGCAACATTGGCACTAATCCTAACTGTGCCAAAGCCTCAGCTCCTTGTAAGGAAATAATAATAATTGTTATAATAATTTATTTATTTATTAATTAAAAAAGCGTAACGTTGAAAGCTTAATTTTTTCTCCCGCTCATAAAACAATCTACGTTAATAGAAGCAAAAAAGACATTAAAATGTCATTTGTCTCTGGAAGCTGTTTAAGCATGAGTGAAAAGACGCAGATTAACAGAATGATTTCGTCTCACATACACACACCAAAGCCATATATTCTGTCAGAAACGATAAATGATTTGAATATCCCACTTGTGTCAGGTGAAATGAAATGAACACTTTTTTAGTCTCATTTCTATAAACCAGCTGTCTGAGTGAACAGTAGGAAAGAAATTCATGTATGCAAATGAACTAAAAAAAAAAAAACTTTGTGGAAGGGAGATTTTGTAATAGCATTCAATCTATCAGCCAAAGGGTATTTCTTACACGGCATCTCACAATATACAATTTAGGTCATGCAAATGTGGAAACAATCATTGTTCCTCATCAGACAGGATGTGCTCTTGCGTGTGTGTGGGATCCTCCATTCAGTCAGGCCTTATGGTTCAATTATCTCAACTCAAGTGGAAACAGAGGGCATGAAATATGCTGGACTTAATCCGGTATCTACTGTAACTCTGTCTCTGAATATTATAAATAAACATAAACATTATTTATCATTTTTAATCATTAATAGGGACAACATTAAATCAAACCTTTTTGGGATGCACAATATATGCAATTTTTTTTTTTTTTTTTAGCGCATTGGATACATCATTCTTTTTTTTTATTTCCATATGTTTCAATTTATTTCTGCCATCAAGTACTCGATTCAAATTATTTTTAAAGACACTTAATAATAATAATAATATTTAAAAAAAATAAAATAATATAATTTATTGCACTAAACTTTGATTTTATATTAAATTTAATGAATTAAATAATGTTGTGATGACTTGCACTGCTTAAAATTACATTTGAGTTTTTTCTTTTATTTTTTTATTTAGACAAAATAGTTTATTAGTACTAATCAGTCACAATATGATATATATATTGGCTTATCCGTATCGTTTTTTTATTATCTGTGCATTGTGAATATTTACTATGTAAAAGAAAAAATAAACATATTTCAATGAAAATACATTCATCATATTATTTCCTATGTGCTATTTACTGTAAAGACAAAATGACGCAAATCATTGTCATCCGCCAAACATTTTGTGCGATTTGCATTTTGACCTGTCTGCATGAGACTTAACAATCTAATATACAGTAGGCGGCAGTTTAAGGTGTGCAGGTTTGCAGGTCTTTCATCATTTATCCAGAATGCAGCATGCACTCATTTGCTCACAGGGGCAGTGTGAAATAAAATGTATGCAACTTTAAAAACAAACCTCAAAAGATTGCTCCTGTATTTACAGCTTCCCTCCAATTGCCAGTAGAGATTATTTAGCCTACGCGTTACGTGGGCTGTGCCAGCGAAAAGTCCCATTTTAGCTTTACTCAGGTAAATACGTCTGTGTGGACAATATTGTTAAACTGAATAGATTTTGATGCAACTCAGTGTAAATCTTGTCTAACCAGTATTACTTAGATAAATCTGGGGAGAAGAAATCTACTCTGAAGGTGTTGATTGACAGAACTGGCTGTGGGAAAGAGTCGCACGCAATGAGCGTTTCGTAAGAACAACACCTGTGCACCTCTTCACTTCGCTCACAACAACAGCGAAACAAACAGATGGCTTCATGCGGCGAGTGCAGGAGAATAATGGGATAGTGTCAGTAAGTGAAAACAGATCCTTTGGACTCATTTATCTTAATCAAACCTACTCATATACACTTAAATTCACATCTGGATCAGTCTGAGGTGGACAGAATGTGAATCTGAGTTTGTTTGTCATCAGAATTCAGTTCAATTGGTTGGTGTAAAAGCATTTATTTAAGCAATCAAACCAAGAAGGAAAACTTGTGACCCTAAGGTCAGACACTTTACTTATTTAGCTCTGTGCCACAGGGTCAACTTTACCTGTGGGAACCTGCAGAGCTTTATCTGTGTTGAGTTTATTGATCTAAATGGTTTGATTGTTTGGTTTTGCTTATCGGACTTGGCTATAATGAGCTCTTTGTGAGGTTATTATATTAGGCTAAACTGCCTTCCTCTCTGCGGTCCTTTAGACATGGAACATCTAAATGTTAATAACACTGCACTAAAACCATGTTAACGAGCCATTAGCATCCCTCTGGTGTCTGTTTCCTTCTCTCAGAGAATTGCTCTGTCCAGCTTTGGAAATCTATTGGAAAGCCTTGGTTAGACTTCTTTTAAAAATGTTTTGTAAATTATAATATTGTAATATTTGTGAGCTCTTAGCCCAGTGCTTAAGCACTTTAAAATACCATAAAATTGTATTAAATTAAAACGTGCAGGCATCCTGAAAAGCATAGACGACAGAGCTATGGAGAAATCCATCACATGTGGATATGATGGCAATTATGTACATCTGCTTGAAAGCTACTGCTGTGCTGTGCTGTGAAATTGTAATTACTTTGCGACACTAAAATGTGCTGCTCTGAATGAGATGTGTTGAGGAATAATCAGTTATTTACTCTTCAGCATCAACAGCTTGTCTGCTGTCTTTTTTATCGAAAAACTTAGCAGTTATGATTAACTCTTTCTTTATGACTGAAGTCATTTTGACTCCCACTGTAAACTAATAATAAAAAAAGCACATTAGCTTTATTTTCCATGTCTGTTTCCTTTCGGCACTAGTGACCTTAACCTTGCTCCATTAAGTAATGATGGATCGAGCCGTCTAAAATAGCTTTGCAAAAAAGACAATGTTAGGGTCATCTGCCAACAAAATATATATTTAAGTAGTCATTCTTTCTTTTCACTTTTGTTTTTTATTGTTTTTGATCTTTTAATTTAACTATTAGCCAAACTATTGCCTAAATTTGTTTGTATTGTATGTCCTATTGATCTACCATGATGGGTTTTTTTTTCTCTTGTCTCTAATAATTTGCAGATACTGTAAGAATAATTATAGACCTTATAGTTCTATTTAATTCCTATTAAGTAATGAAAAATTATTTCTGAATATTCTCAAAAAAAAAAAAAAAAAAAAAAATAGATATATTTTTTGTTTGTTTGTTTTTTTGCTAACATTTTGAAAACATTATTAAAGTCTGGATTTTGAACAAGGTTTTTAATTAATGTATCTGAAAGAACATTTTGTTCATAACTTTGAGAGAACTTTGCAAGAATGTTCTAAGAACACTTCCTGTTAGATGGGGAATTGCGGTCTCATTAGTGACATTATACAGCCAAAAAAAGTTCCATTGTCTATTGTCAATAGTGTAACGATGTATGAAGCACAGCTCACACAGAAGTCGCATCCAAAAGTAGTTTTGGTCAGCATGGCGAATTCGTGTGTCAACCTTAAACCCATTGTCAAATCTCCGCTGTGAAAACTCTTGCCCTCTCGAGAAAAACCCCAATCATGTGGATTCATATTGAAATGACTGGTTTCACCAGCAAAAATTTGCCAAATAAATGGTAAATGTGACTGCACCTTAATAATATAAGCTAGCAGTATTATTATTGTCATTACTTCATGGCATTCAATTCATTCTGAATTCGTATGCACCTCATGAAGCAGTATGGTCAGGTTTGTGTGCTTTCCCTGAGATTAAATTCTACAGGCGGCCCTGGTTTGATATGTCATATTATGTCACAGCGAGCTGTGGTATTGCATTTGTGAAGAGATGGAGGCTCACATTAAGATATAAATGACAGAAGGCCACACGCTCCCTCCATGTCAGAGTTCTGCATGTCAGACGGCAGGAGGCATTGAAGGAGGTAAAGTAACTCCATCAGTCATTCCAGAATGAGAAAGGCATTACAGTCAGACTCACACCCGCGAGCAATCTCCATCTGCGAGTGATCAGGCCTGTAAGGGCTGTATGTAATCCAGCCTCCATTTCTGATCAAAATGTTTGTGCTCAGTTTCATGTCGTGAAAAAAATGCTTGATGTTCTTTGACCAACTCATGCTATTCCGCTACAGGGTTAGACAGAGGCTCCCATGGTGAAACATTCTTGTTGATATGTTGTGAGAATAAAGAGAATCATGTATAACTTCATTAACATTTCTTAAGAATGTCTCAGGCTTTATGTATGTATTTCGACTGAATCCTAGCCTGATGCTAATGGAAAAGTTAAGCACTGGAAATGTGTAAAAAAGAATGAAAGAGTCTGAAGCAAATAGTTTAGAGACAAAGAGCAGAGTTCAAATGGGAAGAAAAATGTTTAAAGAAATAGTTCACACAAAAAACTTTTTTTTTTCTCTTGTTGGTTACATTTTTTCATGTGTGCAACACAGAAGGTGAATATTTTTTAACAATAACATGGACACTCTTATGAATAAGATCCGGGACTATGGATGTAATGATTCACTCTACTCATGGTTTGATTCACAATACTTTTTTCACGATTCGATTTTGCTTGGAAAAAAAATACTGCACATTTCTTTTTGAAACAGAAATATGCCAAATATCAAAATTAAAATGAAATTTTAAAACAAACCAATAATTAAGAAAAAACTAAAACTAAAACAGAATGATCTGACATTAGTTTTGTAAAACTAGATTACATAAAACATCTGCACAAAAAACAAAGACAGCAGATGGGCTGAATGAGACACAGTTTCCCTCTCTCACAGCAGGAGGCACTATTGGAACAGCAGTGATACAGCGATGACTGTAAACAGAGCAGTGCAGCACTTGAACACTGCTTTAATATGCATACAAAAAAGAGATTAAACTTTAAAAATATATTAACTAAACTTTTATAAAGACAGTCAGTTCATATAAACACCCACCCCCAAATATTTTCGTTTAATATCTCAACCGATTTGAATCGTCACATATTTGTATCGATTTTCATTTGGTGGACGGTGAATCATTACATCCCTGTCTGGGACTGTAAAGCTCAAAAATAACAAAAAACACTAAGTATAATAAAATTGCAATGGCTGGAGGGAAAGATTATCAGTGACAAACAACTAAATGTTGTGTTTGTTTCTCACCAAGAACTTGCAAAACACTTTTATGATACATCTATGCTGCATTTTGTATCTTTTTTTTTTTGTGTTCCAAAGAATAAAAAAGTCAAAAAAATATTTCAAAAGGGTGTTTTCACAGTGATGCCTCATAGAACAACCATTTCGGGTTCCCATCTCCACCCCCACCCCCTGTGTTAGCAACAATTTAAGAACCTTACATGCACAGGAAGGGTTCCATAGGTTCTAAGTGAAACTAGAAATGCCACAAGTGTACGGATGTATAATAACATGAAGGTTAGTGAAAGGCAGAGTTTCCGTCTTTGGGACAACAGGTTCTTTATATATATATATATATATATATATATATATATATATATATATATATATATATATATTGTGACGAGTCAGCTGCCTCCTCCCTGATTGTCACCGGCACCCCGTCCTAAATCGCCGCCCTTCACCAGGCTCCCGACTGGAGTGGGTGTGTGAGAGGAGGGGCGCTGGACGAGTCAGGGCTGGCGGCATGTGATGGGGCACACCTGAAGGAAGTGGAGCCTCATCACCGCCACTGTTTAAAAGCCCAACGCGCCTCTCCTCAGGAGACCGGTCTCTTCCCCGTGCATGCACACTGGTGTCCTCGTGGGTCCAGGAAGGGTGCGTTGAGGGACTCCCGCGCCACCAAGACGTGAGCTGCCGGACCCGCGATCCGGATGGGAACCGCACCCGTATACACGGCCGACGGGCCAGGATGGCGGGCCGTCCATCCCCTACCAGCGCCGCGGCCAACGAGAGAGATGCGGCCGCTAGGAGAAGCCGCCGCCCCTCGCGCCCCGGACCGAGGAGGGGAGCGCGTGCGGCCGCCGGACTCCGCCCCTTGCCTGGACCCTTCCTCGATGAACACTGCCCGACCTACACAAACCCCGCAGCACGACGAGGACACCAGATTCCCTGTTATTTTGGACACTTTCCCCCTTTGGCCACTTTTATTCCCTGTGTTTTATGATTTCTGTTAATAAAAGCCTCTCCGAGGCCTGACGCCACGCCCACTGTGTCTGTCTTGTGCACGTCCCGTGACAATATATATATATATATATATAGGAAAATAACTGTGTGAACATGAAAACGAGTGAGAGTTCATGGTGAAGAGCAGTGTGGCACTGTACTCCACTGTGCATTCTGGGAGTTGGCTGGACTGCACTGTCCTAAAAGCAAATCACAGAGGCTGCATCTGAAAGGCTGCCTTGGCCCATGCACTTCCCTTTGATGGATGGTCATTTTTATTGCCTTCTCATGCTTAATGAAGCCTGCAGTTCAGGTCTTAATTGAATGCTCTCTCAGTCTCAAGTTATTCACCTCCCACCCCCCACTCTCTCTCTTTCGCTCTCAATGCCCACCATCTCCACTCTGTTTTCTGCACCGTATGCTTGCACTTGTTCTTGTTTTTGAAGCCAGTCTCTGATGAGTTATGATTGAAAAGTTTGGAGCATAACCCACATATTTTCAGTCACACTGTCTTAATGCTGTTATGAGGCTGTTGGAGCCAGGGATACTGAGTGGGCAATGCTGATAAAGGCATATAGGGAAAAACACATCACTCTTATTTTGTTTTAGTTTTTCCCCTTTCTCTTGATCTCTTGCTCTCTAAGGCTTTGCCTCTTCCTCCTCCTCCTCCAAAGTGTACCTGAATAAATTACTATATTGGTAAGAAGTCATCATTTGGATAATAAATAGGTCAATGAATGTGCAGTTTCCGTGGTGAGATCACCCTCTCGGTTTTAAACAATTATTAATTTGAATAATTATAATATTATAATATTATTTTTACTTGAGAGCAGAGTTTTCAGAACACTGTGTTGCAATAGCTGCAAAAGACGCGAGCACCGTGGTCAGAAAGATCTGCCTAGTGTATGTTTAAATAGACTGTTGACTTTCTGCATGTTACATCGTTGAGCAAGGTGACTACAAGTGACTTTCTTATATTGAGTGAGCATACATTTATTCGTTCAACTGATTTGGTGACTTAGAAATCCTCATGACGGCCTCATGACTGACCAGTAAAGCAACCAATAACATTTCATTGTTAGGTCCATAGAAATGTCACGACATGACTAGTGGGTAAAAGCAAAGACTATAGAATACCCAAGGCGTGTCACTCGTACAGTTTTAAACGGGGGAAAATTGTAATAGACCTACTCAGTATGGTTGCTCTATCGAAGGTTAGGACAGCGCATGTGCACTGGCTTGTCTAGCCTGAAAAAGCTTTTTTTAACACTTTTGGAGCAAAAGAAACAACATTTTTGAGACAGTTGTTGTCAGATTTCATTGATTATCTCAAATATGAAATGTAATTGTAAGCTTGGTAAACAGTTTTGGAGAAATTGATGTTTCCTCAATCAAGAAGATAGGAGCTGCACTTGCATGACCGAGAGGCATTTCAAAGATGGCCGCTGAGTGAAATGACTTGTCTTAAAGGGACTTTGGTGAAACTCTTGGATGCATTTTTTTTAAGAATCTGTGCCGTGAACTTTAGATAATTCCCATACTTTTGAAAATCCAGCATTTAGGTTATCCTAATAAGTGCTCATTATCACAACTGTAAACACAACGGATTTCTTCTTTCATTAAGGGGTTTACCGTCACCATCTTTGTTTCCAGGTGGAATGCTAAAGAATGCGAAACACACGTCTCCTGGAAATCCTGTAGAATTCATCCAATCAAATAATGACTTCGAAAACTCCTGAAATTTTTTAATTTTTTTGTGCCATATGCATCAGATGCTCAGCCAACTGTCTGTGGGTGTGACTTCTGAGGCTGAGACTACACCAAAACAGTGCTACTCATTTGAAGTGTGCCGCACGCACTGCCAAAAGACCTCAGAAACTTTTTTATTTTTTTCTCACCGACTGATTTCTATCACATGACCAATAAATAGCACTGTGAGATCCAGTGAGAAGCGTTCGAGTTTGGATCAGAGGTCTCCGATATGAACCACAAATTATTCCGTGATTTAAAAATGTTGAAATAGGCCTAGTTATTTTGGTAGAAATGCAGGCTATTCAATTTTTTTTAATTTCTTTTATATACAATTTGGACATGTAGGCCTATTGAATGTATTAAGGGAGTAATAAAAAAATCATATGTACCACATCTGCCACGTTGTCATTATCATATTCCATTGAATGCATATTTCAGAATCTTGCAGGAAGTAAGAACTTTTCACCAAATTTTTTATTTTTTATTTTTATTCTATTAATTGATCCTTCACAAAGATCATAGACCCCCCCCCCCCCCTTAGTTACTCTTGCTATGTCTGACAAGCCATGACGTTCTCACGCCACACATCATTTTCTTACACAGTGAAAAATACATGGCGGAACAAAGAGGACACTGACAAACCACCAGCAGATAAGACAGAGCAGGTTACTTTTGATATTTTATTTTTCTCACAATTGCCAGTTTATGTCTAGAAACTGACTATGAATTGTGAGATATAAACTCACAATTGCAAGTTCTAAAGTCCAATACCAATGTATTTGTATTCAGTGGTGGAAATGGGCTTCCATACAGTTTTGTGGCTCTTTAATATGTCATAACAGATCGCTGTAGTGCCTCAGTTCAAAGAGATAAACATGAGTGGACATCAGAGGATATATTGTTTCAACCGCAGAAAGACATCAATTCAAATCATTTTTCAAGTTCAAGTCCACAGACATTAATCTCCCCTGTCTGGTTTGTTTGTCGGACAAAATGGCAGATTTGGCATTATGACTTGTCAGATATGTCAGCCTATCATTGAAAAACCCAAGGAAGGGTCAAATCAGACTTTTTTTTTTTTTTTTTTGCATAATAGTAAGTATTTGATTTCGAATGCAGCAATTGAATCAGAGACTCTGATTAATTCATGAATGACACCAGTGATGCCTTTATGAATTTATTTTATTTTATTTATTCAGAAACTCTTTATTCATTCAGAAATGGTAAGACTGTGTGTTACCAGATGCTCTGTTATTTCTTCTATGGCTTTGTTTGGAGCAGTTCTTGTTGGTGGAGAAAAAAACTGCTAAAGTAACTTGCCATTTCATGTCTATCATCTTACTCAAGCTATTCAATATTAACTTAACATCCATGCTGATATTAGTGAACAACAGCATTCAGGGTGCACTGTGTGATATAGCTTTTGGTACCAAAAAGCCCAGGTAATGATTTTATTTTCCATTTTAATAATCCAGGACACTTACTGATCAAAACGAAGCACGACCAAATGACAAAACAAAAATTAGACAGGAACTTTATTGAAAGTAGACAGGAAAAAATCTCCAGGAAGATAAAATCAAATCATATGCATCCTAAATATTTCATCTGCATGATAAAATATGCATTATATTTCACAGTGGAAATGCAGTGATTTAGATACATATTGTATAACTTAGGCTTTTTAATTGCATCTGTACTGAGTCTGCAATCGACATGCTTTTTTTTCAATGTCTGTTTATGCTTTATTTCCATCTTGTTCCTCCCAATGAATTTGTTGTATATGTGGCAGATCCAAAAATGACAGCCTTCAAATGGAAAAGCCTAGATGTTTAAAAATAAAATGCTCACACAATATATACAGTATATATATATATATATATATAATAATAATTATTATTATTATTATTATTATTATATATATATATATATATATATTTATTTATTTTTTTCTGAAGTAACTGTTTTATTAAAATTGTCCATATAGAGTGTGGTGTACATGACAACTTATGATTAACAGAAACAGTAAAAGCAGATGAACAGCTAAAACAACAAAAAGATAGAAAAAACAGCTGGTTAAAATTATGTGAAGGCTTTTGCAACTGTGAATCCTGGAGGAACTGCATTGAGAAACATGGAGGAATTACTCCAAGCACTGCATTTCGGTTTCAAGATTTTACCCATATAATTATTTGGCACAATAGATGGAACACAAGATTGAAGATAGAAATTAACTGCTAAAAGTTAATTCAAAGGAAATCATAAAGTTGTGAAACTTTTCCTAGCATGTTTAATGCAATGACTTTATTTTATATGAGTCTGAAAGCTTCTAAAATCAAACCGCCCCAGAGTGCAAGTATACTTTGTTTCATTTCAAGGTGTGTACAGGTGTCTAGCCTAAAGAAGCCAAAGCAACATGTGGTATATCTGTTTGTGTCATTTACACACTTACTCTGAGATGCAGAGGAAAAAAAAGCACTGCACCAATCGAGTGCTGATATGTGCACAATTAAAATTAATGTATTCATTTGATGTCAAGCGCTTTAAATATTTCAGACACTGGAGGGCAGGAGGAAGACGATCTGAGCAGCACTGCAAGAGCGCTGTATTATTGATTGATCACAAGCTTGTTCATGACGGCCACTGTTCAGGTGCACATCTGCGCTCCAGGTTATTGAGGCCCCTGCAGATGGAGCGATCAAGTATGTGCTTTTGTATGCATGATGTTGAATTATTTTGTTTAGAGAGAAACGGTCAAAAAGAAAGTACTATATACTATTACCTACTATATGCGATTTTGAATGCATCGCTGTACTTTATACATAAAAAAAAAAAAAAAAAAAAAAAAAAAAAAAAATAGGTATTGAGAGTTGGGGTATAATTTTAAACATTCGAAAAGCAAAGTATTTGGTGAGGGTCCGGGGGTCATGATCGGGTAGCAAAAATATGTGTCAAGAGCACTAGGGGCCCCAGGGGCTCTAGTTGTCAGCTCACACTGTATGCATAGAGGGTGCTAACTTTCGCCTATAGAGGCCCCTCGCACCCCCACTGGCCCGGACCAAAAATCCCACCCTGATCCTGCTTAACATAACTGCTATTTTAGTAATTACTGTAACTGATTGCAGATAATCAGCAGTGACTAATTGTTGGCAGTGTTATCATTCTCATTCTATGGCTACCTGATTTACAATTTACAATTTTATAATGCATCCCAAAAACTTAAAATCACAGATGCAGCACTTGGCAGCAGATGCAATGAAGAGGCAGAAATCTCATTGGTAGTGACTCATCATAAAACGGCTAGTGATAGACAGGCTCTTGTATTCCTCACTGGCGTCATAATCAAGACCACATACTGTATGGCCTATTGAAGCTTACTGAAGCATCGCAGGACTGCTAGATACACCAAAGATATCATCCAACGTTCATCTTATTGTTCTGTGGTATATAGCTCATTTTTGTTCTCATCCTGATTTGACCTTGTCCAAATTCCTTTTGTGGTTCCTCGCTGTAATGTAGCATGATGGTCTCTCTGGAGTCTGGCTGAAAACTTCAGTCTGAGCTCAACTTATACAGACAAACAGCTACAGTATTGTTGTACGTCAAAGAAAGAATGGTATTTGACAAGCAAGACACCCATAAACTGAGTGATTCATGGGAGCTACTATTGATTATAATGGTCATTGCTGCTGTACTCAAGTCAGTCAACCTTAATTGCTAAGAGTGACAAAGAAAGCAGTCAAAAGGTGTGGAGATAAAATGACTTTATAGTAAGGACCTGTAGTCATGGAAATAATCATTATGCTGTTTTCTCTACAAATGTGTGTTGAGATGTTATTCCAAATATCTTGTTTTATACCTAACTGTAGCTTTTACCAATGGCCTTTTTAGTGAGTGCTCCATTTCAGGTTAATAGCTTTTTACACAAAATTTCTGTTGGCTCTTAATTTTAGAATTTTAGTGTAAAAAAAGAAAACATGACTCTCATTTGGCACATCTTTTGCTATGTTTCACATCAAATGTTGTCCCATTATCTTTAGTTGCGAGCCCATAGCAACTCAGCAGCAGAGTGTTTTAAATGGCTTTCATCTCTGAATAATGTGAATTAGGAATTTTTACCTTGGTAAGGTGCGTAAATGCTGAGCTGAAAAGCTTTAAAAGCAACATAATCGCATGTGTCATTCACAAAGCGGCACATCTCGTGAATAGAGTTAGCCTCTAGAAAAAGACAATGGAAGGCTACTAACATCATGCGTATTTTCTCCTACTTGAGCAAAGGGTTTTTGTTTTTTTTTGCTTGGGGGCTTCATTGTAGAGCTCAGATGACCTGTGAAATATGATGTAGCACACTTTACCTTACCTTCTCACTGATGCAGACCGTGCTACAATTTTCCCCTCAAAGAACAGAGCAAATCAACCTTACCGTTTGTCGGGCACGTGAAGTGCTGTCTGCCTGCTGCTGATGGATTTACATTGGAAAATTGAAACTGCAGGTAAAATAACAGGGATAATTTACATTAATTCAACAATAATAAGGTTGTATAGTATGATCTTTGGATGAACAAAAGATATATATCTTGTTATATCAGTGGATTATGAATAGAAATCTTTTTTTTTTTTTTTTTTTTTTTTTTTTTACATAAACCCTTAACCTTCCCCATTATGGTTTGAATGCCTGTAATTATGGTTTCTATAAAGCAATGGCATAAATATTATCAAATCTGATTTTTGTAAGCTCTTAATATAGCAGCAAAATACATTTAATCTTTTTTACTTAGCCTACTCATTTTGTGCCGTTTTGACCTTTAGCTTACAATCAATTAAGTGTCTATTATTGAGAAAATAACGCAATAAATACCACAGATAAATGTGGCTTTATAACCACATTTATACATGTGATGTATTGGAGATTACAGTCTCTGTTTTAATAAGAGGCATTAGTTCATTTCAGCTAAATGGTCATTTTCCCAGCAATGGTGTGAAAAAGCATTCTTACTAGTTGCTATATTGATAAGGCCATATGGAGAGGTGTCCAACACTATATGGATTTTTTTAAATGGATTGAGGCCAAATCCTGGGAGAGGCAGAAAATATGGGGTTGGTTGCCATATGTAAGCAAACAAATAAGCAAAAAAATCCAATTAAGTAAATGATGTGATGTTATTGTAAAATTATAAAAAATAATAATAATAATAATAATAATAATAAAAAGTTTTCTCAGTTTTAAAGTTTGATTTTTAACAGTTTTGCACCTAAGGTTATTAAAGCAAAAAGCCAAAAAGCCGTGGTTTACAATGAATTTATAACAGCTAAAGTGGGTTGTTAAGCACAACGCAAAGTGTAGTTAGGTTTCACAGAATAAAACAGAGCACATAAAGAGTAATGATATAAATAAAAACAGTGTTGTTCTATCAAACAATGTAGTTCCTCAGAAACAGTTTCAACAAAGTGGTTGCCGAGCAACACACAGAAGTGAACAAAGGTGTATGTGTGTACTGTAATTTACAACAGCTTCGAATGCAGCTCAACCAATCAGACTCAAGGATCGGAATTTTATAATTTTCAATTAATAATGAAACTAGAAAACAGGGGAATTAAAATTCAATGGGTATAATAATTTGGACAGTCTTAGTTAGAATTTTATACTTGATGTATAATAAGTTATACATACGTTTACTTATTGAATTTTTATTCTGAGTTTTCAGTGTGATACGAGCAATGTAAAGGTAGATGTTTCTGTTTTTCCATTTGCTATGGATGAAGGCAACTATTGAAAAAAACAAAAAGGATGGGAATGTTGACCAATCAAAATCAAGTATTCTAGTGAGTACAGTAACGTGTTTTACCACAAACTAGACTGGTGAGTTTAAACCTATTAAATCACATTGTAAAAAAGGGAAATAAATAAATATATGAATAAAGATTAATAACTTGCAATACAGTAAGTGTGTGGACAATAGTAACGTGAAAAAAAAAACAAAATGTGATTATACATATTATATATCTGAGGTCTCTGAGTCCCCAAAATTATGTTACATTTTTTTTGTGGATAATGTGGGATGCATGTTATCAAGTTATGTTCATAATTAACTCTCATAAGATTAAGAAAAGTGATTAAGGATTAACCCGATACCTCAATTTTAAATGTTTTGTTGAGCTATTAAATGACTTTGGGATCTCACTCAGAATTTGGGGGTTAAATGAATGTTAAATGTTCAGATTTAAAACATTGTGGTGTTGTAACAGTAACAGCATGTGATATTTGCATCAAACAAAGTACTTCAAACTACTCTCCGAAGCATTCTTTCACTGATTTTTCATGTTTTTCATCTAAACAGTGTCACTGTTTCAGTAAAATATCATAAAGAGAAGAGAACCTCTTTTCTGTTTCCCCTCTGTATGAGAGAGGATTTTATTTTATTTTTCATTGCACCTCTGATGTATAAACCCCAGATTCACAGTCGTGACACGACATCAAAGCAGCTTGATCTGAAGCAGCCTATACCTCCCCTTTTATTTTCCCCATCTCATAAATATCATCAGAGCCATATATTGTATTCACATGAATGTGACAGTGTCACCGAGGTTATACATTTACTTCCTGTTGTTAGAGCATCTAACACTTCAGCTGTTACTCCACAGCTGATCTGAGACTCACACAGCCACTCCTTTGTATCTGTTTTCTCAAAAACCAGGATTCACCCTGCACAAAATCGAGCCTGTATTATTCAGCTGTATGCACACAGGTTCAGAGGCACTGGAAATTGCAAATTAATTTAATTTACCTTAAAAGTGTCATGTGATATGAAACATTGAGTTAAATCCCCCAAGCTCCCCATTTTTAACACTTTTTACACTTTTATGTGCCAGGGGCTGATTTTTCTAATGGATTGTTAGTATTATAATTATTATTGTTATTTGAAGGTCACATTAAAGCAGTGTTAGAAACTTACTGTAATGCCTTAGAAATAAATTTTTGCTTATTTTCAAATATCTTGTAATGAGCTTAAAAATTCAGGATGCATAAAATGTTTAAAATGTCATTTCCACCACTGTCATTTCCATAACAGAATGCTATTAAATACAATGATCCGAGACATGGTGGGAATTATTATTTATTATAGTAAACAAACACATACATACATAAAAAAAAAAAAAAAAAAAAAAAAAAAAACATATAAGTTTACACACTATTGAACATTGGTATTGGATCAGTTAAATAAATGAGAGTGTGAAAATTTAGTTTTAAGACACATATTTTCCTCAGGGCTAAAACTTCCTATTGTTAAGGAACACTTGTACTTGGAGATCTACTAAAAATGTGTCACAAGTATTTGACAAGATTATTTTGTTTTAGTGTCCAAATGATTTTTACTCCAATCTTCCCATCCTTTTGCACACAGATAATACATTTTTATAAAGCAAGTCTACAAACAGGCACGTACGCACCAACAGAGACTCTCAGTCACACACACCTAGTTCTTACATAATCCACAAAGTTTAAGCTGTGATGAATGTGCAGATTATGAATACAAATGGCTGGGTGCGAGTCAAAGAAAGGGGTTCATAATTCACAATAACCAGCATGACTTAACTACTATCGGCCGAGCCAAACGCATCACTAAATAATACCGTCAGATTACTGCAAAGTGCTGATTCATTCAGACAGCCACCGGCATCCAAGGCCAAGACACAGCCGGTCGTACACATCCACAGGTGTTTAGGGCAGAGGTGTCCACAATTATTACACCCTCCCGAAAGGCATCTGGGCAGGCTTCCCATAATGCATTGCTAATAAGCCCCTCTTGCCCTCATTCCACCCTTGCATGCTATTTGAGGATAGAAACAAATGCCTATGTTCCAGTCATGTCATTGACATGTGATTAATGATTACATGATAAAACTCAAAGAATGATGAAGGGAGAGTGAAAACAAATGGTACAAACTGCTCGCGGGGAATGATAGAGGAAGCAAGTACAGATAACTGAAGATTGAAGATTGAAGAATGATCTCGAATTTCAGGGCTCTTATGAGGGGCATCCATCAACAGAGACAGCCATACAAATAGCATCTCCCATATTCAATTAGTTCCCCTCGCAGCACTGGCTACATAATCGTCAGTCGCTACCATGCTGGGAACGCTCATGCACACGCGCACCCTAATGCTCATCTGTCTGCCCTTCACTTCTGTCTTCCACATCTATTCATCCTCACATCTGTGACCAATGTTCCGTAAGGTAAGGTTGTGAAGGGCTTGACACGTTAAGAAACTGTTCTTGTGACAGCACAGCATTTTGGAAATACAGTGTAACTTTTTTTTTAACTTTTGTAACGTTGTCACACAAGGTAAAACAATAGCACACCAGCCTTCTCTCTAGTGGAATATTGACAAATAGGGTCAGTGTTGTGACAAACATTTTTTGATGATCTATTAATTTATGCCAAAATGCATTTAAAGAAATTCATACAAATAATGACGTTTTAATTAATGACATTTAACATTTTTATATTATTTGGGGGCATTACGTTAAAATGTAACAATAATGAAAAAGTAATCCTCAATAAAAGGATGGAATTCTTGAAACATAAACCTTATTAAGCAGTTTGGTGAAATCTGTTATTCTTATTATTTATTTAATATATTATTTATTGATTATATACAGTGTATATAGCTGTTGTATTTCAGGGGCAGCTCCTTATGTAACCTGGACATTCCTTGATGTGTTTAGCAAAGCAAGGGAAGAGTGTGATGTAATATTCAAGAAGCAAAGTGAAGATGGTCTGATTACAGCGTGGAAAATTAAGAGGAAGATAAATTACTAAGTGCGTAAAAACCTAGAACAGGAGAATAAAATCAATTGCCAATGATTAGAGCCAAGAAAATGCCCATATAACAGCGTGCAGAGACATTCAAATGCTTGTTTGAAACCTGGACACAGTGATGTATGTCTGAAGAAGCTGCTTTGCTTTGTACATAAATAAATGAGGGAACTGGGTTATTTTAGTTATACTAATAGCTACATCATATATTAAGCAGATGATGTGAAAAATACACTGAAATAGATCAAAATTCCATGCAAACAATAATGCATTCTCAACCTGTTTCAAGAAAGAGCTGTCAAGAGGCTTCTTTGTATGTTCCTTATGCATTATGAATAAAAAAGAAATAAAAAGAAATAAACTATTTGTATGGCACTTCATTAAAAATCCATTTAGAGAGAGAGAGAAAAAAAAAGTTTTGTTTTGAGTCTAATAAAAAATTACATACCAAACCCAAGGGTGGCCATTCATGAACTTATGACATTAAACATGTACAATATAAAATATTCCAACTAGAACTGAATTCTAATGCTAAATGTTTTATGCAAATTATATCTTTATGCTGCCAAATGCCATGCTAAATGAAGAGATGATAGTAGAATAGTGTAAACAGTGAAGGTTTTTTCAAAAGTACATATTTATGAGAACTGTTCCACATAATTATAATGCAATTACTACATATGCAAACTTTCACACACATTATCAAAAACTAGCTAGTTTCTGTTCAGTGTTTAAAGGCTATATACTGAATAAATGGAACTAAGAACAGAACTGATCTGCAAATGGGAATATATTTTATTGTTATTTTGTTTATATTTCAATTGAATAATACATGCAGTACATCTTTCTAACAGGTCATTATGGACCTCTATTTTGGAAGACAGACAGCCATCTCTGCAGGATTTTCAACATTGAGTTTTGTCTGAAAATGTTTGTGAGAAAATGTTACTCCTTATGTACCGAAACCTTGCTAGTTTTGCTCTCTAGTTTGGAAATATACTCACCCTCAGTCCATTCAAGATGTAGATGAGTTTGTTTCTACATCCGAACAGATTTAATTTTGTATTACATGACTTGCTCACCAACAGATCCTCTGCAAGTGAATGGGTGCCGTCTGAATAACAGTTCAAACTGCTGATAAAAAACATAATATTCCATAAGTAATCCAAAAGACTCCAGTCCATCAATTAACATCTTGTGTTAAGTAACAAGCTGCCTGTTTGTAAGAAACAGATCCTGATATCCTCTCAAAATCCATTGACATATTTGTTTAAAACTGTTTTGGACTGTTTTCACTTCTCAAGAGTCTTGTGGTTAGAGTTATTGTGATGCTTGTTTCTGCTGTTTGGACTCTCAGTCTGATGGCAACCATCCACTGCAGAGGATCCAATGATGAGCAAGTGATGTAATACTACATTTCTCCAAATCTGTTCAGATGATGAAGAAATAAAGTGATCTACATCCTGGTATTAAGACGTACATTTTTAGCAAATTGACAATTTTGGGTGAATTATTTCTTTAAGAAAAAAACCTATTCAAGACAATAACCTATTTTTGTACGGTGATATCAATAATCATGTCTGTCTTTGGCAGTGGTTGTAGCTTAGCAACATCTTGAAAATCATTTCTATATGGTAATGATATACTTCCTTATCAGCCTGCTGGTCAGGACATAATTAAGAAGTTGAAAACAAGAACTTATTCAGCCCTTTACTGGAAAGGTTCTCTCTAGATCTTTTTTGTATCTCTTCTCTGTTCTAGCACCTTGATTCTATCATTCCTTTGCATTATAAATAAATAGCAGAACAGTAGTCCAGAGCCCGAAGCAGTTTCATTTTAGATTTTTCAACAGTATCGAAAATATCATACCTTCCGACCAAATAAATAATTTAAGACTGAGAAATTCAACAAGGACGATTGTCCTGTCCAGGATTATGCCTATATGATGAAATAATGGTTTCCCTAATAGCTCTAGATGATAAATCTAATTGCCCAAGACCAGGAAACCAGTGTAGCATAGCAACAGCACACAGCCTGCTTTTAAAGCGCGCTGTTCATGTAAATGCACTTCAGGGCTGGAAACAAAGCAGAAAACTTTCTTCAAACTCTTGAAAGTAATCACCCCTTGTCTCAAGCAACATGTGGCACCACATTTATAGAGGAAAAAGGATAAGAATAAACATAGTAATAATAATAACAAGAATGGCCTGTCAATAAAAAGTCCAAACAAATCGCTGCATGCTATAAATGTTTAATCTACTATTTGGACTTGTATCAAGCCTGGGAGTTTTATAGGCCCCTTGATCTTTGCTACCTACTGACATCTCAGTCTCTCCCTGTGCTAAATTCTGTGCCATAGCGAATAATACATGTCTTAATTAATATGCCTCTTCCTTTAATAATACACAAAGTCATTCAGACACCTCTGTGCAGCTAATCATCCCTGAGGAGAAATTATAAGGTCATGCAGTCATCAGATTATGTCTCCAGTAAAACCTCATCCCACATTGACTGCATTTACAAAGCCATTGTACACTACAAAAATACCGTAATTTTAAAATGCTACATTTTTAGAGATTCATGGTTAATGGTAAGTTTCCCTATTTCTGTACATACAGTGAAAATTTGTTATTGATCTAAATGTAAAATAACAGGTCATCTTATAATTTATAGTGAAAAACTGTAAACTGACATTGACATTTTATTACAGGTATAATATGTTTAAATATCAATTTATGTTACAGTACAATTTGCTTAATTCATGTTAAATTTCCTTCAGCTGGTGGAAGAACTTTTTTAATAAATACAATATTTTTGATAAAATCGTGTTATTTATGTTTTATGTTTATTTTAAAAATCAGCCTTGTAAATGGTCAAATTTGGGGTGTACCTCAGGCACAGGGAACCACAGGAAACAGTTGGCTGGCAGTGGCCATGGGCCATGACCCATCCCATAAAGAAATCGGGATTTTGTAAGGGAAGCCTTGACAACACAGTGTAATCCCAAACACAGAGGACGCGCTTAATAAATAAAGAGAAATGGAATGAAGAATCACAGACAGGATTAATGTTAGAAAATCATCTTCACCAGTGCCTGGATCCGTGGCATTTGTCTGTGCAACAGTGGCATCCTTTGCCGTATATATGGCATTTGGCATTGTCAAGATGGCCAGCTGCATTCTGCACGCTCCCAGTACGACTGCCAGCCAGGGTCTGTGCCATGTGGGCACCATCTGCACTCTTCCCCAACTCCACGTCTCCACCTTAGGAAGAACAGGTGACAGGATTAATACAGGAGGATTGTGAATACTAGGCAAATCCAAATGCCATTTTCAATGCCATATGCCACATTAAGAAAAGGAAAATCACCAAATCAAAATTGACATATGAAGTACTATGTCAACATCAATGCCTCTTTAAGTACTTTAGCATACAAAATAAATGGATCAAATGTAATCAAAACTTTCTTGATCCCCAAACATAATTATTTTTGTTAAACTGATGACTGATATATTTATACACATATATGAATACAATACCAATCTGCATGTACCTTTTGGTGTTTAAGATGCAGAAGCATTGACAAAAGTAAAGGGAGAAAAAGATATGGGAGGAGAGAGAGGAAAGAAAAACATGAAGATTGCAAATCGATTGTGTTTAGACTGCTATTACAAACGGATTCCATTTCAAAGAGGAAATGGATATATTGATTTGGGCCAATGCTTTTTTCTTTATGTTTCTTCGTTTTCAAAATAAACGAGTGACTTTTTGAGTTTGAGGAGCTCCTTTTGTGCCCTTAGGAGAGAGTTGACTGAGCACCACCCATAGCCTTCCTCGCAAGCGAAAACAACACTTTCCCTCTGAGCTAATGCAAGTCGTACATCAGTGCCATGCAGTGTCACTGCCAAAGACTCCCAAACCGACAAGACGGCATGAGGTTGATTGTTATCGCTATGGAACCCTTACCTTGAATGGTGTTTCTTTAATTGCTATACTGGAATAAACTGCAGCGACACAATATACCAATATAAGTCTGTCTGTTTATGTCTGTAAGATGAAAACGACTTGTACTGACAAACTTGTCATTTTGCAATATATACAACTCACAGCTGCACAGTACAATAAGTTGGAATGGAGGTTGATATGACTCTAGTGGTATCCACTCATTATTCAGTCATTGCATTTCCCCCCAACACACACACACACACACACATTGGTCTATTGTGGTTTACAGGGACTCTCCATAGGCATAGTAGTTTTTAATTCTGTACAAACTGTATTTTGTATCACCCTACATCATCCCTACCAGAAAATTACTGGCAATCTTTTAATTTCTTAAAACACCAACACAGGAAGTGTCCTCATAAACCACGTTTACATTGTAGTCCTCATGTCATTATACACATTTTTGCCCTTATAAACCTTATGTACCAGAACACGACCACACACGTGTTAGGTAATGCAGTTTACAAACAGAACAGCTGCAGTGTGGTGCTTCATGTGTGATGTGGACATGTAAATGTTTGTTAAGGTCTAAGTGTTCATGAGTGTGAATTTTATTCAGTGTCTCTTTTTAAAGATTATATGTTTACACCAGTAGGTGGCAACAATAGGGGTGTACAGTATGTATGTGTGAGCTGACATTGGCCATGTACACACTTTCACAAGTTTCAGGGGTGACAACTGCATTTAAATGTGGGATTGAGTCCTGTAAATTATTGTTCTATGTGTGTAACACAACTCACTCCCAAAATTGCCACGAATGGCAGCGAGGTAACCGGCAACCATAGCAACGTTGAAGCATCTCAGAAAGAATGGAGGCCTACAGATTAGCTAGTTTTGAACTCATAATGGATGCTGGATCACTGACAGAGAACTGCAGCTGCATTATATTTATGATACTTTGACACAAATTTCAAATGATTTTAAACAGTTGCTTTGTCGCATTCAGTGTAGAGAGACTTTAGCCATTGCAGCGCAGCGGGACAACTGTTGCGTGACATCCAGTGTAGACATGGTGTTAGACTGCAAAGACATGCAAAATATGCAAAACATTATTAAATTGCTGTCGGTAGATGCGTAGTAATTTATTTTATTTTTTTTCCTTTTTTTTTTCTTTTTTTTTACGGTTGTTATTGAAAAGCCTTGAGCACAACTGGTTGGTCAATAATACACCTCTCTCCACCATCCTGTCAGAACTGAGGTAAACAGTTGACACCTGTCGTGCTTCTCGTGACATCATTATTAACAACTAGTTGTTCAGTTCGGTTCCGTACACACTGCAGAGAATTTCTGTAAATGCTGTTGTCACTATCTATATGTTGCGGGATTAATGCGGTTGTCACTCCCATATTTTAGCAAATTATGTGTGCAAAGAATGCGACTAAGGAGTAAAAGGTGAACGGAGTAGATCTAGGGGGAACTAGGTTGGCCAATGAAGCCCTGGGCTGTTTGTGCTTCTTCTGTTTTAGCCGAGACTCTTGGTCTGGTCTTTTTTGTTTAGTTTTTGAGCCCTCTGTGGTTTGCCACCATGCAATTGGATGTTTGGTTTTCCTTTTAAGACAGCTGCTTTAGGAGCCACTTTTACCAACAGTGGCTTGCTGCGGTGGCCCTCACCCGTGGTTAGGCAGGATGTGGAAGTGGAGAAAAGTCTTCATCTGAGGGCCCTCGGGGACGTCTGCTTTCCGTGTGGTCTGTTTAGGTAGAATTTCTTCAAGGAACTCACTTTTTTTCTCCGTCAGCCTCCTCCCGACTTATGATCTCTACAGTCTTATCAGGTTCAGGATCATGTCTGCATCTATCATCAGGAAAACATGGAAATGTGGCATCAACACGGCCCTGCAGAAGAGTATGGGTCATATTATGCTTAGTCATTACCGTGACCTTGTCTAATTGTTGATCCGCCATGCTCCTAAAAAGAAGTTGCATGCATTATTTCAAACTGCAAGTGCATTGTGAATGTAAGTTACACTGTTGGGAAAATATTCACAGGCCAAAATACTGGGGATGGATGGATTGAAAGCTCAAAAGGCACATAATAGTTTTATGTAAAAAGGTGAACAAGCCCTCCATGTATGTTGCTAGGGTAATTGGGGCATATTCTGTCTCCAAGTATGAATATTTCATGATTTTCTTATTGCTACCATGCTATGGGGTTCAAATGAACACTAAGGAGATCTTCCCATTGCTAAGTGGTCTACCTAAAATAGATGGGGTAGCTGTTACCACGGACCACTTGGGACAGATGGCAGATATTAGCATGAGCTGCCATAGTCAGATTTTGTATGCATTAATTCACACAATTTGGAAGCAGTCTCCAACTTTCTTTATTTGTAAAACTTTGCCCATCTTCAGTCCAATTTATTACTGACTTAAAGGGCCTTTATGAAGATCATGCTGCTTTCTTTTTAAAACAGAATCTATGTGAAAAATGTATATATGTGTGCAAATGTGTGTGCACATCTAAATAAGGATATATCTATATTAATATTTTCATTTGTAAAATATTCTAATATTATATTCTAACACTCTCACACTCACAGTGTACATTCTCTCAAAATGACAATTTTTACACATAAGAAAAAGCAGCATCCTCTGGTGTACAGGAGTGAATCCACACTGACCTGGGAAATGGTCCTAATGCGTCCCAAAAACGCTGAGGTTTTGTACATGATGTCTTATCGCACAGTTATACTGACATTTTTAATTTGTCTCCAGACAAAAATTATAATTTAGTTTTTTGAATTTCAAATATAAACAATATATATACATTATTTAGACAAAGAATAGAGAATAGTGGTGTTAGAGGCTCTTCTTTCTTTATAAATAAAACAAGTTAGAATAGACTTACAGTGCATTCAGGCTATCAATTTTTACATATCATGTGTTCCCGGGGAATCCATTTTTACACACACACACACACACACACACACACACACACACACACACACACATATATATATATATATATATATATATTATAGCTTCAACATTTCTAAAACAGTTCTTGTTTTAATTCAGTTTAACTTGATGTAGGCTACTAAAATTCACTAAAACTGAAATAAAATTCATAAAAACTATATAAATGTGACAAATTGATATGAGGGAAAAAAGTTAAAGATAAAAATGATTAAAGGTAATATTAAATTAAAAACTATTATAAAATAGGCTAATAAAAATAAAACCTGTTTTAAAATATGAATAAAAACAATAATATCTCACACTGTTGCTGTTTTATTTAAAACAAAACGTTTATATAAACAACCTAACTACATACCTAGTGATTTTGATATTTCACCTTATGGTGATATTCGCTACACATTATTATTGCTTCCCGGCAAATTGTGTTTCACAAGAGACAATACATTTTTTTTTTTTTTTTTCACTTGCCCGTTTTATATTATATTATATTATATTATATTATATTATATTATATTATATTATATTATATTATATTATATTATATTATGTTATATCATATCATATCATATTATATTATATTATTGTGCTCTATGCATTCTTATAATCATATTTTATTGTTTATGTTGTGTGCACACCTTTGCAAAGGTGAGTCAGTGATGGAGCGAGCGAGCGAGAGAGAGAGAGAGAGAGAGAGAGAGAGAGAGAGAGAGAGAGAGAGAGAGAGAGAGAGAGAGAGAGAGAGATGCTGTGAGCTCCTACTGCAATCTCGCGCTTCATTTCATATGCTTAAGTCTTGAAACATTGAACCCAGGGGTTGAAAACTAGTATTTTCGCACCTGGAAATGATTTAGACAGTGATGATGGCTGTAAACTTCAATGAGGCTTTGACAGCGAGTGTATCCTAGCGCTCCTTTTACAGTGAACTGGGAGAAAGACGGAAACGTGGATTTTCAGCGTTGTATTAATTCGAAATTAAACACCCGATTCGAACGTTATCACTCGATTGAATGGGGCGTTATCAGCGGTTATCAGCCCATAGAAATGGGCCAGGAGGGGCCTCCTGTGCCTACTAGTAGGCTCAGAAGGCCGTGATCATCCATCCAAATGGTTGATCACCCACAAATATACAAGAGAAGACTCCAGATCCAATCCCAGAATTCCTGCTCACCTGTAATCGGAAGTCTACTGGACGAATGCGGGAACGTTGCGATATTTCCTGCTTAATATTTTCAGGTAAGACTATTAAAATTATAAAACTGAGCATTTAAACTGTAATGGAAAACAATACATACACTCGTATTGCGTGTCATTATTGTTGACATGAGATAACCGTATTGCGATGTGTCTGCAAACGTTATCGCTAGACAATATTACGTTATTAGCGTGTTGTTATGTTAACGTTGGATGCTTTATGTGAGCATTAACGTTGCTAATATGAGTGTGTATTTACGTCTGAAGCTAATGGGGGAATTTAGTTTCTAGTTAAACTGTCAAAATGACTTTTTACACTCTTACAGGCTATTGTGTATGCTCGATAACGCCTCACTGAAGCCAGATCATAGGACTAATATAACCCATATCGACTTGAGAGAAATATTAAACACAAGACGTATTTTACGGCTGTTTGGAAACCTTGGGATCTTGACTAGAGTGTAAAATAAAGTTCTGTGGGTTTGGATCTATCTATCTATCTATCTATCTATCTATCTATCTATCTATCTATCTATCTATCTATCTATCTATCTATCTATCTATCTGTCTGTCTCTCTCTTTCTCTCTATACTAGCTAGCTAGCTGTGTATATATTTATATAATTTATATATCTATCTATATCTATATATATATCTATCTATCTATCTATATATATATATATATATATATATATATATATATATTTAGCTGTCTGTCTGTGTCTATCTGTCTGTCTCTCTCTTTCTCTCTCACTCTCTCTAAAGCTTGCTAGCTGTGTATATATTTATATAATTTATCGATCTATCTATCTATATATATATACATGAAGCGTCATGAAACAGATTTTCATGATAGTATTTGGGAAGTACTTCACTCACACAAATTGCATTCATCAGTTTAAGAATGCTGAGTGTATTGAAAAGAATCATCAGGTCATCTACTTTACACGTTATCTTGTTTTTACAGAGTTGTTACAGATAAATGGTTTTCACAACCCAAATACTGATTGTCGTTGTATGAATTTACTTTAAAAGGAGATGCTGACTAATGCGTTAAGTTTTCTGTGCATCTATTTTTTCTTCAGGCACAATGAATGATATTAAGGGCAGGTGCACCACATTGGGGGAAGATGCAAAGAAAAAATACATTCAAGAGGCAGCAGCACTGAGGGCACATGGGCAGGCACAGGACACTAAACCCTGAGGTGAGGGATGCCCAAATTACAATGCACTTAAAGAAGCTGAAGTTAGAGGTTTGGAAACAGGATTCATTTGCTAAGCATTAGTGGTATTCTTAAAGTATTAGATGGAAGGATGATCAACAGCAATTGTGGTGTGTGCAGAACATTGTGTTAGACAACTGGATTGTTTATCTCTAGTTTTTATCATAATTTCAAATGAGTTCGTTACAAAAAAATATTCCAGCTGATTTTTGTTTACAAGGCTATCAACATCAAATATTCTCACATTGAACAAATTGTCAAAGACTCATACCACCATATCAAACTTGAAGCAGCTGAAGAAAAAAGTGGTCATGAGATTTGTTAAATTAAAATGTAGTTACCCCTCTGTTTCAGGTTTGATTTACATCCATTTCTGAAACGAAAAACCCAGAGTTTTCCTAAAGATCTGAGATGAATTGATGTACAATACCCACATATTCCTTTGGCAACAGTTAAAAATGAACAAGCTGCCTTTGAGATGTTGCTTTAAATATAGTGATGAGTATGATTTAAACTAACTGGCTTGACTTTCAAAATATTTGTGTTTTTTCTTTGGTAGATGGAGGCAATTTGTGCTGTGTCTGCCGCATCCATTTTTATGATAAGAAGAAGAATGCAAGAAAGAAGTGGCATTCATGGTCTCAGTGCACAGTGTGCCAATCATGGTCACACACAGCATGTGGCTTTAAAAAGAACAAGTGCGTTCACTGCCAGTGTCAAGACACCATGCTAACACCCTGAAGATGTATCTTGTTACTTGTTTGAGTTGTTTTTACTGTGTTGACGGCCCCCAACCCATCCATACAAACACACACACACAATACATACATATGCTGCAAATTTATTGTAATGACCACACTTCACACGTAAGAAGAAAATTGTGATCTTTTTGTTATTTTCATTCACCCCATTTTTATTTATTATTGTTGTTTGTTGGCACCATCAATGTGTTCTCCTTTATACAGGACTTATGTGGGGAACAATAAAGTTATATTGTACTGAATTGAGTCTACATGGTTTTTTATTTATATATATATATATATATATATATATATATATATATATATACACACACCTGTTTCATCATTGGTTCAGTAGGGCTGGGTTTTAGCAAGGACCTCACCTTAATATTCACAACAGTGGGTCAGAGTATGATTTCATGTTATGATTAGATGCTTCACATAACTTTATATTTTTCACAGTTTTGCTGTCAGTAGGAGATGCTTGGCAAAAAAATATATTGAAAAGATGGTTACTGGTACTTGTAGAAACTTTGGTATACAGCTGAACACTACAATTTATTTATTTTAAATTTAAATGGTTTCTATGGCATTGCTTACTTCCACTCTGAAGTATTTTCTTCACAATTACTGTTACGCTTTTATTTTAATGATAAACATTTAAGAGAAAATGTGAAGGGTATCATTTTATCTGTGTTAAGGATATCAATTGTTTCTCCTTGGATTCAGATAAATAAAGTTTATTGTCAGTTTATGTGAGGGAGGACTGGTGTGTTCCACTTTTGTTTGCAGTTGTCTGCCGTGGGTAGACTACATTTAATTCAAAGTGCTGTCGGTCAATTATATTATTATATATATAATTAATTATACATTTTAAATCTGATTAGTTTATCTGGTTTGCAAATTAGGGTTGTAAAATTATATATTTACTGAACATATAAAATATCTAGTATAGCCAAACTATTAATTACATTGCATCTAGATGAATGCAAAGAAATTAATTGACATGCTTTCAAACATGCTTTTTAAATGACACATGAGTTTTGGTAACATGGACAGAGAAAACATTTAATGATCTTCTGCTCAGAAACCTTGTAAAAACTTTAACTTTTACCAGCCATTACCAGCATTCTTCAAATTATCTTTTTTTAAGTTCAACATAAGAAAGCAACTCATACAGGTTTGGAATGACATGAGGGTGAGTAAATGATGACAGAATTTTCATTTTTGGGTGAACCATCCCATAATTAGATTTGCCACATGGGAACCAAACAGAAATGCAAAATGAGTCTCTCTGTGTGTGTGTGTGTGTGTGTGTGTGTGTGCGGACAGGGTATTTGTCATGTTGTGGGTTCATAAATCTGTTTACAAAGTCAGAAACAAACAAACAAGCAAATAGCTTCTTTTTATATAGGCTATGGCTATTGAGCCTTCAAATAGCTCTCTGAAACTACACCCGAGATGGCTTGTGCATGTGAAATGAGAAAATTAAAACTTTGTCGTAGAGCTAAACCATATACATTGTTTGAAAGGTCTTGACCCAGAGAGTAACATATGTAAGTATGAAGATTCTACAGGCTCCTGTTTTGAAATACTGACCTTTGAAACATCACCTTGGTGCATATTTGAAGGCTTATAATAAAGCAATAAAAAGGGCTACACACATGGGACTAACTGTTATAGAGAGCTCTTGTCCTCATTTATGATGTAAATATAGTCAACAGCTCTGGATATTGTCAAATCGGGTTAAAAGTAATTTGAACCCATTTAAAAGTTAGACATTTAAAATCTTTTTACATAGATATGTTTACAATCCGCCTAAACTCCACACTGTACTCTCAACTCACTATTTGCAATATCCAATTCTAAGAAATACACGATTTTTAAAAAAACTACAATTCCCTATAGCTACTCAGTGCAGCTTGATACAAATCAAGCACTGCAGTTGTAGTATCTGGTTTGCGAATTAGGGTTGGAAATTAGGGTTGTAAAAAGATATATCTACTGAATATATCAAATATCTAGTACAACCAATCTAGTAATTACGCTGCATCTAGATGATTTACGTTAAGAAAAACTAAATATATTTGTTTATTTAAGACTTTTTAGCCGAAATGTAGATCGCGCAAACCCCGCCCACAACACAATGCACTTCCGTAACCTTCTGCTACCAAAAATGTATTTCTCTGAATCGAAGGAGAAATGTGCAAAAGTTATATTAACATATCTTATTGTTGAGTTATCTGTTTGTTGTTGTTTTTTCGTGGACAAATGTTGAATTCATCATTTTAAAAAAAGTGTCTTGTGAATAAAATACTTTTGGACGGAAGTACGTTATGCAAGCCACGTGGTTTCAGCGATAGCAGCGTAACAACCATGGCAACGAACAACGAACAAACTAAATGTAATATACATTCAATGAAAGAAGAAAGTGAAAATAAAATGAAAACAGCCAATGGGAAGAAGAGAAAAAATGTGTTAAATTACATAGGCTTGGATCTGGAGAATTTCAAGCCAATAACAGTTATGTAGGAACATACTGAATGTGGCACACTGTCACATACGGATTATGACTGTAAATTCATTGTATGTTATTTATTAAGTAAATTACTTTTCATTGACTTTAAATGTGCTGTGAATAAGTGCAGAGCACCATGGCTGAAACTCGTAGAGTCAATAAACCTCTATGTTCCCTTTTATTTTATGTTTTTACAAACTCATAGTTGCTTCAGAGGATTCAAGATCCAATAATTTATTTTCATTTCAACTCAGTGGAAGGGGATTTTGATGGTGAGCTCACAAAAAACAAAACACCTCCCACACATTTGTACATTACAGTAAATAACATATTACATTATGGTAAACACATTTTTTTTTTTTTAGATTAGATTAGATTCAACTTTATTGTCATTATGCAGGGTACAAGTACAGAGCTAATGAAATGCAGTTAGCATCTAACCAGAAGTGCAAGAATATAGTGTTTTATATACATAAAAGTGCAGAGTAAGTAAAGCTATGATATACAGAATGTACAGTGGAGTTGCTATATACAATATTGATCAGAGTATATACAGAATATAAATATGAATCCAATGTAGGGATTGTATGTACATTATGAACAGAGCAATGAAGGATTATATAAACATTATGAAGAGCAGGAACGTGAGAACAGTGGTAATAAATGCAGTTGGATGAGTGTGCAAAAATATTGTTGAACAATGTATTCTATGCAAAATAACAGTAGTACAATATTTTTTATATAAATATTTTACTGTGCTTGTACAGTAACAATTATAGACAGTTTATTTTTTTAATTTTGTACTCATACAGACAGACTAGTGGTGTATATGTATGCTTAAATACAGTGCCTAAGCTTTAAAATAGATCAGACCTAGTAAAACAACATGTCTGCACAAGTAACGCAGTAAAGTAATTATATTATATTATATTATAATACCTTGAATGAGAGCAGCTTACTGCAGTCCTAAATATTTAAGGAAAACATAGATTTATGAGAGGAATAGTGATCTTTTTTCACAAGTTTTCACCTCGAGGCTTTGAGCTGTCAAGATGTGATAGCAGGTATTCCTCTAAGCATGCGGGTTCCGTGTAATGGATCAACCGCACTTGTCCCAGAGCTTTGATTCCTCACAAGGCCAAAGTTGGCATCCAATGTGACAATCATATCTCCATCCGCCTGGAAAACAAACACTTACAGTAACACTGGTTTTGTACCCGCACCAGGTTTATACATTTATACTATTACTATTCTATTACAATACTACATACACAAATTAACTTTTAAGTTTGATATTAATTCAGATTTTATTTCTATGCCATTAATTTAATCAAACAAGAACCACGCTGGAATTATAACCAACCTTTGGACATGCTGGGCATATTGTTCCATCATTTAATTGTGGGCAAATATCAACCAAACTTCTTTGTCGGAAGTGGTGATGCCTAAAATGGGATATGGGGTGTTGCGAAAAACCCTCAAGAGAAACCAGACACTCCAGTGCCAGAGAAACAGAAAGCTCTAGCAGAGGGATGGAGAAGGCTGTCTGGGGCTTGTGGCTGTTGCTGGTCAGAGCCCATATCTCAGCAGAGTACAGGCTTCTGGTTCACACGCACACATGGTGACTGTAACGGTGCAGAGCCGTCCTGCCAAATATAAAGAGCAAAATAACATAAAAACATAACCTAGTAGTACTATAGAGACTATCATATCAGTATAAATTAAATTAAATGTATGCATTTAGCAGACGCTTTTATCCAAAGCGACTTACAGTGGATTCAGGCTATACATTTTTACCTATCATGATAGTATATAAACTATAACTATCATGACTTTTTTTTTTTTTTATTGCATCACAAATTTGATTAATTCCTTAAAGGAAATCATTACTCCACATGTAATAGGATTGAATTCCTTAACCTGTCAATAAAATTAAATACATTAAGATTTTGTATCAGGTAAAATGACAAACCTGTGCTGACAATGACCTTCATGTCCTTTGTGTACACAGCATGGGTGCCATGGGCTTCAGGTAAATATAAGAATAACCCCAGGGAGGATGGCTCATAGTAAACACTCTGTAAGAAAGATGGATAGCTCTAATGTTTTTAAAACAACAAACTTGTGACACTAACAGTTGATACTGCATAGTGCTAAAACAATTCGAAGTATCGAATGAATCTGTTGACATTACTGTGAGTTTGGTGTCTGTATGCAAGTATAGCAATAGCAATGTAAGACTGTATGCTATTGTTCTTACATTCCACTTTTCAGGAAGATGCAGTAAATTTCTGTGAATCCTCTTCAGGCAAACCTCACAAAACACTGTAGTGGAGCTGCACTCAATGCACCTATAATCAGCATGTTCTCGGCAGACAGCACACTGGGTAGTGATCGGTGCTGAACATTCAAACGACACCTTATGCATCTCATCCTTGACTGCATCCCAGGCATGAAGCTCTCTCTTCTTTGCCTTACTGTATGCACTCTCAGAACAGCTCGGTGTCACATCATCAGGTTCAGTCAGTTGAGATGTAATAGAAGGGTCTGAAGGATGGGTCTGTTTGTAGCTGGGCTGGGGAAGACCTTGACTGAGGTAGAAAACTTGCAGGGCCCACCATAGACCTCCTCACCAGCTTAATTTTAACGTTCCTGAAACGTGTGCTCATCTTAAGTGCTTTTCCCATATCTGAAATCAAAATATTTGACAATTATTACATAAAGCAAAGTGCAACCCGTACCGTACTTCTTATCACAGCCTAAAAGACAGAAACACATGAGGGAAAATGGGATGCAGTCAGATGAGGGATATTTGGTGCGATAGTTAGATACAGCTAGCTAGATAACTAGATATATAGATTGCAAGATAGATAGATAGATAGATAGATAGATAGATAGATAGATAGATAGATGGATAGACATCGAGCTAGATCTATATCTAAAGATAGATTATATAAATAGATAGATACACACCTAGCTAGCTATATAGATAAACTGCTCAAAAAAATAAAGGGAACACTTGTGGGTTATATTGTGTTGTTAAGTATTCCCTTTATATTTTTGAGAAGGTATATAGATAGAAAGACAGATCCAAAGCTTCCTGATATAGGATCAAATCCAGACAAGCTTTGTTCAAACCCACAGAACTTTATTTTACATTCTAGTCAAGATCCCAAGGTTTCCAAACAGCCTTAAAATACGTCTTGTGTTTCTCAAGTCGATATGGGTTATATTAGTCCTATGATCTGGCTTCAGTGAGGAGTTATCGAGCATACACAATATGCAATAAGCATACTGTAAGAGTGTAAAAAGTTTTTAAATGTTTACAGTTTAACTTTGCGTTTAACTAGAAACTAAATTCTCCCATTAGCTTCAGAAGTAAATACAGCAACGTTAATGCTCACATAAAGCATGCAACGTTAACGTAACGACAGGCTAATAACGTAATATGGCCTAACGTTAGCGATAACGTTTCGCTATACGGTTATCTCATGTCAACAATCATGACACGCAATACGAGTGTATGTATTGTTTTCCATTACAGTTTAAATGCTCAGTTTTATCATTTTAATAGTCTTACCTGAAAATATTAAGCAGGAAATCGCAACGTTCCCGCATTCGTCCAGTAGACTTCCGATTACCGGTGAGCAGGAATTCTGGGATTGGATCAGGAGTTTTCTCTTGTATATTTGTGGGTGATCAACCATTTGGATGGATGATCACGGCCTTCTGAGCCTACTAGTAGGCACAGGAGGCCCCTCCTGGCCCATTTCTATGGGCTGATAACCGCTGATAACGCCCCATTCAATCGAGTGATAACGTTCGAATCGGGTGAATTAAATTTAAACGCGCGTGGGGGAGTGCAGGGCGTATGCCGCATTATCCGTTTGAATCGCTTTCCAGTCTGGAACCGTCTGTAACGTCCTTGAGAGCTTGAAGACACCACACAGTTCACATGATCAGCTCTTCAGGTTTTAGGAGAGAACGCGTCTATTAGAACCCGCTCACCCTGCGGCTCGTTTGAGATGGTTCAGTCCAGCTGCGAGGGTCCAGTCTCCATGAACTGGGATTTTTCTCAGCGCCGACACCAAGTGAATCTTCCTTTTAAAACCATCTGATAACCGTGCCTGCAAAGAAAATAAAACAAGAAAAAAGAAAGCCTACCATGCGCGCCTCTTTGAATATTGACAGTACGGAACTCGTGAGGACAGAGTGCAGATGTACATATAACGGGACGAGGAAACGGGATGGTATAAGGATTTTTGCGCTAATGAAGGTGGGAGTACAGGCGCATCACTGGAGCGGGGTGCTGTTCTTCTATATGGGGCTGCTGGCTGCATCGGTTAAGGGTGAGTTTCCCGTTATGCTGCATGTGGTCCTGTTGCCGTGAGCGCGACCCTCTTGGAGGCTACATATGCGACACTTTTCACCCCGACAAGTGGATGGAGTGCTGTCATTCTCAATTCTGTGCCAACACTATGGCATGCAATGTTGGGTCGTGCCTTTTATTGATACGGATCTACCAGGCGTCAATGGATACAAGCAGAAGACTCACTAGAAGGGACACATACCAGTCAATAACATGAAGAGGCTGTGCATACTGTATTCAAGTGTGTCATTTATTTGTGCGTGAACAGCCTTAATGCAAAACAGCCTTGTGTAGCCTACTTTTCATAGTGCATTTGGTGTTATTTCTTGCCAATCTTGGTCTGCCCCAATGTACACATAATATGTTCCATTATGCTTTAAATAACACCTCAGAAAAATATGTAGGATTATTGATGGGAGCGGAAGAAATGGTACTTTAGTTTTAAGGCAAAATGGATTAATGGATAAACATGTAACGAACCATTTCCGAAGAATGATGTGTGTGTGTGTGTGTGTGTGGAGCAAGACTTCGTGAGTGTGGGAGCCAAAAGTGAATGAGTGAGTTTGGGAGGAAGGGGGGCGTATGTGGAGGCTGGAGAGAATGGGGGGGGGGGGAGGGGGATGTTACAAGCCAAAAAAAAAAAAAAAAAAACTGTTTTTGCGCTATTTTCAACATTTATTTTACCATAATAGGATATACTTCCTCCGTCCATTCAGTCAGCCAAGTCATTAGCCTATTTGTTGCGTTTCTTGAAATTGTTGCATTCCCAACCAATATATATATATATATATATATATATATATATATATATATATATATATATATATATATATATATATATATATATACATCATTTACCTTGAACGCAAGTTGCAGTTAGAGTGCTGATGGTTTTAAGCCCAAATTTAGCTAAAAACAAGAGTAAAGAGATTCACTGGAATTATTTATTCAGTAGTTTCCCTTTTAACGCCGTGACTGTTGTTCTAACATTCTATTTTCTCTTCCACGCGAAAATAACAAAAAAGTCACACAGGGCTGAAACAGCATGATTTTAATGTTAGTTGATCTTAGTTACGAGTTGATGATAAAAGTGGTAAAATAATCCACAAGGCCGGTCGACATTTAATGTTTACACATAATATGGTGTCTAATAAGTTATATCAAGGGCAGAATGTTCTGCTTTTTTATAACCGAGTCCAGAAAGCGTTTGTGAAGCCGTCAAGCAGTTTCCCTCTTTTTCCATTTAGCGGCACTACAGCTTCAGAATAGCTTTGCTTACACAAAGCCGGCAGTGAAGTCTCTCGTGCTTCAATAATAAACCGAGTATATCTTGGAAGCCTTTTAGAGTTTTCGTGTTAGAGCATAAGCTATGACTGATGTAATAAAACTGACTTTTTTTCTTTTTTTTCTAGAGTGAAGGAAATGCAAATTGAATGCCTCTTCAACTACTAAGGAATAGTTGAACTCATATGTGAAAAAAGAGGGCATACAATTAATTGCACGATTTGTACTCAAATTTAAATAATTTTAAGCATAAAAATGTCCAATACAAACTGTTTTTGGTTAAGCTACCTTACCATACGATATGCTACTGTATATATTCTTATCTTTGTTATAATTTATGAACATACAGTTGTTTATGCTTATTTTTATGTTGTTCATTGAATGGTTATAATGTGTCATGCAGCCTAACGTTCTGACAGTCCCAGATGGCAATTATTTTCTTCTATTTTTTTATAGTGACCTTTTAGTCTAAAATATTTAATTTAAGGAAATGACATGACATTTTTTTTCATATTTTAGCCAAACAATATCACTAAAAACCAATCATCATGGATGTCTGGCTCATTCCCATTTTCCTTTTCCATAATCTTTGATAGTCGATAACACTTGACTTCATAAAATGGTCAAAGTCACGAAACCAATGCATTTCCATGATGCAACTTGGTGTAAGGCTCTACTGAACACAAAAATTTGTAAGCATGCAGAGAAATCTTTTCATCATGTTGGAGGGTGCTTGTCACATTTATTTAGTTTTGGACAGTCACTTTGGTTGTTTGAGCATACTATAATTTTGTACCTTTTGAGAATAAGTTAGGTAGAAAATGTCAAGCTACCTTGAAACTCAAGCAGAAATTGTGCACTCTTGTTTTGAAACAAGGTCCAGTGCTATGTAAGCATGATACATTTGTCAGCTGAGCAGTAACAGGTGTTTAATGGAGACTTGAAGAAATCGCTTAGAGCAGCTTATGGGTACTAGTGTTCTCTGACACTTCAGCACCATGGACAGCTTCCCTCCAGCTCTGCTCATTGCCTCTTTTCCACTGGTTGCCTTCACAAAAGACTCAAAGTCTGCCTTAGCAGATAAATACTTTTTAAACATATTTTGTGCAAAATAACACTGAGAACAAAGTAACACTAAATGTTTTATCTGAATGTAACTGTCGGCTTGTGATTTGACTCTAGATTTAAAATCCCTAGCTGCATTCCAATTAGGACCACAGACAGCTCCCACCAGAGCATTTAGCACAGCTTTACAGCTCAGCACAAGCTGGTTCTCTCAAAAGGGGACAACACTTACACTCAAATGGTGTTATGTGTCATAGACACCTCCTTCATTATAAAATTCTGTCACTTTCATTGGTAACCTTTGTTTTTCTCATGTCATTGCTTTTTCATCTCTTCTTTCCTCTCCATCCTCTTTTTATAGCACAAGCAGGCATAATAACCTGTTCCAAGAAATGTAATGCCTGCCAATCTGTTTGCTTAGACTTTAAAGTTAAAGACTGCTAAACAGGTCTGTTGTTGGTATGCAGCACCCAAAGCGCTGAAGGATGCCTTTGGCAAGGAATGAGATGATTTGTTTACACAGCTACCTGTACATCAACAGTACACCAAAAGTTTCCCTCCTTTGTATGCTCTACGGTTAACATCAGATACATGTGTGACTTCATGGGCATCATATTAAATGGATATTTCTGTACTAATACTTCTGTAATTTACTCGCCCTTTTGTCCTTCCAAACCTGCATGACTTACATGCTTTGTTCTGCAGAAAGAATGAATTGTTCACAAATCTGTCTAAATATGTGTTAGAAAGCACTTCTCCTTTGCCGAGATAACCCATCCACCTCACAGGTGTGGCATATCAAGATGCTGATTAGACAGCATGAATATTGCACAGGTGTGCCTTAAGTTGGCCACAAGAAAAGGCAACTCTAAAATGGGCAGTTTTACTGTATTAGGGGGTCTGTAATTGGTGTGACCGCCATTTGCCTCATGCAGTGGAACACATCACCTTCACTTAGAGTTGATCAGGTTGTTGATTATGGAAAACGCCTTCGTATACGCCGATCCAGAGCATCCCAAACATGCACAATGGGTGACATGTCCGGTGAGTATGCTGGACATGCAAGAACTGCAAGAACAGCTTCCAGGAATTGTGTACAGATCCTAGCAAGATGGGGTCGTGCATTATCATGCTGCAACATGAGGTGATGGTCGTGGATACATGGCACAACAATGTGCCTCAGGATCTCTTCAGGGTATCTCTGTGCATACAAAATGCCATCAATAAAATGCACCTGTGTTCATTGTCCATAACATACGCCTGCCCATACCATAACCCCACATAATGTTGACATCAACAAATCGCTCAACCACACGACACCAGACATGTTGTCTGCCATCTGCCCTGTAGAGTGAAAACCGGGATTCATCTGGGTGGCTGGTCTCAGATGATCTTGGAGGTAAAGATGCTGGATGTGGGGTTCCTGGGCTGGTTACACGGGGTCTGCGGTTGTGAGGCCAGTTGGATGTATTGCCAAATTATCTGAAACGCCTTTGGAGGTGGCTTATAGTAAAGGAATTAACATTCAATTCATGGGCAACACCTCTGGTGGACATTCCTGCAATCAGTATGCCAATTTTATGCTCACTCAAATCTTGCAATATCTGTGGCATTGTACTGTGTGATAAACTGCATTTTAGAGTGGCCAGCCTAAGGCACAGCTCTCCTGAGCATCTTGATATGCTACACCCGTGAGGTGGATGGACTATCTCGACAAAGGAGAAGTGCTCACTTACACAGATTTAGACAGATTTGTTAACAATATTTGAGAGAAGCCTTTTGTGTACATAGAATAAGTATATATATATACCCGGGTAAAAAAAAATAAAAAAAATAAATATATATATATATATATATATATATATATATATATATATATATATATACTTACCTGACATTTGCACTGAGAGCTGCGACTGGCAATGAGCAAATTTTGTATGCAAATGATTTTACTAGTTTTCAGGTGTAAGATTGACTTTTTTTCTATTAGAGCAAATGGAGTATATATATATATATATATATATATATATATATATATATATATATATATATATATATATATAATCTTTGGTTTCCAAAAACAGAAAAACTAATTTATAAATTAATTAATCAGTACAAATATTTGATACACTGATAGCGATAAGAAAAAAAAAGTCTTTTGAGCACCAAATAGACATATTAGATCACAGGTGTAAATTGCATTTTAAAATAATTGTAAACTTCACAATATCTTATTACGGAATTTTTGTTCAAATAAATGCAGCCCTGGTAGGCATAAGAGCCTTTAAAAAACATAAACAAAAAACCTTACTGTCCTTTTGTAGCGTAAATTGTAGTGCGAAAAATATTATTGTATTCTTGTTAAATAAATGCCGCACTGGTGAGCATATAGAGAGCATATAGAAGTGATAGCATAGCAATCTATTTGCTTTTCATTGAGTGAATATAAATGTGTAGGTCTCTTCCTGTTGTGCAGTGGCCGCTATCTCTTGTAGATTGACAACAGAGATTTATTTTGCCTTGATGCCTGTCACCTTCCGGTCCTCTTCAGAACTTTGATGTAGTGTTTTCTTATCTTTTATCTGCTGTGATTAGATTACACAGTTAATCATTTTACATCTCCTCCACTCAAAACTGCTTTATTTCTCCTCTCTGCTCTCTTTCTTTCTCTCAATTTTTTCACTACCTTTTTTTATGCTTTTGTGCCCTTCCATCCTCCATTCCTCTTTGGCATGATGCATCACAAACAATGGACTGTAATTTGATTATATTTGGCAGTGCTCCACCGAGGGGTGCCATTAGTTACTGCAGACTACTTCCACCTTTTCTCCTCATATAGAATGTAATATTCACCCTGTCTTTTACAACCACAATCAAGTGGCGAGTTAAATGGATTGATGGCAAAAGATAAGGAAGGACACAGACTAAAAAAGAGCAGGGAATTAGCGCAGGACAGAAAACAAGAGTGAGGTATAGGCAGTAATCATGGGTGTTTAGAGACACACAGACCTGAGTGAGGCAGACAGCCGTCAGGTCGCAGTGTGCCGGCTTCTGCAGCCTGTTATCCGCTCTAATCCGTGTCAGTGTGGCACCGCTGTCACTGCAAACACACCTGTCAGTCGTCGCTTGTACCATGTTTGGGAGGAAAACTCTGGGAAACTCTGAAACAGATATTTGGGGCTTTATTTAGGTTCCAACATATTATTATGGATTATTAGTTAAATGAATGCCCAAAAAGTTTTAGCAATGTCAACAACTCAGCAGTTCAGAAAATCATTCTATAGTTCACCACAAAATGAAGTTCTATCATCAAGGAGACTCACGCAAACTCACCGACTGCTTTTTATAAAACGCTAATGAAACCTCAGAGAGAGACTCGATCTGTGTTTATATATTACTCAATGTTCCACTTGTTACAAACCTGTATGAATTAATGTCTTCTGATGAACTCACAAAAAAGTTGATGGTAGCCAGTGAATTCTATTTTTGTTCTATACTATGGAAGTCAATGGCTGTTCAACAGAAGAAAGAGACTCATACAGGTTTGGAAACACCGCGAGGGAGAATAAATGATGAAGGGAATTTTCATTTCTGGATGAACTGTGCCTTTGAGGTGCGATCACATTTGTTCTGTGATATTTTGCAAGTGAATTTCATTCATTCCAATAAGAATTCATGTGATTAGGAGTTTCTTGTGAAGGTCCGAATGCAGATTTCGTGAATTTAAAAGGATAGTCCAACCAAAAATGAAAATTCTTCATTATTTACTGATTCTCATGTTTTTCCAAAAACTGTGATTAGCCAACCGTGAAGAATGTTGGTAACAATTTCAGTTTGCAACCAAGCAGTTTTGTTTCCCATTTACTTCCACTGTTTGGACATAAAATACAGTAGAAGTCAATGGGAACCAAAACTGCTTGGTTGCAAACATTCTTTACAATATGTTTTTGTCAGTTTAGTTTTACTTTGAGTTTGAATTTTATTTGTGTGTGTGTGTGAGTGTGTGTTGCATAGAATAAATAAAGTCATTTTTGGGTTAATTATCCCTTTAAAGGTGAGACTGAGACTGAGTATACATTCAGGAAGTGATGTCACACCGACTTCGGAGTGCGTATTTTCACTTTGTTAAGCCAATTTAAGTTCAAGGTACAGCTGGAAAAAAAATCATCAAACTATAAGCATGAGTTTTTACCCTCACCTGTATAAGACAATCAATAGCATTCTGTGTATGATCATTTTAATTCTCTAGTACCTCAATTATTATATTACAAAAACAGCATCAATCCAGTGATACATGGGTGGCAAACAAAGCTGGATGTTAACCAGCTGGCTGTACTTTAACCTCCATCAATTCTGTTGTTGTTGTTGTTTTGTGCCCCTCTGGACTGCAGTCCCCTAGAATCATCTTAACCTTTCAGTCCATTAATTACAGCCTTGAAGAGAGGAGGACAGATTTATCAGAATGGCAATCAGTGACGGGGGCGACAGAGAGAGAGTTCTTCATTAAAAGTCTATCCTCTTTCTCCCTCGTGTCTTAGCCGTTGGCATGGGGACACCTTCATACTGCCTCAGCACAATAAACAAACAGGCCCACATTCATTCCCTGTTCACCCCCTCATTCAGACCCACATAAAAGGAACTGTAGATTTATTTAAAGAGAATCTAAACAAATTTGTTTGCAGACACAACTTCAATCAAGGAGAAAATAAATGCAATGCTTAGCTGTGCAGTTTTATGCCCTGAAAAAGAAGCAGCATGAGTTATTCGGTAATTCCTCAATGGTTTGGCCCCTCAGTCGTTGCTCACTGTGTGCTAGGAGGAGGAGGCAGAGAGATTAACAGCACAAAGCTATGATGGCTGGAGCAGACTAAAGCCAGTTTCATTGAAGACCCATGTTAGATCTGAACACTGGGCCATTGTAGCTCCGTAATGGGGCTGAAAGTGCAATGAATTCTGCCTGAAATGCACTCCTTGTGTGTGCTGTCTGCACAGTCAGGAACATCTCTATGAAACGCCGAGCTATTGAGGCCACCCGTTCCATTTTAAAGCATTCTTTGCTCGTAGCAAAGAAACAAAACACTAACCTGTAATATTCATAATGTAATGAATATCTAAGTCACTTTAACATGCAGGTCAACATCATTTTCTGCTCCAGGCTGTATTAAAACATCAACCTAATGCAAACACAACAGCATATCTTAGTAGTCACTAAAGACACTGTGAATGTATATTTAATGTGAACTTAATACGGACGTGTTTGGGCTGACACACATTTCATACTGTGACCCTAGATCTTCTTAAAGCAATATTTCTCATTCAGTACAAGTTTACTTTAGTTGAGTTGAGTGCTGTATTAATCCCATTGGGGTACTTCACATATACTTTATATTCAACACTTAAAGAGCCAGTAAGATGAAAATTCTAAGCTTCCTATCACGGTTTATAAGTCCTGTACATTAGGTTTAAATCCATCCAAGGTTAAAAAAAAACATTGTCATTTTGTCAAAATATAATTTTAAAATTACCTCAATTCTCAGAGATCCCCAAACGGTTCGCGCGAAGCTGTTCAAAAGATTCAGTTTCCTTAAACCCCACCTTTCGGTAGCATACTGTGTTCTGATTGGTCAACTAACATAACCAGTTTGGATTGGTTGTTCCGCACACACCTCCACGGTAAACTATGCGTTAGCATCTGTTTGGGGTGAATTATCTCTTATTCCACTCATCGCGAAGCAAACAGTAAAATAAAAAACTGGAACAGTCTCGCTGCTTTTTCTTCTGTGTGGGTGTATTCAAGCCGCGCGCTTCAGTTTGAATCTGAATATCGCGTTCAGCGCGGGGGCGTGGTCACATTGGATATAACGGAGGGAGACATGAAAAACAGACATCGCATTGTTTTCATATGGATTACTTTATCACAGAATATCTGTTTTCAGCAGCACTTGTTTAGTTTTAAAGTAGACATGTCAAGCTTTCTATAGATATCTCTCTCATGTCTCTTCGTTGAGTATTCACGGAGTTACAATTCATTTTAATGACGTGTTTGTACATGACGATCAGCGCAGAGAAAGGCTGCAGACAGCACACATACTGATAAGACGCTCGGGAGAAAACAGACACATAACTTCATAATCATACTTCGCGTTGTGATTTAGAGATGCTCGTTGTTCTAAATAAAGTTGGTAATGAACCATCTTTTATGGCCAAACACTTTGAAAATCCCGCTGTACTCACCGAGATTAGAACAGCAGTCATCAGTGAAATGTTGTGAACACAACAAAAGGGATTTGTTGTACTGCTCTGGTATTGTGGTGAAAATGAATTTTAGCCATTGGTTCTTCTGATCTTCATTCTCTGGCAGTGAAAATAAAACAAACGGTCTCCTCGACATGATGCTCTGTGTGTGGGGGTGGGGCAGGTCAGAGTTCCGTTTCTCCCAACAGGGTAGGTGGAGATTATTATGCAAAGTGCTCCTAGTGACGTACATAGAGATGGGCAAAAGATTTGAAATCTATAACGACTCGTTTCAGCGATTCAGAGTCGACTCCTTACTTTAGAAGCCAATAACCTTAGAAATTGTTTACTTTTTGGTTTAATTATTTGCACATTGTTTACACAGATGGACAGCTACATCATACACTGTAATACAGGTAATTTTTGATTTCCCATCTGTGTGGCTCTTTAAACACACATACACATACAAGTCAAGCCTAGTTCAGACTACACAATCTATATGCACATGGGAGTGTCATGCTGACTCCAGCTGTTTCGATTGTCTATTGATCCAATGAAAACAACAAATATGTTACCTCGTTAAACTAGAGCTAATTTTCTCCTCCTTCCACAGCATTTGCCTTTGTATTAATGTTCTCCACAATCACGTCGTGCAAACATTAGTATAATGTATAGTTTTACCCAGGAAAGCTGAGGCTGCCAATTTCCATTGTAATAGCAGGCATTCTTTGGTAAATGCAGAAATGATGGAGCCTGCAGCCAATGCTTTGACACACTGGTTGTACATAGAGAGATTTGTGGAACTAAGGTTGTTTTTCCTCTTGTGCTGGCATATTTGAAATCCCCATTCACATTTGCCTTGTTGGTATGGTGTAACTGAACTCAGGGCCTAATGGCATTTTCCACTGGTCCTTGAAAAAAGGAAATATGATCGATTTAAAGTGCTTATGAAAACTGGTGAGTCAGACCCATTTGTCTCTTAGATGCCCAATTTACAGCAGAGCTATGGCAGCAAAGCTAAAGGGAATGTATTTCCAGACATTGTAAAGATTATCTGCTATGGTTGGCGAGGCATTAGCCTCAGCTTTAACTATTTTAGAAGTGGGAGGTTTCACCTGGATGTGTTTGCTACATGTCTCATCTCAGTTTTGGGTAAATATAAATTATACCCAAAAAGAAAACAGGTGGCCTGATGAAATTAGTACTGACCCAATTCACAATACACGGCATGTTTTTCCTTCCTTTATATATTATTTCACAGAATCTAAATCACTTAATCCTTATAAAAATGACTTATTTGTGGAGTTGGGAATCAAGATCCTTTTCTTATTCAAAACTGTTGATGTTTTAAAACGAAATCCTGGAACCAACTGAACTTTATGAGTTTTGTTAAACTTTCTTATTCAGACATTTAAATACTCAATCAATTAACCATAAAAAAAAAAAATCCAGGATTTATGAATATTGCTATGGTTAACGATTTGCTCATGAATGATAATTAAGTTGCACTAAAGTTGCTTCCTACAATTAAAAGGCAATCAGTAAAGACTTCACCACTTAATACAATCATTTATACTTCATGTTGTAATATTTTCACTCATGTTAGCCGTTTTTTTCTTCTTCTTCTTTAAAACTGTTCAAAATAAACCATCAAACTGAATTTTAATTCAGTAGCATTTTTATGTCATGTTTTGACGCAGTATTTAACTTCTATTCTAATTCAGAACCTATACATGTAATAAAAAATTAATAAATTTATAATAAGTATACTTTTTTTTTTTTTTTTTTTTTACAAAAGATTAACTTTTAAAGGGGGGGGGGGGGGTGAAATGCTATTTCATGCATACTGAGTTTTTTACACTGTTAAAGAGTAGGATTCCCATGCTAAACATGGACAAAGTTTCAAAAATTAAGTTGTACGTTTGAAGGAGTATTTTTGTTCCCAAAATACTCCTTCCGGTTTGTCACAAGTTTCGGAAAGTTTTTTTCGAGTATGGCTCTGTGTGATGTTAGATGGAGCGGAATTTACTTATATGGGTCCTGAGGGCACGTCTGCCGGAAGAGCGCGCGCTCCCGTATAGCAGAGCACTGAGAGCACAACAGACTTCACTGATCAGAGCGATTCACTGATCAGAGCAAGAGCGTTGCGAAAAGTCACAAAAGAAGGGTGTTTTTGGTTGCCAGGGCAAGACAACCCTGCACAGATTACCAAAAAAAAAAACAGCATTAAGGGACCAGTGGATGGAGTTTATTTTTACAGATCATCAACAGAGTTGTTTGTTCCCTGCATTTCGAAGATGCTTGTTTTACAAACAAGGCCCAGTTTGACGACGGATTTGTGTATAGTTTATTTCTTAAGGATGATGCAATCCCAACAAAAAAGGGTCATGATTGTGTGTTGGAACCGCAGGCGGTGAGTAAAACTGCTTCAAATATCTCTGCCTCCTTGTTAGTGCGTCCGCCTCCCATGCCGGAGATCCGGGTTCGAGCCCCGCTCGGAGCGAGTCTTTGTTGCTGCTGCTCTCATTCAGTTTCAGCCTCTGGATCTGATTCTGGATCATAAATAAACGGCTGAATCTGACTGTTAGCCATGGTTTGTTTTGGATGTTTTTTTCCTCACGGTAAATTCACAGCTTCCAAACGCTCTCAACGCAAAAGCCTACTGGTGCTCGTGATTCTTTAGCTCCGCCCACACGTCACGCCTCCAGTCGGTCGTGTTTTTCCGGGAAAAATCGGTACAGACTATCTTTCTCTTATGAATATAATAAAACTAAAGACTTTTTGGAGTTATGAAGGATGCAGTACTACTCTATAAGTACTCAAGATTAACAGGATATTGAGTGAAAACGAGCATTTCATCCCCCCTTTCAGTAAAAATCGAATGATATTTAATAGATAGAAAAGTATATTTAAAATAATGAAGAAAATATGTCTATCCATAGATAATCCATCCACCCATCAGTCCAAAGATAAAAGATCTAATATTCCAATCCAGTTGACATCACGCTGGTCTGCTGGAATTTGGAGATATTAAAGCAGATGTACTGAGTTTAAAGAAAAAGCTGAAAAGAGGATATTGGCAAAAGAGAGCATAAATGAACAGAAAACATGTAGAAATAGAACATAGAAATGTAATTTCTCATCAGAATCTTAATTTATTGTCAAACAATGTCACTCAAAGACATACACTAATTCCAGGGAATGTTCTAAAGTTGTGCTTTGGCATCAGATTGCAAAGTCATACTGTATGTATTCATACACATATAAAAGCTTTATGGAATAATCTCTGTCAACAAAACCAGATTTCTTTGGTTTTGAAACATGGTGATAGTGTGTTGACTTCTTGTTAAAGATGTGGACAAAGTTCAGTCATACAGAATTACCACACCTCTTGCTTCCGCCCAGCCCTTTCCCACTCCCCTTTCCTCCTAAGATCTCTGATTGCCGGCACTCTGAAGGATTGCTGTCCTGCCGTAGTACGGCACGGCAGCGATCGATTTATCAAAGTGTCATGCCGAGGCGTTGCAGCCCCGTAGCAGCAAAACAACAGCGGCAGCAAAACAAACACTGGTTGACTCTGGAGGTGGTCTCTGCAGTCGTGTTAAACAAGGTCAAACATCTCTCTCCTTCTTCACTTCACTCCACCAATATTTTGGGTAAACACTGAACAGATGCAAAGAGCCCTAGTATAAGACTGAAGACTCTCAGGAAGAGTTTAAATATGTGCCTCAGTCAGAATATCTGGAGAAATAACTGCGAACACACATGACGTTGTGACTGTGTGAGACATCAATAAAGCATTATGAATGAAATACTACTGTAATACTACTGAGGCTTTTTTGAGCCTTAGATATTTATGCAGCGTTGTATTAATGCAGGTCAACTCAATTCACTTGTTTCTTTCATAATGCATTTTTAAATCTATGGTCAAGGAAAATACATTACCTGCTGCTGTGAGTGTGGGGGTTACCCTTGATTAAGAGGTTACGTAATGCATTTCCTTTTTCCTTTCAGCTCGATACATTCAAATAAACACTTTGTTCAAATCACGTGAGGCACCTGGAGATGGATTCATGAAGAGCTTCTTAGAGAAAAAGAATCTATGAAACATTTTATGAAAAAATCTAACAAAATCCAAAACTTTTTTTTCTTATTTGCGAATCCAAACTTAAGAATAATTTTAAGTCTATTTTTTTAATAGCAGTCTTTAAAAAGTAACATTGAAGAAGATGAGAACATACAGTGAGTATAGAAAAGAATCACCCTTTTGAAAATAATCATATTTTGGCGCTTTGCAGCCTGAAATGAAGACAGTTTTTTGTTTAATCCATCTGAATTTACTCACTTATAACATGTAAGTGAAAGATATAACACCAACATGTAAGAAAAAACACAATTGTGACTACGTTTACACTGTCAGTTTTTTTTGGGATTGACAACCGCATTACTTGCAGGAGTGAGTTTCGAAATTGTAAATACAGGTGTAGATTGTCGAATACTGTCTGTATACACGTGCAACGGGAGTCAAGCCCGTATTCCCGTATTCTTAACCGCGATAGCAAAAGTGACTTTGACAGTGACGTAATATTAACGATGGCGACGTCCATCAAACTTCGACTTATCACTTTCTTACACGACAAGAGTCCAATCGGGCCGCAATTTCATCCGTCAAATATTCATGAACAAGAGCATTGGAGTCGCGCGCAGAACACCAAACTGACGGGAGCGAGCGGCACCGGTGGAGAAAAACTGACTGGATCGAAAACTTTCACTCACTTCTCCTTCACTGTAAGGAACTGAAATACACATGAAAACACGCAACACACGGTATTGACGCGCTTGTGCAGAGCGGCTTCGTGGTGTGGGAAAAATTTCGATTGTTTATACCTACCCCGTTAGCCTCTTACTCAGTGTTGTTGTTTTTTGTGTTAGTTTATAGGCTTATTGTTTTTGACCATTTTACATAAAACATTAAGTAAGCATTCGACTTTCGTTCGGTTTTAAGTGTTTGTAATGAATAATGGACCTATATTGATCAGGATGTTCTATTATAAGACAATGGTCTCGGGTAGATGCAGGGAGAAAACTATGTTATGTGTTCAAAACCGCGTGATACTGATTTGAAAGCCAGAAATGGGTTAATGTGTCATTTACACTCCCATCCATCTCAGTCTTCGTTCATTGATGTGTTGAATTCATCCACAATGTTGAATTGTTATTTTGTGCTGAATGAATCTCCTCATTTTTGTCAGCATTCCACTCTGGCCCCGGTTTCATTCTTAATATTGTATTGCTTGACAGAGAAGACTTGCGGATGTAAAAAACCCACAGAGCCATAAAGGAGTCTGTATCCAGAGGTCAAGTGTTTTTCTCAATGGTTCATGCTGGCCAAACATCACATGAACATTCCCTCGGAATTGAGAGCAAAAATGATGGATTGTTTCCTGCCATTGCACATTCCAGCTTTTGAAAAGTGACGTGACATTCAGCCAAGTATGGTGACCCATACTCAGAATTCGTGCTCTGCATTTATCCCATCCAAAGTGCACACACACAGAGTAGTGAACACACACACACACACACGGAGCAGTGGGCAGCAATTTATGGCCAAAGGCGGATCATTTGAATAGCACTCAACTGTTCTCCAGCTGTTTGAGAAACGTTATTATTATTATTATTATTATTATTATAATTTTTTTTTAAAGCACCTCAGGTTTTACCTTTCTCAGATAAGTTTTCACTTAATTATTGCAATTCTATGGTAGTAGGCAAAGCTTTCCGCCTTAAGAAATTCATAAAGTGCATATGTGACATTGTTTGATCTTGGCTATTCAGTAAGTGCAATCTTCACTTGAATGTGTTAGACAAACGTGTGTTGTATATGGACATGCTGGGTTGTTATTTGTTTGTTGGTGTGTTTGGATTGTTTTTATGGAATAAAGGCTTCAGTGGTAACAGATGCCCCCTAATTAGGCATTTCTAACACTGTTTTAATTACCTTACTCCACATAAATTCCAATGCATTTAAAACTAAAATGATAAAATATAGCCTGATGTGTCCATTTGCATTGTTTTGGCTTATGTATGCTTATACATGTATGTATTTATGTAAGTATTTATTTAGCAAATTTTTCAAATTCATGCTTTTTAAAGGGTTTTGTTAAAATTACATTTTATTTAAGAATTCATAAAATATGTTCATACAAATTAGCTTCACAGAGGGAGTCCTCAGTAGACCTTTAGCAGATAAAGAAATTAGCCATAGGCAGCAATTTCATTTTTTTTTTTTTTTCAATGCCAACAAGTTTGACTAATTCCTGCCTGAAATTAGTATGTTTCTTATTCATTCAACTTAATTGCATGCAGTTGTTTCAAAGCAAAGTGTAACTTACTGTACCAGCTTTATATTGAGATTATAAGTTAAAATGTGTTTCAAAATTTTACTCACAACTGTGTCTTTTGAACATTAATTTAAGATTCCCATTAAAGAGATTAACTGCAGGGAGTAGTTGGGCCATGTTGTCGGGGGCTGTGTGACTGACACAGATATACAAATTTCCCGGAGTGGGTAGAATAAAGAAAAGAAATCTGAGACCATTAAAAATTATTAAAGCAAGAACGGACAATTAATTAAAAGTGGGTCTACGGACCTGTCCAGAACTAGTAATTTAGACCAGGCTTTTCACTGATGGATGGAGCCACACACATTTATTAAAATTTCAGATCGAGTGCAATATTGTATAAGAGGTCGTTGACAAAATATGCAAAAGAGAAATGCAATTAATGCTGAGGAGTGCAGTCTGAGCTTTAGGCAGTATGGAGTTATTAAAATTAGTCAAATTAATAACCAAGGGTGGTATAATTTCTTCTCATTCCTGTTGCCTTTGCAGAGTTGCAGGGGAAACAATTTGACCACTGATAAAGCTGCGGCAATAACAATGGCAACTGACAGTATTCATGTGCTGGACCATATGATATAAATGATCATTTAATTGGCTCTTGAAATTGAATGTCACTGCTCTATAACTTTGCATTAGTAAAAACACATACATAGTACAGTCATTTTAGCTTGTCTTATTTATATGCACCTTGAGTGCACACCTAAAAAGAAATTACATGGACATTATAACAATTTAAATATGGAAACATTTGATTGTACTAACAAATAATTTAATACCCTGTCAGATCAAACAACACATTAATGAATGTCAGTTAATCCTTTAAAGGCACAGACCGAACTGGCAAATGAACATATTCATCACGCCAGAAGGCTGTAAATCATAAAGATTTATTTGCAAATATTCTACTTCAACTTACTGATAAGGAATAAATGTGTAAATTCATATTTTCTAAGTTCACATTTTTGTTCCTATATGCTTTAGACCGATTAAAGTGTGTAGATCCTGCCCGGTTCCTCATTTGAATGCATTTAAATGTTTTTTTTTTTTTTTTTAGTTTTTTTTTATCCACTTTGTATAATACTTTCTTCTCTTTTTCTCCTTTTCACAGCTCAAAACTGCAGTCACACACTACACAGTCCAAATGGGACAATAGAAAGCCCCGGATACCCGTATGGATATCCCAACTACGCCAACTGCACATGGGTGATTGTGGCACAGGAACACAACCGGATACAGTTGGTATTTCAAGGCTTTGCCTTAGAGGAGGACTTTGACATCCTTTCAGTCTACGATGGGCAACCTAGTCCAACAAATTTACGAACACGGTAAATACAGAACATTTCATCATATTGTGTGTGTAAATGCCAGATCCAGTCTCTTGGAATTGCTAGCTGACATTACTTTTCTAACAATTTGAGCTGTGTGAACTTTGGATGTACTTAAGTGTCCCAAAATGTGTCTAAAGTGCACTGAAAAGACTGAAAATTTAATTTTAGGACTGTGTCCAATGTTTCGAATATTGAATTACACAAATTGATTCAGCACTTTTGACTTTATCGCTGATTTGAGTCTAAATTTCTCCTTTGTATACTCTGAAAATAAAAGGATTGAGGCTCAAGGGACTCAGGGAGAGTGTCACTGGGGCCTTGGCCTGTTTTCCATTCGAAAGCTAGCATTTTAAAAAGCTTGCTTACATTCATGAATCCCTTCTCAGATATAGGATCTATGAATAAAGTGGTATTAGAAGAGTTCCATAGAAAACAGTGTGGAACTCTGTAAATGTGTTGCTTTTTCCCACCCTTTTTTTGTCACTTTCTTTATTAATATCTGTGTGGGAAACTATGTGCACAAGGACACTTTCAAGATATATATATTTTTTTCACCTTTTTTTATGCTTAAAGATTCAAGGACAGTTTTCTTCACAGCTCCACATTTCCATGGTGTTCTATGAATGTTAACCTTGTCCAGCATGGGCGGTTTACCCTGCCAGGGTATTATTAGTGTCAGCTGAACTCCACGTCTTAAAGAAATCAAAAGGACATTGCAAATATTTCAACAGGATGTTGTTTTATGATCTTGATATTAAGTGAGGAAGTCAGTGTCGCTGTACGTGTAACGTCACACAAGAAGTCAGTGACTTTGAGCAGTGATATGCTTCTAAAAATCTAATGCATTGGAATGTTTTTAATGTTAGTGAACATTTTTATGAAGTTTAAAAGTATAAATAAATATATATAAAGTATAAATATATATATTTTTTTTAATAAATTAATGCTTTATTCAGCAAGGATACATTAACTTGATCCAAAGTGACAATTAAGATATTAACAATGTTAAAACTGATTTATATTACAAATAAATAATATGTATATACATTACAAATACAACAAATGTTGTTGTGAGCTTTCTATTCAGCAAATAATCCTGAAAAATTGATTTTTTTTTTTTTTTCCAACAAAAATGTTAAGCAGCAAATGTTTTAAACAATGTTTCTTGCACACCAAATCAGCAAATTTAAATGATTTCTGAAGGATCATAATTTACGGTACTTTGGATCAAATAGGCATCCTTTTGAATGGTAGTGTAACAGATTGTAAAGTCATATCTGGCAGTACGTTTGCTACATTGGTTGTGCTTTGAAAATTTCAAACTGACATTTGCAGTTGAGCTTTAAAGAAAGCAAGCTAACCATTTAACCTAGTAACATAATGTCACATAGATAACGCTTATTACTACTGTGAAGACAGCAGACATGGGCATTAAAGTTAAAGAGGTTTATTGTGCTTTACAGCTGGATGAATTTCTTGGCCTGAGATCATTCAATATCACTTGCATAGTCTGCTGCAACTGAATCATAGCATTCCTCCCATGTGCTAATGTCTTCAACGAGATCCCATTGGCTGACTCTGTCATCACATTATATATATTTTTTTGTTCACTAGGAAATTGGTCCAGTGAGTAATTGCCACTTATTACCATCACTCTAATATATCCAATCTCTGGTTTGATAGGATTTATCCAAACACATTTATGATTTAACTCATCCACAAGTCTTCACTCGTATCACACAGGATACCATATTATCCCTCCTTATTTCTGTTGAATCAGTTCTCAGCTAAAATGTAATCACTCTTGAGGTTATTTGGTTTGAGAGCTGATTTAAGTAAGTGCTGTTTAATCCAACCAATTATTAATTTGCATCTGAAGCTGTTTGCTTGTTGTTGTGGGTGGATTTGAATGTGGTGTGTGAAGAATATGACTGTACAAAAGGCCTCTGAGTCAGCGGGTGATATTTGCCATGTAGAGTTTTTCCATTGTTCTACTTTGAATCTTAGTCAGGACTGTCAGCTGATCCTATTTGTTCTTCAACAGGTGTGTGCTATCATAAAACATAAAAACATAAAAACCCAAATACAGACTTTGTTTCTTGGATTTTATTTATTTATTAAATTTTTTTGTACTGTGGAACTATATCAGAGTAATATTATTTATAAACCATTACGGCATTGACTAATATTTTCTACTAGATCATTAACATTTAAATTTTTTTATTATAGTTTTCTTTAGCATACATTATCTATTCTATTTAGCTCCATTTTTGTTTGAAGTTTTTGTAAATTATGTAATTAAACAAATCGCATTTAGTACATTTTTGAATCCAACCAAAAAGCGATATTTAGCGGTTAGCTAACAAATACAACACTGCACTGCATTTTTTAACACCCGGATTGGGCTGGAATAACCTGTTAACACATGAAACCATTTAAGGGTAATGCAATATCTGATATTAGATATTATTTCTGGAAATGCATTAACCAGTCAGCTGACATCCTTGACATGCAGGTAAAGAGGTAAAGAATTCAGTAACTATCACCCTATTTTTTTTTTTGCTGTGCAACTGCTGCTGTTGTGGAGGCATCTGGGGGGCACTTTAAATATATATATATATACCATGTTGGTGTTTCCTCACAAGTATTTGCCCTTCGTATAATTGGAGCGCCTAACAGTGGTCATCTACTTTTCCTGCGGAATATACTTCCCACACACCTGCTTGCAATTTTTTTTTTTTTTTTATGTGAGGGAAGACCATTATTAACTGGTTCAGGTGTTTAGTAGAAGTGAAACTGAACTCTGCAGGAAGCCTGATCTTCAGGAGCAGGATTGAGCTAAAACATTTACCCTCCATATGAGACAGAAACTGAGCTTTTGCTTAGTCCCATCAGCTAACACAGGTTTTCCAACTACAGCCTCTTTTAAAGGGATAGTTCACCCCAGACTGAAAATATTCATATAAATTACTCACCCTCATGTCATTCCATCTTTCTGTCTTATGTGGAACATAAAAGAAGGTTTTTTTTAAAAATATATATATATATATATATATATATATATATATATATATATATATATATATATATATATATATATATATATATATATATATATATATATATATATTTAGCATACATTGGAAGTGTTGAAACCAAAACTGATTGGTTTCATCATTCTTGAAAATATCTTCTTTCGTGTTCCACAGAATAAATAGTCTTGCATGAAATGTCATGAGGGTGAGTAAATGACAGAATTTTTATTTTAGAGTGAACTATCCCATTAACTATTCATTCCGTGCACTGCTCACACATTCATAACTCTAAAGTATAATCAAATTACTTATCTACTGCTTTCAGACAGATTATTTCATATTAGTAGATTGCTGATATTACAGTTTTGTGCTATTTCAACAAAATAGGTTAAGATAAATTGTAAAAAAAAAAAAAAAAAAAGAAATCAAATTTAGATGCTACAAACATGAATTTATGCATTACATTTGATCTTAGATACATTTAAATAGTTTTAACATTAAATTATTAGTGTATGTTAACAAACTCAAATTATACATTTGTGGTTAAGGCCCATTCACACCAAGAAAGATAGCTATAAAAACCTATGAAACTCTAATAATTATAAACATTTGCAGCCACAGAAACAGATGCTAGCATTTGTTCATTATAATACCTCTAAAGTATTTATGTCAGTATTTTTATCGTTCATCAGGTAGAATAGGAACATTCGGAAAGTAGCATTCCTCTGTATCAGTATTGTTATACAGCAGATGTGGAGTTTATTATTCTCACAGAATTAGAATAAGTATTAAAAATGTATTGTTATTTGTTTATTGTCCTTGATGTGAATAGTCTTTTAGATGACAGCAAAGGTAAAAATAGACACTCAAAAGTGGTTTTGTAAGGGCATGTTTTCTGGGAAACTTGATATAGGCTTTTGGACGGTGATGGGGGCTCTATGCTTAAGCTATTTACCTAAGTGCCTTGAACAAGTGACAAGCAAAAAAAAAAGAACAAAAAAAGTCTTTATTCCCTGTATTCATCAATTCATGCAGATGGAGTGGATGGGACTTGCGTTGTGCCAGGTGAGGAGTGGTGGCCACTTTGTTTAATTGTTCTTATTTATTTGTTTAACTCCATGGCCGTGCTTCCTCTTGATATATGGGTGGCTCCTCAGCCAGCTTTTATGAAAGAGCAGGCCTCTGACCAATCCCATTAAATCTGACTCTGCCATCCTCATCCTTCTGCACTGAGATTCAACCAAAACTGGCAGCATTTGTTGCAGAGCATGTAAGCAATGCACTCTACTTTTGATATAATATTTGGATCGGCTCCATATAAAAGAAAATATGTACCTTACTGGATTCTTTCACACTTTCACTTAATTTATCGTGAAAACACTAATGTGATGTGCTGTCTGCTGTGTTCATCGTCAATAATTGCTACTTGCCAGATTAAATTCTACATAAACGCTTACCTGCAGCAGGTTAACTTAGCTTTCAGTGCGGTTCCTGCCACTTAAAAATTCAAACACATTTCATTAAAATATTCAGCTTTAGCTTGTGTAACATTGTAAGCTATTTTGTCCTTAATGGCATTTGAAGGAGCTGATTAGAGCAGTATATGAATACAAGCTGCTGTTGGATGCTGGAGCTCGTGGGCTAATGCTCTCGTTTGAAACGATCACCAGAGAAACACTCAGACCTCTATTAATGCACTCGAGGAAGGGAATGAGATGATGATGATGAGCTCAGAGGTGCTTTTGGTGCTCACCTTTGTGTGTTTGTCAGGTTTCGAGATGTTTCTACGAACCACATGTCCCCAAAATGTTGTAAAACCTGAAAATCTACTACTGTGTGGTCTCCGTAAGAACAACAGCTTCATGAATTTGGCAAGCCAATTTGACTTTTATTCATTCGCAGGATATGAATTCTTGATATCAAATTCAGTTTTAATTAGTTAAAATGCTAATTCTTGGTATCAAGAATTGGGTTTTTACTAACAACAATAGCTACTTTTGATATCAGGAATTACAGTTCCACTAGTAAAAAATATTATTCTTGTGTCATGTGTCATTTCAGTCATGGGAGATACAATTCGATATGGCTTCAATGTTCGGTAATTGTTTTTTTACTGTAACATAGTGTTCAGTCTCATATGCAAAAATGTGTATAGATTATAAACTTCTGAGCAAGGATTGTAAAATGATGCAGGTAAGTGCTATGCTTTTGATGTTTAATGTTTAATGCATAAATAATTAACTTATTCGAAAGAACAGATGCTATGCCGTGCTCCTTAATGAAGGTTATATTATGATGCGTTTGTTCCCTGATTTAACAGGGTGTTTTCAGGGGAGTCATGCTATAATTAATTATTCATAGTGTGATTGAACATTGTGTGCTCTGTTTGGTTAAGTCTGAAGTTCAGCTGCATTATTTGCTGTCAGTGCAGACTAAGAAGTGAATGCATATTAGTCTCTCTGCAGTTCTTCATTGGGGCGCTGAATTTAAAGAATGATATGAAGTAAAAAGTTCAAATGTATGTGTCAGCATAAATTGCAGATTTAGAAGCAATCACACTGCAATAACTAAGGCTTCACCATTGTGATAAAGTGTATATCTTATGATTACGTGCAAGTAAGATTTGACTTTGGATTTTTTGGAAGCAATCTAGGAGGCAGATTTTTGCATACATTCATCTCAGAGCCAGCAATTCAACACTTAATTGAGCCTTTGTAAAGGTATCTGAAAATGCATGTGTGGTGGCCCACAACTGAAACTCCACTTTGTTCTTCTCCTCTTTGTTCTTCTTTTAAAAGATTCATGATCTTGTGATATTCCCAAACCACATTTAACCCCTGTGAAGTATATGAAGGCCTACAGTGTATGTACCTTCAGTAAGTTCAGAGCAGTTCTCTGACTCTCTCTAAAGTCATAAATCTGTGGTGAATATAATTTGGTAGTATTTTATCTGGACATTTTGAGAGTAATATAGAGAAATACTGACCACATTCTGAACATGCTTTTCAACAATGTTTCAAATAATGTTTTACACATAGGCTGATATTTCTGGGAAATGTATTTTATTTTTCAATCAATTGCTAAAGAAGAAAAATATATATATTCAAGGTTTAAACTTACAATTACAAAGTTTTAGCAGTGAAATGGTGTCAGAAAGTGGTGACCTCGTGCTTTACACAATGAAAATCAGAATCAAAACTTGCCTGTATAATTCAGTAATGTGGAAATGTGCTGGGATCATGGTATTTTGCATATAAAGAACATAATGAAAAGCACAGAAAAAAAAGTTAGATTGGCCATATCCATTGAGCAGAAACTGTTGGGTGTCTGGCTTTTCTCCCATCCCCTATTCAGTGATTTATTCCTCACCAGCCTCAGGTACTCAATGGAAATCTCAGCACTTATTGTTGGCTGTAATATTGGCAGAACCATAAATGGAAGAAACAACTTTATTCTGTCTTTTTTCCCTCCTCAATTATACAGTTCAGTATCATTCCAGCCTGGAGCAGAGTAATACCTAGTCTGATAAGAGGTGAAGAGGTCATGTTTGTGACTATAATGTCAGCTAGCTGATTGATGTGACAATGAGTAAAAAAAGATAACATTTCCATAGATGAGCCAAGCTTTCGAGTCATGACTTGTTTGTGTGGAAGTTCTGTGGTGGGAATAGGGAAATGAGTTACAGAGATGATTATGAAAATATAGCATGGTGGTATTAAATGTTGTGAGACGCTTGGCAGAATTTGTTTCTCATAGTATTAAAAACTTGGAAGTACTTCATTTGAATTAGCTTCTTGTTAGGGATAAAAGACAACAGCTATTAACCTAAAATAATTTAATTAGACATGCCGTCAGTTAGAAACCTGACATAACCATCTTTTTATGAGGAATATCACAAGAGGTTCAATTGTTCACTGGAATCAGTATTCATAGACAATGTATGAGTCAAGTATGGCCATATGCCACAAGTCTGAATGACATTTACTTGCAGCTTATGATGAGCCAAGGCATGTTGTTGCTTCTCCCCAGTCTTTCTGTGATTTGTTATTTTCTCTCTTTATTCATTCCTCTAATACACCCCTCAATCCCCGCTCTCATCAGTATACCCCACAAGTGTGAAATGCATTAACAAATTAAGCTTGCACCTCCTCAAAAGTGACGAAAGCAATTCCCAAGAGAAAAAGTGATAATGAGTCTAACTGATCTGGTGTCTTCATAATGAGACACCTGTAGAAGATGTCTTTAGTTCATTGAGGTTTGAAGTAGATTATGAGAGTGTATGTTTACCCGAGAGAGAACGTTTTCTATGGTGGACTTTTATTGTCCTCAAAATACGGTTGGTTTGTCTGCATTCTCTTTTCTATTGGTCTGGCTTCCATTAATCTGAAACATACTTTTAAACGAAGGCTAATTGAGTCAGGTTTACTTCCGAGTTGTTTGTGGTAAATGTATGTTGTCAGAAAGAATGTCAAAGGCTGTTAATCAGAAATGAATAGTTTAGTAGTTAATATTAGACAATATGTCTGTTATCATCAGATATTATTATTTATTTATTTGTTTATCAAATTGTCAGTATTGGACATTGGCTCAGTTTCATGTCTTGTTTCCATATCAGTTATTAAGAGGTATTAGATATTAATACGCTAATAGATATTAGTTTAGTATTAGATGTACATTTTGCTTGCTCATTTTACGCTCATAATTTTCTTTTTAATGATTTAGTGATTCATTTGGACAAATTAGTGCAGAACTTCTATATTGACCATAACAAGAAATGTGTGATAATTTCGAATGTATGCTAGAATGACCTAATTAAGCAAAGTTGGATTGGGCAGTGAATCGAATTGAACAAAATTGAAATAACCAAGTAACTGGCAACATGAACCATCTATCTAGCTGCTGGTTGTGGAAAGAAATTATGCTTAACCATTTAAGATGGTATCGACACTCAATGAAACATCTCATGCCCTCATTTACCTTAAGTGTCCATTCATCCTGCTTAATGTTCTGTATTGTTTTGTTTCTGTAGCACAAAGCGGCAGTTTGATGTCGATAAACCAATACAGTGAAGGCAAGGAGATGGAGATGAGTATTGGGGGAGGGAGTGAATATAAGATGACTTTTCAAGCTCGTTAAGAGCTAGGAGGAAGTTGCTTCAATTATCTCCTTTAATTAAATTGCGTGTCAAATTGTAGTGGTGAGTCAGCATGGCGGTGAAGGGTTCATCTCCTCTTAGAAACTAAATGTGAAGATGCCTGACACCTCTGTAGAACACATCCGCCAAGGTCCACCTATTGGAGTGGATGCATGGATCTTCTAGCTGTACGTAGTGCTCCCGTAAGCTTCGTGAGTGACCGATTGTTTTCCACTTGTCTGTGAGCAGCAAAAAATAGTGCAGACCATGAGAAGAGGGAGGATAGAGAGACAAAGACAAATAGCGACAGGGCCATACATAGTCAGGCTGAGAGGAAAGGTAATGGGGAACAGAAAGAGAGACGGAGAGAGATAAAAAGAGAATGAAACAGAGCATGAAAGTGAGATTGAGGGAGTCTCTCAGCAGCGGTCAATGTGTTCCCGATGCCCTTTTGCATCTAATCAAATCAGCGGCTAAACCTTGTTTTGGAGTTTATTAGAATTTAGACACACTGCTCCGGGAGACCGTGTGGATGAAAGAACAATAAAATAAACTGATGTACAAATAATGCAATTCTGCCTGAATGCTTTTTGAAAGAGTCAGGATTTGGAAGTGGCTGAAGCTCATAGTCTCCTTCCTAACTCAGGATTTGGCAATGAAGATAGCATCTGAATAATTAATCTGTGAGTCTGTAGGGCCGAGCGAGTAAGTAAGAGAGAGAGGGAGGGAATAAAGAGATGAAAGAGGAACAAGTAGGAAAAAATGATCGGCAACTAAGAAGAGAAGCAAAAACGTGAAAGTGGAAACAAAGAAAATATCCCAGAGAACAAAGACAACTGGGGAAAGTGTTTTAAAATTAAGTTTAATAGAAGTAGCAACAGATTATTTCTTCCATGTCGTGATGTGCATCTGAGTGAAATGGTTGATTGAAAAGAAGAAGAAGAAAAAAAAAGGTGTGTTCTTTGTTCGATCTATTGGTTGTGGATTGGATGGAGGCATATCTGAATGGTTTAAACTGACAAAATTATTGGAGAAGTTCGACATATGGCACCAGAGTTAATTACAAGGTCAAATAAATAAATCAATAAATAATAATAAATTTAAAAAAGCATGATTGAACCAAGATTCAAGAATCGTTAAGATCAATAACATGCATTTAAATGAAATAAGAATAAAGGAAACAAAATGATTGGATGAATGTTCCTTTCATGCTGACTGGAATTGATCAGAATTGGTTGTTTCAAAAGGTTGGCCGTGTCAAGATACAACCTTCAAAGAATCATTCAAATTATAAGGTACTGTTGTTTGTATTATATATGTATAGCAATGGGTTTTACATGGATAATACCTCAGTGTTTTACCCCATGTAAGCAGTGTTATGCTTTATTTTAACTGTTTTATTCATGATACAGCACGGCTATGACCGCTCGCCCAACGTTCTGTGTATCACTGAGCAACACACTTAGCAACATAAGTAATCAATACATTTATTTTATTATATATTTCGGCAGAATTAACTGTTTGTTTTCCCATGCTGAGAGATAAGCAGATGTATGTGTGTGAGAAAATATCATATATGGTGGATGATATACAGCAAATGATAAGAGCTCATATTCTCTGTTTTTTGCATGTTTGGAACATTCTCTTGCCATGTAATGTTGTTGTCAGTAACATTTTTTTTAGTGGAAGGACAGCATTTAACGAACTTATAAAAAAAAGTAATATTAATGGTTTTAATATATATGTGGGTGTGGGTGTGGGTGTGTGTGTGTGTGTGTGTGTGTGTATGTATATATATATATATATATATATATACATACATTGTATTATTGTGTGGTATCCGTTTTATTAAAGCAATAAGGGACTCAAGCCTGTGCTGCATCGTGAATGAATCATGGCTGAAGGGCATTGTTAGGAACAACACAAATATAAAACTTGCACGCAGTTGAGGATTGATGTGTGTATATTTGTCGAAGATATTGAGACTGATTTCATGTATTTTTCCATATATTTCGTTTTGATGTCTTTGTGTAGAGCATGTGTGCTAATATTATGTAGGCAAGGCTCGTACAAGGTGCTTAAAGTGCTTGAAGTACTTGAATTTGACTTTTTGAAATCGAAGTCTTGGAAAACCCTTGAAAACAGCCATATTTTTGAGAAGGCACTTGAAAAGTACTTGAATTTTTAAAGGGCAGTTGTATATATGAAATAAGTGCTATCTCTTTTCCTTGATAAAACAATATCTTTTATGCAAAATTAACAATGCAGTGTGTCTGATATTGTGTATCTTTTAGCAGCACACGAAATCTCACGATATTACTCTCCTTGATGTGAAAAGTGGTCTCGCAATATTAGTATAAGTTGTGTTTGTGGTAAAACTTGCATTATATTGGTCAGTCTTTTATTGCATGTGCTGTTCGTTTGTGTTTCATTTAAAGCATATAAAGTTTGATGTGTTTGTGCTGCACTCTTATCATTTACAAGTGTGGAGCACATCTCCATCTCAGCAGCTCGGGACACAAATTCTTCCTCTGCATATACTGTGAGTTTGTGTTGGTTAACATCTATCTGGGATAACTCGCTAGATTTGAAACGTAAATCATTTACAAACCTGTGCCAACACAGTAGAGTTCATCAACGATCTGTTGTACATCGCGATGTCAAAATAAAAGTTCAAACCCTCACTCTGAGTTTGCATGTGGACAAATATCAAAACTACATGTATTTAACATCTTTGGATCATGTTGTAAAATGATAAATTGCCAGCCCATTGGCACCCTCTGCAGCTGTTTTCTATAAAACATAATAATCTTATGTTGGTTATGTTCATATTTTGTGTAGATATTTACAGTATTAGGCCTATTTTATCAGGGTTGTTTAATAAACCAAAGTAATTACTTGGTTTTGATACTTTATTTGAACCAATTATTATTATCTCATCGTTAGTTTAGATATAAGTAGTCACACTAAAGCCTGTTTTTTCACTTAGGTCTATTTGTATTACTCAATTATCAAAATAATCATTAGATACAGTCCTAGATTAGTTAAAATATTTCAAAATGCAACTGTATTGTTTTTATTTGTGTGATTAAAAGACAAATATTTTGTCATTAAAAAAAAAAAAACACTTTAAAATAGTTTAAAAACATTGTCTCATTCTAGTTAACCAAATATCTGTATATCTCATGAGCTAAGTGTATGACCGTAGTGTTAATAAGTGGTGATAAAGCTCATAATTTCGAAAGCTTTCATTCTTCAGGTCAATCATATTCATGAAAAAATATCAGTTTGATTAAGGAAAGCAATCATTTTGCCATATTATCCTTTAGAATAATAAAGTTGTCACAGTTGCTGCATGCTTTTTTGCTGCACTTTACCTGTGCCATTTTGCTTTATTGGTTTATTAGAATTAGAAAGATAATAACAATATTGTTTGATAAGTGAGACCCCCTGATTTTAGTCCTTGAAAACCAAAAAAGTAGTGCTTGAAAAGTCCTTGAAAGTCCTGGAATTTCATTTTGCAGTTTGCAGTCTGTGTAGGGTATAAGAGGCCTAGCAAGGGAAAGGGTTGTTTGGGAACACTTGATGTATGCGATAGGGGCCATAAAGGAAAAAAAGTTGGGACTGTGAGTATTTTGGTCACAAAGGTTATTCAATGTAGTGTGTGCATATTTATGACAAGTGCCCAGAGCAGGGTGTGTGACGGGGGAGTGCAGTTTGTCATTAGCTGCAATGTTAGGACCATTTATCCCTTAGTGATGAGTTTTGCCACTGTGCTCACCCATCGATAACTCATCCTTCTTTTTTCCCCAGGCTTTTTATGGCACCTAAAATTTCTCTGCTTGATCAGCACAGTATTATATCACTGCTTCTCCACTCTAAATAATTCAGCCCGTGCTACTATTTTTCTTCTCTTTGAACCTCATTCCCCTTCAGTATTTGCACCTTATTATTATTATAGTATTATATTCTCTCTATATTATTATTATTATTATTATTATTATTATTATTATTATTATTATCATTATTATTATTATTACTTCCTCTCCCTCTTTCTACTAACATGGTGTCTCACAGTGGTTTTGTTGATATCTTGGAAGGGTGGTGGGGGGGGGGGGCAAATGCATTTGACAGTGGGCAAATGCATAGAGCACAGCATAATTTGAAATCACATGTTTAAAGAACACAGGATCATGCTGAATAAAAATGCACACTTCACAAGATCTCACAGCTGGATTTGTCTAAGTTTGCAAGGTTTGTGAAATTAAATGTTCATTAGTCATTCAAAGATTTGTCTAAATTATATAACTTAAATTGTATTTGCTTAATGCTGACAGCAAATGAGTCCTTTGTTTAACCGTATTATCTGATCTCGAACACATCTGTCAAGCAGATAAAAATATCGGCCGATGCCAATATTTGAAAAATATGAGCAAACTTTGCTTTCTGGTGAGCATGAGTGAACACGAGCAGGAAGCACATTCAGAGCAGAATATTGGGCCGAGCATCAAACCTTGCACTGACGAGGAGAGTGAAACAATAAGCACTGCCGGTTCAGGCACGGCTTGCCATATATTATTATTTTTAAATGTGGTATATATTTTCTGCTTGCATTCTCGGACATTTTTCTCATTCGGCCGAAAATTGCTTTTCAGTTTTCAGCCAAAAGTAAGAGATCATTTTCAGATGCTGAAAATTCAGTGCTTCACTACTACATCGCGGGCTTGTTTTCATGTAAGTCCATACATCCAATTTAAATGCTGATTGGGCTCTTACTGATAACTTTTGTGCGATGCGGCCATCTTTATTTTACTAACTTAGTCCGTGATGAAGGTGACTCGGATGACTTCACCAGAAAAAAATCTCAACACCACCATCTTGTAGATTGTAAAGGAATGTATTTCATTCTACCATATAGTATACTAAAAGATCGATACTTGGCGTCCGTGTATCAATACAGTATTGCCAAGGTAAATATTGCGATACTATACTGTATCAAATATTTCCCCCCACCCCAATTATTTTATTTTAATTTATTTTTAATTCGCTTTTTTATATTTCTTACACATTTAAGTATGTATGTATATATGTATGTAATTGCATGCTTGCTTATGAGTTGATAATTAAAGTAAAATTTACATAATTAATGTGCGAGCCAAGCTACTGACTTTGAGATTGATCTGAATTCATCTCAGGTTTTCCTGTATGTATTATAAAGGTATTAATGTCAAAGCTTTTTAACTATTACTATATTCTTAAGGTTTTTTGTTAAGGGGAAGTTGTGGCCTAATGGTTAGAGGGTTGGACTCCCAATCGAAGGGTTGTGGGTTCTAGTCTCGGGCCGGACGGAATTGTGGGTGGGGGGAGTGCATGTACAGTTCTCTCTCCACCTTCAATACCACGACTTAGGTGCCCTTGAGCAAGGCATCGAACCCCCAACTGCTCCCCGGGCGCCGCAGCATAAATGGCTGCCCACTGCTCCGGGTGTGTGCTCACAGTGTGTGTGTGTGTGTGCTCACTGCTCTGTGTGTGTGCATTTCGGATGGGTTAAATGCAGAGCACAAATTCTGAGTATGGGTCACCATACTTGGCTGAATGTCACTTCACTTCACAGTTTAAATTATAATTATTTAGACAATTAAGACATACTGGACACCATAACTCAGACGTTCAACAATATTTGTGCTGACATGATCTGAACCGTACCAAACAGACTAACGAGGCATTGCCTTTTCTAGACTTTTCTAGATATCTTTCGCTATACACTATAATGCAGCCAATGCTTCTTCACATAACAAGAGATCAAAAGGAGGTCTTCCATTTTGGGTTCTCCCAAATGTGATTTATGTCTTAGAAAGCCTGTAGTCCTGAAAGATCCTATCCCCTTTGGACTCAAAAGACTTTTCGCTGGCTGATTCAAAGAAATTTTCTTTATTAATGGTAACTATGTTCTGTGCCTGATTATAAATTATATAAAATCACTTTAGAGTACATTAATTAATTAACTTTTGAATGAGAATAAATGACTCGCATAACCAAAGCCAAAATGTATTAAATTAAACACTTCCCTTTCTTTTTTCAGTTAGTCTTCAGTTACTATGCTGTCAGCTTAGCTTACTAGCTAAGCATAGTGGTACCTGGTTAAAAAAAAAAAAAAAAAAAAAAAAAAAACATTTTGTAATTTTTTTATTTTTTTTATTTTTTTTTGATTAGCTACAAGAAGATCAAGCTCTATATTTGAAAAGACTTTAAGCAAGGGTGGATAGAATCTCGTACGTCACGGTAATGCAGTTCCTCACAGATGTTTCCAGCATATGACCTCAGTTGACGTGTGTGTTTGCTTTCCACTCTGTGTGTACTCTTAATTCAGACACATTACAGTAATCCCGTCTCAAGCACAAAACCACTCATCGTATTTATTACGAGCCGTGGCAGACTTGCACTATTCACCCATCATGGTAGTGGTGCAAAAATAGCTCTGGTGGCTGGGCGAAAGGTGTTTGAGTGGAAATGTGTGTGGGTAGGCGGAATGGAGAAGCATGTGTTTATGAAGGTTGGAAATAATGGCAGGAGAGGATAATTGGACGGCTTTTACCCTGAATGTTATCCACTCCGAGGCGCTCCAGTGGGTGCATAACTACTGCCACTCAGGAATGCTCCGAGTCCTTGAAGACAAGAGTTACGGCAGTGATTGTTTTGGATGCAGCAGTTTGTGCTGAGAACGCCATCAATCCAGTTCACCTCACCTCATACTGTACCTCTGGCCTACAGGTGGACTTTGTGAATGAGGATCTCTCCATCCATGGTGAACAATGCACAGAAGACTTCAAATATTTATGGACATTTCACATACGTATAGCCGAATCATTCACTTCAGATTCCAGTTACACAGGAATATGTCATAGGATTCATAGATGCATGCACACATGACGTATTCCTCACTCACCCTTGCTCTTTCTCTTTATTTTATCCCCTAAGAATTTATTTATTTATTTTCTTCTCTGCTTGCCTGACAGAATCCTGCCCCTGCATCCGTTTTCCCCTCTCTGTCTTTCCTCTCTCCAGGGTGTTGTTCTCCTGCAGGAATATGGCTGCATCAGCGATTCCCATTTTTATCATTTGAATGAGATTAGTGTAAGACCAGTCTGCTTTAGTTTGATGTTAGCTGTTAATGTGTTTTTTTTTTTCTTTTTTTTTTTTTTTTTTTTTTAAATAAACAGGTGGATTTGGTCACATTTGTCATTCCACCCTAGCACTTTGTTACATCCAGTTTTGCTCCATCTAACAGTTTGAAACGGAAAATGTGTCTCTAATTTTTGTTCCCTACTTTTTTTTTTTTTTTAATTTAACAAAAATTTCAAAGGGTTTATATATAAAAAAAAAATTGTCTTATATTGTGTTTGTGGAAATCCAAACTCTGTTGAGCACATTTTGGTCAGGTTTTTTTTTTTTCTTTTTTTTTTAGGAATTATTACTTTTGTTCAGTAAAGTGGTATTAAAAGTGATCAAATACATTATAATGTTGTGAATGGTTTTCACTATATATATATATATATATATATATATATATATATATATATATATATATATATATATATATATATATATATATATATATATTTGTATTTTTTTTTTAAACTAAATGGTCAAAGAATCCTGAATAAATGTCAGTTTTGACAAAAAAAAAAAAAAAAAAAAAAAAAAAAACACTAAATAACACAAACATTTCACATAGTGAGAACAAAAAATAGGTAATTCTGATTTTCAACCAAAGCAAAAAATGTAAATATTTAAAATATATTAAAACAGAAATTTTATTTAAATAAACTGTATTAACATTTCACAATGTTATTTTTTTACTGTATGTTCTATCAGCCTTGTCCATATGCTGTAGAGAAAATTAGAGTCTAGGTGAGAATGATATATATTTTTGTCATGATCTTTTGGACTACATGCAGTTCACATTGGTATGCTTGCCTTTTGTATCCTTAAAAGAGGTTGTGCAGATACAGTAACCGCTTCCATGATTATTAGTGTTATACTGTAAGTCCATATCTGAAGTTTATAGTGCCACTCATGATAATGTGCTCATTTTAATGTTAACCCCTGTTATAGTTTAGTGCTGAGAGATGTGGTGCCGGACACCATACACTGGTAGCTCTCTGATGTGTGGTGACAGTGGTTGGACAGCAAGGTTCATTATTCACGGCCTGACATTCCATTTAATCACATTTTATTATGAAGCAGTGCAGGACTCAGTAAATCAGCCTGTGCTTGGAGCTCCTGAAGGCTGGAGGAGGGTGGGTGGGGTGTTTACGGATGGCTTTAATCAGGAGAATTTTTACAGTGACACCCGCTTCATAACACACACACGCACATTTTGAGCACACACTCATGCTGGTACTCCCGTTAAACGACATGAATGCAAATATTCACACACTTCTATTATCAGCAGAGTGCATGCAAATACAGACTGTACACACACACACACACACACACACAACCAGAAAAACATTGAAGCACATACAGAGACTTCAAAGTCCAATCTTTCTTTCCTCTCTCTTCAGTGAACTCTGTAAACCACCACCTGTTCTCCTTCTCCAGTTTTGCAATTTTATCTTCCCTCTTCCTTCTCCAGTGTCCTTATAATCTCTTCCCAATGGAGCACCTGGGATAATTGGAGAGGGAACTGCTCCTTTTTCTAATGGAGAATCTGGACTGGATGTTGTAGTACTCATCCATGTGGAAATGATACCTAATGGAGGCCACCTCTGGCCTCAGCACTCTCCACCGCTTCCTGCCCAGACCAGTCTTATTTGGGCAATCTTTAGTTCATGTGTTGCGGTCTCACGCCAGTGAATCTTTCTCACCTTCTTGGCCTGGAGGTGAACTTCACTGATGATCTTCTGTTTGGTTTGAAAATAGGAAAAGTCTTTGTGTATTTTATGTTTTGACAGTGTCAAGAGTCTTTTCAGAGGCAAACCAAGAAGCACAAAATTGCATTCTATTGTAATGGAATAGTTAACCCCAACATTGAACAAGTGCTGCATAATCATTCTTAGAAAAGTATACGCTACTTTGTGTTTCATGTTCAAAATAACTTATGAACTTGGTTTTGGAATTCCATGAGAAAGTGCAAAAAAGGCCTATTACATTTTTAAAGCTTTATATACACTACTGTTAAGTGGTAAGATTTGTAAAATGTTATTTAAAATCTCTCATGCACTGCACAGCTGTATTCTTTGATGAAAAATGCAGTAAAACGGTAATATTGTAAAATTATTTTCTATTTTAGTATATTTTATGTATTTGTAGAAATCGTGTTTATTAAAAAAAAAAGTAAGGATTCTTTGATGGATGCTGTTTTACTTAACTTTATATTCATAAAAAGTAAACTATTAAAAGCAAACAAAAAAAAAATAAAATAAAAAAAATGTTGCAATAAAAGTAAACTGTTCCAAGTTTTCATGCAAAAAAAAAAAAAAAAGAATATATGAAGAGTTTGGTCAATACTAATTATATTATATCATAATCAGTACTTATATACAGGCACTGGACTAAAAATACATCCAACTATCATCGCTCCCAAAATGAATTCAACGGGTCATCTTGTTAATGCTATAAATTAATTACAGCAATAAAAGAAAATTTCATTGTGAACAAGATGATGAACTACATCACATTTGACCATAGAAATTCCAAAATGATATTTCCCTTACATTCAACTTCCAAAAGTGCATTCATCTTTGCCATGCTACATTTATTTAGTTGACTAGTGCTATGTGCTTTATCAACAAAAACATAAATGCTATGAATAAAAACCCTAATACTGACAAGTTACGCAATATCACGTTCATAATCGGATGCGATTCTTCTCATGAACGCGATATAGCGTAGCTCAGTTATCTACGGCTCTGTATTAAATGTGGCTCCATCTAAAAGCACGTGATGGAGATTTACCGGTAATATTAATCACAGAACTGGCTTTACTGACGAGATGCGGATTACACTCACATGCAATTTATCATGCAGCGTTTGATTGTTGATCACAAAGTACAAAGTAGAGGAGTAAAACTAATGCGGAGTGTATTCGAAGTGCCGCCATTACTGTCTAGAATGTGTGGAATGGTGCGCTGTGATTGGTTGTTACTGTTTATAGTGCGTGGAATGGTGCGCTGTGATTGGTTGAGTGTATATAATCGCATTCTGTAAAAATGGGAGACTGGTGCTTGTCGTGGTTTGGAAAAAAAGGGAGAAAACATGACCTAATAACTCTGCAAATATCACATTTTGCATAAAATTACTCTTAAAATAAACTAAAATGATTTGGGCTGCAGCCGGTGACCAGTCGGTATGTTCAGGCTGATGGAGATTACATGACAGCTCTGGGATCTGACTGAAATGGCAAACTGACGTGAGCCCTGGAACATGAACGCTCAGAGCGATGCCTGTAGCTAAACCTGCATCACACAGTTTAACATCCTGCTCTGCTGACACCCTGGAGGACTATATGGGTCATAGTGGTGCTGTGGGGAAATGCAAGCACATTTGTGCAGTTATCGAGCATACCTGGCACCTGAAGGCTCAGATTTGCTCTAATCCACCCAATAAAAATAAAAACAGCCTCCAGGATGCATTCGTACAGTAGACTACAGATTACTCCACACTGTTACTGTTATTAGTACATTGCCTTAATGAAAGTTATGAACATATGCTTATAAATGCATGCATGCGTTTCAGAGTATTATGATGTATAGTTCAATTACATATTTTGTTTGCATGCTTTAGTTTTTCCAAGATAAAGAAAAAAAAAAATATATATATATATATATATATATATATATATATATATTGTTTATAGTTTTTCGTAAGAACATAAAAAAAACTGAACCAAAAACATTGACTTTGATGCACATTATTATTTATTATTAGAGAAAAGTATCTAAATGTGTAAAACATACATTTATGTATCTGATTATCTCCAGAATTATATCATAACGCCTAAATACTTAGAAGGTGAAGTATTCAAATCACTGAATGTGTGAAGTATATTTTTGATTCCATTAATAGATAGCACCATGCCACTGACCTGAATACAGCTGAAAGCAGAGTTGATAGCTTCCATCTGTAACTTCTGACCTGTGAAATAAGCTCTTTGAGCTGCTCTATTGATTGTGATATTGATATGTCTGTAAAGTGTTTATTAGCTACCATTCTTATAATTGCTGCATAAGCCATGTTGTCTCTGGTGGCCCATGCTGCACAGAATTCCCTCACTCATCACCTGTGCTGTCCTAGTTTGCTTTTGCACCACAGTAAACAGCTTTTAAAGGTTTTTATTTTCTGTTAAAGCTGGAAATTGAGATTTAGCAGTCTGTTTGGCACTCAAACGTTTGCGGCTGCCAAGCTCCAGTTTTCAGTTTGTATAACAATGCACTGGGTTAACATGAGCTTTGTCCTGTTTCTGCATTTTAGGTTGACGGGGTTTCAACTTCCTGCCCCAATAGTCAGCACAGGACCCAGACTCACACTATGGCTGCTGTCAGACTACGCCGTAAGTGGCCAGGGCTTCAAAGCCGTGTATGAAGGTAAAAATTATTTATTAATTTGTATTTTCTTACTTTCAGTTTTTTTTTTTTTTTTTTTTTTTTTTGTCTCAAGTCAGTTCACTAATGTGAACATGTTCAATCTCTCATCTTTCGGACAAACCCTGTAATTATGTAAAGTGGACTTTGCGCTAGCATGTGTGGTATAAACGTAGACTTTTATCTCATTTTATAGGCTAATTGCATTATTATGCATGGCCAATTTAAAGACTGAGCGTCCATGCACAGATTTCCTCTTGGTTTCATGCTGGCTTCTCGATAATATTTCTTTTGATGTGAATGGAAGGAGAATGAATCTACGCTAATTAGATGAATGAACTAATTGAGACTGTAGACTGATGGCAGGTGGATCAAGCCCTCTGGGTTTATCCAGTTCTGCACAATACTAATGGAAAATAATCAGTCAATGTTCAGTGATTCAGATGGCGATCATGAATGAGGCCTATATGGACAAGCATTATGTTTTATATTTTCAGATCATGTGTTTATTTGCTTGTATTTATTTTGTCTGATGCTGCTTATGGTTGGTGGTCAGCCCAGTTTGTTCAATGTGTTTTTTATGCGAAATGTGATAAAACAGTTCCAGTTTATAGATGGATGTCTAGAGTAGGGCTGCATATTTTGAGGGGGAAACTTTTCTTTACTCATAAATATTGGGATTTTAAAATATGTTTCTCTAGGTTTGCTGTGCTGTGTTAGTAAGGCTGTACAATTGTATTGTGCATGATTGTTACTATTGAGTATATACAGTATAGTTGACAGAAACAATAAGAACAATATTACTTTATTTTTTGTGTTCATTATTATTATTATTATTATTATTATTATTATTAGAGAGGCACTCCAAGACAGTTAAAAAAAACTGAATTATGAGTTGCTTTTCTTTAAAAAATACACAGTGCTGTGCTTTACTCTGAAACACATATATACACATATATTATGTATATTTATTAAACTAAATTACAGCCTTTGCGATTTGATAATCACACTAAGCCAGATCACATTTTCAGTTTCATTTTGATCAGGCAGCCCTAGAGAAAAGTCTATATTGACAGAGTCAGTGTATATTCTTTGTATTACCACAGATGGAGTAAAGATGCGTGGCTTCGTAAAAGAGTTCTTGAATCGCTTATAGTATGATATGCTCACAGACAAATTATTGATTTGCGAGACTCTGTCTTTTAAGGAGTTGGAATGCAGTCACAGGTTTGGTGTGACTGATTGTAAAATTTGGCGAGCAACAGGAAAAAACGTCAAGCTACTGCGGGATGTTGTAACACACCAAGAACAATCTGCTAGAGCAGGTGAAGAGGACAGGAGTGTCCAGATCCCTGAGAGATGACCTACACCTGTACAGACAAGCCTTATCTCATCCATACGCTTCAGACTAATTCAGTCTGTCACCATAATTACTATGTGCTACTTCTTGTCACATGACCTTCTGCAGGTCTGTTGAAACACTGTACAGGAGCAGAATTAAAGAGTGTTGTACTGTATGTAGTAAATGTCCTGGCTTTCAGTAAAGAAAGCAGAATAATGAGAAGCCTAGAACTCTTATCAGTAGCCCTCAGCTGAATAGTGATTTCCTTTGTGACTGTCCTTCACAGGAGTGTAAAGCCATGCTCATCAGGAAGATTTGTAACTGTGTTACTCTAGTTAACTCTTTTTTTAATAAGTACTGATGAATAAATAAATTAAACTGATTAAATATTGATCTTTATAATTTATTTTATTAGGGCATTTTTGTAGCTCAAATCAGTGGCGTAGCCACGGGTGTGCCAGGGTGTGCCGGTGCCACCCACAGTGGCACATCTAAAAATAGATGCTGAATTATTTTTTATAGTCTCAATAAAAAATGTTTACTAAACTTGGGCTATTGTTGTTTACTTAGAAAATATATATTTTTTTAAATCAACCCTTTCACGTGTAAGTTACAAATATTTTAACTGACCCCTTGTTTTCATGGCGACGTGTCATGATTGTCACGTGACACACCGCAGCCACAATAACTAACAGATGTATTGCTATTCGTTTTATTTGGTTTTTCATTTTTTATTAAAAAATATTCACAAACTTGCTTACCATGTCAACTATCTGATATTCAGATTCTTCGTTTAAAACCATATATAAATTATCTTGATCTATAACGAGATGAACGCTGCATTTCAGAGTCCTGTCAGCCGGATTTAACCGTAGACAGTAAAAGAACGTACAGCACTTGAATTCCCCAGTTTCTCCCGAAATACATGAAAGTAAGTGGCTGTTGAACTGGACGAAGAATATAGTAAACTTTATTGTTCTGCTATGTGTGTCTGATATATGAATAAAACACGTCGGCAAATTACATTTGAATAGATAGATAGTTTTTGCTTCTTCCATAGACCTCAGTGTGTATTTTACAAACTACCAATGTATTGTTTTACTAGTGATTATGTATATTTAAATGTATGAAACCTAAAATAAACATTATGTGGTTGATAACACTGCATATTATTTGTGATATATGACAAGCGCTGAGCGCGTCTGTCTCTGACTCAGCGCCAGCCAACGCGCGAAAGCAGTTTGAATCTGGCAGTTCTGTGACGCCACTGAACATTCTAAATCATACTCTCTTGAAAAGTACAGTATTCCGTTTTTTGCTACTCCTCCTTCAAAATTGGTACAAAATTGTCCAACATTTGCTCAAATGATCTTCGGGCCGATCCACATAAAAGTACTGTCCCTCGATTTGTGATGTTTTGTTCTTCAGGCTCATAGACAGTAAAAGAAATGCACACAGCGACCCCAATGGAACTCAATTGAGACAAGTGAAGCCCATTTTTAGCGTTTTTTAGCACTTCCGTTTCTGACGCGCAGACTCAAATGAAGCTTGACGACGTCAGCAACCTGTCTGACAGATGTAAATCTTCTAAGTGGCTGTGCGTGCAAACTGCCATCGTTAATCTTGCAGAGACGGCGAGCTTGAGCGGGGAGTTCTTTGTCCTGAGTGAGCAGGAGTATGTATTCTGATTAATTATTGTGTATAGTATTATAAAATATAACGCCAGTACGCCATATCAAGTTAATTGCCTGCGAGCTTCTCCTCCTGTCTGTACGGTAATGCGACAGAGAGTCGAGCTGTTATGACGCAATCGTTAGCCTATTTTTTACAAAAACTGTTTCTACGGGGCTATAATGTAACATAGAAGGTAATGGAGCCCTTTATATATTGTCGTGTATCTTTAGAAATAAATAATGGACAAACGGAGTCTTTAAACGCCTCAGATGTAAAGTTATTCGCTGTCAAAGTGACAGTGAAAGTGAGTCAATGGGAATGCTAACGCAAGTGAAGTTCTGCTAAAAGATGGCAGCCCCCACCCGACTTCAACTTCCAGTCGAGTTCCTTGCCGCCTGTTCAGGCTCCGCACTGCTCTTTGTGCTTAAATGCTTCCTGCTTTGCTGTACTTGATGTGCTGGCTGTGGTTGCTGTGCGCCATACTTGATCTGCTTGCTGTGCCTTGCAGGGCTTGGCCCCGTGTTGCTGCTTGCACCTATATTATTTTATATAGTTTTATGGTTATGTGGGGAATGGTTATGTTTAGGGTAAATCATTTTGCACACTAATCTGACAATAAATGTGGCACACCCAGATTTGCATATGCACACCCAGAGTCTCTTTTCTGACTACACTACTGGCTCAAATACACCTTAAGTCAATTTGGAAACATAGCTTCTATCAGATTTGTAAATGTAAACCTGTTTAGCAGAAATAGATGGGAAAGTGACACAGCAGATATAAAATCAGTTGCCTGGTAAATTAATTTATATATATATATGTCTAAATGAGCTCAGTATGTCTATGTTTTAGTGTATACTAGGGTCTAAGTGTGAGATTCTCCTCAACCAAAAAAAAATTAAATAAAAATAAAATAATCCTAAAAAATAAATAATAATATTTTTTTAGCCGTGCTCTCAACTCTTTTTGAGGCAGTGGAGTTGAAGGTGAAGGATAATGGTTATAAATGCTCCGCGTCTTCATTTTGCATCTGAATTCTTCCTCTTTATCCTCTCTCTCTCTCTCTCAAAAAAAAAAAAAAATGTGTGATGGTGAAACAATATGGGCATTATGTGCAGTGCTATCAATTAACGCTCTCAATCAAGCCCTAAGTGCAGCTGCCACTCTCCGTTAAGGGAGCCACCCGTTGCACAAGTCGTGCGTTTTCTTCTGTTAGCTCTAGCGAGAACTCATATTGAACTAAAGCAAGAGCAATCTAGCTCTATAATGAAAGTCTGTATGACAGAGAGAGAGAGAGAGACGATCTCAATCACAGCTGTCTGAACACATGACACCAAATTAAAAAAGAGGAGTAAAAAACCTGAATGAGCCACTTGTGTTTTTTTTAGTATGTTTCATATGGGCTAGAAATGTTTAAATGTACATGTTGTTATTGTTAATGGACATTATATAGTAGGTAGTGTTGTTTTTGGGGGCTGTTTTAATTTTAGTTTTAGTCTTGTCTTTGTGTGACACTGTCATTTTAGTTTTCATTAGTTTTAGTCATGTCCATACTCTTTTTAGTCTAGTCAGGTTGCAATCAACTAAAAGCCTTAGCATTTTAGTCTTATTTTAGTCAGAATCAGTCTAGTTTTAGTCGACGAAAACTGATGACATTTAGTCTATAGCTAATTTGTATTTTAGTCTCTTTTTATTAATGCAATTCTATTTAACGCATTCAATATAGTATAAGCACATAGAAGTTTAGACAAAACCAAATTTTTATTTTAGCCAAACCCATTTCAAACAAGGAGATTTTAATATCTTATCATTACCTTATAGACTCTAGAATACATCCATTACAGACACAGAGGACGCTCTGATTTGAATTTATGAAATTTATTTTACCAACCAAACATGTTTGATGTACACACATTAGCCTCTTTCTCCGTGTCAGACTTAACTTTGTTTGTTGTCGTCTTCTCAATAATGCCACGAGTGGGGCTTGAGGAAGTGACGTCGCCTGCGTCTGCGCAGTGTGACCTGATGCACCCCCTGAAGTTAGACACATTTTAGCATAGATTTTATTTTGTAAACCACATTTAGTTGCGTTTTTATTCGTCATTATTATTTCATTATACTTTTAATTATAGTCATCCTCACATAACCAGCATTCACGCTGTGTCTCGTCTTATTTCGTCCCATCTCGTTTTTGTCACGTGATAAAGGTTTGTTGACGACGATATTTAGTTATAATTTTCGTTGATGTTGAAAGCAACACTAATAGTATGGCTGGGCGATATATCAAGTTTGTATGATATATTGGTATAATTTTTATGAATGATATGGTGTGAGGCAATACCGCCTATATAAACAGTAGTTTGATACGAGTGCATCTGAAAAATAGCTGAGTACAGAGAGTGAGCTGCTACAGGGAAAGTGCATAATTCAATTTGTATAACATGAGACTTGCTTATAATAAAGACTTTACAATAACTCATAAGAAATAGTTTAAATAGTTGTTTGGCCTTTCAAAAGAGGAAGATATCCGCTTCATCATGCCTAGAGCTGATCCGTGCTGGTCACTAAGGAAATGCATCAACTTTGCGTTGTGGATCTACTTTCACAATGGATGAAGCAGAGTCCAGCCCAGGGTCGTCACATGTGTCATTCGTTTCTCACTCAAGCCCGCAGTGTGTGACGCTGTGTGACACATTTTATGGAGGACTGTTTCCTGAACCTGTGCTCAAAGGCTGTTAAAGTGGGGCAGTTCCAGCTTTGCAAGGACAGTCTGGCGCTTTTGACTCACAACATGTAAGTCAAACAATAAAGTAGTTTTGGTCACACTTTATTTTAGGGTCCAAATCTCACTATTAGCTAACCATAAACAATGACTTTTGCCTAAATTATCCCCTTATTTGCTGCTTATTAATAGTTTATAAGGTAGTTGTTAAGTTTAGGGTATTGGGTAGGATTATGAATGTCATGCATTATATGCACTTTATAAGCACTAATAAACAGCCAATATGTTAATAATAGACATGCTAATAAGCAACTAGTTATTAGTGTGAATTGGACCCTATACTAAAGTGTTACCGTAGTTTTATATTTAAATAATTTGCCACTGATGATTCAAAACCCTTTTGTTTTGAGCAGTGCAGAGTAGCGCTTGTTTCTCCAATCACAAATGCAGACATGGTTTTATATTTATGTATAAAATATTGAGATATATACCGTATATCGCAGTTCAGCCAAAAAATACAGAATTTAATTATTTTCCAACATTACATAATTTAAACCAATCATCTAATGTTATTAAGTATATTCCAAATGTTTCATGCAAAAATACGTATGTTTTACAGTTGTTATTAATGCAAGGATGATTTTTTTTTTCTTTTGATAATTTTAGTAATGCATAAATAAAACGTTTATAGAAAAAAAGTTTATAGTAATATGTGGCAATATTTACATATTTACAAAAGCAGTTAGTGACGTAACTGTCAGTGAATCATTGAATCAGAGTAGATGGCTTGAACTAATTCATGAAGGTTCATTTTGTCTTAAAATCATTGCGACATGCACAATAATGTTTTTTTTTTTTTTTTTTTTTTTTTTTTTTTTTATCACCAGCAAAAAAACAAATAAATTAAATGTTGTTAAAAAGTGAAATGGACTCAAACAACTGAGCAAGTATTTCCTCTCAGCACGAGTTTGATTGCATCTCTATAATACTTTGTTTTTATGTGTTCCAGTAGCAAGATTTATATCTGACTTAAGAGACTTCAAGGAATATGAATGGTCTGCTTTAACCCAATTAACTGGAACAATATATAAGAGAACAAAGGAAAAATTATTTTAAGATAAGATACAGACATGAAAGGTTAGTATAAAATGTACTGCCGAAAAAAGGAGCATAAACGGAATTATGGTCTTTTTTTTTTTTCTGTTGCTTGCAAGTTTGAAACTTTTACTTATGAGTCTGTCACAAGCCATTGATTCAAGTAACCTTGGAATAATTCTGAAGTTTTGCTTGAGATTTAATCAGCTTTAATCAGCATTGCCATGAATGTGTATTCAGCAGTGCAGTTTACAATGACCATTATTGCAGATTTCTTAAAGCTAAGCAGCAAATTTGTGTTGAGAGAGGTGTTTTTGGGAGCAATTTACTGCACTGTTTTTTCATTTGGGTCGCAGCCAGGCAACTCAATGTAATTTAATGTTTAGCACGTCACAACACCTATTAATAGCATTATTCTGAAAGTCTGTGAATAGACCACTTAACTAAAACGCATCACTATGATAAATGTAGTTGCCGGCTTTCTCTGCCGGAGCTGATAAAGGAACAGGCTTGTGCTTTAAATCCTGTGAACACACACAGAGAAGCACATTTCACATTGATATACTCCTGTGCACAGATGCACACACACTCCCAATTTCTCATCAAGCTCCATATCTCATCAGAATTCAAGCTCGATTCCTCCTCACCTTTCTGACAGTACTGAGATCATATCCACCATGAGAGAGTTTAACAGGGACTTACATGAAAGAGCTGTTTCAGCACTCTTCCCACCAACACACGCACACATACATCTCTGCGGGCGGGAGGGGACTTGTTAAAGAGACGCCCTGCTTTTCTAATCAATATTTTCACTGATTCAGAGAGAGTGTGGCCGTTTACTCTGTGGGAGAATGCCGCTCTTTGTTGTCCTCTAAAAGCACATGTGTAGTGCCGCCGTAGCTCTCTTAAGTGGATTGGTGAGAGGTGTGAGATTAAATGTATATTGATGCCGATGGGAGCGCTGGATTTTGATTCTCGTAATGAGTAATCACTTAAAAGTTCACCTTCTTGGCTAGAAACCTGCCGTTTAGTACATTAACCCACACTTATTGAATATATTAGGCAGTGAAGAGCACAACACAGGTATCTGGTACATAGCCTGCTGTTTCTATTTGCTAGTGGTTGCCTGTTTTCACTTGGGTTATTTTCTTTTCTTTTGTATATTTCCAAATAATGACTGCTAGACTATGTAATTGAACCTTGTAGTAGTTTCTGTTTCTTTCTCACATACAAGCCTGATTCCAAACAAGTTGGGACACTGTGCAAATTGTGAGTAAAAAAGGAATGGAATAATTTACAAATCTCATAAACTTAATGTTTTATTCACAATGGGATATAGATAACATATCGAATGTTTAAAGTGAGAGATTTTGAAATGTCATGCCAAATATTGGCTCATTTTGTATTTCATGAGAGCTACACATTGCAAAAAAGTTGGGACGGGTAGCAATAAGGCCGGAAAAAAGTTAAATGTACATATAAGGAACAGCTGGAGGTAGGGCAGCAGGATTCTGGATACATTTTTTGGGGGGGGGTCTCATATAGAGATCACGATTCTCCTACGATTCTGAACTACTGTAAATAAAATATAATGTTTGACAAAATATTATTGCTGCAGTCTATTTAAAAGTGTCCAAATAATCTTAATGAATTATTAGAAATTTTAATATACACTACCAGTCCAAAGTCTTTGAACGGTAAGATATATATATATATATATATATATATATATTTAAATAATTATCTTCTGCTCACCAAGCCTACATTTATTTTATCCAAAATACAGCAAAAGTAGTAATGTTGTGATTACATTTTTACAGTTTAAAAAAACTGCTTTCTATTGGAATACATTTTAAAATGTCACTTATTTCTGTGGTCAAAGTTGTATTTTCAGCATTATTCCTCCAGTCCTCAGTGTCACATGACTGAAAGGGAACGTCTCGGTTATGTATTGTAAACCTCGTTCCCTGAAGGAGGGAACGGAGACGCCACGTCCCGTCTCTATGGTTGCTGTACCGCCGCTGAGTTGCCGGGTCCCCGGCTCGGCTCCTCAGCGAAAACCTGGTATGCATTGCACCTGCTGCCTTCTTATACTCAAGCAGTGATCAGCGGCAGCTGGATGCAATAATTGCATGCCAATGTGTATTGGCTTGTTTAGTTTACACTCTAAGTAGATTGGTCTATCGAAGCGACTATCCCATTTTGCGTCGGTCACCAACGTGATGTCTCCGTTCCCTCCTTCATTCTGTCTATCTGAAGTGGTGTAATGTAGTCATCGCAAAATAAACTCTTTCGAATGCAAGCACTGACCAAGTCCTGGGTTTATTTAACAGTAACAACTGTTAGACTGTGCAGCATTCCTTAAATATAACACTGAGTGTTAATGCAGAAACGTAACCTGGTATCAGAGCAGTGGCCTAGTAGTTAACATCATGCATACTGACACATTGAGTGATCCCATTTCCCTCTCTTATTCCCATTATTTCTTCCCTTCTCTCTCTGTCCCCATGTGTCGAAGTGGCAAAAAACAAATGTTATTTTTAGGCAGTTCCCATTCTTGCATATTTTACTGTGCAAAAAGCATTACTGGTGAGTGAGCGCAGTATGAGCTTCACAAGCGTAGGCGTGATACTGAGGCATTCTGATGTCACTGTCAGTGTTTACACCGCGTTTGCCCTGTGCTTACGTACCGTACGATGAGTATGCTTTTCATAAATGTTACAGAAACGCAATTAAACACTCCTTTTGTGCTCTTCAACTCAAACAAATGGGTGTGAAAACACATCCGCACCCACTCAAGAACTATGTCATGCTGTTGTCGCTGAGCCAGTCATTAAAACCTTTACCCCAATTATCAGTGAGCAGTGTCATTTTTGAGAGGGCACTGAACCTTTGGTAGAGGAACAGAGGCAAACTCTCCACACATTCCTCATTCTTCATCACCTGCTCTGATTCATGTCCTCTCTCTCTCTTTCTTTCTCTCTCTATCCATGCTATTTGTTTATTCTCATTTAAATTATTTGTTCCACATGACTGGCATTGATATAACAAATGGGTTTATGTGTGGCTAATGTTGAATCCACCTAATTATAAAATGAAATTACATGGACTTGAGGTGGACTTTACTGTTGTTGGATAAATTAATTCTCTAGCCCATTCTTTCACAGTGACTTGTCTTCTGGAAGCATGACTCTGATGTTGAAAATGGCACTGTGTTACTGATACGTATCCTCAGAGGGCCGTAGAGAAACATGCTTTCTAGTGAAACAAGGTGACTGACACGAGGAAATCATTCATGTTCTGATGTTGTGTAACAAATTTAGAGGGATATTTAGAGATAAAAAGAATGGTTCTGTGTATGTTGGGTTAGTATTGCTCTGTCTGAGCACAGAATCTAGGCTGAGCAGCTTCGGAAATGCAATAGAATATAAATTTAAATAATTCATAGGGATGAACTGAGCCCTCAATGATCAGGATTGGGGTGGATTGTGCTTTTTTTTTTTACTGATTGGTATCATCCAAACCTCTACGGACACCTTGGCAAATGAATCGCCATTGACTAGTAATTTTTTTTTTTTCGTTTACTCTCCAGACTGAGACATATGGTAATTACTGTGTGACAGAGAGTCACAGGTTATGACACAATTGTTAGCCTATTTTTTTACAAAAACTGCTTCTACGGGACCATAACGTAAGATACAAGGTAATGGAGCCTTTTATACATTTTCGTCTTTCTTTAGAAATAATTAACTGACAAATGGAGTCTTTAAATGCCTCAGATGTAAAGTTATTTGCTGTCAAAGTGATGCCAAAATGAATGGGAGTAAATGGAATGCTAAGAGCAGGTGGGGGTCCGCTAGCCAATGGCGGCGCCCAGGGCTGCTTCAATAAAATATGAAACCCTGCCCCCCTGGAAAATACAACAAAGAATATCGCTTACACGTAGCACGTCAATTCTCTCTCTCTCTCTCTCTCTCTCTCTCTCTCTCTCTCTGCGTATGTGTAAGTGAAAGTGACGGCAGGGTGGGCGCCTTCACACTAGAGTTTATGTAAAGTCAAATAGGTGTGCTTTTGCATCCATTCAGATTAACTGAAAAATATCACAGATTGACGGAGAGTGAAACTCTATAGCTCTCAGTCAGAGAGTGTTCTGCGAGTGAAAATATATTTGTGCTAAATTTATACTTAGCCTCCAACTCACACGCTGGCAAGTAAAATCTGAGAATTTATAAGCCATTGGCTAATATTGGACATAATTTAGTCGCCAGAGTGAAGATTTAGTCGCATATGTGAGTGATTTACTCGCCACGTTTGTCGTCCCTCATAAGCCCGATCCTTATGTTATGTCAGGGATCATGCGGTTATCATGCAGTAGGTAACGCTTTAAATGGGTTTGCCAACTGCCATTACAAGGAGAAAAGGAGATGCCCAAATATGCATACATGACCTAATCTGTTCTTGCGCATCACACAGACGTTCAAGCTTCCATGTTTAGCATATATAATGTACACTTTTTATCTGCCGCCAGACAATGTGATATGTTGTTGTTATAATGCGTTGCTATGATTTGCATCTTGCTTTGAATTTGACTGACAGACTGGCATTCTGACACCACAAGCTTCATGCTTTCTAACCTTTTTTATTTTCTTTTGTAATTATTCAGCTTATTGTACATGTAGCTAAAATACAAGATGCTTAAATCATTAGTCCCATATTCATAACTGTGACGATACAGTCTGTTTACAATGTCTACCAGTGTAACATTACATCTATCGCAGTGTGTATACACATACAGTACATATATTTTACTCTTTGCACAACTCTGTATACATTGGGTTGATTTTAATAACTTTAAAGTTCTTGAATTGTGCACCAAACACTAGAAATATAGTATCGGATTGTGACTCCATATCGTGGGCACAAAGAACCTGAATGGGGCTATGGAATGATATTGCGGACATTATTCAAAAGGAATTGCAAATTGTTTTTGCAATTGTGTTTTCAATTTGTGGACGAATAAAATGTGACATAATCCAAACGCAAATGCAAATCGCGCATTACCGTTTGCATTTTCGTTTAAGTGAACAGTGCACAGTGTCTGCCAAATTTAAAATGGAAATGCAAAGTCCATTTGCAACTGTGTTTCCCATATCTTACGAGCTGTGAGCCTGTCACATTTAAATAGCAATATTAATTACCACATTTGCCTTTTCACTCTCTCTGCACTGTGCATGTAAACTGCCAAAACTCAAATGGAATCGCAATTCCTTTTGCATTTGAATTTCCAACGTCTACATGGAAACCTGTCAATCAAGTGACAGGGGTGGGGTCATTTTATTGGGCGTGTTTGCATTGGGAAGTGACGTCACTCACAGTCCACGGTAATAAATAATTATTAATTAATTAGTGTGGACTTTGTCATGTAAATACTTAATAACCAATAAGGTTAAGGATGTGTCTTAAAAATTACTTCATCTTTTCTATCATGTGAAGCTTTACTTAAAAAAGATGTTTCCTGATATTGACATGTTCTTTTTGTGGTGCTGAACATGAATCCATTTCTCATCTCTTCTGGGAATGCACATATACAAGTCTGTTCTGCAAGAATTTTTGTAGCTTCGACCATACTAAAATGTACCTTTTTTACTATGGTAATATGAGTTATCGATAGTGTTTATAATTAAACCACAGTAGCCACAAATGTACAGTTGTCTGAGACGTTATGAAATGTTTAACATCATGAAACATAAAATGCAGTCAGTTGACTGCTATGGTTTATTTTCATAATAGGTAAACACGGTCACATTTCCTTGATTCAGCAGCTGCACGATGTGCCTGTCTTCAATTGAGAGATCTGGAGCTGATTTTGTGTAGACTGGTAGCATGGTGGTTAGTGACTCTCCTCTCGTGGCGAGGTGCGCTGTCTTTTAGCGTGTGTTTGAAACCTGCGCCAACATAGGTGTACTTAATTTTTTTGTTTATCCTACTTACTTCAGACGCGAAAGAGCGATCAAACTAATAACTTGTAATATTTACAAGAATATCTGAATCATGCAATGAGCAAGTCTGCGTTCAGGTCTCTGCTGCAGATGTGCTGGAACGACGGCAGCAGACTCGACGATTCTGAAAGCACAAACTGACGCGATATTAAGTGTTTAATAAAGGCAGACTTGCTCATTGCATGATTCAGATATTCTTGTTACTGATGGGGTGTGTTTAAAACAAGCATTTGTTTGTGTGTAAGTGTAGGCAGAAAATCCTTCCTACCAAACCCCTTTGTTGAAGCAGATGTGTGTCATTGAATTCATTTTCACTACAATTTAAAACAAAGATTTTTTGTTTTATTTTTATGACAGATTTTGTAACATTAAAAACATTTTGATTGTGCTAGCTGAAAAGGGAGTTTGACTATTTGCCTGGCCTTTCCATCTGTTTTTCAGTTGTTCTCATTCCTTCCCTCTTGTGAAAATGTGATGGTTGTATTATGTGTTCAGTTCATGATAATTTAACGCATGGCTTGCGAATTGCCCAGGAGATTCAATTACCATCTCACTTTAATTGTAGTATTTAGTACTTTGCCAATAGGAAAATGCGTACCAGTAAATATACAACATTCCGCAGACCAAACAGTGTACAACTTGTTACCAAACGCATTAATTGATTTTTCAGTTAAATGCAAAATAGAGTCATGCCACAATATGCAGCCTACAGGAAGTGCACTTCAGGGTTGTGTTACATTTAGGATCAAATTGATAATGCATTTTTAATTCCAAACGAGTTTCCTGACTTTTTATTACATTCAAATTGATAATGGAGAATGTAATCCAAATTCTCTCTCTCACTTTCTCATATTTCTCAACCAGTGACACAAGTTGGCAGCATATATATATATATATATATATATATATATATATATATATATATATATATATATATATATATATATATATATATATATACGTACATACACACACACACACACTCTTTCCTCTCATCCTCAGACCTTTTTGTTGCTCTCCTGTTAGAATTTCAGAGAGCAAAACTGAATTAGATCTTTGGTGAAGGTGATTATTAAGAGGATATATTAGGAGCCCCAGCACTGCATTAGTCTCAGATGTGTGTAATGGCCATCTACTAAGAGCACCCGTAACTATTTTGATGGCCTTTAATGAGTTCTGTATCTTCTGAAGTGTGCGGTCCTCTGATATCCAAAGTACCAAAATGCCTCTACCTAAATAAACAGAGCACATAATGACACAGACTACATTTTGGCTCTTCACTTTTGGTCCCCATGGCAACACTTTGAAATGCTTGGACATCTTCTGTCTCTCTGCTTGCTATTTCCATTTTGAAAATGAAAACGAATGGATGCAAACAACTTTTATTGAGTAGAATATCATCTCATCTGTTCTTTTATTATTGCAGTAATTCACCCCAAAAGGTAAATTCCCTCATTTACTCACCCTCGTGTTGTTCCAAACCCATAAGACTTTCTTTCTTCATTAGAACATATTCTTAAATGGATAGTTACGAAAATGATGACAGAATTTTAGGTGAAATTTAGAATTTTGGGTGAACTATCCCTTTAAAGGACATGGTCACCATTCACCTTTATATATATATATATATATATATATATATATATATATATATATATATATATATATATATATATATATATATATATATATATATATATATATATACATATATATATATATATATATACATATATATATATATATATAACGCTCGAACATTTGGGTTAAGTATCTCATTTTGTTTTCTACCACAGAAGGAAAGATTTTTTGAAACACACAAGGATTGGTCTATTTTCAGTTCGTGGTAAAGCACTTCTTTAAATATGCCTCTATTCTGAACCACTTCTAATCATGAAGTTCTAGCCATCAGGGGCTCAGTGGTCCTTCATAAACCCCTTCACTGTTAACAGAGCAGCTCGGGTGAGGAAGATCAAAAACCCAGTCGAGCATGAAGAAAAGGGCTGCAATTGAAAAGTGAAACACACCCCTTTAAATGAAAGTGATTGCCAAATGAAACCATAAAGACAAGACCTTAGCATTGCTTTGGATCATTTCCCAGCCTCTAAATGTTCCCTTTTCACATGAGACCAACTACAAGGCTTCCTTTTAGCATTACAGATGTATCTTTCTGAATGTGTCCAAAAAGGGAAGGTAAATGAGCTTCCACAAGAATAAATGAGCTTCCATGAGAACATAATCACAGAATGCATTCGGGAGCTATAAAGATTAGCAGTAGATTTGCTTATTTCAATTATGGTGCACCTTTGTGGTAAAGCGGTCCTTGCCAGATATTAGATGGTGACCAGTGAGTTTGTGCATTGTAATTTATACACACGTTCTCAAACTCAAGGCCAGTTATTGTGTGATATGGTTTGATGTTATGTACACAAAAATGCAATATGTATTTATATATGTATTATTGGTCATTGAATGGTTATAATGAAGCAGTAGGTTTGTTAAAAGGACACAAGCTCAGATCATATGGCTATATGGATAATGATAGGATATATTAAATTTAAGATTAAATATATACTATTCATACTATTCATATTGTAATCAGATTATTTCAACAACATATTATTCCAATAACTGGACAATTCCACACAATATATCCCTTTAATAAATTATCATAAGAACTAATTAAATTTACTTTATATTGCTGAAAATGTATATTGGTGTTTGATGTAATTATTGCGCAATCACATCACAGTGATTTGATATGATAATGTTGGTTGTTGAAATAATGATAGTTTTTATTTTCTTAAAACAGTCATTAAATAAATCAAATACATTACTAGAGACTGAGGTGGTCTGGACTTTTGCCATGTTGTTAATTAAAAATACAAATAAACAAATTAATACTGATTCAAATTGATTTAAGTGATCCCTATGCAATTACCCAGCATGATCTTTTTGCCTTTGGGCTGGAGAAAAAAAAAAAAAAAAAAAAAAAAAAAAACATTCTATACTATTTATTTGATAGCGAGTGATGCAAAAATAGTCTAACATATGCAATATCAATTACTTTATGCATATTGTAGTATTCAGGAGTAGGCCTATTTTTAATGCACACAATATGCATTTTGTTGTACGATAATAATGTGAAATTGATATCTTCTGTCACCATTCTTGGTATTAAGTCTTCTTTTATTTCTTCCAGCATCACTAAAAGTGATTCACAGACACTTATATCACATAACTGTTAGTCCTGCTGTATTTATTCAAGTTTTATTGTTTCCCCTCTCGATCGAAATAGACCCACTTATTTGATTAAATGTGAGTAGTTGCTACAGGCATGCATTAAGTGGTTTAATGTATAAATAAAATACACACACACACACTTAGAAAACATTCTGTATATTCATGTAGTGTGCAGGTGACATTAACAGACATGTTGCCAAGGCTAAAAACTCAAGCAGATGCTCCAAGTCTGGAATTAATGCATTAGGCTGCTTATTCTTACCCTGAATGGCTTTCATTTGATTTCCAGCTATAGTACAGGGCCTTGGTTTATTTGTATCACTCATAAGCTTAACCTTTCACATTTTAAGCAGTGTTTGTGCATATATTTCTTACTTTAGTAAAACTTGTGCCTCATTATTACAACTGGAAGATATGGATGGCTTGAAATTTAATCTATGAGTGAGTTTAAAAAAGGCAATTATTTAATTGCAGACACTGAACAAAAACACTTAAGTCATCTCATGCATCCCATCACATAGCTGTAATTAAACAAAACAGACTTAACCTCAGGGCCTTTCATTTTATTTTAGTGTTATTATTAATAAAAGTCCAGTACTATTTTTCAGTAGAATGTACATAGCCTACTACTACTACCAAATTGAAGTAAAAAATATTTTTTTAAGTATATATATATATATATATATATATATATATATATATATATATATATATATAATCAGTTTTATTTTGTATTGTTATTTATTGCTTTTTTATCATTTTAAAATAAATACATATTTATTCATTTCTTTATTTGTGGAAAAGAGCAGGTTTTACACTTTGGACATTATTTGACAAAAGGGCAGGCTGTAGGAAAGCATTTAAGTGAATAAAATTTCATAATTCTTTGGATAGGTAGATTAGCATGCAGTCTGTAAATTGTTTGTTTGAACATAAGCCACCCATTGAAGGCCTCTTCTCCAACTTGACCCAGCTCTTCCAGCAGAGCTACAGATGAGGGATGGCATTGTTCTTGGCAGTGGGCAGCCAGTGCCGCTTCCAGCCTGCTGAGAGTCTTCTGGATGTTTTTGCAGAATAAACTGGGCTAATGGTGTGTGGCAGCATGAAGGCCTGTAGAGGACTGAGATGAGGCCTGGGGCAGGATACAGGTATTAAGGGTCACAGGAAGTGCCTGATGTGCTCCTATTGAGGTGCCATATCAAAGTCAAGAAACAAGATCTGCAGCTGAAATGGCCAGTTAGAAACAAGCCCAAGTTCATTCTGAGATATTATGCCGTATTTGAGAACAGCTGCCAGTGAGAATTTCCAAGATGGCCACTGAATGAGCTAACTTACCTGAATGGGATTTCGGCACCATGCCATTTGGTTCTCATTGCTCTTGGTATTTTCCTTGTAGATATGTTTGCATTTTCAGAAGGTTGTGTGTGAGTGAAATTTCACTGTGCCATTTAATTTTTCTCACTTCATGACTGGCAGAGGATTTCATCATAACGCAAATAAAGTGTGAGCTTTGGTTTCATTGCTGTGCAAATGGTTAGATCTTACAAATAAAATGACATGAGGATGAGTAAATGATGGGGGATTTTTTATTTAAGCCTCAATAATAAGTATCTAGTTCCGATTTTTTCTTTGCCTGACAAAATGTTCACCAACATGAAAGAAAATAATATATTCTTCTAATATATTTTCAATTAAATGTCATTTTCTTTTTCTTTACTTTTTTTTAATTTTCTTTTATTTTTTCTTTACATAAAAAAACATATGCAACAAACTGGTTATACAGCTATAAAGGCATACAGTGTAAAATACAATGTTACTTATAAGTGGTTATTTTTGGGGGGCAGCAGCCATTCCTTGTTGTTGAGCCATGTTTTTTTTTTTTACAGACATTTTCTATAAAATATTTTATATATATATATATATATATATATATATATATATATATATATATATATATATATATATATATATATATATATATATATATATATAGTCATGCAATTACCAAGGTCACTGCTACTACTGATAATAGTACGTTTCAGGGGCAGACTGGCCATCTGGAGGACCCGGACTTTTCCCGGTGGTCCGCTGGACAATTTTTTTTAAATGATGGAAATTATTATAATACATCTCTTTTCTATGCAAATGGAGTGAGTGGATCGCGCGGCCGACTAGGAATGGGTTTTGTTCGCATGAGTGTTTTGCCCTCCTTCCCTGTTTAGTTTGTCTACTCCATGCGTATCTTGAAACACACCCCTTTTCTATGTCGTCTAATTTACAGAGAGAGACCAATTTATCCAGTACAGCGAATTTCTCTGAGCAGCAGGCCACTTTATACGCTAACTTAAAACGTAACCGACTGTGTTTATTAGAATTCTTGCAGATACAATTATTTTGAGATAAACATTGTCTGAAACGCTCCTCTCTCAGCTCGTGCTTTAAATGAGTGCGCACAAGCTCCGAACATGCACAAATTGTTTAAAATGCTTGAATCGACAAGATTTAGAAACAAGTGCAAACGATAAACTATGATCTGTTTCACCCCTTCAAGTGAGTGAACAACGCAAATCAAGTTAGGAATTTTACATCACTATTCAAGATAGCCCGTCGGGCAGGGGGTGATATATTTTGGAGCCCGACTGTAAAACACAACAATCTATCAAAAACATCTATCCAGTTTGTGACCCATTAGTTTCCACACTGGTTTCATTCGAAAAAATAAATGATTATTTTAAAATATTGACTTAAAAGAATCATCTGTTCATGAATCGGATCATGAACTTGAATTACCAAGTCAAAGATGATCTATTATTGAACATCTCGAATAAATAAAGACTTCAGGTTCATCTGTAAAGCACATAAAGCTATCTTTTGAGTTTATAAACTTCTATTTCATGCGTGATTCGTATGGATCTGTTAACTGAAGGCAAAGTGTGAGTTCTAGGAGAATGAATGTCTGTGTCGTGATGAGCATGTATCGCTCACTAGAAGTCGCTAAATGACCATCTGCTGCATGCAGGGTTTTTTTGTTTGTTTGTTTGTTTGTTTCAACGGAGGATCAGTTACCCTATTGGTTAAAACCCCCAAACTGTATACTTAAATATTAAATTAAGAAATTACATCAAAACAGGGGTGGATGCGTTATGAGGTGGTGGGCTGCTGTGGGACAGAAAGTCCAGGGCCAATTTTTGGTCCCAATCCGCCCCTGGTAGGTTTTACTTTTGTAAATTTGGTTTCAAACAGTGCTCAAGCCAGTTTATAAAGCTTATACATGGCTATCATTCTCTCTGTGGGAACCCAGAAAGCCTGCCAAAATGCTATTGCTTAGTTTCTCTGCTTCCTTGAAAATAAGTGAAAATACAATACAAATAAACAATAATACAGGCTAAAACAAATGATTTAATTTGACTTGAAGAAATCTATTTGTTTTGGTAAAAGGCATTAGAGTCATTCAGTGACCCTAGTGGATTCTTCCACCAAAACCTTTTTGCTGGGTAACATTGCTTGCAGGATAACTTTGTGATATCCCCCCTCCCAATCCTTTTTAGAGTTCTGTAAGGATGGTAATGTTGATGGAAGGCTAATTATACCACAATGAGGAAGCTCTGGGAAAGCTTCCAATGTCCACAGACGTTCTTACATGGCTGAATTCACAGTTGTATGTAGCTGGAAGTCTTTGATCGGTGGAACTGAAGCCATAAGTACGTCAGTAGGAGCCGCAGCCACTTCTATGCCACTCGTTCTTTTTGCGCATGGCTGTATTTATTCTCTTGTTTAGAGACCTCCTATCTTTTGATGATTTAAATATGCTGGAGTGGTTGCCCATCTTGCGCTTTTGTCCTTGAGTGCCTCCCCACTTACACCAAGTGTCGCAAAATCAAATTGTTTTATGCCTATTACAAACATGCTTATGTGTTTACATGTTTAAGGCAATTTATGAATTATGTTTTATTAAATCCTTGAGGAAATGTTGGCTGGAAAACAGAAAATGTGCCTGTATGTTTAAACCTACTTATGTTCAAGTCATAGTATTATCAACAAAGATAGATGGATTGATTGATTTTGTATTTGTTTCATTTATAACCACTTTGTTCTATTTAAAGTTATTTTGTTTTGCTTTTATTATTTGTTTTTCCGGTTTTTATCTTTATTTTGTTTTTGTTTTATTTAAGTGGCTGCTATGGCCTAATGGTTAGAGAGTTGGATTTGTACCTGAAGGTTGCAGGTTCGAATCTCACTGCTGGCAGGATTTGTAGGTGGGGTGGGGGTTAATGTACAGCGCCCTCTTCCACCCTCAATACCCATGGCTGAAGTGCCCTTGAGCAAGGCACTGAACTCCCAGTTGCTCCCTGGGGGGTGGATATAGCTGCCCACTGCTCCGGGTGTGTGCTCACTTCTCACTGCTGTATGTGTGCACTTGGATTAGTATGGGTTACCATACTTGGCAAATGTCACTACTTTCTCTTTTTTCTCTCTCTTGCTTGTTTTGTTTTATTGTACATTGTGGCTGCTCTGAAAGCTTAGGCTGCTGACTTGTTTCCCCGCTGCCTCAGATAGTGATTTTGCAGGCATTTTTGCAGCATTTGTGCATGAAGGCACCTCATGAAAGTGATTTCGGACAAGCTTCTGAGGCAGCGTAATGGTTTAATGATCTACAACAAAAAAGAATATTTGAATTTTGAATCTTTACGATTCTGTCAAAAGCTTGAACCTCTTCAGCTTCAAACGTGACTAAATAGAAATTCAACATATATCTTGTTTGCTATTTATTTAAATTTCAGTGTTCTCTTTAATCGTTTGCTTGAGCTTATAATTAATGTATGCTGCTAGCCTAGCAGTAAATACTCCGAGGCTGTTTTATTAATGAGTGCTTTATTAGCTGTGATTCAATAAGGAATACTAATATGAACATGCAAGTCCTCCTTTAGTAAGGCTCATGTTTGCAGTAAAAGGAGGGGCAAATGCAAGCATGGGATAAATCAATAAATCCCATGCTCGCATTTGCCGTCCATCGCTGTTTTACCTTTTTGCTGCATCATTTATCCTCAAAATGTTTGATTTTTTTAAAATAAGTTTTTAATAAGATTTAACTCTTTGAATAACATTTTCGTCATATTCATAATGGCCAATGTGATTGATTGGCTATAATGCCATAATCCATGGCTATTTTGCCTGAACTTTGGATGCAGATTCAAATTATATATATATATATTTTTTTTTTTTCATGTTAATATCCATAATGATGTTTAAAAGTTTCAGATTGGGAAACATACATTATAGTCCTGGAAAGTAAATGCTTCAGTTCTGTTTCTGCTAAACATACACACACGTTGATCTGCCTTGCATTCATATTTTATGCCAATTCCCAGCAGCCTCTTAGGGAGCATTTGCTAAGTGACTTAAAAGCTCTTCTGACATGCCCTGTTCGCCCCCTGTTTTCTTGCCACCTCCTTTTCCATTCACTCACTACTGGCTTTTTTTTTTCTATTCTTGCTGCTTTTCTTCTCTTCGTTGTCTGTTTTCAGGGTCAGTGGTTGGTGAGTAGGGTGAGCGTGTGTATGTTTGAGACAGTGGTTGAGCAGAAAATCCAACTACTGTTCAAATAGTTTGTATGTAATAATCATATGTATCCCTCCTCATGAGACACATGACACATGAGTTTGTGCTACAGGTTGTCTCCTATAGAGTGCACTCAGGAGAGAACAGATGTAGCTGTTTTTAGGGAAGTAGATGGGGACTTTGCTTGAAATACGGTCACTGACATGTGTGCATAAAATAAACATTACATGCAAAATTAATATTACTGACTTTCTTCTTTCAAATATAATTCATAATAATAATAAAACTGTTAAAAATGTTGTTCTTTTTAATATGTAATTATACTATTTCTGTTGTTGCCATGCCATTATTGTTATTATTATTATACCTGAAAAAATAAAAATAATAATAAAAAAAAAAAAAACTACAAAAAAGATGAAAATGATGCATAAGCCTTTCAGTTTAGATTTAACAGTTATATTAACCACTTTCATCACACAGTAATTTATTCAAGCTTTAAAGCTTTATTTTTTTCCTTTGTAATCATATGATATTTCCATCCCAGAATCTAGCTCTATTCTCTCTTATATCTCTTTCTGAGTTTGACCAAGTGGTTTGAGCTTGTGTTTTCCACAAGAGAATGCAGATAGAACATGTGCTTGGCAAAGAGAAAATGAAAAGAGCCCTGTCTTAGCCTCAGGGTTCAACAGCAGTGTTGTTGCTCAAACATGAATGGGAGACATGCATGACCTAATTCACAGCAGAGGGTTTGGTCATTCCCTGGTGTTTTCTTAACATCCAGAAAGGTTCCTGAAATCCCCCCCACTACCACCACCAGCCCTGTCCTGCATCATAGAGAATAAACAGAGAACTGACCTGAACCAGATTTTCTGCATTTCAATATCAGAGAAGGAGACTGAGAGAGAGAGCATATTTCAAGAGAAGTGTTTGTGAAATATATAGTTTGACCCCTATATTCTGTTATCTTTGGAAGAGCGGTTGATATGACAGACGTGTAGTAAACTAGACCTGCTCTTTGCAGAAATCTGCTGAGCTGCTTACGTTGGGTGCCTTTGAAGTTATCAAAAGCTTTGTGTTAGAAGCACACATATTCCAAACGGTAGAGAACATTTAATTTACATTTAATTTATATTAACAGAATAATAAGAACAATAATTAACGCACAATAAATAACTAAATGTCATAAATAATACAAGTTTTTTTTTTTTTTTTTTTAGAACGTTCTTGCGACCCGGTAGCAATGCTTCCACAGCCCAGTACTGGATCGCAACCCGATGGTTAGGGACCTCTGCATTAAATAGTTTTAATTTATATTAACTGGAGCCTCAGACCACATTTTTAGACTGTAACATTCAGTATTATTAGCTATCCTACATTCATCTTTAGTCTATCTTCTGGAGAAAAGTCACACTATTTAAGCATTGTAAATTAACAGTTTTACAGTATTAGACACTCCTAATAAATGTATTTAATAACCAGAAAAAAAAAAAAAAAATGGTCTTAATCCAAATTTAGCCAAATAACAAAAAGAAATGGTTGCATATATATATATATATATATATATATATATATATATATATATATATATATATATATATATATATATATATATATATATATATATATATATATATATATATATATATATATATATATATATATATATATATATATATATAAGTATTAAGTTGTTAAACTTACTTTTAAAGGTATTTTAAATGTACATTCTGGGTAATACTGCTAGTCCAGACAACCAGTCAGGCTTGGGAGTTTTAAATATTGTACCCTCCATAACGATTAACACAATATTATCATCTTAAAATTGAAATGAATTTTGATTTATATACTAAATAATACATATATAGATCTTTGCTGGCAAATTCCTCAATTCCCAAATATTGACAGTCACTAAAAATGATGGGGTTCTCTCCTAAAAATAAAGAACACATACTATGAATTTGCGTTTTCATTGGATATGAGTGGATACTCTACAGTGGTAACTTACACACACTTACAGGTATTTTTGTCAGCCAAGACCACCGAGGAGTGGCTTGCTTGCCAATCGATAGTGCTCAGGGTCCTTCTTAGTTTGGGTGGACTGTAATTCAATTGAGCTTTAGTGAGCTAGACACAATGTGTACCCATGAACCTGAAGGGTTCTCTCTCTGAGCTTGTTTAGACTGTAGTCTCACCACTCTGGGCTGAATAGACCACAAGAGGTCACCTTGCAATGCTTCTAGAGATAAGGCATCTTCCTTTGTGCATCATTCAAGCATTCTCTCACTCTCTACTATTAGACTCAGCAGAACATTTAGTGATTTCACTACTTTACTACCTCTCCTCATGTCCTGTCAGTTTAATTTACTGAATAATAATTTTAATAAATAAAAAAATACATTTTAATGTATTATTATTATTATTATTATTACATACATTTATTTTTTATATTATATAATTTATATTATATAATTTATATTTTATATATATATATATATATATATATATATATATATATATATATATATATATATATATATATATATATTATTATTATTATTATTTTTATTTTATTTTATTTTATTTTTTCTACACAAGTTCTATGTAAAATATATTTTGGTATAATTTGGTTTTACTTATTTATTTTTTGTGCCCAATAGCAAACAGTACAAATTATATACAGTACTTCTGATGTTCCATGCTGAGCATCTGGCATTGAGATGAGTCTTTGAAACATGTTTTAGACCTGAAATAGCTGTTTAACATTTATATTGCACCATTCAACCTGTTAGTAATGACTTTTCCAGCTCTGTGCACAGTGGTAAGCTAATGCTACATGATGCCATTTTCAGTCGTGGCAGGTGCAAATGTAGGTGTTTTTGTCTTTGTAAGTTCCATATCAATGTGGAATAACTGGATTGTATGTGCCACCCGTCTGCATGGCCAAACCCATCTGTTATGTGTTGTTGGCGGATGTGGCTGAATTGACAGTATGTTGGATAGGCTTTTGCACAGAGCTGATTTCTTTCACACTCTCATTAGCCTCGGTAATGGACTACTGCCATTCTTCCCGGTCAACCACAGGCAGGTTGCCACTTTCAGCTCTGGTTGGCGCCGCTCATTCGCCGCAGCTGTCCTTCACTTTGCATTGTCTGCCCCTCTGTGTCTTGTTATTTTTTTCCTGCGAGTGATGTAAAAGGTAGAGGTAAACAATCTATCTTCGAATGGAGAACTTGTTGGCACCATTTCGAGGGACATGTTTGCTTTCTCAGTCTCAAACTTTAGCCCCCTTTGACTCAGTAATTGTGTTTTGTCTCTTTATCCCCATTTGTCTCTTGCTGTCTGGCAATTGCACACTCAGGGTGGTGTATGAGATGAGCTTGGGGTGGGGGTTGTGTTCTCATTAGTTGTGGATGTTTATCAGTCTTTCCCATCTCTGTATCACATATCAGGATTAGCTTTGCCGTACAGCGGCTTAGACTCTGTCACCCGGCTCGCCGTTTTGTCTTACCTCCGAATCGCTGTTTTGTGCGGATTAAACTGCCGTTGTCTTTGGATAAGCCCGCTTTTGTGCGACGGTTTGAGTATGAGAATGGCAACATCCCTTTCCCGTGTGGAGCCTTGCAGAGCGGCTTTTTTTGTTGCGTGCCGTGTCGACTGACAAAACAAAACTTTGAATTGGAACTTTTGCTGAACAAGCTGGACTGGTGCTGCATTTCCCAGCTGAAATGCCAGAATGTGTACGGAAACACGTTTGAGGTGTCCTGTTGAATAAAATATTGTGATACAGTTTGCATCTACATCATCTACTTTTTATAGACAAGGAGTGTGTCGGGCTGCTGAACAAATAACAGGAAGTGGAGAGATGAGGCTGGTTTTAGGTGAACAGAAAGCTCCAGAGGAGCTCTTCTTGCACACGTTTTAGTGCTGATGCTGTATATGTGTGAGACGGGATTGATTCTTCAGCCTCTCTGCCTTATTTATTCAGTGGAAAACCAACCTGACATTATCTGACCTTTTTCTCATGCTGTATATTGCGCTTCCCAGCCATGTGTCATTAAAAGAGAGTGGCGTGATCATGTAAATTAAAAATATGACATGTAAACAAGACTAATTGCAATAGAAATATGCCAACCAATCAAATTAGTAACCAGGAGAAATCAAAATAATCCATACCTGTGGAAAGAAAACACATCTATCCCATAGTGGCCTGGAACCCTGCTGTTAAACCATCAGTTTTTCATCATTCTGAACAAACTCTAAGAAGGTCTATGTTGGGGTACATTACGTACTTGTAATTGATATAAACGCAAGTTGTCCGAAATCACAAATCTGAACCACTATTAATGACTTAATTTGCATCTTTGCCCACTCCTGGTCACATTAGTGTATTAAATAAATTTCTCACAGATTCTTGTTTCTGAATAAATTGCTTTCGTAGAGCGGCACACATTCTTAATTTATCTTGCAGTACATCCACAGCAGACAAACATAAGCGTGTGTGCATAATAAGTTTGAGGGTAAATCCAAAGCGACCAAAGACATGAATAAAACATTGAAACTGGCACTTTTGAGTAAACAGCTGCTGCTTGTACTTACAGTACTACAAATATGCAACATCGAACCAAGAGCCTTTTCCCAATCCCATTCTTTTCTGAAGCAGATGACCAACTTAGCATTGGTAGCAAGTCCAACAGCTAGTGTGGATTTACAAGGTCACCAGTTTCCCTACTGCTGTGTGTGTTATGCAGAACTGACATCCAGAAGGTTAATTGTTATAAATAGAGGTTTACCTTTTAATGCTGATAACTTTGGAAAAATCTCTAGCATAATGCCCTGGTGCAATTCATGAGGAGACTTAATCGATCCACCCTCACTTTTTGCTGTGGACAAGTCAGTTTTGTGGACAGAAAATAAGACTGTTAATTAAGACTCTGATAAGGTCAAAGAACAAGCACCGGGTCAATGGATTGTCATTTTGCATTTGAATCCACCTCAGTGAACTATTTCCCTCAATGCAAGGCATTCACAGATGCATTGGTGGATCACTTCCAAGATAATCTGCACATTTTTTGGCAGTTAAAAATCTCAGATTAACTTGGATGCCCTTAAATGAGAAGTATGACCAATAGAGCGCTGAGGAATAGTCAAATCAGCATTTGTCCTTATTTTAGAGTCTTTAATGATATTCAATTGCTACCCACTTCACTGTATTCCAGCACATGGACAGGTTTCTCCACTAACTCTGAATACAAATAAATGTAACCCCATTGCCCGCTGATTTAGGTAAGCCACTTTAGGATTGGAGTGAATCATTGTGGGTAAAGCCATCCAATTAAACATTCCTCAAAGGACTCATGTGGACCCCACTGCATGAGTCACGCTGGCTCTGTGCTTTTAGATTATTTGAATCTGGCTGAGAATTTCCTCTTCTAAATTCATTTGAATTTGGTCAAAAGTTCTCTGTTTTGGGGTGCAAGAGGATCAAATGGTTTAAATATTTTGTACATTTCCCTTTTTCGGGAAATTAGACACATTAAAGAACCTTGGTGTGATACAGATGGTACTCAACCAGAATGAGCTTTTTACTACTGTGGTTATTTGGCATATCAGCCCTCTACATTGTTTGCATATGTGACTAAATCTTCATTCTGGAGACTAAATGATGTCTAATATTGGCCAATGGCTCGCTAGTGTGTTAGTTGGAGGCTATAAGTATAAGTTTGGCACAGATCTATTTTCATTCGCAAACACTCTATGACGGAGGACTTCAGAGTTTCACTCTCCGTCAGGCGATCTGTGCTGTTTTTCAGTTCATCTCAATGGATGCGCAGTGCACACGTATTTAACATACTGTAAACTCTAGTGTAAAGGTGCACAAATCTTTGCTTTCTCTCACACACATGCAGAGAGAGAGAGAGAGAGAGAGAGAGAGAGAGAGAATTGACACGCTACATTGAAACAATATTCTTTGTTGTATTTTCCTGTCAAAATAACGGCATTCATGAATCCAGCAGCTCATTAATCCTTAGTAATCCTAAATAAATAGTGTGGTTTATAGTTCTTATTATTAGAATTCTTATCATTATTATCTTAGCAGTATTTTTGGTATTTTTCCCCCAATTATTTATTTATTTATTTATTTTACAGAAAGACTGAATGACCAAAAAAGCACCACCACCAGTCCAGTTAAAATGACTAATATGCATGCAAACATGGTAATCAAGTTTACTTGTAATTACTAAATTTATATTATTAAATTAAAAAAATACATTGTAAATAGACACGTTGGAAGCCCTCCTTAGCTATAACTCAAATACGCATTGGAGCACTTGCCAGATCGGTTTGGCCAATATTATATTTTTGCAGCCTTAACTGAGGGTGCTCTTACTTTTGTTCATCTTCATCATTCATGAAGTTGTTTGAACACATGGCATCCGTGCACGTCTGAGCACATGCACACTCTGTTAAGGGCTGTAATTATGTGATTACAGTGTTTACATGCCATTTTATTGTAATTAAAATCAGCTTACGCCACACAGAGTGCATTTACATGCACCATCATAATACGGTTATAACAGGATTTTGGCAATATTGCATTTACACTTTACCTCTTTAATACTTGTTTGAGTTGCTATTTAGGTAAATTTATAAATGCCTACAACTCAGCTGTTTAAGAAATTATTGCGAGCTTTATTTATCTGTAGCCTGTGCCTCCAGATGTTACATGATTCAGCTCTAGATTTGTACCTGTAGGATGGGCCATATATCTAGCATTGAATGGGGATTTGTCATACGTGTTGCATTTGCAGTGATGGGGTAACTGTTTTGAAGCGTACTCGTAATTTAATTAAAGTTACTGTTTTGAGTAGTTAGCAAAATGCAGAAATTGCCTTTCAGCATTCTCATTCACTTTAAATTAACCTATATTTCACAGCCTATCTAGTCACCATATCTTGCTCAAAACCTTATAAAAAGAGATGTCAAATCTAAATGTCAAATGTGTTCTTTTCTGTGCAGCAAATATGTTTTATAATCACTGTCTGTCAAGTTCAGTCACAATTATGAATAGTTTATATAATCAATATATATATATATATATATATATATATATATATATATATATATATATATATATATATATATATATATATATATATATATATATATATATAAGACTGCACATCATCCTGCATATTAGACACACATCTGTAAGTAAATAAAGTTACTAGATACACTCAGAAAATTTTGTACAGATAACTTAATTGAATAAAGGGAACTTTACCACATAATTAATTTAGGTTGGTTCAACAAGAATTTACTGCAAGATATGAATAGATATTTACGGATATATATCCATGCATATCCCCTGACATCCTTGTTTAACATTAATTGTGAGATGGGGAATCCTGTGAGATTCCCACCGAGGCTTAATATCAAAGCTAGTGGAGTTCCACAATGGGAGGACAGAGACAGTTGTTGAAATCACAGCGTGACACTGCACACAGCATGGTGTCCTTGTACACATGTTCTCTTGTTCCATCCATGGGATGATATTCTCAAGAGCTGGAGGAAAACACTTGTCAAGGTGCAGAGACTGGAAACTGCATGGTCATGTAAATGAGAAAAGTCCCAAACTGTGAATGGCACCTGTCAAGGAGTCGATGTGCTTCTTTATTAATTTATTGATTGATTGATTGTCAGTCATGAGGTAACATGTTCCCAGGTCTTAAAGTGATCTAGAAGTGTCGCTTAAAATATACATCACCACAAGTTTGGGGTCAGTTTTTCATGTTTTTGAAAGAAAATAGTTTTGCATGCAAGTTTCAAAATGTTAATTGTTGTTCACAAAAGATGGATGTTAAAACAAAAGATTACTGTCACTTGAGTTGTGTAAAAGGCCTTATACTGGCTTTTGCTGCATTACATGGAAACTACACTGAGCAGCGGGGGAAGGATCAAGACAGATCAAGGGAGAATAGAAAATGAGTGGTATACAAAAGGGATCTGAAAACAGAAAAGTACAGATGTGTTATTTTTAGTCCTTTTTTTCCTTAATGTTTTTTTTTTTTTGGTCTTATCTTTTGGCTTTGGACTTTTTATACCAGTTTTTGTTGATACTGAAAGTGAAGCACACTTGATGTGTTACTGTTTTAGTAGCAAAATGAATTTTAGTCATTTCTTTAGTGTTATAATTTTCCTAGGTAGATGCTAACCTAACATGTGTAATCTTGTGTGACTCAGTTACTACGCCATAAAAAAAGCATATTTTTTTTCTTTTCTTTTTCTTTTTTTTTCTTTTTTTTTTTACAAGTGTTCTGTCATTATGCCAAAATCAAAGTGATTGCCTCTTAAAGGGATAGTTCCCTCCAAAAATATAAAATTTGATGTTTGATGATGTGGGTGACTTTTTAAACCAAACTGTTGCAGTCTATCTGTCTTATAATGTAAGTGATTGGGAATCACGGCTAAAACACAAACCAATTGCACAAACCAAAAGTTTTGTCTCTTTACACATCATTGTATTGTCATAAGCTGCAGGGCTTAATTTGGTTTTGTTTGTATGTGTTATTTACTTTTTATTTTATTCTATGTTTTAGCCGTAATTCCCATCCACTTACATTATAAGAGTGATAGACTGCAACGGTTTGACTTAAAAATCTTGGTTTGTATAATACTGAAGAAAAAAAAGTCACCTACATCTTGGATGCCTTGGGGGTACACATTTTTCATTTTTGGGTGAACTTTCCCTTTAAATGCATAAGGCTGTGATGAAAAAAATTCATTACGTAAAATTTTTTAACGCATTTCACGCATGTGCAATGTGACAAGTTATTTAGGTCAGGAAAGTCTCGTCGATCTCTGAATTCTCAAGATAGTAAAAAACAGCGGCGAGCGCCGCGACGAAAACACCGGAGAAGCTTAAGGTTTTACCCCAGTTACTCTCAAATACATTCATGCCAAGCTCGATAAACAGGGACGACTTTGGTAGTTGATACGCTGGAGCTTCTTCCTGTTATAGCGTCCTGTGTTTCACACTGTGCATGTGCAGAACGCCTACATGCAATGCACCGAAAATTACAGCTGTTTGAAAAAGCATTTGCATTTTACTTGGTTTTACTGGCACTTGAAGCCTTCAGAACGTGAAAATATCGATCCTAAAGAATTGTGGCAGAGCAAATGAACACCTCCCAAAAACAAGAGTGCCCAGAGTGCTGCTTATGTGATGGTGGAGCATGTTTGTGTTTCTGAGTTCATTCTTTCGAGTTTCTCTATGCATAATTTCATAGATATGTGGCTATATTTAACCACAGGTTCACCTAAAACTCTTACACCATCTGTAGTTAAATGGCATGGTTTGATATAGTGGTCAGGTAAATTTGATCTGAGTAAATGTTAAACTTTTGAAATTCAGAAAAAAAAGAACCACATATTGATGAATCAATACATGAAAATTATGTATCTGTGTCCTGTTATTTATCCTTTGGTACGCATTTCAGAAAAAAAAATGGTTAGGATTCAGGTGTAATTGCAAATAGTGATTAATCATGATTAATCCACTGAAAATTCTGATTAATTTGATTAAAAATTTTAGTCATTTGACAGCCCTAATATATATATATATATATATATATATATATATATATATATATATATATATATATATATATATATATATATATATATCAACACTTGAATGTACACTTAAACATTTTGATCAAAAAGATTTTCACTTACGATCAATTAAGATTTCATTGTCTGCTTTTTGGTTTACCAAAGATGTATTCATTTATCATGTTTTTGAATGCAATTGTACAGTTCCTTATCCTCACTACAGGATGCAGTAAGTAGCATCATTACACATAAATCTTTACCAAGGTACATGGGCCTGTTCCTAATAGCTTCGAAGGCAGGCAGCGGGGATCTGTGTCTGCGGGTGAGTGGTGCGAATCAGCTTGTGAAACCGCCAGTTCTTAGAAAGAGCAGACTAGTGGAAGTGTAAACAATAATGCCGAAGCTACATTACGAAACTCTTCCTCAGACACAGTGGATTCTCTAATGTGTGAAATAGAGAAGATACAAACAGGCATGAGCTTACTGACACTCTCGTCCTTCTGTGTTCCATGCTGACACCGGCCCACCGCACCCAGGTGGACCTGTGCCTGTTGCTGTGGCAACGCAATGAGCAGAGACGGAGGTCTGACTCAAAGCAAGCTCACATTATTTACTCAGTTGCTTCGTTCAACACACCGTATAAGCAAATAAATCTGCTAATTCTGAATTAGTAAAACATCCGAGGTCTGTTTTTCGTGCCAGAGGTGCTCAGTCTCTGTCCTGCTGTGGTGTGAGGCTATATACAATTGTGTGGTTGTATGAAAGGCTTTTAATAATGTGGCAGCCATAGCAGGCCCAGGTGGTTTAAAAATTTTCTCAGCGGTGTTCTTTTTATCTTCCTATTCATTAAAAAAATATACGAAAATAAAATAAAAATGGATCAGTTTACACAAAAATACTAAGCATTAGTTCACGTGAAATTAAAAACTAGAGTAATTTTATTTAAATTAAAATATATTTCATTTCATTTTTTTTTTTTTGTTAGATTTTTATTAGTTTTTGCTGTTTGAATGTGCTCTGTCTAAATCACAAAATAACATGCAGCTAAAAAATCCCACAGTTACTAATATACATTTTCTGACAGCTTTTAAAAATGATCAGTCGACCAAGATTTGAACTTGTCATCCTGCATACTTAAAATAAGAAATGTCAAGCTACAACATCTCATACTGAGTGAGAGGCTGTGACCCCCAAGGGCTGAAATTATAGATCCGCTCCTAGATGAGACACTGCTCTTCATGCCTCTTGTTCTTTCTATTGTTCTTGAAACTTTCTGACTGCAAAAAGTATTCTGTTCCACATGCTTTAAGGGGCCCAATGGATATACAATCTTGAAGTTTGGGGTCTATTTGAGTGCTTATTAATGTTTCATGGGCTTTGGTTTGTCCATCTAGAGCCGCTGCAGTAACGAGTAACTAACAGCCTTGTGTGTATTCTCTTAGGAAGGTGAAACTAGGTTCACTCCAATGTATGGGGTTGTTTCTTGTTCTCAAACAGTTTTCATAATCACAATTATTCTGTTTGCTTTTGTGTGTGTGTGTGTGTGTGTGTGAATATTTTCACAACCAAATATGATTATGAGCTGGCCAAAATACCAATTAATTGCCTCTGAAATCCTGCGGTTTATTTGACCTCTTGCCAGCCTGGAGATGATAAATATGATATATATTTTTTTTACTTATTTATCATCTCCAGGCTGCATAGGCTGCACTGCATGTATATATGTTTGGCAGAATATTTAAAATTGGTAAATAAATAAACTGGCTAAGCATCTTTCAACTCTTTCTGCTTTTCTACTGACACACTAAGAACATATAAATCAACTACATCCAGATGATACAGAGACCAGCCGTTGTGGCTCAGGGTACTGAAAGAAAAAACAAAAAGAAAAAAAAAACACTTGCATCTAGAGTATTCTTGACTTTCACACAAACCCCTTCGGATTAAGTGTGAATCCACTGACTCATTTGAATGTCATAGTGGCTTGCACAAAAATTTTTTTGACTTTAGAACCCACTTTTGACTTAAAGACATGTTGAACATTATAGTTTAACATTATGAATGAACTGTCTTTGATGCAAAAGTTTGCAAAAATAAAATTTTAATTAAAATCATAATATAATAATATAATTAGGGCTGTGAATTGAATTCATTAATTTAATTAGTTATGGAATGATAACACAATGTTTTTTTTTCAACAGTTAACGCAAAGGTTTTTGTTTTTTTTTAGATTGGTATTTTACAATGTTTTTTTAGTGTAATGTACATAAAAAAATCTAACATAAGAATAAAGTCTTAATATTTCTAGAATAAAGTCGTAATATTTCTATAGAACAAAGTCAAAATATTATGAGAATGAAGTCAAAATGTTTCAAGAATAAAGTCGAAGTATTACAAGAATAAAGTTAAACATTTTTGACAATAACGTCAAAGTACTACAAGAATAAAGTTTAAATATTACAAGAAAAAAAGTTTAAAAGTTTCAAGAATTGAAATCGTCTTAGTCTTAGTCACATTTTAGTCATTTGAGTCTTTCATAGTTTTAGTCGATGAAAAGTCATTGCATTTTAGTCAACTTTAAGTCACTACTTTAAGCCAAACTGTAGTTACCAATATGTATTTAGGTAGCTATTTTATATGTAGTTTTCAAATTAAAATAATCATTAATTATTCTCTCTTTAGACCAAATCAATTAAGCTTATGAGAAATTTGAATCAAGGACAGACTTTGGAAAAACGTATGATAATTTTTATTTTCGGGTGAATTATCCCTTTAACAGAAGTGAAAAAGGAGCAACTTATAAAAATATTATATATATATATATATATATATATATATATATATATATATATATATATATATATATATATATATATATATATATATATATATATATATATATATATATATATATATATATATATATATATATAAAGAAGCACAATAAGACAAATACAATAGAGATACAAATTAAACAATTTTTTCAGATACTGTAGGTTTTACTTAACATGTATACATTTATTTAACATCTTTCGTTGGTTAAAATTAATGAAATATAGGTATTTAATTTGGAATGCTGTCCTTTTAAGATGGAAGGCATGCATGAAATACTGATACATGTTCAGTTTTTCAATGACAACGAATTGTGACTCCCGGGAAAAACGGGACATCTGGTTACCTTATCTCTACCCCTTCGGGTACTGAGGCCATTGTTTCAGTTTTATTAGTCTATCCAACTACAGCGGCTGCTATACTAACTAGATATGCAAACGGCACTTATCCGATCGCAATCCAATGACAGGGATGCACAATTTGAAAGACAATAGCCTATAGGATGCATTTTGAATGTCCAGTAGTCCTCAAATACAATTATAGTCCAGTCTTGTCTAGTTAACGAAAACGCAGCATAAATTTCATCATATTTTTGTAATTGGATTTTTTTTTTTTTTGCTTGTCAACATCTCGTCTTAATCACAGAAAAAAAAATCATAAATGAATATTTTTTGTTGTCGCCTTGGTTAACAAAATTAACACTGGCCCACCGCATTTACTGTAATGGAGTGACAGAGACATGAGGATCCATATGCAAGCTTTAATTCTTTGACATGGTCTAAACACAGGCAGGGTCGAAACAGGAGCAAACAGGTATGGTATGGGCAAGACACAAGAATAATCCAAGGGCAAGTAGTCCAGGGTGTACTGTGTAGTGTTAAAGTGACCCCATTCACTTTCATCTACAAAAACACTAAAGCCTGTTGTGTTTCACATAAGAAAGCAAGTCATACAGGTTTGGAACAAAGTGAGTGAGTAAATGATGACAATCATTTATCATAATTAATATTATCTATTTATTTGAACAAAAAAAAGACTTATTTTTTTTGCTCTAAAGACTGTCTATTTTGTCATGCACAGCCAAACCTTCTCCTTTCAGCTGGAACTCATGCATGTGTGTCATTACGATATAGTGGGTAGCCGCTAATACTCTTCTCCTATGTAGAAGTAATTGTGGGATTTGCAAAAGATTGCATGTGTTGCCTGTTGTGTGCAGGGGGGTGATGAGTGTTCACTACAGTTGCCTCGTAATTGTGCATGCACAGAGAGAGGCATTGATTGAATCATTGCTCAACAAAGCAGAAACCGCATATTGAGCTAATGTGCTAGTGTGTTGGGATCAATTTCACAATGTCACTTTTAAAGTATAGACTATGGAGAGTGGTAGGCGTTTCAGAGCGGATTGTGCCAGAGCTTTCATATTAATTTTTATGTGTGGACATGAGGCTTTCATAACCTAGCTTATATGTGCTTGTTAATGTGACTGTAGAGGTCACAGACAGACAGTGCTTTCTAGGTAACTATATGTTTTCTTTAGTGATTTGTTTGTGGTGTTGTTCTCTCACAGTTGCAAATCACTTATCATTTATGCTGGTTTTCTAGTAAAACAAATCAATCCTCATCAGCATAAAATAATTTGTCCTGAATCTGCTGTGGAAATATTGCATGCTAAGCAGATGCACAGATGAACAGATGCACACTTAATTTCTTGACCTTGCTGTTTCATTTACCAATCTTGTGATCGCAGCCTTAGATTTATCGAGTTGCTGTACTAATCACTTTTGACAGGGTATAAGCATTGGATTTAGCAAAGTTTGTCAAGTGCCACTGGATATTTAAATTTTCAGAGTTTGAAACTTGAACTTTTTGTTTCAGACAAATACCAAGAAACCAAATAGTTAAATTTTTAATATGATATTGAGGTTCTGTAGGCTATATATGGTTTTAACTGTGGTTATCATGATCTAAATGTATGCTTCTATAGAAGACCAGTGGTTAATTTTCATAAAACTGAAACTGTAAAAATATTTAAAATTCACCACATAAAAATGAGGTTGTTACAACTATTATTTATTAATTAATTATATATATATGCATCCTAACCCAAGATACAACTACTGTCAACTCAAGCTACTGCCAAATGTGCATTTCTAAGAGACGAAGAAAAAAATGCTATATTATTATTAATATTAATACAAACTGTGCTGAAAATGCGCATCATCAAAATCAGGCAAGACAAACCCATTTCATGATGTTGACTTGAAACAATATCACTCATTAGAACATGCAGAAACTAAGAAATTAAGTTTTCTGGTAAAGGTGACAACATGGAAATCTGACTTTGCTATAATGCTATAATCAGGTCTCCGGTGCATCTACCAACACAGGAAATGTGAGAAAGATTAGCCCAGTAACTTCGTTTTGGTAAGCGTTTTTCTGCAAGCATCTAAAAAAAAAAGAAAAATGAGCGTGTCAGTTTCCGCTTACGCTGTTTCCACTTATGGTGCTACCGTTCTTGTTTTCTTAAGCGACAACGGTGTAGTTCCGTAGTAGTAACAACCAGTTGTAGTGTCATGGCAAAAGTTCGAACAAAGCTTGCTAACTGTTCTATCGTTAGCTGCACAGACAAAAACACTATTTAGAGTCCCGCCTCAGAGGACACAAGAGAGCAGTGGATTTATTTATTTACTGTATATTACGCTACTGGCACATAGATCTAATATAAACATGCAATTTCTGTCCCAGACTTTTTGTTACTTTTTGTTGTTTTTAACATAAACGTTTGTGTATTTGACCGTTTAAGCACAATCATTTCAACGTGATAGACATGATAAACAAAATCAGATTATATATTTGGGGAAGTCATGGCCTAATGGTTAGTGAGTCGGACTCGCAATCAAAGGGTTGTGAGTTCGATTCTTGGGCCGGGAGTAAATGTACAGTGCTCTCTCCACCCTCAATACCACGACTTAGGTGCCCTTGAGCAAGGCATCGGACCCCCAACTGCTCCCTGGGTGCTGCAGCATAAATGGCTGCCCACTGCTCCGGGTGTGTGTTCACAGTGTGTGTGTGTGTTCACTGCTCTGTGTGTGTGCACTTCGGATGGGTTAAATGCAGAGCACGAATTCTGAGAATGGGTCACCATACTTGGCTGAATGTCACATTCACTTTCACTTTATATAACATACATGCTGTAAAGGAACAGCCCTAATCTGGAAAAGGGGGCTGGGAGAAGCAGCTCATTTAGATTTAAAGATACATGCACGAAAACAGTGTGTTTCTGCTTCCTCTCAAAATTGGCATTTCTAAAATGATATAATAAATGATCCATGGGGTATTTTGAGCTGTAACTTTTAGTCGAAAGGGTGATAATAGGTCACCTTTAAGATATTTATTTTGTTAATTCTTGTTAATTACTGGAAAAGTGTAAAGAATTAAAAAGCGTTTTTCATGCTCTGTCCGTAAAGAGTGGTTTAAAACCACAATTAACCAGTCTGCTTTCTATAACTATCACTTAAGAGCAATTTTGTTTCATTTAGGGAAGTACAGATGCTTATTGTATGGGACCTGATACTGCACTCCTGTACCTGTACTCATACTTATTAAAATGCTCCGGTGCCAAAAGCCGTTACCACACAGCATGTGAACAGTGATGTGTCCAGACAAGGAAAAATTAATAACAGAGAGCAGAGTGGAGTTATTAGAGATTAAGGAGGTCTATAATGTACATGTATGTGATTAATATAATGTTAAATATTCAGTATTCATGCCTGCATATCTGATGTGCTCAAGCTGCTAAGCTTAGACTGAGTCTTCCTGTCTATGTAAGTTACTCTGACTAGAATGAAGTATAAAGTGCACCAAACTTTGTTGTAATCATGAAACTATTTCTCAATTGAAATTAATTAGGAAAGGGGGGGGGGGGATGCAACAAAACATATATATATATATATATATATATATATATATTATAATAATAATAGAATTGAGTTCCATTCTTCACCAGGTTACAAGAACAGTGTTTGCTCTTATATTCCTCTCTCTCTCTTTCTTTTTCTTTTTCTCTCGTTGGTTCAGTATAAATGGAGACCGAGAAAGAGGAATAGAAGGAGGGTCATAGATGCAGACGTAGTGCGAGAAGCATCTCTTGCTGTTTCAGCACTCGGACAGGATGTAGCGACCCTTAAAATGGTTAAAGCAGTCAAACTGCAAGGGTGGTACAGCAGTCCTGTGAGTTACAGACTGGAGATGACAAATGCAGCAGGGCCACAGGGAAAACAGCGTATGAGGGAACATCCAGAGGCGGCGCAGGATACTTAAAGTCTCTTAAGGCCAGTAGGGATCTTTGTTTAAGAAACAGAGCTGTTATGCATTCATGATTTATGTATGCAAAATCAGAATGAGAAAGTAGATAGTTTTTATTCTTTTGAACAGTTCCACCGGACCAGCGATGGGAGAATCTAGATAGCATTCTAGCTCATACTCATGCCACTCCTTCAGTCAAGTTAATTAATGGTCCTGGTTAAAATCTCAAGTGTATATTTCTCAAACCTGTGCAACTGTTCATTAATATGAATACTGATAAATATGTGTATGTGTGCATGTCAAACGTGTTGTTCTCACATGCTCTCACCTGTACAGTGATTTTTTTTTTTTCTTCTAATCAGTGCTGATGTAATCAGCAGTCAGCCCACCTATCTGTCTCTCTCTCTGTCACTATGTGAGCTTTACTAAGACAGATTTCCCCACTGATGTGTACCAGGTCATTGCCATTAGGAAAGCATATCCTCCAGTATGCGTATATTGTGTTCACATTTGTATACCTGCACAATAAGTTATACTGTATTAGCATGGCTTTTCGAATCAAAACATTAGAAAATCAGAAGAAAACCAGCTGGTGGTATTGTACAGAATAGCTGGAATATATAACAGAGATTCATATGCATTTTGAAATTTGAGTATCTATCTATCTGTCTGTCTGTCTGTTTGTGAATGGTTGAAGTAGTAATGTGGTTGTATAGGTGTTATAAATGTACTCACCAAGTTAGAATATATATATATATATATATATATATATATATATATATATATATATATATATATATATATAAACGGCTTTATGTAAAATTTTATAAAAATGCAGTTCATTTCAGTTTATATATCATTTTACAGTTTATGTATTTATTTTTTTCTGTCCCTTTCCAGCCCTTCCAAGCTACACCTGTGGGAATCCAGGTCAGCTGCTGAATGGCATGCAGCAGGGCTCTACTTTCAACATTGGGGACAAGATCCGCTACAGCTGCAACCAGGGTTATGTGCTTGAGGGCCACACCGTGCTCTCCTGCCTGGCCACTTCCTCCGGCACCGCTGCCTGGGACTTCCCCCTGCCGTACTGCCGAGGTGAGTCCATTGGCTCCAAATAGGCGAGGAGGGACTGAACCTCCTCAAGAGAGACTCAAGAAAAGGTCACCAAGTGTCTTTATCAGCAATGACAGATAGCCCAGTGTTTAGTAGCAGGTTGACTGCACGGTTCTATTTTTCTGGGATGAGATCAGCAGAGACCCCCGAGGTGATACCTGCCGACGTGTGAAAGCCGCACAGCCGTGTTGTGTGAGACAGCAAGGTCACGTGGTATTGTGTTAGCTGTTGACTGGGGTTGAGGGATATCCAAATAATCGTGGTCATGATACTCTGAAAACATGTTGACAGTTAGAGGCCAAATATTAACACAATGTTGAGCCCCCACTGATGTGATGTTCTTACAGTATATTTTTTGCGTCCATTCTCTTATACACAAAGCACAGGCTCATAAATATGCATAACTGAACTGTACATGGGTATATTCATGACAATCTCATAAAAGCATACACAGGTCTTGTGGTTAATAAAACAATGAAAACGTACCACACAGATAATAGCATGTATAATGCATTAGACAATGCACAGTAGCTTTGGTGTCCAGATCGAGTGTGAATGTGGTCTTGCAGGCCAGTATGAACCAGGGCCATCTGTGCCCGGGCTGGGGGACAGGAAGCCCACATAAAGACACACATGCTCAAACACGCAATGCCAGAAGAAAACCCCCTTTTGCCAGTGCTGAATCTCCATTATCCTTCACTGGCATCCTTCTGCCCCTCATCATTCTTCTTTTCTTTGTACAGTTTTTATTCTTTTCGTCCATGTACTTTTCTCATCATCACACGACTCTGCTTTCTTGTGCCAGGTGTTAGCAGTTCATGGATTTGCTCAAAATACCTTACAGATAATTTTTTATAACTTGTTAAATTTGCCACTTTTAGGGTATGAGCCAAAACTGACCATTTCTGTGTCTTTCCCTTTAAATGTAAATGAGCTGGTGCTCCGGGGAAGAGGGCGGAGCTTCAAGAGCTCAAGCTCCTGCTTGCCCTTGTATATAAACACTATTAGAACAAGCCTGTTATCTTTACAGAAAACTCACTCGGTACTGTGCATAAAAAAATGCACTTTATAAAATACACAGACGAGAGCACGTTAATTTCGGTAGCATTAGAGTTTAGGGAGCATTTTCTTTAATAACTAAATTAATCCAAATCATCTTCAGTGGCTCAGATTTCACAAGTAAATGGAGAGAGCTCTGTAGATCCATATATCCAGCTACAGAACACCTAAAACACTTGGGAGACATTCTCGTCAGTGCAGCAATGGCGGACTGTGTACAACTCGCTGTTAACTCCCTCAGGGGCTGTCAACTTTCGTGGGCGAGACCTGTGGCTAATGTGACGTCAAATTAGCAGCAATGCTGAAAACAGGTAGTTGGGAGACACTGCTTATTACTTATGGGGATTAAATTTTTTTTTTATTGTTATAGGGTGGTTGTGTACACATACTGCCAACACACATTTATGTCCATACAACATGTGAAAGTGAATTTTGCATATCAGGTCCCCTTTAACAATAAAGTATTTCTTAAAAAAAAAAAAAACGAGACATAAGTGTGCCATATTTGTATGAGGAATTGAACAGCAAAATGTAATCTCATCTAAAGTCTATGTAATAAAAACAAAATTATAAGTGAAGTAAGCTTAGATGATTTCATCTTAATTTGTTTAATATATTGGATTATTTTATGATGACCGTTGCTCGTCCATAACACTTCCAGGGGGGCAAAAACACAATATACAATATATATAAAATTTATTATATGGGCTATCTAAAACAGTGAAACTACCAAGACGCCAGGAGACATTGAACAAAAAAAGCAACTAAATGGCTGTTCTATACGTTGAGTTAGCAGTTGGGAATCTTATCCATTTTTGTATACTCTGTCATCCTTAATGCTTTATATTCAGATTCAAGTAGCTTTATTTTTATCTTATTTTACTTTTTTCATGCTGCATCTCTCTCCATTTTTTATGGTTTTCTGATTAATTAACCATGACACTGACACTAAAGAAAGTTCTGCTCTGTACACATGTAGAAAAACGGCAAATCAAAGGCTCTGGTAGCCAACAGCAGACAGCCTCCTTCTCTGGCTCTGTTAATGGGTGGCCAGAAGGTGGCAGGAAGTTGGGTCATTTCCCTTAAAGGAGTCGCACAGTGTCAGTAAGGCTCCAGAAGCCATCTTGCTTCTCTGTCCTCATTACTGCTTATATATCTCCCAGGCCTCTTCACAGCGACCAGTCTGCCTTTTTTACCACTTCCTATAGAGCGTATAAATATTTGATCTAATAAGTCTATATTTATATACAAAAATAAATACTTTCCCAGATGAATATCAGATGTCTGCTTCTAAGCATCTCCACATGGTCTGTATCCTCACAGCCCTCTCAAACCCCTCATTTACTCGCATGGGAATACATCACAACGTCAAAATGGCGGGCTTCTGGCATGCCGCCCTCCTCTGTGGCACACTGAACAGGATGATGGTTCCAAAAGAAAGATAAGAGAAAACTGAAAAGTTGAATTCTTACAGACTGGTTGGATCTGTTATTACTCTAAAATCCTTTTCTTTCCCCCCGTTGTTCTTCTCTATCAGTGCTGGCTCTCAGGTCTCAGGGTGCCGCTGCACACCACTCACTGCTGTGTTACCATGGCAGCCACAGAGCCTGAGGAAGGCAGTATGAAGAAGCATGAAACACAAGCAGACCATCTTTTGTAGGGGCTTAGATCTTTATGCATCACACATAATCCATTTATTCAAGGCAATTGAACAAGTCACTTTGACATTTGACTTCCTTGGGCAGTACAAAGGGATGTTTGAGCATATAAAAAGAAAGAACGATTGATGTAAACCAAAATTCTGTTATGTACAGTATTTGACAGGAAATGGGGCAAAACTAGGGGTGCTTTTATCCCAGGTTTATTTTTTTTTATTTTTTTTTTAATGCAGTTATTACTGCGTTCTTTAATGGAATCCTTTGAAAATATGTAGATTTTGTACTCAAAAGGCATTGGAATCTTTAAATAGAAAGCTAAAACATAACAGCATTTATTTTAAATATAAATCTTTTTATAAATCCTTTACTGTCACAATTTAATGCATCCTTGCTGAATAAAAGTATTACTTTATATAAATAAATAAATAATAATAATAATAATAAAAAAAACTTTTTAACAATGTTGTGTGTATAGTGAATTGTGATTGGTTTTGTGTTCCTTGCATATATGTGACTCTGGACCACAAAACCAGTCATAGGCATCAATTTATCTAAATATAAATTTATACATCGTCTGAAATGTGAATAAATAATCTTTCCTTTGATGTATGGTTTATTAGGATAGGGAAATATGACCAATATACAATTCAATTTTTTGTTTTGAATATCCGGAATCTAAGAGTGCGAAAAATCGAAATACTGAGAAAATCATCTTTAAAGTTGTCCAAATCAGGTTATTAGCAATGCATATTACTAAACAAAAATAGGTTTTGATATATTTACGGTAATACATTTACACAATATATTAATGGAAAATTATCTTTTCTTATTATCCAAATGATTTTGCAACTTAAGACTGGTTTTGTGGTCTAGGGTCACAAATGTAATCATTAATGCCAGCACTTTCAAGCACTTGTATTTCCTTCATGAACTGTTAATCTAGTTTTTAGCGATGCTTTTAGGTTTTTGCCAATACTAAATCAATTTTCACAGAGCCTTTTATAAATATTAGCAGTTTAGACATGAAGCCACAGAGTCTCCACAAGATCAAACAACCAAACTGAGAGGCAGAGCTGAGGCCAGTGATCAGCTACGTTCTACTGAAGTGTGACAGAAACTCATGGCTGGAATATCAATAGCCGGTCCTCCCTCCCCTGCCTCCATTGCGCTTTTTTTTCCTCTCTCCATCCCTCTGTTCTAGAACTCTCAGAGGCTGCTCCTCACATATGCTCTGAGTCTCTCCAGGGAAATGTAAGAGTGACGGATCTGACGGAAGACTGACAGGGCCTAGGTCCTCCTGCCGTTTTCCACTCACAGAAAAGAAATCATGCGATTAGCCAGTCACCGTAAATGAATCCCATGCTGGCCTGTCAGAGAAGAACTCGTCACCCATCAGTGACAAGCAAGCACCTTCACCTATGTGAGGCATATACACACACTCTGCACTCGCTCTGACATAGGGTTTGTTTATTTGGTTGGTGAGAGAGAATTTCGCCTGCTTGGTAGGTGTGATGACTCACTTTTTCTCGCGCGTAGTCTCTCCTTCCTCCCTCTTGAACTCACACACGAACGCCAACTCAAACGCCTCCTAAACAAATCTCCCATCACTCTTTTTTCCCTCAACCCTTCTTTTGCCCCAGAGAGCCTCCTAGATATCATTATGAGTCACTCACTCGCTCACACAGAGGCTCTTTGCTCCTTTACATGCCTGGAAGGCAACATATCCACTTGGCATGCACACATAATTAATAATTCTTCTGTAGCTATCAAACTGGGGCTTTACAGTGCAGGGATGTCTTTTACTCTAAGTAGGATATATATATATATATATATATATATATATATATATATATATATATATAGAGAGAGAGAGAGAGAGAGAGAGAGAGAGAGAGAGAGAGAGAGAGAGAGAGAGAGAGAGAGAGAGAGAGAGAGAGATCTCAAAATTCAGACTACATGTCAAAATACTTTTACAAAATAGTAGTTTATTTAAATTCCAAATAAATGTTATTTTGAATGTTCTATTCATCAAAGAATACACACAAAAAAATGCAGTTTCCACTAAATAAATGAATAAATAATTAAGCAGCACAATTTTCCACATTGAAAATAATAAATGTTTTTTGAGCAGCAAATAAGCATATTAGAATGATTTCTGAAGGATCATGTGAGACTGAGGACTGCTGAAAAGTCAGCTTTGCCATCAGGAATAAATTACAAATTAAAATGTATTTAAATACAAAGCAGTTACTTTAAATTGTGATGTTTCACAATATGACTGTTTTACACAAATTTCCAAATAAATACATTACAGAAGAACGATTTCTGATTTTTTTCTGCCACTTCGGTGTCAATAATCAAGCAAAAACATCCTGCAAGTTATTATAATGTTAAGTGTTATGCTGATAATATAATTTTAAACACATAGATAAAGAAATAGTCTCAGACTTTTGGACCTTTGAAGAATTACAGTTTCAGTAGACTTTAATCAGGGTCGATGCCATTTTGAGTTTTGCGTGGATGAACGAGGCTGTGAGGGTTACAGTTTTCGAAATGGCCCACACTGTGTGAATGTTCTAAATATCATGTACTTTTAAAAACTTGCAACTTTCAAAACTGTTTCATGGAATTGTTGCCTGCTGGAAGTTTTTTGTAAAGATGTTTGTTGACAACAGCACAGTCCATTGAATGCACTTTATTTTTATTCTTGCATTTTCATTCCTGTCCAACATTAAATAGGATTTCTACCAAAACTCACCATGGATATCTTGTAGTCCTCAGTTATCTGTGCAATACCTTAACAAAGGGGTTTTCTGACTTAGCAGCTACAAAACCACTTTCAAATGAGGCCTGGTTGTCTTTACAATTTTTTATATTCATTTTATGTATGTCATCCTAGAGACAATGCATCTTAAGATTATGTTGGGGAATGGTCTTTTTGAGAAGGAGGTCAGGTATCTAGACTCAACTTTTCTCAACGTCAAAAATAATTTAATTCTTCCTTTTCTCACGAGAGGGATTCATAGCAGAAAAACCAAGGGGGAGGGAAGTCAGTGGGTCTGTTGCTTCACCTTCACCCACAGTTGGCTTGGCTCTTTTTTCCTCACCTCACGGACTCACTGTCAGGAAGAAAGCATGAGCATCAAGAGAGTGAAAAATAGAGAGATTGCATGTGATTCACTAAGGAAGGCTGGGAGAGCCAGGGGGCTCAATTACCACAGCAGCCTTTAAGTGCCTATTTGTTATATAATTGTCTCCTTAACACAGTTTTAAAGAGTAGAACAGGTTTTTACTACTAAAAAAAAAAAAAAAAAATTAACAGAATTTTACATAGGTCTCAATTAATTACCCCCGTATTACAGTATGTTGCATCACTGGCCTGCAAGAGTTGCCCGAAACCTCAAGACCCCCAACCCCCCCATCCCCCCACCAACTCCATTCCAGCCATTTCTCCTCCAGAAGTTAAATGTGTCTATATTTGTGTGTGTCACCTCTTCACAGCGGACGATGGCTGTGGCGGCACACTACGGGGTCAAAGTGGTGTCATCAACAGTCCAAATTACCCACAGGAGTACAACAACAATGCGGACTGCACCTGGACAGTGCTGGCCGAACCAGGTGACACCATCGCCTTGGTCTTCTCCGACTTTCAATTGGAAGAAGACTACGACGTTTTGGAAATAACCGGCACAGAAGGATCCTCTCAGTGGTGAGTGCCCTAACATTTTGGTTTTTCAGTCATCACTAGGGAAAAGTGTAGCACTCTTCGCACGAGGTGCTCAGCAGAGAGTGCATGTTGTGGAGCTGTTGGCAGTGGGGAGGTATTTTACAAGAGATAGGAAGCCAGGAGAACCCCAGTCATGAAACATCTCAGCACTTGTTAAATGGAACAGAACCAAATCACAGCTTGATTCAATTATTTAGCACATAATGCGCACAGAGCTTGGACCAAATAGAGGGGATAAAAAGGTTGCAGTCCATCGCAAACCTTGTCTGGGGAGCTTCAGAGTACTGTTCGTTTATGAAAATGGTTTTAGGGGCCTCTTAGCCTCTACGTTCACGCAATTTCCTTTTCACACCCATTAAGTACTGTAACAGACTCAGAAATTCTTACTGGATCGGGACAGGAACTGTTTTTTGTAGCAGGCTGTGGACATAAATGTGGCAGTCTAATGACCCAAGATCAGGCAGTGTGTAATTGTGTTGAATGTTCCAGAATATTTCCTTCTGTCCCTTTTTAATATGTAGAGAAGGATGCCATTTTTAGATTGATTCTGAGACTTCTGGAAACCTGTTTCGAATTTGTGTGTGTGTTTTGCAGTTCTGTTGGAGACACTAGTTTTAATTATACACTTTTACATTACATAAAGCATTTAGCTGATGCTTTTATCCAAAGCTATGTCAGAGGTCACACGCCTCTGTAGCAACTAGGGGTTAAGTGTCTTACTCAGGGACACATTGGTGTCTCTCAGTGGATTCGAACCTGGGTCTCTCACACCAAAGGCATGTGTCTTATCCACTGCGCCACCAACACTTAACTGTTGATATTCTGATAAATGTGAATGATAAATTCATAATCAGCTGTCACAGTGGGACTTTGTTGACTTAAAATTACTTTTTTTTATTGGATTTGTTCTGAAATTAATAAAATTCAATTTTCCAAACATAGCTGTACAATGCATAAATACTTTTCTGATTTCCTTTTTTCCCCCCCTTTGTACAGCATTGATTCTTCAGTATTTTTCCTTAGCGGATGTGGTGTACCTGTACGTTTTACACAATAAACCTATTTAAATTTGTTACAAACACAGTACAAGAAGGTTTCATTTAATTGTATTTAATGCATTAGGTATAATGAATTACTATTTATTTATTTATTTATTATAAACAACTTACTGTTCATTCTAGTTTCTTTTTTTTTCATAATGCATTAACATTTATTTGTTTAAACTGTATGCAGAACTTAAAGCTGGGCTCAGCCTACAGGAATTTTAAAATCTTAACCGATTATGAAATCTGGTTACAGCAAACACATATAGAATCTTTGCAGATTTTCTTTCCTCAAATCTTAAAAAAGCACACACTACAAGATTTGATAATTATGGTGCATCACACACTGCAAGATATTATTAAGATTATCATGCCAGAGGGAGTGTTTCAAATGATCTCACGCAGCATATCATCTTTGACATTTCAGATTCTAATGTATACACATTAATTGGTTTCTACGCTCATCTGGTATTTTCAAAACTGAGGCGCTTTCACCCCAGTTCTTCTTTGTGTCTTTACAGTTGTGCTACATTTTCGTTTAATATGTTAATGATTAATATGTTTTTAATTAATGTTACATTTTAAAATAATAATACTAATGAAAAAAACAGCACCACCTCTTGTACATATTCTTTTATATAATGTGTTTTGGAGCAGCTCATGTTGTTTCTCTCTGTAGTTTGCACTGTGTGAAATACAGACTGAACAGCGGCTCAAAACACTTGACTGCTTTATCAGCATATTACATGCAAACTACAACTCTCGGCTCGATAAAGCAAACCAGTGTTGTGCTAATAAGGTTTTGATGGATGAAAATTGCAAGCAAGGTAAAGATGATTATAGTGGCATATGGGAGTTGTACTTTAGGTTCACATGTGTTTATTATTATTGATGTGTAAATGGTCCATGTATGTGTGCTCTTGGTGCACTGATCACCATAACATCATATTTCTGCTTGAACACAGTTCAGTATATTCATGTAGCTGTCAAAATTAATGGACGGAGAGTGATAGAGTAGTTTTATTATTGCAGGATACATGATGGAGATTACTGAACAACTGGGAATCTCAGGAAATGAATTAATGAGATTCTTCTATGTTTTACAATTCACCATGTACCTTATGAGAGCGTATTTTAGTCACACCAGCAATTCCCAAACAACACTATCATCAAATAACTACTGATGTTCAGTTTGCATGACATTGTATACCGTCAAGGTGCAATGCAGCAAAAATAAAATACAACATTATACAACACTTACTGTGCAGATATACCCCCCCCCCCCTTCCATTGTTCCATTTTTTTTCCAGTTTTAAACGAACACACTCCAGACAGTTTCAAAGTTGTCGCTCCAATTATCACTTCGAATAGATATTCCCGTCTCATGCACTACAAACATGGATTTTAGCACACAGAAACATTTATATTTGAACTCAAGTGATGAGCAGCATGCTCTCTTTTATGTCAACATTCTTAACCCAGCATCGGTGGGTTACTTAGCTATTACGATTCTCAACCCAAATCGGGACAAATCAAAATCAGCTTTCTGACACAACACTCTCAACCAAGCATTTGGAATGGAATAATTCACATTTTTATATGTGTACTATTAAAAGGTACACAGTGTATGTTCTTGCTAAATCACTTGCAAATAAGATTGTTGTTGAGCATAGTAGGTCAAACGTGCCACGTAATATTAGAAATGGTACCCCTTAGATTCAGTATAAATAATGTGATTTTCCAGGTTATTTCTTAATTGTTGCATGTAATATTGTTGTAATCTAAAGCGTTACCACCTAAAGTATATTATTAAATGCTGCAATTGTGTTTGTTGTCATAGCTAATTTGTTAAGTCTGCATGAAATGAAAATTCTATTTTCTCAGTGCATGTCATTGGTCATGTTGTGAATGATTCATCCAAATAAATGTTGAATGTTGAATATTTTGACTTCATAACTCAAGTCATAACTCAGTTTTCTGGTAGAAGTGGCAGACTTCTTTCTGGTGGCGATGCCTTCAATAATTTAGTCTGCTTAAAACCCAAACTTTCCTTATTATCAGTCCTGACTGTTTGTTTTTCCCTTTTCCTTTTCAATCATCATTTAATTATCGTTTTATTTGGATGTGTCTCAATGCAGAGGCAAATAACTACTGCTACTTCTGATACATCACAAATAAACCCCGTGGTAAAGTGTTACCTAAATGCCACGTAAGAATTTTTAGTAGACTCACACACAACTATGAAAGAAAGTTGACAGTATTTTCTTAATAAAATCATGACTAATTTGACCACCATGAAAACATTTGGACTTTGTGACCTTACAACAGTTCCTTTGAGGCTGTAGATTCTGAACAAAGAGCCACATAAATTGGCATGTAAATTAAAACCTTATGTCTGTTGACCAATTAGAGTAGCCCATTTACTGAGGTGCCAAGAGCCTCACTGCTGCTGGTTAGTTAGGGTTAGCCCTATACATGCATAGGCCTTATTGAGTCGTGACCCCTTACTCTAGATTCGTGAAGCATGGATGCACATCTGCCTCTCCGACACTCTCTCTGAGGGTTAGTGGAGGAGTGCTGAACGAAGGTTGTTCCTGGCCAGAGGAGGAAATCGATAGACCCCACTTCCCTCTGTTCGCTTATTGCCATCACGCATGGGGTCACTGCTGAGTCCTTAATTAAACAGCCAATTAACAAAGGGTGAGAAACGAGCAGACAGACTGGTGAGGTGGTGTGGTGTGGTTCGACCTTGGCATGTTCTAGAAGCCTCAGGGAGAGTAAATAAAAAAGGAATGAACAAGCCCAGCACCAGAACTATACGGGCAATTAACCAATGAAAATGCCCAAAAATGAACAAAAGAAGCATCAAATACTGTCAGAGAGGCCAATCGTTGTACAGCTGCAGTCGGAAAGCCAGGTTATTTTGGTCTCCAAGGGACTGTGGGAATTTATTGAAGAGTGGATTTTTACTGTTTGAATACTAAAAAGTAGGGTCCAGTCATAAAACAGAATTTACTGTGTAAAAATTTGAATGAAGATATGGATAAATAAATTAAAAGGTACAGCTGTAGACTTCATTAAATTGCAATATGGACTAATATCTGTGAATATTACATTGAAAAAAGGACTGCTATCAAATGTTAATTCTGCATGTACTTAATGTCTCTGTGTGAATGAAAAGCGTAGTTTCATACTCCATGCGAATTTCATTTCCGGAGCTGTTGAAAGAGTTTTTCATGAGCATTTCATTTCATTTAATAAAGCTATTGTCAGATAAACTCTCCACTACAAGGTCTTCACTTCCTGCAAAAATAAAGGTTTGGCTTAACTTGAGGAAATTATGACATATTACCATTATTATTATTGAGATTGTATAATCTCAACATAAAAGTAATAATAAAAGCAATATAGTTAATATATAATACATTATTTTTTAAGGAATATCCCATTATAAAAATATAAATATTTTTTGAATACTAAAATAATTGATTAAATTGATTAAACCATTAAAATAGAATTTGAGATCAAAGGAAAAAAAAAAATCATAAGGTCCAGGAGAAGTTATAATTGGGATTAATTGCTAACTAATGTTTATCTGCAGATTTCTCAGATATGTAGCTGGCAGTCTGAATAGGTCTGGGTAGGAGGATTTAAAAGTGTTTGTGTAAAGTTGAAGGATAAACAGATTTCTCTCATATGGATGGCCATCATTGTAGACACCCCCCCGGAAGGAGAAAAGTCAAAGACTACCAGAAAATCTATATGCAAGTGATCAGAAAGAAAGACAATGCTGCTCTGACATGACCTGTTTCTGTCACCCCGAGCATTTGATTGGCATGAGACATGTCTGTGTGCTGTGCAGGACCCAGCAAACAACACTGGATACTCAGTCATCTGCCTGCCTATATGGAGTATTCATGAATCACTCCAAAGAGCCCCTCATTTTCTCTTTATCTCCTTTAGCACAGATCCACTGAGCGGCAGAAACACTACATCAATGGGGTATCCTGCTCGGTAAAACATGTTATTGACAACACTAGAAGCAGTTTTGTATGAATTCACATGATGTTCCACCCACTTAGGGTTTGACTGTCTTGACCTATTAGAATACTGTATTAGTCGTGGCTTGGTGGGATAGTGCATATGTTCATACATGTGCAGTAACCCATGTCCAATATTACCCTAAACAACTGGTTTCTTGTATTCACAACTGTCTTGTGCATTTAAAGGCACAGAACCCATTACAATTGCTGTTATTATTAATACATTTACTTTAACCCCTAACCCTAACCCTAACCCTATTTTAAATATTTATTCATTTATTATTTTTGGTATGTTTGATCCATCAGATATCCTTTAGTTTTTGCTTTGTTTGGTGCAGATCTGAGGCTGTCAGCCCTCCGGGTCTACCTGATCTCTTGTTACTCAGCAGGGTTGAGAGCTGAAAGCAGGTCGGTAAACGATGGGCACGTAAACACTGCCATAAGGATTGTTTGTTATTCATGCATCTAACAATGCCTTATTCCTCTCTCTTTCACTAACTCACCAGAGTCTCTATCTGTACATCTCCACAGAGACTGACTGATGTTCAGTAACTACTTGTGTTATTGATTACCTGTTACCTGAGAGAGATTGGTATTTATAGAAACCACTGGATTTTTGGGATGGATCCATTCCTCAAAAGGTTGTTCTGCAGTCATTTGTGTGTGTGTGTGTTTGTATGTGTGCGCGTGCGTATAAACAGCATTGTAAATGCACTTGTTATATTGTAATTTCTAATGCCCTACAACATAAATGTAACAATTAAATTTGGTCCAGCATATGGAGATTTTTAAATCATAGATGTTAAGTAATCTGAATTGCTTTCAATTACTTAAAATACTCATTTTAGACCAACAATATTGCCTCAAATATATTACCCCAGCTATTCTGAGTTTTCTGAAAAATTTCATATTCAGAATTTGTTTTGCTTATTTGTGAAATCCCAGAATGCATTGCAGCATAAATAATGCAGATATTTTTCTATGCTTATGTTTTTTTTTTTTTTTTTTAGTTTGCTGACTATATTCATGCTGCTGTTTTTGTCAACGTTGATGATAAGAATTATCTTTGAAATATTTTTAATTTATTTTTTTTGTCACTGTTATAAAGGTTTAATTAAGTTGAGGTCAACTTTTGAATACATATTTAATCCATATTTAAGAATGCAATTTCATTTATAGTGTCATAATTGACATTTACATAGAACCTGGAAGGAATTTATTAGTAGTAACTTTAGCAGTTATTGAATGAACAAATATTATGACTATAATACATTTATACTGATTCAAAGTCACATTTCTATTTCAAATAAGTGCACTTTTTTCCATCACCTTTGTTCATAAAAAAAAAAAAAAAAAAAACATTTTACCACCATAAGCTGTTTTAAGATAATGTAGGTTATGCTAAATCTTTTAGTGCATACGTAGACTAGAAGAACACTTTCATCTCTTAAAAATCTCACATCTTTCTGCTTTCTGATCTCTGTTGCGTTATACGCTCGTTACTGTGCCTTTATTGGTTGCTGACGTACATCTTCCTATTTAAGGTTTTCCCGGTTATGTTTTAACCTCCGCAGCACTTGTTTTAGCCCGTCTCAGTTTCTTTGTGCTACAGACCAGGATGTTCCAATCCCAAGTCCTCAGGGAGAATCTGTCATTCTGTTGGCTGCCATTCATAAAACCCTGTGCACTTCTAGCAATAACGCACTCTTCGTTTGGATGCAGGACAGAGAGACGGGAGTCGTGCATTTTTGTTTTCCACATTTGGCTGGCAGCAGGCTCAAGTAATTGCCCACTTGCTTTCTTGTCGCTCTCTTTAGATTACGGTTGGATTCGCGTGACTGGCAGAGGATTTGCCATCTGTGTGCTGCAACATTTTTGCCTGGTTTTAAGCAATGACGTTTTATTTATAAGAGGTGCTTAGCAAAAAAAATAAATAAAAAAAATTCCTAAGAGAAAGAAAGAAACATGCACTGTGATTAATTTTTACCATTTTATTTCTTTATTTATCCAGGTAAACATGTATGCCTCGGCCCATTGCTGGAGGAATGAAGCATAGCTGTGGTTTTTTCGGTGCGTGTTTGTGTTAAACATGACAGCTGATCGGCACTCCAGTCACGCAGATCCCCGCAGAGACAATTCCCTTCCTCTCAGTCTTTCCTCCACAACCTCCCCCTCATTATTATTGAGATGCCATGAAACGTCAGGATGCAGGCAGGCTGCTCTAATTGTCAGCTGAAAGTGTACCATTCTGAAATTGTTCATAATAAATGCAACTTCTTATTTGATTTTTCTCCTCTGCCCTCTGGTTACCATTTATAAAACGGTGTGAAACTCGGCCAGTACAAACACTGGGACGGAGGGTATTGCGATTCACACAGAAATCTGAAGGAGTGTTGCAAATGTTCAGTTCTCCATGGTTTAGACACATGCCACGGATAATTAGATCAGACTGTAAAAGCAGGTCAGCGTCTTACTGTGGAGGGGGATATCAATACCATTTCTCTACTGGATGCCTTTCTTGTTCTGCACTCTTTCTTGTGATGTTTCTTTCCCTCCCTCCCTCTCTCTCTATCTCTCTCCGTTTTCTGATGATCTTTCTTTCCAGTGACATTCTCAATTTAATTTCTGTATTTGTTATTGTTAAGTTGTTATTTTGAGCCCCTTTTTCTTTTTCAAATTAACCTGTTAAAACAAAGACTGGACTGATCTGGTTTTGGTGTTCAGTGAGTTTTAGTTCCATGAAATATATGGTTGCTGTAAACTATAAGCACCGATTTTACAATTTTGCTCGATAAGACCCTTTAATTGTTTTCTTGTTATGATTTATATAAAGATGATATACTTTTGTCTAAAAACCTTTTTTTTATGTTACAAGTGAAATATCATGAATCTATGATGTACAATATAAAATATGGATATTTCTTTTTCTTAATATGCTCAATAATACATTTAATTACTTGTTTAAAAGACAGACCTTTAAAACTGTGTAAAAAAAAAGTGAATAACAATGTAAAAATAGTGACTTATAGCATGCCCTTTAATATGCTATGTCAGCCGATTCAGTGTTGACTGAAAGTTAATCAGTCGATCAGTTAATCAGTCAATAATTATTTTGGACATGAGTGCGAGTAGATAGTCACAGTCTTTGTGAAGGACTTTTTTTATGTTTTAAATGACGCATTACTGTCATTTTAAACACCACTCAAAGATGCCTGGAAGCAACACATGTAAGTGTGGCATGTAACTATGGTCTTCTTCTCCCAGAGGAAATGACAAAGAAGGGGCTGTCTGGATGATGGGAGCTGAGTGCATTATCATTATGGTTTCTGGTTGTACTGCAAGCCGTTTCACATAAGACTAAACGACATCGTGCCGGGCTCCGTGACTTTGCTGTTTCAATTATACCTCGAGATGTGCTACTCTGCATGTAAAGTATATCCTTCCCATTCTTGTAGAGAGAATATACACGTAGACCCTCCATGAATAATACAAAGGACCATATGTTCTGGAGGAGTATGTGATAAGCATGCAGGCAGAGATCACATGTGAACATATGTGTCGTGGTTACGTTTTCTCTCTTTCTTTCTAGCCGGTCATCAACCTGAGACATGAGAACTGCAATACATTAGACTGCAGTGTTTAATAAGTAAATTCCCACTGCATCATCAAGATTGCTGCTCATGTAAAGGCCTCTGAGGTGCAGACCACCTTCTCACCCTCTTCATGTTTCCACCATGTATTTGCTGAAGCAGCGGAATTGAACTGAAGCTATGTTTTGGCTTCCCATCAAGGACAGTGTGAAATCAATAGCTGTCTCTTTAGTCCGCCCGATGCACTTATCAAATCTTTTTTTCTTTTTTTTTTGGTAAGTCATGTTTTATTTAGGCATGCCTTGGTCTAACGTCTCCATTCGAACCGAGCCATCCATCAAAACGGCACGGATGACCAGCGCTTAGCTGGTGTCTGGCAATATCAGATTGTTTACTCACATCCACTCGGCATGTAGAAGTATCACTCTCTCTCTCTTCTGCCCAGCAGACACCCATCTGTAATCTAATCGACTGGAGCAGGTGAAGAAAATGGTCAGCAAACTCTCATATTAAGTTGATTCCTAGCAGTGTCATGACCTAAATCAGCATTTTTTCCCCCTCTGATTGTTACAAGAGCGTTTAAAGGGAGGGAAAAATGACGCAGCTGTGTGTGTGTGTGTGTGTGTATTCTGTGGGATGGGTGGGTTTGAACTGAGTAATTCCGGCTTGATGTGCTCTGAATTGACCCCTTGTAGGTCCTTCTCGGCATTTAGCCCACATTGGAAAACAGCAAGATGGACTGGAGTGTTTTCGTAAGCACATTTCCTATTAGGTTTGCAGCTTTGTTCGTTGTAATGATAGACGTGGACTGTACTATGAGAGATTAAAGGTAATGGATTAGATCTGCCCCCCCCATTCCTCACTGTTGATTACCCAGCAGTCCTCTCATTTTTTTAGATGCCGGTCGACTGGGATTGGCTCCAGTTTGCTCGATGTGTTTCACAGGCAATGCTGAAGCGTTTTCACTCCGTGAAAGCATACTGAGCAGCTGCAGTAGTTCTTATTGCATACAGCACAAAATTGAACAAGGTGTGTGGCAAGTAGCTGTCTGATCACTTATTCTGTCTGACTAAAGATTATTAGCTGTGAGGGAACCATGGGGCGGGTTGAATTGGACCAGGGGTAGGCAAATTCGGTCCTGGAGAGCCGCTGTCGTGCTGAGTTCAGCTCCAACTTGTGTTTGATTAGGGTTGAAGCTGAACTCTGCAGGACTGTGGCTCTCTAAGACCAAACTTCCCTACCCCTGAATTGGACAAACCTCTCAACTTTTCTTTTATGTTTTAAAGTTGTACATATTGTAGTAACAGTTAGTCAGACATTAAGCTCTTGTCATAAAGACTGGTCAACATTTGCTGCAGTAACCTGGGAACCGTAAAATAGTTCTTAGAACTACAATAGTTTAATTAATAAATAAGTAAATACTACATGGAAATATGACAGTGCTTCAAATGATGCCTATAAGATTATTTGTCATAAATATGTAGTAATAAATGAAATATATTTGTTCTTGTTTAATTTATAGTTAAAGAGAGAGAGATCACCAAAAAAATCTTTTTCTGTCATCATTTACTCATGTCATTTGTCTCATGTTGTTCCTGTTTGACTTTTATTCTGTATACAGAGCACATAAGATCATAATTTGAAGAATACTGAAAGACATCAGTGTTAATTTTTTGAACAAAAATAGTAAATGAAACCATTAAGGAACCAAAATCATTAAGATGATTCAGAGTCATTCTAAATGTTCCTATCACTAGTGTGCATTAACACAAATATTCTAAAACAAAAACATTCAGCAGTAGAAATGTGTATTGTTATGTATCCCAGATGGCATCAGCCAAAAACCAGCTCTGAGACCAGCATCATTTTTGTGGAAAGGTGTAACTGTAGCTTATTCTGGACAAGACATGTAAAGCAGCCAACCACTAAGGATGTATAATGTGTTATTCCAATGGGGCCAGTGCCTCGGGGCCTCTCACTGCCAGGTGCCTCCAGCTGGGATGCCTGCTGTAGCTAGAGAAAACCCACTGCTGATGTTAAATTGACATAGAAAGAAACAGTGCTTGAATGTGTGCCAGGGACTACTGGCACACCGTGAAATAAATGCACATGTTTCTGGCTCCTCATCAGCTTCAATGTTTTCAACCAGTATATAATTTTCTCGTATAGTGTGTACATTCTTGAAATTGCATTTTTATTTCTTTCATTTGCGACAGTTTGTCTCATATTTGCATTATATATATGGAGGGTTTGGTTCCAAAACGGCATAAAAAAATATAAAAAAGTTTCCTCCAAAATCAGTATAGTATCTGGTCGCTATAGAAAAGTAAATTTTTAATTTCACGCAAAATATGATATCCGCCGAGTTATTAGGTCATGTTTTTTCTCTTGTTTTTTTTCCAAACCACGACAAACGTAGAATGCAGAATGGGATATATCGGCTCTACCAATTACAGCGCACCATTTCACGCACTGTAAACAGTAACAAAAAATCACAGCGCAACATCCCACGCACTCTTTTTTTATTTTTTATTTTTTTATGGCATCTCCCAATTGTGAAAACAATGGGCCTTCAAAGAGGGTTGTGCCCTTGGAACATTACCAACCTACATTTATGTGGCAAGCTAAATCTGAAATCGCTAATGTTAGCATAACAGACGGACCTTAAAGTACAGTAGTAGTTAATTTCAGTGTGCAAAGGATAAGAAGAAAAAGATAGTATTTTGTGGTTAGAATATTTCATAGACACAATGCTCAAATGTGTAATACAGTTCTGCTCAAGGACATCTAATTTACTAGCATTTACTCATTTTTACTGCTTCATATGTCAATTTTTTTGCAAAACATCCATTGAAGCGTTCACCATTAATATGTTGCTTGTATAAAACACTTTATTTCTCTACAGATTTATCAAATCCAGTGCACTTTAGTTTTAGATGTTGTGTGACAGGGAATCTGATTAAATTAAGTGATTTCGGTCATGTTTAAAATGGTGAAATATGCATCTTTGCATTTTTTTTTTTTTTTTTTTTTTTTTTTACTACACTTATACTAGTTAAATTGAATCTACTAAATAGAAATATAATCTACTTTATACACATTATAGTTAGAAAATCACTTTAATGTCATTGAATTATGGAAATCCAATTTTCAGTTTACAATTTCCAATTTTAATCAGTTATATTAATTGGGCATTTTGATGTAAAAATTTGTGACATCAAAAGAAACCTGATAATTTAAATAATTATTTCACTCGCTCTCAAGCTGTGTTCAGTAACTGGAGTATCAACAGTGTTAAAAAAAATAAAATAAAATAATAATAATAATAATAATAATAAAAAAAAAAAACACTTCATGGATATTGACAACACTTGGTGATGAATGAGATGTATTTTAATGGAAAATAACGATGGTCTAATTTGGGAACTCTGGACAACAGTTCTGCCTCAGATGTGTTTTTCATATGGCAAACAGACAGTGAAAGACAACAGATGAATAAAGGCTTTTCTAATCTATGTCTCATTGTTTGGAAAGTCTGGTGCTTTGTTTCAGCATTGTGGATTTTCTTTTTATTTGTTGGATTTATTTTGTGAAATATTGATGAGGGTGGGAGAGACAGCGGGCTGCACTCTTATTTTACAAGCGGCTTTAATGAAAGTGCTCCGTGTTTCTTCAGCGTTTTATTTCATGAAGAACAATTATTCTTTTCACACCATATCCCAACACTAATCTTCGCACCACACACACACAGGCACAGAGGCATTAACATCATTAATTCATTTTCAGCCAAATAAGATGGCTATTTGCATAATAACACTCAAAGACATCATTCGAAATGAAGGTCTTTTGTTTAAGAGTTCTTCACACACTGTAGATTCAGAGAGCATGTTTAAAAGAGTTGTTGACCTGAAAATAAAGATGTCATTATTTACTCAACCTTATGTAACTTCAAACCCGTTACTTATGGGTTTGAACGCAAAATGTGAATTTGTGAGAAAATCTCTTGCTTTTTCTCTCTCTCTCTCTTTCTCTCTCAATGCAGTGGTTAATGCACCAAAAACATTCCTGGTCCTTGGTAGTGCAACTGAAGCAAACAATCCACTATGGGTGGCAAGGCACTGTCAAAAAAAAAAAAAAAAAAAGAATTAAAAGGTTTTATCAATCCCTAGAAGCATACTGTAGTTGGTACAACAAATATTCTCCATGGAACAGAACATCGTTCTAAACTGGATGAAAGCTAGGAGGAAATAAAATAAATATTAAATTAATATTATATTAAACTCCATTCCACATTATAGCTACAGCCTTTACTTCCACACAACTACTTCCTCAAATCCACACTTCCTCATTCCACTTGACTCATTCAGAGTCCATATCAATTAAATTCCATTATGTGTTTTCACTACTCGCTCCTGCTGCACCCCCACGACACAGGAAAGTAAACAAAGCATCTTAGCATTTATGCTGCTCTGGTGGGTCTGGCTGTGTGCTCACATAATGTTACTAAACAAGCTGCTATTTAAGTGAATGTTTGTCATTTGTTCGCTTGTTGCTTTTAAAGGCATAATTTGTCTTTGTTGCAGAATTAAATTACAGTTACACTTCCATTGGCGTTTTTTCAATTTTAAAAATCCTTTTGATGCTGTGTTCATTTTTGAAAAACCTTGCCAGGTATGTGTTTTAATTGAAAGCCTCAGAATACAGGACATTACATCAACTCTCGTAAACTTCTTCTGGGGAGGACCAAGCCACTTTTTTTTTTTTTTTTTTTTTAACTTCCTTGTATTACCTAGCCCAAACTTAAACCCTATTGATCCTAAATCTGTGGAACGACTTAAAGATGGCAGCCCACAAATTGGCACCATCAAATTTAACTGAACTTGAGCAGTTCTGCAAAGAAGAGTGGGCAGGTATTGCAAATTCTCAATGTGCAAAGTTAGTAAAGACGTGTCACAACAGATTAAAGACTGTAATTAAAGCAAAAGGTGGTTCAACATAACACTGACATAAGGGGTTGATCCTTTTTTCCAACTATTATTCATTTTGTGATATATTATATGTATGTGTGTGTGTGTGTGTGCGCTTGTGTATGTGTATGTATGTTTAAAGCAAATAAAAAAATTATCAGCATACAGGTTGGTTTGGGAAAAAAAACATACATAAAAAAATATTGAAATTGAAATCAAATTTTACGAAAATAAGTTTAAAGATTTAGATATTGCATGTCTGAGTTTTGGAAGTAAATTTGAGAGTATATTTATTTACGCGCTGCTCATTCTGGAACCAGATAGCGGCAGTGACATACAGTGCACTCTTAAACATGACCTCTTGCGAGTCCATCTCTTGAGTCATTTAACAGGCCATGGCACTGTGTTTATGAGTTTGATTTTCAGATAGGCCGTGTTGTTCTCTCTGCCATGCTTCAATGCCTGTGTATATCAGCATGCCCCTGCATGTCTTTGTGTCATTGAGTTTCATCGGTCACGCCTCGACATCCTCATTCAGAGAGCAGCGTTCCCACCGAGTCAGCAGGCCACACTGCACTGGCTGCTCTCAAAATGGCTGACTCACTCTAAACAACACTAAAACACTATTCTATCTGCCCAGCACTTCTTAGCAAAGCTTAGACTGGCCAAATCCTACACAGCAAGAGTACTCTGAAATTTAAGCTGTGAAATAACATGCAATGCAGTTGGATCTACACGGCTCTTGGATTGCTTCATAAATTCACTTTCTGGTCGTTTTATTATATAGAGGGTGTTGAACAATTTTGAATGATGTGAGCAGATGTAGAGAGTTTATAACATAAATAATATATACAGTATTTAATGTAGCAGTATCTGATTGCTGTATTGGACCAGATGCAGACTTTTACTTAAGCTGTGACATTTGTGTACAGATAGAACTGAACTGTGCCATAAATGACAAGCTATTTTAAGATGAAAGGGGGGGGGGTGAAGTGGTTCAAATAGGGGTAAAGAAAATCAATGATCTAAGTAAGCAATGTGGTAGAGAGAGCAAATTCATGTGTTCAGTATGTGTTCAGTAGGTGTGTTTTAAGAGAGAGCGAGAGAGAGAAGCAGGTGCTGTGAGAAACTTAGAAGGGTCAAAGGGAAAGTTTTGCTGGGGGTTTCTTTCTACACTCAATGGATATGTCAGCTGGGTATTGATCGGCATGCTGGGTGATCCATCTTAATCCAAAACCCCAGGATGAGAGGAGAACTCTGTGGGCCCTCTGAGGGGCCAAAAATGGGAATATATGTACAGTATGTACTGTATGATACATGCTAGGTTAAAATTGATAGCCTGAATGCACTGTAAGTCGCTTTGGATATAAGCGTCTGCTACATGCATAAATATATAATTTGTATATATTTACTATTATTTGATGAATAGAAAGTTCAAAAGAACAGCATTTATTTGACATAATAAGTGAATAACATGGTAAATTAAACTTTTATCTTGCTTGTTTCGAGTGTCTTCCCTTCCTCTCCTGTTGGTGGGGGTTGGACGCCTCATTCGTTTTTAATTAGATGAGGTGATTAGGAAATTGGGGGAGAGGAAAATTAAAACTGGGATTAACATGGTTTTAGACTCCGGGAGACAGAATGGAATGAGAGCTATCTGCTGCACATCAGACGCCTGATTTGACCATTATTAGCTGCCTGTTCACAGTGAGTAGTGCAGGATTACAACACAATGCTTGGCCAGGGAGCAAGAGGTAAATATCAAGACAATGTGGATAGAGTCCAGCTGATTCTGGCATCCCGTGTAGATTAAATCAGATCTGTCTCCTATCTCTGTATCAGGTTGTCTAATCCATATTATAGACATGGGAGTAGACATCTGAGCATTCATCCTCTGGCTTCCTGTTACTGTAGAACCACATCAGAAAACTTCATATTTCTGTAGCCACACCGGCGAGAGAGATGCAGACATCACCTATTGTGTTATAAGTGGTGAATACACATAAAAAGATGTCCATGAATCATACATGATGTCATGTTTGTGCACTTGAGAACCTTAACCAATGTGTCACATCAATGCATATCAATCCTTTCTTCCTGAAGCATGGGAAACTATCATACGCTACAGCAGCAGTCAGTCCTTTTACTTTCCTTACTTTTCATTCTCTTTTTCTCAATGTCAAGAACATGGCAATAATCAAAAATGTGGTCTGGCTCCTTTGTGTTTTTCCCCTCAGATAATTACATTGATATCTCTTGCTATTGAGATTCAGAGGTTTTCATTCAGTTCACTGGCCTTTATTTTTTTCAGTTATTAATACCTTTTCGTTTCATTTTGGATGATTTCACAGCAGTGCTTGAAGATGACAGCGAATGTTTACCATCTGAAGCTCGTCTTCAGCAAGTTAATGTGAAGTGATGTGGAGGAGGAACTGTATTCTATGTATATGAATCTTTGAAATCTTGAAATGGTTGGTTTGTTGACATTTACCTGGTGTGTGTGTGTGTGTGTGTGTATACTTTTTATTCACATTTGCATTATCTCTGTTAGGCCAGAATTTATTTTTGTTTTATTGTTGTTTATGTTTAATTGGAGGTTATACATTATTTATTTATTTATTTATTTATTGTATTTTATTTTAGGTGCACTATAAATAGCAAGTCTATAAATGCGAATGATAAATGGCTGCTGGTGCTGGAGTATTATTCTGGCTCTTTTTCAGACTGTTTGAAAAGCCAGGCCTGAGGCCAAGAAAGGAGGATAGGACTTGTGCCAAAGAGTCTTAAAGTATTCACCTCTCAGCCTTCAATATCCCTTCTTCTTTTCATGCTCATGCCTACCTGCCACCTCTGCCCTCCCAAAAATGCTTTGCTTTTGCCTTTTTGTCTTTGAACTCCACATTGGAATACTGCATTCAACTTTACATTTTCCCAGTCTGTCCTCTCAGGATATATGTATGGGTGATTTGGTGCTCTGTCCCATCGGTACAGATAACCGGAGGACTCCTGGATGTCAAGCTGAAGCTCGTAAATGCTGAACTTTGTAATAACAGGCCTTTTGCTCAAAAATTGGCCCTTTTAAGTGGACTTGTCCTCACCTATCGTCCAAATCACATCAACCCCACCCCTCCATCCCTGCTGACTGCAGTGACCCATAAAGCCGATTAGGCCGACCCTTTGCAGTGGGCTTTTACTTCAAAGGAATGAAGAAGGGAGAAAGCCAGTGATATGGTCGAGAACAGGAATATTAGTTACAGGAATAGGTGTACAGGCTTCCTACAAGCTAAAACAGAGGCAATAGTGGATGTGAGCTTCATATGCAGTGGTTTTATTCTGCATTTTTAATTTAATTCTTTTTTTTCTTTTTTTTCAGAGTAAGGATACCCTCTGAAATTCATTGCTTGGATAATTGCTGAATTTAAAACATTATACTGCTTTTAAATTATTCCCAGCTAAGTGAGCACATGTATTTTACTCCTTGCATTGGCTAACGAAACAAACTGCATGTGCAAGTTTTTAAGAAGTTAGTGACAGTTTGTTTTATTCAACAGTTGTCACTGGTGGGGACAAAAAAAAAAACAACAACAACAAAAAAAAAAACCTATTGCTCATTACAAACCAATTTGAGCAAATATATGTAGCCTTAGTGAACATAGGAGACTTCTTTCAAAAATATCAGAATCTTACCAACCACAAACCTATAGTGTATATGCCAAGTGTTCTAGTGGTATCTTTTATTATGAGTTTTACAAACTTGTTTTGATGCTTTGACATATATCATTTTTCAGTAGGGTAAACAGAAATTAAATCCACCAAAAAGAAAAGTGTCACAGAAATGTCTTAGTGAGCTAGAGAAGAATTATTTGGTCATTTTACAGTTGTCTCTACCAATTAAACGAACATAGGACAATATTTAAACATCAGGGGATAAAACCAAAGATGTTATGTTATCTGATGCACCTTAGTTCTACCATTTATGTCAACCGTCCACAGTGTGCGAACTGATTTGGGCATTGAGTACAGAAAATTATATTTCAACTCCAACCTCCTCATTCCGGTCTTGCCCCTTTCAGTGTCCTGCTTGAGAGAGTGAGGATCTGGAGCCATTTTGCATCTCTTTTCTGGGAACCTTTGATCTCTAATCCACTCTTAACTTGGTGCTGGAAAAAATGCAATGGAGGGGAGGAGGAAGCTTATACAGGTCCACTGTATCACCTGTTACCTTAAAAAAGAAAAAAAAAGCTTTATTTAAACTTTCTTTCCTCTTTTTTTACTTCTTTGAAGAAGTAGGGCTGGCAGAAGATGGAGCTTTCAGAACTAGTCCGATCTGAAAAAAAAAAAAAAAAAAGTTACTTTATCTCCATGTGCTGGAGCAACAGCTCCTCTTCATCCTTCATGGATATTGGACGTTGCATTAAATGAAACAAGCATGTCATCAACTGTTCCATTGGCTCTGTAGCTTTGGGGGCGGAGTGTCATTTGTCGTATCGGCCTGAAGTGACAGCTGACATAATGTTTGTGTTGCACGCTTATGTAGTCACTTTTATACTCACATAACTGATTAATACACAGCTGATGTGCTAAAAAAAAAAAAAAAACATGGGTCATGATGTACTAGCAGCTTTCTGAGGCAATTTGGAATGACAGGTTTATCTGGTTTAAGTGATTGTTTGAGCACAGTGATGATTGGTTGCTCATTGCGGGCATTGAAACAACAACCTTTTTATTTTTTTTATAATTTTGCCATAGATTCCAGGTGAAATATCTGGTTCCTATTGATAAGATACTAAAGAAGCTGATTATGCAAGATTGTTCAGAAATGAAAGATATTTTATCTTACTCCACTATTACTGTAGTTTTCTCCCCACTTGATTTACGTTAGAAATAAGTAAATATCTACTTTTTAAATCTTTAAATCTTGTTTTAAGGATTTACATTTTTACTGAAAAAAAAAGAAACAATTCTAAAAAGATTAATTAAACTCATTAAAAAGACAAGAGGAGTTAGTCTCTACATCATTTCACCCAAAACATTTCCAGAATTGAACCCAGGGCCTTAATAGTGTAAGCACAGAATTTCAACCACTAGATCACCAGGGGAAGCCTCTTTGGTTAAACCCTCATAGTATTCCATTTTTCATAATTACTTTCCTCCAGACATAAAACATTGTGCCCTTGAATTTTGTGTTTAAATAAAGAGCTTTATAGTACAGTGTATCTTAATCTTCGATCTTTTCTCAGCATATTAAATCTTGCTCAGTGCCAAGCAATGTCAAATTCCAGTCTTAATCCATTTAGGGACCCTCGCATGGAATGTGCTGCAACCGTCTGGCTGGTTTGACCCAGGCGGATCCATATTCATATGTTGCTAGCTAGTTTCACCTCTTCTGATTCCTTTTGGTACTAGCGGTGCAAAATCAAACCAAATGTTTATGTCTCCCTCTACCTCATTGAGAGTTTAAGGATAGAGCTTGTTATATTGGTACCACTGTAAGCATGAAGTCTGGAGGGGCTGGAGATATCCATCATTAAGCATGATGGGAGGATGTGGGAGTACAAACACTGAGCTGATGAGCTCCAGAGGGATGGCTTCTCTTTACCATTAGTCATGCATGGAGAACTCCATTGCTATTAGAAAGGCTTTTTTGTTTTTGTGTTTTCGGTTCTCGTCAGTGTCTGATTAAAGACGTCTGCTGTAGATCAGTGCACATTTATGTGGAAGCACCCTTTCTCTTTCATTTTTTTATTTTTCATGCACACATACAGGCTTTTTTTGGAGATGCAATTGTGCATTGCCAAAAGGATCTGTGCCAGCAATCTTTTTCTTTTTTTGAGTAGAACCCAGCTGTGTAATCCGTGTCCTTTGTTAATGCTGTCAGCATGGCTTCCAGTTGAAAAGTAGATCACAACAGGTTAAAACTTAAGCAAAAATACAAATTTTGTGAGCTGTTGGTTTGTCCGCTTCCACCTCTCTTCCATAGTAATCTGCAGTTTTCCAGAGGATGTGGAATTAATGAGGGAACATAAACAACAGTGACACTGTTTTCTTAATCTTGGCCTAATTAACTGACATTCCTTTTTCAGATTGCAGCAGTTTCCACTGGAAACTACATGGCTGAAGATTCAGCCAATAAAACAACAAACAGGTCGAATGAGTGGGTGATTATTTGCTGCTGTTTGCTGAATAATTCAGCTTAGACTACGTCAGAAGTAGTTTTGTACCCCAAGCATCTAGCCTAACGGTTTGACATTGGTAACAAACTGAATCACTCTAATGTAAGATCAATGTATGTAGTAGATCCACAGCTTTTTAAAACACTTACAAGGTTGAATTTCTTCTAAAATTGCCTCAGTTACAGTGTTAAATCAGTCATTTTATTCACCACTGGCTGCTGCCTTCCAGAAAATGCTTTGATTTTTTTTTTCTTTTCTTTTTTATAATTGAGTATAATGGCCGTGTCTGAGAAATGCTGCCTTTGCATATGGTATATGAATGTGGGAAAGACCCATAACATCCTGTCTTGGATTCATTCATCTGTTTGATTTTTGAAGCCAGCACAGTAAGGATGTATCAATATTAACGTTTTTGCTGGTACTGATAGAATAAATATTTATAATGCTAAATATTTAAATGTTGATGGTCGATATTAAAAATCTATAGGATTTCATCTAATTTAAAAATAGAACACAAATCAATCATTTCAAATACCGTGAATTGTATTAAATTATTTGTTTTTTTTGTTTTTTTCACCAGACCAATAACTTCATGCTATACATGAGAGAGAGAGAGAGAGAGAGAGAGATAGAGAGAGAGAGCATATTTCTAGAAGCAATTAAAAGAACTAAAAATGTTTTTTTTTTTTTGTTTTTTTTTTTTGTAGATTGTTATTGTTGTTGTTTTTGCACTATTAAAGGAGCATTAGATGTAACATTATGTGTTGGAATCCTGTCTGAAACGGTTTTCCTCAGAAGGTCCAGAAATGCAGTCTGTGAAGTCATTGACTGTTTTGACAGCTGTCTTCAGTTTCAGAAACTGCTTAAATGTGTGAAGATGGCTGAACGCAGTTATGGCGGGTGTGCAGAGAGCATCTAGACCATGTTTCAATTCTCGATCTGTGCTCGCAGGCCCTTTATTTGTCTTTGGGATATGTGGTGCTTGTTGTGGTGGGAGTGACTGTGGGTGGTTACAGATGACAAAGCTCTCAGCATGTTTTAATTTACTGATTATTCATTAAAATTAAATAAAAATAAATAAATGTAATTAAAATATTAAGGTAAATTTTAATAGTGCTAACCACTATTAGTAACTTGTGTGCATAATGTATAATGTAATGCTACGTAATGTAACTTGACATTTTATTAAATAATTTCTGTTCATTTATTAGCTAAATCTGTCTTTCATTTCATTTAATGCACCTGATTGTTTTTCTTTCTGCCTTCAATACTATCTTGCCATATTTCGGTTTATATAATACAAGAAAAGAAAACAAGAAGTTTGTGGAAATGTTCAGTTATTCAGTTCCAATTAAGCAAAACCTTCAAAAATTCTTAAAAAGAAATCATGATACTTTTGAAGGTTCAAACTGCAATATTATTTAGACCCAGGCAATATTATTTAGACCCAGTTTATATATCAATCAATCAATCAATCAATCAAGCAATATGGATTGTTCACATAATTTAAACGCTGCACAATTTCACGATCTGGACTTTCTGTTCCTTTTGTGTTTCCTTTTTTTGGTCATGACCCGTTCCTCATTTTGTTAATTGATTGATCCCCACCTGTTTTACTTTCCCTGTGTTTAAATACCCTGTTTGTTTAGTTCCTCCTTGTCCGCGATTGTTGTTAATTATGTTGTGTCTGATGTTTGAAGATTTGTATTGGATTTACCCTTTTCTCCGGTGATAAATAAAATACTCTTTTGATTTATATCCTCCTCGTTCGTTTGATTTGCACGCCAGCAGACATTTGTGATAGTAACCAAAAATTTGTAACCAAATAGTGTGTTTAGTGCGCAAATTTTTTTTGTTTTTTTTGTTTTGTTTTCTCCCTCACCTGGAATTGCTATCCGGCAATCCGACTCCTGTGCCTGGAGCAACTAGACCGTTCGCTGGAGGACCACACCAGGGACTTTATTGATCTGGCGTGCCTTACCAACTTCCCAGACCGCTCGCTCTTTACTTTTTATTACTCGATGTGAGGGATTATTTATTATTCAGTTTGTGAAAATGAAGTACAGATGTTATAATGCATATTAAAACTTTTAAAAGGGGTTGCATATAAAGTTTTTAAATTTTTAAAGGAAGCTAGTGGAGTTGAGTCAAACATATAAGGAGCTTTACATAGCACTGCACTGTATGGGGTGATATATCAGAAGATCAAAAAAGAGCCATGTAAAAGCATGCCTGGAGTTTGCCAACAGCATTATTGTGACCCAATTTGAGATTTTTAGTAAGATGGTTTTGTCAGTGATGTAGATACCTGCAGTAAATGGTTGTGGTGGTACTTTATACAATTTTTGTATGTAAAGTCATACATAATTGTACATTTTTATTTTATTTATTTAACATATTTATTATGCTTTTTCGTGTAAGAATAAGAATGTGGAATGCAGTAGTGTCATCCTATATTATCTTAAAGCCTCCACTGAAATAATTAATTAATCTCTGTTCTCCAGCCATTTTTGTTTCCTTCTTCCTGTAGACACTTTTTTTTTTTTTTGCTCCGTTGTGCACCTGCTGCGCGTCTCAGCTGGATGTAGCTTGTATTTGATTTGTTATAAGGGTTTTCAGTTTTGAATGGCACTTGCCCTGCTTCAAGCGCGCTCATCTTACGTTACCGGTTACGCTTTCACTGGCTAAATGGATCACTCACTCAGCCCATGTAACTCAAAGGTCTGGAGTTTCCTTTCTTTCTGTCACTCTATTCTCTCTTCCTGACTCTAATCTTTCATTTGTCTCATGCACAGACTCCTGACACCGGATCCATACATTCTAGGTGATTGATCACTTTAATATGTATCACAGTTGATTCACTTCAGCTCGTTCTGACTTTCCTCTGAGTATGAGATGTAACATAAAATACATAAATCAATGAAGCCGAATGAAGACAGAAAACACTGAGGAGGAAAAAAAGACAATTATATATCACACATGCACTCCAAAGAATAAGCTCTGGACAAAATCCAATCATGGAGAACTCTGGGAAGAGCGATTATGATCTCTTGTGCCTCTCCACACTAATACCCACTGGGTATACCAGTCTGTCTTCCATCCCCACAACTCAAGCCTTCATTCTTCTGATGAAAGTGTATAATAGATAATAGCACCAGCCAGAGCACTTTTGGATTCAACAATATCATGTTACTCCCTCAAACATTTTCACCTATTTATTTATTTATTTATTTGAAGACTGCATGGTTGAAAGATGCACCAATCTTGTTTGTATTATCACTCTAGTGTAGTTTCAAATGTTTTTGTCCATACTGTGAAATCTGGTCATTTTAAAAGAGAATCTTCTCTGTGGTTTTCCACTGAAATAAAAGCTGTAGAATTTAATGTTTACAAGCTAAATAAGTAGTATTTGAATCATACTCTTGTTATAATAATAATAATAATAATAATAATAATAATAATAATAATAATAATAATAATAATAAATATTTAATGTAGAAAATTAAAAAAAGACATTTAAAATAAAAAAAAAATATATAATAATATGAAATGTTCTACATATTTAAAAGTGTTAATATATTTATGCCAATGAATGAATAATTTAATGAGTGAATTAATTAAATAAATTAGATATTTCCCCATCAATGTGTACAAAGGTTAGAAATCCACTTTTTTTTTTTTTTTTTTTTTACAACATTCAGTGTTGTGTTGGTTGATGTGCTTAAGACCGAAATGTCCATTTTCCACCAGCTTGTACTAACTAGCATAGGAACCGAAATTCAGGCTGGAAATTCATGCTATTTGTTTTTTTTCCTTCACCGAATTTCTGTTCTGTGCTATTGTTGCAGTTCTGCGTGAATTACTCACTTCACCTTTAATCTCATGTAATGTAATGTGTTATCATTTGGATGTTAAGGTTCTAGCATGATTTATGTGCAGGCATGCTAGCAGACCTCGCTGAATGCAATGGGGGCAGATGGTAATCCGTTCATATTTCTGTGCTTGATATATGCTAATATGCCAGGTTCCCTCTCAAGGCATGATGAGTATGTAGATGGATGATAGAAGATCTAATAATTTTGCTTTTGTGATGGTGATCATGACCAGTGGGCTGGCACAGAGAAACTACCTTCACTAGACGCAATAATGAAACAGTATCTCCTAATGGGCATGTTTCCGAATCTCTCCAATATGCACCTTTGCCCTTTTTTTGATCTCCTGGGGAGGCATCAAGTAACAGGTGACGTTGAGTATTTTAATGTATGACTTTTGCATTAGCATTACCTGGACAAGCCCTTCTTCCTGTAAACATCAGGTTATTGTCTCTCTAGCCCTCCTTTTTTTTATTTGGCTAAGTCTGACAACTCAGTCTCGGGTTTACTGTTGACATTTGCGTGGTGGCTTTCTTGTTTATCATCAGGGGCCTGTGTGCCGGGAGCTTTGGGAAGAAGGGGGTAAGCTCTCATAAAGCCGGTGCGTTCAGCTGCTCCACAGCAGATAGCACTATCAAACATGCCCACCCCCTACAATCCATCAGTTTCGACATCACAGAGAAGCGACAAAGCGGAATCGCTTACTCTAATATGTAATGTGCTAAACATTGAAATTATGACTCATAAACACCATAAATGTCAATCATCTGGTGAGCAGAAGGCATTGCAATGTGTTTTCCCAAGCATCCTTGTTTTTTGTGCACAGACTCATGTAAACAAACAAGTACCCGTGCTCAGTTTGAGGCCGGGCCGGAAGTATGCCGACACATACAGATGTCATCTGTGTGTTTTTCTGGTGTGTTTTCATGGTGCACCAGTTCTTTCATGTCCCACAACATAGAAAAAGAGGTGGCTGTGGGGGAGGCGCCTACTGCATGGATCTGAAAAATCACCAAAAGAGTAAATATCAAAACGCAGTGTCTGTAGTATAGAGGATGCACACTGCACTGTCTGTGGCTCTTAATTGTACACAAACTCAGGCCCCGTCCACACCGAGACGCGTTTCTGTGAATACGCACAAATTTTTTATCGGATAGGCATTTCGTCCACATGCATCCGGCATTTTCGTAAGGTGAAACCGCTATTTTTTGAAACCGGGTCCCAAAGTGGATAAATTTGAAAACGCCGTTTTTGCGTTTTCGTCTGGACGGCTAATCCGTATATTTTCTGAAACGATGACGTCATCAACCCACGTCTCCCCCCTAGTCAGACACCTCTACGTCACGTAACAGCAACAAAAACATGAACAAACACTGAACGATTGTCTTTGTATTAACTAACATTAACACTGATTAATAAATGTATTGTTCCATGTTCGTTTGTGTACCACGCGCAAGGTTTATGAGCATAGTCCAAGTCTTCTTCTCTGGTTTTAGTTTATCTCTGTGTCAGAATTACAGCGCCACATACTGGTCTGGCATGTATACTACATCATTTTGCGGTTTCGTGTGGACGCGGATATTTCTTGAGACGAGGAAAAAAAAGATCGGATTGGGGTAAGCTCCTTCTCCGTGTGGATGGGGCCTCAGGTAGCAGTAGGCAAATGGATGTCACTATGTTTCAGTGAGGACTCAGCAAGTGCTTTCCACCCCACTGCTATCGCTGGCTTCATCTCTAAGACTCGGTTTTCGTCCAAAGAGATTTTTTTTTTTTTTTTTTTTTTTTGTGCAGAATTATCTTATATTTTGGTAAAATGCATTGAATATTAATATATATCAATCAATCAATCACCTTTATTTATATAGTGCTTTAAACAAAATACATTGCGTCAAAGCACTGAACAACATTCATTTGGAAAACAGTGTGTCAATAATGCAAAATGATAGTTTAAGGCAGTTCATCATTGAATTCAGTTATGCCATCTCTGTTCAGTTTAAATAGTGTCTGTGCATTTATTTGCAATCAAGTCAATGATATCGCTGTAGATGTTATATATATATATATATATATATATATATATATATATATATGATCTCTTTGGACATATATATACACACACATGTTATATTACTACTGAATAAAAGTTTGGGGTTGGTATGATTTTTTTTTAATGTTTTTGGAAACAAATCTTTTTTGATGAATACATTGTTTAAAGGAATATCATTTGTGTATACAGGTGAAATAATCTAGAATATTGTGGGAAAAAATATAAAAAATTGTCAGTAATTCAACTCAAATTGTGAAACTTGTGTATAAAATAAATTCAGTGCACACAGACTGAAGTAGTTTAAGTCTTAGGTTCTTTTAATTGTGATGATTGGCTCACATTTAACAAAAAAACACCAATTCACTATCTCAGCAAATTAGAATACTTCATAAAACTAATAATAATAATAATTAAAAAAAAACATTTAGTGAATTGTTGGCATTCTGGAAAGTATGTTAATTTACTGTTACTGTCCTCAATACTTGGTAGGGGTTCCTTTTCCTTTAACTCTCTGAGGTCTAATGGTATTTTTGGGGCCTGAAGAAGTTTTGTCATGCCCTTTTTCAGTTACTTATAAACATCTAAATGGCTAAAGTCTAATATCACTGTAATCAGCACAAACTGGGCTATAATGTTATGTGAGCAGCATGTATGTACATGATTGTGTTCTTGAGAAAACAATATGTATGCGTGTTAAGTTAAATCACTTGAATAAGGCAATAAAACACATACAGAACATTGGTTCCCGGGACTTTTGAGAACTTGAGCTTGTAGCCTAGAATTTGTCTTTCTAAATTATGTCAAAATCATCTTGTTTACTCACTCACAGAAAACAAATTATTAATTTAAATTTTCTAAGACACTTTTTGTTTGTAAAAGACATATGCGAGTTGGCGTCAACTATCATGAATATCATTGTGATTTACACCTGAGAAGACAAAGGCCTGCATAATGAGCCTTTCAGTCAGGTTTGTGACTGAGAGGGAACAGTTAAAAGAAAGAATGTAAGGACAAAATAAATGTATATAATTTGTAGTTTTATATTTATTTTTTTGATTGTAGTTTATTTAAAATATATTGAACTAACCCATAACATAATTTAATATTCACTTGTGAGTGCAATTAAACAGTTAATTAGGAACAATCAAAGCTGACTTTCAATGCTGATTTCTTTTCTTTTTTTTTCGCGTTATTACACACAATCCTTCAGAAATCCTTGATTTTCAAAAATATATATATATTAGTGGTGGGCATAGATTATTTTTTTTTAATCTAGATTAATCTCACTGTGATCTTGAAATTAATCTAGATTAATCTAGATTAAAATGGCTCATTCGAATTCTGCCAATGGCATTCAGAATATGTGTTACCAAAATAAAATTGACAAACAGCAAGTCTTTGAGAAGGGGTTTATCAAGCTAGGTGGTGCATTAGAAAAGGGGCTCATCTCCTGTTTCCAGAATGCATCACAAATACTTGAAAAAGCTGTAAACTAATTCCACATTGCACAAGATGCAAACAACCTTACGGCTGTTTCACACATACTCCGTCTGCAGTGCGTATGCGTTGTGTATTTTTTTACGCACCCATGTTAACAGATTCCAGTTGCGTTCCAGGAGCGTTGCATCTTCAGCAGTGCAGTGATCGTTTATGTACCGAGTAGCGAACTGCAAACACGTCCTGTGTGAAAGCACATAGAGTCCGTGCTGCACCACATATGTAACGCACATGGACTGCATACGCACTGCAGACGGAATATGTGTGAAACAGGTGTGAGCAGGGCCGTAGCTGGGGTCAGCGGGTACCCGGTGAAGGTTGTACCAGTGGACCCTGTTTGACATTGTTTAATTTGTAGGTTCATTTATTTTTATTTATTTGTGCTATTTACACAATGTTTAAGTTTTTTTTTTTTTTTTTTTTAGTTTGTAGGTGTCAAGGTACAGAAACCAAATAATTAAATGTAAAATGGCACTGGATAGTCTTCAATGTGAAAATGAAATATACAATCAAACCTACATTTATTCAGACAACTTCAACATTTCTATCATTATTACAGTTTTGCTATATATATATATATATATATATATATATATATATATATATATATATATATATATATATATATATATATATATATCAGGTGTCTGAATAATTTTTGGTTTGACTGTTAAAACTACAAAGTAATTCAGTCAAGAGCAGTGAGTGATTTTCATTTTCATTTTCTTGGATTAACTTAGAAGAGAGCTCAGAGCTCGGTTCAGTGTCGCTGTCCGTGATACGTGCAGATCCGTTATTTAACGGCTCTGGATACGCGGTTCTCGATCTCTCTCCGCGTGTGCACCGAACACAGCGCGCAAGTAACCAGCTACTCTGTTCAGTTTTTCCGTGTCTTGTGTTTGGATGCTTTAATTTTATATCGACAAGCAGTAAGGCTTAAAAACACGAGAAAAAGATAAGCTTTCGTGACGATGCGCAGCAGTGGCCCGTCAACTGTCCTGAGCATCTTTTTAGGCTGGCCTCTGTCAGTCGGTTATATAAAATATTAAGGTGAAAGTCATCATAGCTTGCTTAGTATAGACCCAGCTCCCAACCCAACTTTGGGAATAGATTAACGATGATATTTTTTTTTTATCGCCTGATAAGAGTCTCACGTTAACGCAGCACGTTATTTATATATATATATATATATATATATATATATATATATATATATATATATATATATATATATATATATATATATATATATATATATATATTTTTTTTTTATTATTATTATCATCATTATTATTATTATTAATATTGAAAAGGGCTGAGAATAACTTATCCGTTTTTTGGGGGGATAAATTGAAAGAACGGCATTGTTTGTTACAGTACATTTGTTACATTTGCATTTATTTGTTACATTTATATTATTTACATCTAGCTTTTGAATGTTATAGTAGTGTATATTGTTATTGAAACGTCATAACGTTTATACATTAAGTCAGGAATTATAGTTTGGAAAAAGTCTAGTAAATTATTTACACGTTATGTGGAAACTAGTACAAGTATATAAATAAATAAAAAAATGGAGACTTACTCATGTTTATGATCTCTGCTGAATAAAGCTTCATTCTTTTTTTCTGAGGAAATACAAATCTCAAATCCTGAGGTAATCAACATCACATTTTGGGGTGAATGATGTCTTATTCCTCTCATCGCGAAGCAAACAGTCAAATAAAAAAACTTGAAGAACAGTGTCACTGCTTTGTTTTCTGTTGTATGGGGTATTCAAGCTGCGCATTTCAGTGGAACATTATAATCTCAATAGCGCATTCAGCGCGTGGACGTGGTGAGATTAGATATAATGAAGGGAAATGTGAAAAACGGACATTGCGTTGTTTTCATATGGATTACTTTATCACAGAATATTTGTTTTCAGCAGCAAGCAAATTAGTTTAAAAGTAGACATGTCAGGCTTTCTATAGATACACCTCTCATGTCTCTTCGTTGAGTATTTACTGAGTTACAGTTCATTCTAATACCAAGACCAAGGCTGCAGACAACACACCTTGTTTGTTATCTTTATTTTATAAATGCACAGAGTTTTGTTGTTATTATGTCTGTATACAAAAAAGTAGACCCTTTACAGATTCGATTGATGTATTGCTCTTATCTCTACAGTCAAAACTGAAAGTGTAATTTAAGATCTCTTCGGGGGTTATCAGGAGAAAATGCCTCATAAGAGGGTTAATTACTGCCTCAATTTGGCGTAGAATGGAGGTGATCAGTTTGTGGCACTGCTGAAAATCCTGCTGAAAAATTAAATTAAAAATTCAAAAAGCTGGTCAGCAGGTGTTTTGAGTTGATTAGCTGATTGACCATATTCTAATTTGTTGTGAGTTGGTGGGTTTTTTTTTTTTAAATCTGAGCCAAAATAAACACAATTAAAAGAACAAAAGACTGCACTGAATTTATTTAATACACGAGTTTCACAATTTGAGTTGTATTACTGAAATAAATGAACTTTTCCACAACATTCTAATTTATTGAGATTCACCTGTATAGTCTTATTATACCTTATTATTTGGCCTTATAGCTGAAATAATGGGCACTTTGGACTTGGTAATTGTGTAACATCCAATGTAACATTGTCTCTGAACTACACAATCAATAATATAGTTTCACTGCTGAGAAGCTACATTACTTTAAAAAAAAATTGAAATGTCTAGCCATGGGGTAGAAAATAGGCTAATCACTCTTGTTTGTGGTTAGAAGAAACCACAGATGGGTTTGCAGCCCAGTCTTAGTTATTATCCAGGGTAAGTGTGTGTGTGTGTGTGTGTGTGTGTGTGTTTGCTGCCCTGGCAGATTGGATTTTACCATTAACATGTGCATGAAATATGAGCAACACTGTTACACAACATACAATACATTTTTCTCTGCTCGCTATTTCTTATTCATTCTTGAGTGACTATGAGGTATTGACTGGAAGCTCTGTGCTGACATTGTCAAATGCTTTGCCATTGGCTTTGCAGGTACAATCTGTTAAACAGGGAGAATGTGCATGAACTGCTAGAATCTTTATTTGTTCAGATAATTCTCAATTCATCAAAAGGCTCAATGGGTCTTCAGTTCAGAATAAGGGTTTTGTGTGGATTTACTTGGGCACTGTTATGGATTTGATGTGGCATTTGTAACATTGTGGTGTAATTATTACTATTGTGGTAGTTACACTCGGTCACTTAATGTGTTTGGCAGTTTATTTAATATGTAATTATTATAAATAAACAAGTCTCTACAAAAAAAAATCTACTCTTTATGATGTTGATGATAATGTTGTGGATGCTATTTTTAATGCACTTTATTATTTTTTTATTATACATATTAAATGTAATTTTTACTAAATGATGCCTTTTTATGTTTTTTTAATAAATAAAATTTAAAACATTTTAAAATTATTATTATTATTATTATTATTATTTATTTTTTTGTAATTAATGAATCAATAAAAAAATGCAGATTGAAAAATGTATATTGACTTTAATCATGATTAATCAATAATGAATTCTAAAGTGCTGGAGTAGACACAGTGTTACGCCCACCCCAAATGGTGAGTTGGTTGAGCTGCATGATGGCGCCCATCCCAGACCACTACCGAAATTGAGATTTATACATTGTCTGAAAGCTGAATAAATAAACTTCCATTGATGTATGGTTTGTTAGGATAGGACAATATTTGGCCTAGATACAACTATTTGTTATCTGAGGGTGAATCAACTTTGAAGTTGTCCAAATGAAGTCCTTAGCAATGCATATTACTAATCAAAGTTTTGATATATTTGCAGTAGGAAAATTACAAAATATTTTCATGGAACATGATCTCTACTCAATATTCTAATGATTTTTGGCATAAAAGAAAAATCTTAAATTTTGACCCATACAGTGCTTTTTGGGCTGTTGCTAAAAATATACCCCAGTGACTAATTTAAGTCTTATTAAGACTGGTTTTGTGGTCCAGGAACACACACACACACACACATTTCAAGCATGCGCAGTGTGACAAATTATTCAGGTTAGGAAAGTCTCGTCGATCTCTGAATTCTCCAGATAGTAAAAAACAGCGGCGAGCGCCGCGACGAAAACACCGAAGAAGCTTAAAGTTTTACCCCATTTACTCTCAAATACATTCATGCCAAGCTCGATAAACAGAGATGACTTTGGTAGTTGATATGCTGGAGCTTCTTCTTCCTGTTATAGCAGTGATCCTCAAATCTGGCTCGCGAGTTTCCTGCAGAGTTTAGCGCAGACTCCAATTAAACACACCTGCCTGTGATTTACTAATGATCCTAAAGACACTGATTAGCGAACTCATGCGTGTTTGATTAGGGTTAGAGCTAAACTTCGCAGGAAAGTGGATCTCGCGAGCCAGATTTGAGGATCACTGTGTTATAGCGTCCTGTGTTTCACACTGCGCATGCGCAGAACGCCTACATGCAATGCAGCGAAAATTACAGCTGTTTGGGAAAGCATATGCATTTTTACTTGGTTTTATTGGCACTTGAAGCCTTCAGAACGTGAAAATATCGATCCTAAAGTATTGTGGCAGAGCAAATGAACACCTCCAAAAAACAAGAGTGCCCAGAGTGCTGCTTATGTGATGGTGGAGCATGTTTTTGTTTCTGAGTTCATTCTTTCGAGTTTCTCTATCCATAATTTCATAGATATGTGGCTATATTTAACCACTGGTTCACCTAAAACTCTTACACTATCTGTAGTTAAATGGTATGGTTTGATATAGTGCTCAGGTAAATTTGATAAATGTTAGACTTTTGAAATTCAGAAAAAAAGAACCACATGATGAAACAATACATGAAAATTATGTATCTGTGTCCTGTTATTTATCTTTTGGTATGCATTTCAGAAAAAAAATGGTTAGGATTCAGGTGTAGTGGCAAATAGTGATTAATCATGATTAATCCACTGAAAATTCTGATTAATTTGATTAAAAATTTTAATCATTTGACAGCCCTAATATATATATATATATGTGTGTGTGTGTGTGTGTGTGTGTGTGTATATATATATATATATATATATATATATATATATATATATATATATATATATTAGGGCTGTCAAAAATAGCGCATTAACGACGTTAATTAGTTGTTTGCTGTTAATTAAGTCAATTTTTTTACGCATTTCACGCATGCACAGTGTGACAAATTATTCAGGTCAGAAAAGTCTCGTCGATCTCTGAATTCTCAAGATAGTAAAAAACAGCGGCGAGCGCCGCGACGAAAACACAGAAGAAGCTTAAGGTTTTACTCCAGTTACTCTCAAATACATTACAAATACATTAAATAAATAAAGACTGCAAGTGACGTCGCTAGCGGAAGCACAAGTGTCTTAGAGTGCAAGTCTGAGAATGCAAGTAGCGATTGCAAGTGACATTGTAATTTAGTTTCTTTTTTCTTGTCTTCACCACCTGGCTACTGTTGTAAAATGTTGAAAGATTCAAACAAAAAGTTATCAATAAATAGAAAAAAATAATAATAATAAAGACTGCAAGTGACGTCGCTAGCGGAAGCACAAGTGTCTGAGAGTGCAAGTCTAAGAATGCAAGTCTGAGAGTGCAAGTGCAAGTCTGCAGCCAGACCCTTCTCAAAAAAAGCCAAATGATGCAAGGGATGAGGAGAGGGTAGCATCTTCTGTGTAAAGTTTTTCTATTACATCACACAGTAGTGTGTGAATTTATGCCAGCATTGATAAAGCACAACTCTCTCATACCTTCAGCACTCATTCATCTCTATATAAAAGCTTTACTACCACTGAACGTCCCTGTGGATACCAAGCTCTTCTCACTGTACTTCTCCTGTAGCAACAATAAAACATGTTGGAAGCTTTTGGATCTGAAATGATTGACTTGGTCTCTTGAGACCAAAGTATGGATTCCCAGAAGTTTCTATTTTGTAAATATGGGCCTTAGAAGAGGTTAAATGTATTTATTTTGCTTTGACTACAGTAGGTAATTCTAGTGGTGACAACAAGCATGCATGTCACTTCTGCAGCTGTGTCATATTGTGTGAGATATAAAGTGGCACTCTTTTTATAGCTTTTGCTGGCTCTGAGACATGTGCATGTTATTTATCCTGCTGTTTTTCTATCAAAAATTCGCTCATCACTAAATGAAAAGTTAAAGGGAAGGAGGGTGAACCCATTTTTGCAACACAAATTTGTATCACATTGATAAGAAAATCTTATTTTGCTGAATAATTTTGCCATTCTTCTTTGGTAGCTGAGCAAGCAGGCTTATTGGAACATTATATCTTCAAAGAACCCTAACATGTCTTCTAAGTAAAGAGTAATTGCTGAATTTGTTAAGTTTTAGAGGCGGTGTACTCATTTATGCTGTGCAATGTGTGTGTGTGTGTGTGTGTGTGTGTGTATACGCCATTGAACTTACAGTATATATATATATATATATATATATATATATATATATATATATATATATATATATATATATATATATATATATATATATATATATACACACATATATATAGAAAGAGAGAGAGACAGAGAGAGAGAAAGAGAGATCCATGTTGTTTGCCATTCAAATGTGCATATGCTGTTGTAATTCCATGTGGAATGATAATGTTGTCTATTAAAAACATTGTTTGTCTCAAATATATCTTGGAGAATATTTTTGCTTGATCTTTTCACAATCTGAAAACTATCCATTCATAAAAAATCCATGAAGTGGCTAAGTGTAAATTCCTCTCTCTCTCTCTCTCTCTCTTAATCCACTCATATTTTGGAGGTGAGGAACAATGTTTGCTTTAATCAAAGTTGAAAGTGAAAGGTTTTTATTGTCATATGTTACAATGAAAACCTTGAATGCTTCTCCACACATTAGTATGACTGTGTAAACCCTCCAGTACAGTCATTTTACTCTCTTCAGGGTGAAACACTGTCAAAGTTTGTGTGTATTTGCATGCTTGTTAACCTCCAGATCTTCCTACAAGGTCATTTGAATAATAAAGTGGTTACTGAAGGCCTCTATTGAGTCCTCTATTAAACTTGTATTGCCTGCTTAACCAGCAGCACAGAAGGACATAAAAGTAGGTCTGAATGTTAATGCCTTAATGCTGTGATCTGTTTAGCATTAAAAACAGTTGATGCCTGTGATCCATTCTGTCACTGTAAATAGAAGAGGCACAGTGGGAGAATTAGTTTCAGTCAGAAATAAATGTGCAGCACATTTATTTCAAGATTATGAATGGTGTAAGTGTCCACAGGCAAAATTCTTTGACAGCGGATGTATTGAATCATGCAAATGTAAATGTAAATGCAAAAAAAAAAAAAAAAAAAAATTGTAGAAACAAGTGAATTGCAGACTTTGACTCTGACATTGAATTCACATATTATCTGGATGTTTTTTTTTTTTTTTTTTTTTTTTTTTGCTTTGCTTTGCTTTTGTTAGTTTGAATTTTCAGTTGATTTAAAATTTATTGCATACTCCTTTAGCATCTTTGCTTAAATCTTCAAGTATCTTGAATCTTCACTAGACAAAACATAATGCTATACCATCCTTCCAGAATAAGTTATGAATTAATAATGTCTGAATGAACAATGTCTGTATATTTGTATAAGTTTGATCATGTCTGTGTATGGTTAGTTAAGATTAGTACAGTGGGAGTAGAGATATGTAATGATGCCATGATGATGTATTGAACATATATGAATGAGCTGTGATTAACCAGAAATGTTATATTCCTATGTATATATTAATATATAAAGCAGATTCATATTCCCTCACCACACCCTCTTACCGACACACAAACGTGTGAACACACTGTCCTGTCAAGCCCACACCGTTGTGATTTTGTTATTTATGGTAAAATAGCAATGGCTCCTTTTTATGGCCCTCTTTTATGGATCCTCTGGGAAAGCTCAATTACACAGCTGCATTCACAAGTGACCTTGGAAGCTAATTTGTTTTTTTTTTCAGTTAAAGGGGGGGGGTGAAATGCTCGTTTTCACTCAATATCCTGTTAATCTTGAGTACCTATAGAGTACTACTGCATCCTTCATAACTCCAAAAGTCTTTAGTTTTATTATATTTATAAGAGAAAGATAGTCTGTACCGTTTTTTCCCAGAAAAACACGAGCGGCTGGAGGTGTGACGTGTGGGCGGAGCTAAAGAATCATGAGCGCGAGTAAGCTTTTGCATTGAGAGCCTGTGGAAGCTGTGACATTAACGTGAGGGAAAAACCATCATCCAAAACAAACCATGGCTAACAGTCAGATTCAGACGTATATTTATGGTCCAGAATCAGATCCAGAGGCTGAAATTGAACAAGAGCAGTGGCAGCAACGACTACAGCAGGACGTCTCTATGTGGCATGTATTGAAATTTATTATTGTTTTTTTTTAAGATGTACATGTGGAAAGTGCAGTTTGATGACAACATCGCATGTTGTTTACTTGATGTGCTTACGCGCCGATAGCTTAGTTAACAACACAGAGATATTTGAAGCAGTTTTACTCACCGCCTGTGGTTCCAACACACGATCGTGACCCTTTTTAGTTGGGACTGCATTATCCTTAAGAAATAAACGATATGCAAATCCGGCGTCAAACTGGGCCTTGTTTGTAAAACAAGCATCTTCGAAATGCAGGGAACAAACAAAAACACTTGCACAACTCCGTTGATGCTCTGTAAAAATAAACTCCATCCACTGGTCCCTTAATGCTGTTTCTTTTTTTTTTTTTGGTAATCTGTGCAGGGTTGTCTTGCCCTGGCAACCAAAAACACTTATTTTGTGACATTTCACCTCGCTCTGATCAGTGAATTGCTCTGCTATACGGGAGCGCGCGCTCTTCCGGGAGAAGTGCCCTTAGGACCCATATAACGAAATTCCGCTCCTTCTAACGTCACACAGAGCCATACTCGAAAAAAACTTTCCGAAACTTGTGGCAAACCGGAAGGAGTGTTTTTGGAACAAAAACTCAGTATGCATGAAATAGCATTTCACCCCCCCCCCCCCCACCCCCACCTACAAATCCAAGTAAATTTGGTGATTATGGTGAGGTAGATAAATAAATACTTGTTATTTATGGTTTCTGTAACCTTAATTTTTATTATTATTATTATTATTAAACTTAGCAAAGGCACATGTGGAATAAGGTCATTTTTGCTGTTGCATAATATATATATATTTTTTTTTTTTTATATAGACATTCTATAGACATTGCACTTTAACAAGTAATCTGAATGGCAAATATATGTGCAATATTTTAAACGAGCCCTCACTAACTGAGTTTAATGTTAGAATTCATCTCATTCTTGTTTCTGTGGCGGTGCATTGGTCTCGTCATGAGGCGCGTGGTTCGGAGCGCTGTATGACTGATGCATCCATTCAATTCAACTTTACTCCAAACACATGTTGAAACACCTGTTTTGAATACTTTATATTTAACATTTTCGTTTATGTCCAATATTAGTGTTAAACTGCTAGACTTTAATTTAAATCTACTATTGATTTTCACCGTTGACTGATTTTGCAGAACATTTAGACTGATAACTTCCATGCCTAGATGCGGCAAATTTGTCACAGAACGCAAGATATGACAGTTGTGACCAACTCCTTTATACAGTATATGAACTAGCTGTTTTAAATACAGTATTTCTATATTTAACATTAGTTTATAAGTATGTTTGAAAGTATATATATATTTTTTTTATTATTGGTAATTCCATAGGCTCTCTCTCTCTCTCTCTCTCTCTCTCTCCCGTGCACCTGCGTGGTTTAAAACACCAAATAGTTATGCTATGACAAGAACAAAGAGTCTCTCTCTCTCTCTCTTGCTCCACCCAGGCACGATAATATTATGTATCGTCGATCTGATCTGATTTGAAAATCTCCAATCACTTCATCATTTATGGATTTTTTTTTTTTTTTTTTTTAATGACCCATCCCAACTCGCCATGGAAATAAAGTGACAATTTCTTTACCCTCCCCAATCCGACCTGCGGGTAACCTGTGGGGTCCACAGGTTAAGAGATGACCCATGCATCACTAATAGATATCTCATTCGAAGATGAGTATAACAGAGTATTTTGATTTCTTACACGTTCAGATATTTTCCTGTAAATGTCTGATTTATTTGTGTTAATTTTAGAAATACTGTGTTCAGTGGGTGTTTTTTTTTTTTTTCTCTAAGCCATCTTGTGTCATTTCTTGAACAAAAAAGAGTGTTAATACATGTTGTTAAGCAGTGCAACAGTGTGTTGCTTTAATAACTCAATCACAGATTTCATTAACTCTCATATTTTGTTCAGTTTGCCCAGGCTTCATTGCCATGTAAAGGCAACAAAATAAAAGAGGGAATTCAGTTTCTTGGTATAATAGATGATGTGCACAATCATTCAAGAAAAAAACATTTTTATCATATTTATAGAATTTTACAATTCAAAATTATGGTTTAAAATGATAGAAAGCTATTTTTATATTTACTTTTGGAAGATAAAAGAAAACATTTTATCATGCAATCACACTTTATCTCATAGCAGAAGGACTTTTACGATTATCCTTTAAATATCTCTTAAAAGCAGAGGGCTAGCGTGTGCTTGTTAAATGCTAGCTCTTGTAGAACTTGGTAATAAGAGAGAATAGAAGATAAAGTCATAAAGATGCAACAGGGTTGGTTTTGGGTTTCAGTTTCAAACACACACACACACACACACACACACACATGCGCGTTTGTTTTTGTGAAAAGTGGGGACATCCCATAGGCGTCATGGGGACGTGGGTTATGTCCACATAAGTCACCCTCTCCTTGTAATACCTGTGTCATACCCATGTCATTATACAGAGTTGTGTCCTGATATGACACAAAAACAAGAGCACACACACACACACAAACACACACATAGAGAGAGAGCTTTTTAGTCAGATCTTTTGGAAAAATATTAAACCTTTAAAAGCTTTAGAGATCCAGAGTCCTTTGTAACTGAATAGAAAAGACATTTTCATTTTTGGGTAGAAAAAAAAGAAGAAAATAAAATCCATTTCCATTAATGAGGATGTTGGTTGATTTTGTAACTGATAGAGAGATCTAACCCTTCTGTTAATGAGACAAAAAAAAGGACAAATATTACATGATTGATCAGGTTGGCCATATCAATTCATCTCTACTTATGATGTACGTCTGTATGTTTATAGCTTTATGCGCCATGTTTTAGGAAGAGATAAGAGACAGACAATAACCATAGGATGTAGAAATGATCGATGAAAAAAAAAAAGTTTGAGGCCAGGCCTGCTCCATCCAGAGGGCAATTTCTTTCAATCAGGGTCTATATTGTATTTTCTGTAAAAAGAAAATAAGGTGAAAAAAAAAAATAGAAAAAAGAAAGAAAGAAAAGCCTACTCAAGATTTAACAATACTGTGCTGTGGAGCCAAAGGGCATCTCATGAATAATGGATGATGGTGCAATAGAAATCAGTTCCTCTCCAAACTCTCTCAGACTCCTCCCCCACATGTTTTCTCTTTCAACCACATGTGATATGTTTTTTTTTTTTTTTTTTTCATTAAAAAAATATGTTACCCTTACACAGTTTGCACAGCTACTGTAATGTACAGTGTTTTGGGTCATTGTCATGCTGGAAGACCCATCCATGACCCATCTTCAGTGTTCTCATCTTGGCTCTCTGTAAGGCTTATGTTGCTAAAGCTACCATTATCTCTGCCTTTTTTAACTAATGGTTCCTTCATGTGCTACCAGAATGATCGTGAATAGAAATGTGGCAGTTAAAAATTGCGTTTAGAAGTCATGTGTGACGTCATTAACAGGATCACCGTAACACCGGTATGCCTGCAAGCATGAGCTTTTGAAGCTCCGCATTCATCTGAGAAGGGTTTCCAGGTTTTTCGCAACAAAATCCTCCCATGGACATGAAAAGTAACCTGCGGAATTCCAGGCCAATGCAGATCTACAGTGTTTTATCTTACATCCTTTGACAGCTCTTTGGTCTTTCCCATGATGGTGGGAGAGGTTGGAATGGAAGACACAGATTGTGTGGACAGGTTATTTTTATACACATAACGAGCTGACATTAGGAGTGACCTCTTAAAGTGGCAGGAATAATCTGTGTTTCATTTGGGCACATAATCAGTCTCTGGGAGCCATAATTCTTGCTGTTCGGTAGGGGATCAAATTCTTATTTCACTCACTGAAATGCAAACCAATCTATAACCTTTATATAATGTGTTTTTTCTGGCTTTTTTTTTGGGGGGGGGGTGGCTATTCTATCTATTATAATTAACCTACCGTAAAAATTACAGTCCCTTCATTTCTTTGTAAGTGGGCAAATTTACAAAATCAGTAGGGGATCAAATATTATATTTAGTTTTTTTCTTCAGCTTTCATTGCCACAATTCCAACTCTTCTTTTAACCTGTAATCATTCACTGAAGGCCATAAATGTGATTGGTGATTGGTAAACTCAACAGGAGAGACTTTGAAGACTCTACGTGAATCTAATAGCAGTCCACAGGCAGCAGGAATAAACCACATGAAGGTCAAAGCTTTTGCCCAATGCCAAATTCTCTTGTTTCCCGAGCCCTAATTCCCAGCTCTGGACTCAGTGGTTGGGAGTCTGATTTGTTTTGTCACTTCAGAACTAGAGCACACTCTTTCCACACTCACCTCTCACTCTCTCTCGCTCTCTTATGATTCATAGTCATTAAAATACTGGAACTTTGGAGCTTTAAAGTCACCCTGACCCATGCTCAGCCACTGGGCCTGAGCAGAATATAAAACAGCGGAGTGATTGATCTGCTTAAGTATCTGCAATTAAGCCGCCACTGTGTGTGAGACAGGCACTGTGCAGTGCCACAGATCCCAAAATCAACCTCTACCACCGCAGACCACTGCAGTCTGCCATCAAACACGGACAGCAAATGGAGGGATCATAGTACATAAAGAACTTAATCACATCTCGCCACATTTTCAACCCTTCTGTTTGACCAGCGAGAAACAGAATCGTTGTTGTTAGGCCATCTGGCTCGTTAAAATCTCCCTTTTTTTTTAGTTTTAACCATGTATTGATATTGAGACGATAAACTGAGTGCCGACTCGATGTCCATAAGAGTCCTGTGCCCTTGAATTCCCCACTCCGATGCTATAGAAATTTTCGATTAATCTAGGAAGTTCATTGGATGGGGATCAAGAACTCATTTGAAGCTGCACTCTTGAGGCACGTCTGAGCAAAAATCTAATACTAAGAACGAGGGTGGAAAAGGGTATTGGACTTGCAGTGATGCCCTTAAAGCGTCTTCCATTAGTCCATGTTTGACTTTCAGACCTCTTTGCCAGGTGCAAATTGTTTCTCTTAAAAAAAGAAAGGAAATAAAAGAGTGAGACGGGGTGACGCCAGGGTCATCAGGCTCTTTTCAGCTTGCCCTAATAGCATATTTATGAGTGCTGTAATCTATAATGACATTTCCGATACCACCCCCGTTCTGTTACTTACACGATCCTGATTCATTCCCTGGGATAATCACTATACGTTAATGGGGGTGACTTGAGCTTGAATTGCTTTTTAACTCAAATAGACATCTCAATTGCTGCATTGCGGGATGGACATGCGAGAAAAAGAATGAGAGTGGTTCTTTAAAAAGATTACGGGTGTGGGGAAACAATGGGGGAAGTGTGTTTTATGTGCTTGACTTGCGCCATCATCTTCACTACTTATATACTCATGTTTTGTGTATGTAGCTTCACTTACGGTGAAAGTAAGTCTCCCTGGTAAACTTAATTATACATATAATCTCATTGTGCAGTTCTGGCTTTTAACTCATGTCCATGAGTGCACTTTCAAGTTACCACTGTAGTATTTCCTGTCTGGTGTCAGATTGATCTGGGATATTTCCAGGCCTGCCTTTGAGTTTATCAGCTCCAACGAGGCACCTGTGAAATAATTAAATCTGTGTGAATATGAATGGGAATGGGATAAAGGTCATCATGTCTCATTTTCAAAAAAATGTCCACTGTCAATCAAATACTTTAATGATTTATTTATGGTAATGGTTGCATTTTACTTAAAATTGTCTTCTGATAGTAAAAATTTAATTTTGAGTACTGTATTTATTTTTTGAGTACTGTGTATTATAGCCAAAATTTTTATTTTTATTTAATTAAATTGTAAAATGGTTATGTAATGAATGAGACGGCTTCTGTGTGGGCAATTTATCTATTACTGTATATCCATTATTTAGATTTTATCTATCTATTAGTGCTGTCAAAATTAATGCGTTAACACATGCAATTCTTTTTCTGTTTAACGCATTAAAACATTTCACACAGGGGCAGAGCTAGGGTTGGTCATCCCACTCACAACTGCTGCTTCTGCCTCTTTTTTTTTTCTGGACAATAATTGCTTTTATTTAGATGCAGATTGCCTTTATGACCACATCAAATGGCAGACTTTCTAGAGGCACACTCCAACTTCGCCTCAGCACCAGATGCTAGTCAAACGAGCATGGAAATAGTACAAGTGACAAGGGAGCATCTGTAGAACTGCGGTCAGATGAGATTATGTCAGGCCATATGTCAGTAAAAACACATTTTCTTGTCTTGTCATCCATCATACTGTGCTCGTAGCACATGCTCTTCAATTGATTGCATAAGTGCAGTGGCGTAAGCTGTTGCCTATATCAGTTCATAACACAAAAGAAACTACGAGCATACAACATGCAAGAGCATTTATAGAGCAATAATATACTTATTGCATTGTTGTACTATATGTTGGTTTTATTTTCATTGCTGTTGTCTTGCAATGTCAAGATGTGTTTATTTACTTACAAAGGATCAGTTAGTTTATTGTCATAATTTTATACCTCAAGTTTTTGGTACACGTGTGTGTGTGTGTGTGTGTGTGTGTGTGTGTGTGTGCGTGTGTGTGTGTGTGTGTGAGAGAGAGAGAGAGACAGTTCTACAATATTTTATAATTAAAAAAAAATAAAAAATCACATACTTCCAGTCTGTTTCTCGACTTCTGCAGTGGAGCTTCACTTTGTAAGAATTCTGTTTGTTTTAGTATAATCTGGAAAGATTAAAACATTTTGACATGGTTTCCTCAGCTTTGGTTTAATTGGATGTAATTATGAAAAATATATTTTTCCTGTGTTAGAGAAAAATCTTGGCTAAGGATCAGTCAACACACTCATTTTAAAATATGATTATGAAGAGTGTATTTAATATTTCAACAAAGCTTCTGCAGCTGTTTTACAAATCATAGTTCTATACTGCGAAAAACAACAGTTCAGACAATGCTAAACTATTTTTATTGTGGAAAATATCTTGAGATCTTGCTCTCAGAAAGTGAATGAGAAAAGTAATGAATTATAGATTAATAACAGATAGATGTGAATCCATCTTAATGTGTGGAAACAGAAGCTCGATGTGATCCATGTATATCCACCTGTTCCAGAGTGGGATATCTATAGACCCCTTTTGCGCGGACGTCAGAGGTACGTCACGGCGCTAGCTGGAGGCAAAACAAACGGAAAACTGGAGGCAGCTAATACAAACCAACACAGGGTCGGCTACTCAAGGAGCGTAAAAATGTCATCTTGTTGTGTTGTTGGTTGCCAGAATCGACGGAGAACATTTTATATACATTGTTGTGATTAATTGTGACCGGAATTTAAGAACATGGTAAGAAAGAATAAATACAGAAAGTTTATAATTAATTTGCAGTCTTCAGAATTTTTTTTTCTAGAAAATATTTACATCTTAATAATAATTTACTGTAATGTCACTCTTTATTTAATCTAAGGATTTATATACCCTCAGTTTCTCTTTACTATACACGCTCGGTGTCAGGCAACTCAATCGGAGGTAATCCTGTCAGATCTTCCATCCAATGAGTGATTGTGTACGGGTCGACCAATCTGGTTCCGTCCTTTAAGGTTAACTTTTTCAAATAATTATCATGGTCCCGGACAGTGAGTGACCTTAAATATTCAGATAAAGCAGATATATTCAGATTTTCCCCAGCAATTGTTAAAAAAAACAAGCTAAGAAAACTTGCTAGCTACCGTTTGTTCAAGTGCTGAGGGGAATCTTTCTGCCTCCAGCTAAGCCCCGCCCACACAAATACGTCACCTTGTTTACCAACTGTAAAAGGGTCTATATCGGAACAAAAGCTGGCAATAACACGATAAAAGATGCAATCTGCACAGGGACTCACTTAAACTGTCTGGTGGTTGCCATCGTAAATCAAGTTTGATGTCATGTGACAAGTAGTCAGAAGTCAACGCCACTTTCATTATTCCAGCAGGCCTCAAAGGAAGAAGTGGTTCGAGAATTGGGAAAAAAATAAATAAGTAATAAATAAATAAATAATGTGCTTGAGAGGATGATAACTAATTTCAATAAAGGTGGCCCTGTAGGTGATTGATTTTGTGGAGGGCATTTATCTTGTTGTCTCCATCTTTATGCCCATCAGTTGTTGTGAAGATGGTTTTAACAATATATTGGGTGTCACTGTTTAACTGTCAACTGTATTAGGAACACAAAGTTTAGTTAGGGATCGGGCTACAAACCACCAATGTAAGGAATTTTCCTTAGTTGTCAGTTATAATCATCAAAATTAAAAGAAATAATCATTTGAAATATATATATATATATATATATATATATATATATATATATATATATATATATATATATGAGAGAGAGTTATAGTGAATGGTATCTTTATTAATTTACTTCTTTATTTAAATGTGATAGTGTTTGTGTATTCAGGGTGGAGGTTCACATCAAGTTCATGATCATAGCTGTAAATCCTACTAATATGTCCTTCTCTTGAAGTTTCAGCGCAGTGGAACTGAATTGTCCTAGGAGAACGAGTTGGCCAATCCCCTAGATGACTGATGAAGATGTTCTGTCAGTCTTGTTCCTGTGTCCCATGAGAGCACTGGGCCTGTTTCAGTTAATGAGCCCCAACTGCGCTAATGTGTGTTAAAATAGGACTATGTGATTCCCTGCTGCTTTAGCATCACAGCATTATGACAGGCACCGATGCATCAGTAGTGCTGTGGTACACTTCATTCTCCATGATTACACCCTTGGGCTTCAAGCTTTGACACTACAACAGGTCCACGCGCCTGCCATTTGAGAAAATCTACTCTCACTACAACACTGTGAGCCGACTTATTCACTCCGATTAGACTCAATGTGTTTCCTCCACCACTGTCTTTGTTGAGCAGGAAAATGAAAAACAGGCAAAGCACATATTTGGCCTGTCAGAAGGATGGCATTTTCTTGTGAGATGTGCTTGAAAAGGAAACGTTTTGCTCTGCGCCAGTTCTCTGGGTTTGCCATCTTCAACACAATGTGGCTCAATTTGGCTCATCTGTAATGAAAAAGCTCTTTCAGCTTTCAGCCTCTTTGCTATTATAGGGTAAATAAAGTGGTTTGGGGGGTCTTGTCGTATGTGTGTGGAATTATAAACTGTGAATCATCCAATAATGGGCATGAATATCACAGCGTATCGATTTTTTATTCCCCAAAATTCTGCCATTTACTCATTTATATCTCACTACAAACCCAATTAACTTTTAAGTTATTCTTTGCAACACAAATAATCTATTTTGAGCATTTTTGTCCCTCCATTGAAAGTCCAGGTGACCAAAACTTTGAAGGTACATTAAGGCATTGCAAAACAAATCCATATGGACCAATCAGTTTAATTCAGGTTTTATGAAGACATATGAACCTATATGATGAACAGATTTAATTTAGGCCTTTATATTTATTTATTTTGTTCTTAATGAGTTGAAAATGGCTAGTGTGGTTACAGGTAGTGATAGACAGGATGCATTTAGGAGTAGACATAGCATATAGATGTCTTCAAGACTAATAGACATTGACTAAAAACACATAGACAAGGGAATGTTAGATTGATATGTTTATATTGGCAATCGTATTTGGCTTCAGTGTGGAGGTAAAGAGTTGCTGGTCGTGAACCTGAACTGACGAGTGAATGAATTTAATGTGCTGCATTCACAATCATCAGAAATAACTTGTCATATGCATATGTTTCTATGACATTGCATTATGACTTACTTAAGATTATGCAGATAATTAAATAAAAATCCGTTGGTTTTCATCTAATCAGGGTCTGCATGTTCCTTATATTCCTTGCCAAATCATTATAGCCATTATATTGGTGGTTTGTAATTCACAAACTGTTTTGTGTCACTGATGGCTTGTGAGAGAAATATATTAAAAATCAGTGTCTAAGCCATTACGTCATAAGCAGCAGACACACATATTGCATGCAGTTGATTAAATATTTATGATTTCGTCTGCAAAAAGAGCTATAGTGCTAGTGACTCAGACCCATTTTTATCCCCTTCGCTCAGCGCTGGTGGGCTTGGTTGTTCTGAGATGAAGTTGTTAAAAAATATATTATTGCATCAGATATGCTGGACTAAGCTCCAAAAAACTGTTCCTCCCAATACATGTTTCTTTGTCTCTCCCTGCCTCTTTAGGTCTGTCTTTCTTTCTGTTTGTAGAGCTTATTGAGCCAAATCTGACGTTTGGAAAATACGGGAAGAATAAGCTTATGTTTCTTAGGCAGACAACTTTGTTTTCTTCTCAGCTTATGTGATTAATGCTCTCTACAATAAAAAAGCTGTCCTACTGTGTCTGTCTTTTCTGAGTAATTAACACTAATTCTGACAATCCCAAGACCTGAGCATTGTTACATCTAAGCTTAGGGCAGGTGGGTTGTTATTGAGCAATACAAGGTGGGGAAATACAAATGCTAATTTGTTTGTATGGCTCTTTTTCACATGTGAACGATTGCATGCTAATTACTTTGAAACTAGGGTGTTTTATGTCTGTCTATGTTTGTTTTGTTGACGTGGTGTTGGTTTACTTGCACAGTTTTAAATTGTTAGACTCCATGTGGTTGTGAAATATGCTTGTACTTGAATTTTTATTTTCTTCTCTAGGTTAAAATAATAGTTTTCTCCAAAGTGGAGTTATATCATCATTTACTCACCCTCTTGTGGTTTTAAACCCTTATGACTGTGTTTCTTCTTCTAAAAACACAACAGGAGAAGTTCTGAGGACTGATGGTTGCTAGGTGTAATTACAGTGAAAGGGCCTAAAGCTTTCGAGCTTTGAAAAATAACCTTCTGTCTGGTCCGTTCTTCACGATAAGTTATGGAATGGCTTCAGATTTCTTTGAATATAGCGTATGAGTCACATGGACCACTTATATGTTGCTTTGTTGAAGCTTGAAAGCCTCGGTTCTTTGTAACTGCATGCTTTCTTTTAGTGTTCCACAGAGAAAGAGAGAAGAAAGTGAACTACACTTAATAAATCCTGTCTTCTCTTCAACATTACAGGTTTACTGGTCCACACCTGCCATCACCCATCATCAGCAGCAAGAACTGGCTGAGACTCCACTTCACATCCGATGGAAACCACAAACTGAAAGGCTTCAGTGCTCAGTATCAAGGTAAGAGATGGGCTGTCGTGGGACTGGTGCCTTTACTTGTGTCTATGTAACAAGACAGAAACAGCTCAGGGGTTCTGGCTGTCAGAAACATCTGGAAAAAGACTGAAGAGACTGAAAGAGGAGAGATAGAGAAAGGACAATGAAAAGGAGAAAGCTAGATATGTGCCAGTCTTTATTTACAACACATACTACACAGCAGAATATATACAGTACAGACCAAAAGTTTGGACATACCTTCTCATTCAAAGAGTTTTCTTTATTTTCACGACTATGAAAATTGTAGATTCACACTGAAGGCATCAAAGCTATGAATTAACACTATGAATTATACATGGAATTATATACATAACAAAAAAGTGTGAAACAACTGAAAATATGTCATATTCTAGGTTCTTCAAAGTAGCCACCTTTTTGCTTTGATTACTGCTTTGCACACTCTTGGCATTCTCTTGATGAGCTTCAAGAGGTAGTCACCTGAAATGGACTTTTCAACAGTCTTGAAGGAGTTCCCCGAGAAATGCTTAGCACTTGTTGGCCCTTTTGCCTTCAGTCTGCGGTCCAGCTCACCCCTAAACCATCTCGATTGGGTTCAGGTCCGGTGACTGTGGAGGCCAGGTCTTCTGGTGCAGCACCCCATCACTCTCCTTCTTGGTCAAATAGCCCTTGATGCCTTCAGTGTGACTCTACAATTTTCATAGTCATGAAAATAAAGAAAACTCTTTGAATGAGAAGGTGTGTCCAAACTTTTGGTCTGTACTGTACTGTCTCACACACACACACACACACACACACACACATATACACTCACCGGCCACTTTAGTAGGTACACCTGTTCAATTGCTTGGTAACACAAATTGCTAATCATCCAATCACATGGCAGCAACTCAGTGCATTTAGGCATCTAGATATGGTGAAGATGACTTGCTGAAGTTCAAACGGAGCATCAAAATGACATCCGGTGACGAAAACCTGCAAAAAAAGTGCAGAGATTGACTGTAGGTCTACTGCAATGGTTTGCTCTCAGTAGTTATGATGTGCTAGGGATGGGTGATATATCGCATGCGATTGTCTTTCGCATTTCGTCAGTAAAGCCGGTTCCCTGATTAGCGGTAAATCAACTGCTTTCAAATGGAGCGGCATTTAATAGACAGAGCCGTAGGTCACTGACAAGCTACGCAATATCACGTTCATTATCACAGATGAATCGCCTTCGATAATGAACGTGATATTGTGTAGCTTGTCAGTGATCTACGGCTCGGTCTATTAAATGCAGCTCCATTTGAAAGCAGGTGATGGTGATTTACCGCTAATCAGGGAACCGGCTTTACTGAAGAAATGCGCTTGACAATTGCATGCAATATATCGCCCATCCCTATCATGCGCCCTGCAGAGTTTCCCCATCTGCTGCTAGAATTAAAATCATATTATTTGAATCATTTTGGTTAAGTGTTATTAAGTCAGATAAAGGTCATGAATACCCCCCTCTCCTGACACGTAGAGATACACACACACACACACTGACACACACCAGCTGTGCTACTAGCAGCACTCTCATCACACTCAAGTTCAAAGGTCAGCACTCAGAGGAGATGAGCAGAGGAGCGGAATTAGTCAGATCAGCTATAGGAATCTGCAGGAATTTCACCTCCTCCATAAGCAGATCAGAGCGATGGGATGGGATTACAGGGCTGGAGTTTGAAAAATAAATACGATTTTAGCGATTTTTGAGAAAGACATATTTAAACAGTCTTACAGAGCCAATAATAGAAAAATGTTTGGATATCTTTAAGCAACATACTTTTTGTCTTTATATATTATCATCTGTATGTTCTGCAGATCTGGACACTGTGGCTGTCATAAATAAATGAAAATGAATAAATTTAAAAGAAAGTACATAAATATGTATTTGCATATTGTACACACACACACACACACACACACACACAAATATATATATATATATATATATATATATATATATCAGCATGTTTTAAATAATTGATTTTGCCATTCAATAGAAGAAAAAAAAAATCTCTTCACCTTTAAAGTAGTTGCAAATATTAATTAAACAATATGTTTGATTTTAATTGATTTTTTACTATTTGGTTTTGCTGAAACAGGTGATTGTGATTGGTAAATATCTACAAATGCTTACCTAAATGCTGATTTTCTTTTGATAACATTTAAGTGCTGATGCTTTGAGACGGTGTAGCATAAAACAATGATGGTCTGTGTGTGTGTGTGTGTGTGTGTGTGGTTGTGTGTGTGTGTGTGTGTGTGTGTGCGCGCGCACTAGTGCGTGCTGGCATTATTTTGTCACTTTTTCAACAAACATGCTGCGCTTTGTTCACACACAATAGGCTTTTTTTGCACAAGAGTGACTGCTTCTTTGAAAGACTGTAATTGTAATTACAATGCGGTTCATGATTTGTAATGCCCAGCAAGCATCTGGCCAAAGATTATAGTTTTTTCAGGATTTTCCTAATCTTTCCTGCTTTCAAATAAACATGTTATAATTCTTTTGACTTCCAGTGAAGAAGATGACAGAACTGAAGTCCAGAGGGGTGAAGATGCTGCCAAGTAAAGACAACCACAGCAAGATATCAGTTTGTAAGTCAACCTTTCCATGTTCATGAAGGACATTTTCCTAAATCAACTTTACATTTACATTCATCCACTTGGCAGATGCTTTTATCCAAAGTGATTTACTGTACATTTGCCTACAAGGTATACTTGATCAGTTCATGCATCCTCTGGGAGTTGAGCCCATGACCTTGGCCTTGCTTGCATAATGATCTACTATTGAGCTACAGGAATGCAATATCTCAGTTTATGATTAATTTTATGTAATGTCAACAGTATGTACTGCATTCATTTAGCTGAAAATGAATAAAATAAATATTGGTTTCTAAATGAATAAATAAAAGCAGCACACATTGCCAAATCAGCATATTAGAATGATTTCTGAATTCAGAGTATTAGAAGAGAGAGATGATGCTGAAAATTCAGCTTTGCCATCACAGGAATGAATTGCATTAAAAAAAAAAAAAAAAAAAAAAAAAAAAAAAAAAAAAAAAAAATATATATATATATATATATATATATATATATATATATATATATATATATATATATATATATATATAATAGTTTTTTATTGCATTTATTTTAAGTTGTAATATTTCAGAAATTTACAGTTTTACTGTATTTTTATGGAAAAAAAAAAAAAAATCTTCCTAACCCCAAACGTCTGAACAGTGTAGTAAATTTATTGTTTTATATTTATAGTGTTTGGTTGATAGGAAGGTTGATTTAGGAATATGTCCATTTTGTGTTATTCATATCAAGTATGAGTGAACTGAAATTAAACATTCACGACTACTGAAATCTCAGTTGACCTTAAAATATATAACAATTTAAAGCCTAAACTTTCTTGCAATTTCCTGGTGAGTTTTCAGGGTTTTGTAAGCGTTCAGCATGTCAGTTCCATTGTCCGCTCATTGGTGAAAGCAATGGCACACTTGAAGCATGTTCTCACACTCGGCACAAGCACACAACCTTGAACATTAACATTATCTTTATTCTAAACTGTATCAACTGGAGACAAATGGAGCTATTTTTCTCCCTAAGGCCAAATGGGAGGGAACATAAGTTACCTTTTCCATTGTTGGCAAACAGAGAAAGAAAAAGCTTATCGAGGAGGGCTAATCACACTGTGTGCTGAGAGGCTTCTTCAGCCTGCTTTCTTCTGTTACGCCATCTTTATTTATATTTCTATTACCTCTGCATCACTGTGAGAAAATGTCAGCCTGCCCATGTGAGCTTGTGCCTGTTGATAGTGTCATCAGGGATCCCAGTACCATCACCGTGGCCGGCAGTGTCTCAACGGAAAGCGCTGACAAGTTTGGCCTTTTGTCCCACATCAATATGCATGAGAGCCGGCACCCAGGCGTGCCTCAGCCAATCAGCATGTGTCACTTCAGGTTCTCCCTCCACTATCCACCACCTATTGCAGAAAGTGAGGCTGTGGCTAACCTCCTTGACCCCACGTGTCACATCCACTTCCTGTGGGGCTGGATGAGCTTGTGTGTTTTGAGGCCATGGAAAATTTTGTGCTCACTTAATGATGTCTGAAACTACCTGGGCATTCTTGGCAGGACTGATTGGTTCTTTTGTTCATTCAGTAAACCTCCTGGGCAGGCTGTGTAGACATTCAAATACATTTACAGATAGCCTCGCTCTCTTCACAAGGTAAATCCATGCTGATGTTCAGACCAACTGCACAGTTGCAAGTGTGTTACTGCTTTTAAATGCAGTAGGTCAGGTTTTACATTTTAGTCCAAATTTGCCTCTTTTTCCCCCAACAACAAAAATAGAAGAAGATGCTCTTTAAGAACAGTGTGCTTTAATATGTTTAGCAAGTACAAGATGATGTGCATCTTTTGGTTTATTATTAAGAGACATACATGGAAACATTTGATAAAATAGTTCACATAGCACAAAACTGAAAATTATGAAAAAAGGGTTGACACCCCCTACCTGGGTCAAGAAGCTCCTTGGAGTAAACGTATCCTCACTGTCATATTTTTATTTATTTATTTTAGTTATTTCTCCTGAATAGATAACATGTAATATTTATTTGTATTCCTTTATTTAAAAAAAAGAACAGCATGATTGTAAAAATAAAATAATTATTCTGTTTACTAAATGAATATGCTCTGAAATATAAGAATTTTGAAAACTAAGCTAAATAATGATTATTCCGTTAACCCAATAAAATATGCACATCAGAAATTACACGATATAATTGCATGAATTATGTCTATGCCTATATTTTGAATTGAAGGGATGTCACAATTGCAATGAACTATGAATTCATATTGAATTGTTGCACTCAATTGGCCTCGATTAGGTTATGATGAATAATAAAAATGGTTACAATGTACATCTAAATCATATAATAAGTCCATGAATTATAATACAATTAAATGACAAGAATGCTCAGAGTGAAGACCAAATTGTAAAAGTAAATAATTAGTTTAAATGTATATACATATTTTTACCTGCATGTTATTTGTCCATTAACCATCACCAGAAAACTATGAACATACAAATGTATCATTAGATTATTGAAGCATTAACTGTCTTTTGCAGTATCGCAGATGGGGGTGGCACAAGGACACAACATGTGTCCAGACCCAGGAATCCCAGAGAGGGGCAAAAGAAAAGGCTCTGATTTCAGGTGAGAAATGAGTTTATGGATTACTTATTCAAATAGTCCACTGAGGGGACACGGAGGAGAGAAGGAAGAGGAGTGCAGTTAATTTAGTGTTTGTAATGCCAGGATGATGAATAACAAGAGATGCAGGAGGTGGGCACCTGTTTAATTTCTCATTGGCCTTTTAAGGGCTCAGGGAGGATATTTGATCAGCATAAACATGGGCTGTGGGCTCCCAAAGGTCACAACAAGAGGGGAAGGAGAGAGAGAGAGAGAGAGAGAGAGAAGAGAAAGAGTGAGAAACAGATATGAAAAGTAAGAAAGGAAGGTTATTCAGTACCCCATGCATTAAAATGTTAATATGATTATGCTGTGTTCATTCATCAGTGGGATTTATCTTTGGTTGAAAGGGTATTACCAAACAAACAAAAACATACATAAATAAATAAATAAATAAATAAATAAATAAATAAATAATAATAATAATAATAATAATAATAATAATAATATTGTCACTACCTGCTGAAGCAAGGGAACTAGAAGATGTGGAGATTTCACAAAAATAGAGTCTTCAGTAATCCAACAGGGAGACACAGAGCACAAGGAAGATATTCAAGACCCGACAAGGAAACATGAGGCAGACTACATATTTAAACTAAACAGATATAACCTGCCAAAAATTAAAATTAGGTAATTTACTCAAACTCATGTGGTTCCAAATCTGTATGACAGTTTTGGTTCCCTTTGACTTTCTTTGTGTACAGAAATGTAATGAAAGTCAGTGGGAACCGTTGTGGCAACTTTATTCAAAATACTTTATTTTATGTCCCATATAAGTCATGCAAACATGTAACAGCATGGTGAGTAAATAATGACAGAATTAACTTTTTTTTGTTTCTTTTTCTTTCAGAATAGAAAGATAGTGAGGTTAGAGGAAAGACCTTTAAATTGATTCAATTAAAACAATATTTCCAAGACACCATATTAAAGATAGATGGTGAAATGAAAAAAAAAAAAACAAAAAAAAAAAACACATGGAATATGTGAGTAGTTAAGAAATGAAAAAAAAATGGCAACATGATTTTAAACTAGTAGTATAATTATTTAAAAAATCAGCTTTATACACTTAATTGTGGTATTCTAATAACAAAAAAAAAAAAAAAAAACCTAATATGATTTTCATCAATAAACACTGAATTTATTGTTTCATTCAATGTATTAAGACATAAATTGAAAGGGGCAGTAGGAATGACCCGGGCAAGTCAGCAAGTGAAATGTGAACCATCATTTATGATCGAAAAAGAGAACAGAGAGGGAAGCAGATTGAAAATGAGACAGAGGTCCGGACCTGTTTAATTGAGTGGGGACAGAGCAATAGTAGTGTCATTTACAAGCACATTGCTGCTGCAGAGGGGCCTGTGGTGCAAGTTAGGCTGTCAGTGTCCCCCCGCAGGGTAAATGGCAGCTCCCCAGAGGATTCTAACACAGACAAATGAGGACAATCCATTTTATACTCACTAGCACTCAGGGCAATCGCAGTGGGGAAGTGAAAGACAATCGAAACTTTTTCACTGGAATGTTCTTAGCTCCGGCTACCTGAGCACCCCTTCATCAGCGGCTAGGTAATGGAAGCGATGCATCTGGAATCGCACATCGCAGTTTCCCAAAGGCTGTCCATTACTAAGATCAGACAAGACCACTGCTGCCGGCTGGAGAGAGGTGGTGTTTATGCTGACATGCTATTTGATTTAGCCATGAACAGATACCAGCTCACATGTGAGAGGTTAGGAACTGCTGTGAAGGGCTTGAGTCTTCTGACATCAGCATTTTGCACAGTTAAAAAATAATTCAGAGAAATGATAGATGATGATGAACATCATCCCTGGCTTTCTTTTCAATAGGAGATGAATATAATTATTTATATAATGGTATTAAATCTGATTCATCAGTCGCACCATCTGCAGTCAGATATCTGCATACAATGACGGATAGACTACATAATTGATCATTATCCCTGGCCACCAATCTTCTTTGCTAGTTTCATGTCTCTCATGACACGCTGTGGTTGCATTCTCTCTCAAAAATGCATTCTCTCTTTATTTGCGAAGTAGCTGTGTAATAAGTAGGATTATGTGCAGCCGGCCAGTAATTATCGCAAAATAAACTTCCACATCAAGGGCCTGATTACTCTGTATGGATTTATTTTGCGATAAATGACTCACTGACTTTATAGACTTTATGTACATAATGTAGAATTTATAAATGTTTTCCTCTTGCAGGCGGGGTGCTACTGTGCACTTTTCTTGTGATGAAGGATATCAGCTTCAGGGGTCTAAAAGCATCACCTGCCTACGAGTTACTGACAGTTATGTTGGCTGGAGTGATGACCGGCCTATCTGCAGAGGTATATCCCCCAAATATATATATATATATATATATATATATATATATATATATATATATATATATATATATATATATATATATATATATATATATATATATATATATACATATATACAGATGTACTCATAAGTGTACTTACCCCTTTGAAGAATATGCAAAATGTTTATTTTCACAAAATAAGAGGTATCATGAAAATTGCATGTCATTTTTTATTTAGTAGAGTCTTGAATAAGTCGTTTCACATAACAGATGTTTATATGTATTCCACAAGACAAAATAAAGACTGAATTTATAAAAATAACCCTGTTCAGTGATAGTTGTTCATGAGTCCCTTGTTGGTTCTGGACAGTTCAACTGCCTGTTGTTCTGCAGAAAAATCCTCCAGCTCCTGCACATTCTTTGGTTTTTCAGCATCTTCTGCATATTTGACTGCTTTCCAGCAGTGACTGTATGATTTTGAGATCCATCTTTTCACACTGAGGACAGTTGAGGGACTCAGCTTACAAAACGATTACAAAATGTCAAAACATTTACTTTTTCTGGAACGGCCACCGCTGAAGCGCCATCTCGCCAACACACGAAGCTTCCGAGAGAAACAGTAGAAGAAAACTGGAACCTCTTAACTAAATGAACTAATGTAAATTAACCCCATTGGTGTGCCCTAATAAATTCTCATGTCTTATTTGCATCAATCAAATTGATCACAGTAGATTGTTTAACAAATGGTTGAATTATTTGAAATCTCAGTGTATCTCTGCAGAGTTAAAGGGCTTTGATTAATGACCTGACAATAAAAGAGAACAATGAGGGGAAAAAAGCAAGAGATGAGAGAGAGGAAATGGAGAGGATGACAACAGATCTCTAAAGCAGATTTCCTAAGGAGGAAGAGATGGTATCGCTCAGCAAGTAATCAGCTTATTTAGCCTCACCAGGCACAGATTAATTACTTTATTGAGCCTTGCTTAATTTCTGACTTTGATTGGCTAGGATAGCCCCCAGGACTTTATTCCTGTAGCAACTGTCACATCCCCAGAGAGATGTTGTCCACCATACCGCCACCTTTGCCTTGCACCGTAAATGAAGTGTGAGTCTGGATTTGGTTGTGGTACCAACACCAAGTATCTTAACTACATGCAGCAAAGCCTGTCAGTGGTATGCTACCGGAAGAGAATATACAATGGTATATCAGTAAGATTTTGTGTTGGTTTGGTTTGGGAAGAAAAAAAGTGCTTTTAATTTATCAAATTACATAATGCTATTCTTTTGAACTTTCTATTCATCAAAAAATCCTGTTCATCAAAAAATCCTTTTCATCAGTAACAATAGGAAATATTCCTTAAGAAGAAAAGCAGAATATTAGAATTATGTCTGAAGGATAACGTGGCACTGAAGACTGGAGTAATGATGCTGAAAATTCAGCTTTACCATCACAGGAATGCATTACATATTATATTGTATTACAATAGAAAATACTTAATCTGAATGTTAATAATAGTGCACAATATTACAGTTTTTTTTTTTTTTTACTCTATTTTTGATTAAATAAATGCAGAACTGGAGAGCATAAGAGACTTCTTAAAAAACAAATACATGCATATATATGTGTGTGTGTGTGTGTGTGTGTGTGTATTACTGTAGCATCTACACCAACATGCTCACAAGTGTAAAGTGTTGGGTTTACCTGCTCCCTTCTCCTTCATATCGATATTTCTCCTGAACTGCTCGGCCAGCTGTGGACTATTAGTCTTTCATTAGAGTTACATATCCCCTCTTCTACACCACCAATGGCCTTTGCCACTGTGGACAACTCAGGCTTGAACATTTCCGTGAGAAAGTTAGTTAGACAGCTCTGTGATAGATTGCACCAGTTGCCTTTGTTTTTGATTATTTAACAATCAGTTTTTGGCACATCACTGTGGGGTTGTGGAAAGACGGGAAATGGAACTGGAATTGGGAAACTGTCTGAATCACGAGATAGACCAAGTCCTCTTATCTGCCCCATTACTCATGTGTAAAGGGTTGATATTTAGCTATTGCTCCCCAGAACCCGTTTCTTCATCACTTGCTCCTTTTCACCACTAATGTGGAGAATGATTATTTGTCTTGTTTCATTGATTTAACACTGTGAATGCCAGGCCATTATTCAAAACCGGTCCATTTTAATTGCATGCTCCAGGAAAATCTGAATCATAAGAATAATTAGTAATGGCGCCACAGAAAAAGCTCATAAATCATTGTCGCTAAATACATAATTACAAGTATTAAAAGCCCAATAATAATAGTGTGCCCTTAAGGTTTTCTCGCTCTCTATGTGTTGAAATGTTTCCATGATTTGCAGGATTTTAAAGGATCAAGGACTTGCACAGGAAATCTATAAAATACATTTGTGTCTTTTTTTATTGGCTATTTAGAAATCAAATCAAGCTTCAAACCTTAATAGAATCTGAAATACACAATATATCATGAGCAGTGAGTTTTGTTTGTAGAAAACAATCATTAAACGACCATTTAATGCTGATTGTTGGTCCAGTGGCTTAAAGTAACTATTTGGAATGATTCCCTGTAAACTTAAAACAAACTTCCCAGTATTTCATTGACTCTACCATAGGTCTTGCATCTGAAACCTGAAATGTGCATTGAGAAATCCAGAGTCTTGGAACTGTTAACCTGAACCTAATCAAATTCAGCCTGAATATGGTGACCTTTAAATGATTATCTTGTTGCAGCTCTGCCCTTACAACTTAAATCAACTTGGACTGTTTCACAGCTGAGCCCCTGCTAATAGATAGTAACTTGGTTCATTTTAGAGTTTGACCTTCAGTCCCCGAGTGCCTTCAAAATTCTCCAAACATTCTTGAGACCACTTTCCTTGAGACCAAGTCTCAGAATATTCATTGGAGGTTTTATTTTCATAACCTTCAACTAACATTTCTAGAACTTTGCAGGAACGTTATTTTGCATGACAGCCTAATGCGAACTTAACTAAATCAGGAGTTTTGACAGTTTATTTTATTTATGTATTTATTTGTTTATTTTATGACAATCTAATAACAGCTTAGAATTTAACCAAATGATATCGAAAGTGGGATTGAAATTCAGATTTCCAGAATGTTGCAGTAAAGCATGTGTCACAAACAACTTAGAACTTCTACACAATGTTATCTAATGAATTTTATTTATTTATTTATTTTGACCACACTTTATTTTTAGGTCCTATTCTCACTATTAACTAACTATTAACTACAAGTTACTCAGTTGGCTCCTAATTACTACTTATTAATAGTTAGTAAGGTAGTTGGTAAGTTTAGGTATTGGGAGGCATTAGGGATGTACAGTATGGTCATGCAAAATATGTGTTTTATACAGTAAGTACTAATAAACAGCCAAAATGCTAGTAATATGCATGCTAGTAAGCAATTAGTTTATCGTGAAAACTTTCTTACATTCTTTCTTTCTTTCTTTCTTTCTTTCTTTCTTTCTTTCTTTCTTTCTTCTCAAAGAATTTCTTATACCACAATGACTATTATGATTGACAAAAAAATGCTAAAGTCTCAATGAATGTGTAGCAAACCCCAAACTTTTAAAGCAGAAAGCTGCAGACAACACACATTATTTTGTGAAGGTGAAAATTGGGGTCAGCTGGCACTGATGTTAATTAACTTTCCAAAGACTTGTTCTTTAATGTCAACCCACCTTAAAGTGTTTGAGGAAACTTTGCAAGTGTTTGTGTGTGTGTGTGTGTGTGTGGCAGGGGAGGCCATGAGGAGCTCACCTCAGACATAGCTCATTAAAAGCTCCAGCTGGTCCCAGACCTGCAGAAACATTCATTTTGTGCGAACACACTGGCTGTGCCCTCCCTTCTCATTAGACATCAAGTGCTTTCATTCAAGGAAGTATTTAAAGTTTTCCAGGAGGTTGCGAGAGTGTCGCTTTAAAAAGTCATAGAAAAGTCAAGCACACAACAAGTTATTGGTGAGGTCATTGAACATTCGGATCACACAGCAGTCCAATCAAACAAACAAACAACCTGTGATAGTTAACAATAATCAAGTACGAAATATTGACTACAGCCGAAGGCTAAGCTTTTATATATATTTGTCTGCAGACCCACAAGCCAATATCAACCTTGGAAAGTGGTATGGATAGGGTATTAATATGAGTGGTATCTAGAAAAAAAATTCTTGTGAGTCTGTCTCTTGAATTTAAGTGTTTGCAGTCATCTTGCTTTTCTTTTTAGGTTTACTCTTCAGACTGATTTTGTCGTATTGAAATGCACTGCACTGTATTTAAAATATTAAAAATATTTTATTAAATAAATAATTAAATAATTAATTTATTTATTCTTTGATATCAGTTAGAGGTATTATTTACACAAAAACCTACAAAGCCATTGTCTTCAGAAATGTATGAATAAACAACGATGTGTCGGATTTGTCACAGAAAATATTAAACAAATGGTTTGTGATTTATATATAGTTTCCCGTGTTTTAAGTTTGTTCTGTTCTGCTACTGCAGACAGTGGATCTGTGTCTAAATAGAAAATAATTATTTAATATTTTGTCAAAATGTTCTATCTGACAAAAAAAGACATTTAAATAGATGGAGCTGAAAATCAGTGTGAAAGCCTTGTAGACTTGTTGTTGATTATTAATTCATTCAACTGAATTATAGATTTGCAGTTATTATAAGTATTTGAAATCTTACATATTTTTGTGTATAGCTACCCACTACCCCCTCCAACCCTCTGCAGATAAACTATTTATATGCAATAACATTTCTATTTTATTGTTCAGAGAACTGTTACTGTGAACTGTCAAACTGCATGATTCGCTCTTTAACGTACTCTCTCTCTTCTTTCAGCTCCTATGTGTGGTGGTCAGCTCCGTGGCCCTAATGGTATCATTACCTCCCCAAACTTTCCAGTCCAATATGACAACAATGCTAACTGCACCTGGATCATCACAGCTTCGGACCCTTCCAAGGTAAATGCTTCCAAAAAACACCAAGTGTATTCATATGAGCTCTGCACGCTGCTGAGCTTCCCACTTGAGTATCAGAAAATGTCATTTGAACTGAACTAATAATTAGGCAGAGGAAAAAAAAAAAACATAGACCACTTTTGCCTTTTCTGTTCTGATTTCATGGGAATATCTGATTTAAATATAATCAAATGCATATTACCATTTAAGAGATTGGGGTCAGTCAAATTTTTGAAAGAAGTCACTTAAGCTTCCAACGCCTGCATTTATTTGATCAAGTAATTCAGTAAAAACAGTGATATTGTAAAATATTATTATAATTTAACTCTTTTCTATTTTAATATTTTTCAAATGTGATTTACTTCTGTGATGACAAAGGTGAATTTCAGCATTGCTTCAGTCTTTATTGTCGCATGATACTTCAGAAATCATTCTAATATGATGATGTACTGCTCAGTTAGCATTGCTTATTATTATCAATGTTAAAATCAGTTGTGCTGCTATCTCTCTCTCTCTCTCTCTCTCTCTCTCTCTCTCTCTCTCTCTCTCTGTATATATATATATATATATATATATATATATATATATATATATATATATATATATATATATATATATATATATATATATATATTTGTGTGCAAATCCTGATGCATGTTTTTCAGGATTCTTTGTTGAATTTATTTGCAACAGGGCTCTATGCTTACTTTTCTTCTAACTAACTTAAAAAAATGTAGGAGCACAGTAAAAAAAAAATAATAATAATTATTCTTATTAATAATCCAAAATTTGATAGAAAAAGTAGCTTTCACATTACAAGGTGATATTTGACTCCTTAAATTGATTTAGAGAGGAATATCTTTGTTTTTGTTTTTTTTATTACATTTTTTCTCTAACTTTATTAAAAGTATGTCATCTTTTGTCAATTAGTTTTTTTTTTTTTTTTATATATATATATATATATATATATATATATATAAGAATGTATAATTAAAACCACAAAATATGAACAAGTACAACAAGAATAATGTTACTATTCAAGTGAAATCTGTATTAAAAAGAATTAGCACAGCATAACACAAAAGTGGCTTGTAGGTGTACTTTCAGATATTTAATGAGGCTGTGACTTTTTCAAATGATAAAATCAGACAATGGTATTAATGTCAGACAATGTTAGTCACTTAATATTAACTTCCTGTTTATTGAACTTTTGTAATAAATCAGTATCACATTTACAAAGTCCCTTAAAAACATTAAAAGCTGTCACTCATCTTAGTTTATTGTGGTCTCAAATTTATAAACAACAAAGCTCTCTACACTGCACAATAATTCTCTTATTTATACCATCTACACTTTGCTTATGAAAGGATTTGTGAGATATGTCTGTGATAAATTACTCAACGCTGCAAAAACACGTGGAAACCTTTGAAGCTCCCCTCAGCGTAATCACAAATATGATGATGATGACAGTGTTGGGTAAATTACTGTCAAAAAGTAATTAGTTACTATTAATTATTACAATATTCTATTTAAATTACTTCACTAATTACGCTGTCTGAAAAGTAACTTAGTTACTCAATAAGTAACTTAATTATTCAAATCGCTAATTATCTTAAAATCCCTGTAAACCTTATAAAATAAACTATATTATTTAAATTTGAGTCAAACATAGAATAGTTTAGCCTTTTAGATTTAAATCAACTGCAATACTTCAACATTGATATATGTATATAAATTAATCACCTTTTATTAACAAATAGAAATACTCTGAATAACAACATTTCTGAATAACAAAAAAGCTTAAGAAAAGTTAAACAATGCTTTTCAGTTTGGCAAAATGTTCAGGAAAAGGCCGTCAAATCCATTCAGGTTTATGCAATAATAACAAGTTAACTAATGCAGGTAAGAATAAATAGCATAAATGATATTTTCTGCTGAATAAAGCTGTGTCTGATGGCGCTGTTCTTCTGAATTAAATTTCTCATAGCAGGACTTCATTCCAAAGCAATGAAAATTAGACAAATCTTGATCAATCAAATTTTTGTAAACTCTCTTTAGGTCTTCTGAGTCTTCTGTGGGCACAGTTTCCATGTGGGCCTGCTAATAAAGGCAGGTTGCAGGGGAAAGGATACACAGATATCGAGAAATGATGTGCAGTATTCGGATATCTACACACTCATTGAGGGTTGTATTAAAGAAGAATGAAAGATAAAGAAAACTACACTTGAGCCGCCACCACGGTAGAGACAAAAACTGTGGCGCTCTGTGTCATGACTTTGGCGTCGAGTTCAAGGCCATTTTCTTACTCGCTTGTCAGATATTCTTTATCTAGGTTCAAATAAATGGCTTTACAGATCTCTCCCCTCATCACTATGACTCAGTTGGGAGAGAAGAGGAACGAGAGATGGAGGGCAAATGGAACAGGGTGAAGCGGCTCTATCAGTGCCCCCTGCTTTTTTTCCTGCCACCCATTGCTGTATATCATCCTGTGTGTAAAGGACAGTTCTGCTTCACACAGTTGGAGAGCGGGGCACAGATGAAGACTGTGTGTGAACATTGCTGTTTTTGCTCTTTACAACCGTAATGAGATTCTATTTTTGGTTTGACACAATAGTACCGGGAAGAGACGTGAGGTTAGCTGCGAGACTGAGCCAGATCTGCGGCCGTATGAAATGTACCTGACAATGAGCTTTTGATTTCGCCGCAGCTGGTTTGCTGTCTGAGCCAAAGACTCTCCCAGTGTGGAGAGACCCCAGCAGCTGTTAAAGCCTTTAGCATCACAGTAAGCTAGAAATTGACGTCATTTAGTATTTATTGATGCATAATGAATATTCAAAGGTGAAGTATTTGTATACTGTTTTGCTATAAATACAGTGACTTCAGGTAAAATGTTGGGATTCTTTACAGATACCAAATCTTCTTGCCTTTTTTTTTTTTTTTATCTGAATACCTAATGACCAAGGGGAAGTAGGAATGGTTTTACTTGGTGCTGAAATTATGTAATTATGTCTGGTAAGATTTTGATTTTGAAAGAAGTGTCTTATGTGCAACAAAACAGCATTTATTTGATCAAAAATAGTTAAAACAGTAATACAGTGAAATATTATTACAATACAAAATAACTGTTTTCAGTTTCAATATATTACAAAAATTCAGATCTGCACTTGTGATGGCAAATACAGTGATGTCATTACGGTCTTCTGTGTCACATGATCCTTGACAAATCGTTCTAATATACCGATTTGCTGCTCAAGAAACATTTCTTATTATTACCAATGCTAAAAAGTTGTGCTGCTTGCATTTTTGTGAAAACTGTGATGCATTTATTTTAGGATTCATTTATTTAAAACCATTTATTTTAACATTATAAATGTCATTATTGTCACTTAATCATGTTTAATGCATCCTTGCTAAATGAAGTATTAATATTTATAAAAAAATAAATTAAAAAAATCATATTGCTCACACCAGACTTTTAATAGTAGTGACTGAGATATTATATTATAGATATAAGTATGTACAATTATGCACATACTGTAGCATCTTTTAGATGTGCCCGTACATGTGGTTTAAACCGTAGGCCCTGTTATTTTATTCCAAACATTTTAAAAATCTTATTTTAGTCGAAAATGTTCTTAAACACAATAAATAAGTAGACATTTGGTGGACAGATGAAGTGCTTATATGAAGTGCAAGGGAAATGTAATGGCATTTGGTTAACAGTGTGATCTGTTTAATCAACTAAAACAAGTAACATACTGAAGTTGAGACGGAGCAGAGTCTGTAATGCCTCAGTACCAGATTCCCCGGAGCTACAGTTAAAGATGCACTTGCAACTCAGATGTCCATTCTATTTACGTCAACAGTGGTGCCTAATGACGGGTGCTGGAAAATGGCTGAAATTGGAGCTTATAAATGAGAGAAAGAGATAGAACTCTGCAGGGAAGGCAGCATGTGGAACTGCACCGGGCTGAATGCCCTGCTCACAGACAAACATTAGCTCAGAGTCTAGACACTGCGTTTCTGCATTCGATGGAGCATCCCCAAAAGGCATAATACTAGAGAATGAGTTGTTCATGAGAAGACATGGCTGATTGCGTTTGTTGTCCTCTTCTATTTTAATAATCAGTCCTTCTTTTGTTCTGGGCACTATCGTCTTACAGCGGACTGGTGTTATCTTCAACTTCACTTCTGCAGGGACTTTCATTTTGACACAAAAGCCTCGCTCCTCTAACAAATACTGCTCCCTGCTATGTAGTCTTTGAGCATTATCGCTCTCAGCTGCGAAACCGCATTCACAATGGCTTTTGTCTGAGAGCATTGGGAGTGATTTATTCCTATTTATTATTTAATTAATTGATATATTCTGTCCTGTTATTTGGTTTGTCAGTGTTCATTTCATTAACAAAAACTATGGCAAAAAAATGTTTGTTGATGAGTTTTTTCCCCTTGCCTGAAACGACAAAATGTCTGACTAAATTAACACTTCTGTCAATACTTCCCTCATTCTAACATTCATAGTGGTTATTTTAATCAATTTAATTATTTTATTTTCAATTTTATTGTGTGTGCTGTGAATGAATTTCCAGTCACCGATATATATTAAAACTGTTAAAATATGCTCAAGCAAAACGTTCACTCTTTTTACTTAGCTATAGGAGAGAGTGGGGCAAGTTGTGCCATGAAAGAGAAATAGTTAAGCTAATATCTAATTATATTGCAGAATATATGATTTCAACTGTGATGGTCATGTTTCATGCTCAGGGATCAGCTTTTGCATCATCATCACTCAGTGAGCCAACTGAGGATCAACCCGCCCACACTTCTGTCACTCATCGTCATACACAGCGCACAGAACACAGTGGGATTCACTCGAGGTGGTCAGCATGCCCTCCGCTGAGCGGGTGGATTTAGAAAAGAAAGGTTCAGAGGAAGTGAATGAGGATGAAATCTTGTTCACTGCCAGTGTGACCTAGAATGTGGCCAGTCCACCCCTGACACTCTTTGTTGTGGAGTGTGTTTACCAAATGACAGAATGCAATTTGCATTTATATAACCTTTTTCACTAGGAGTTGGTCTCTGAGCACCCCAAAAACATTAAGAATTTGGTGGAAATGTGCCAGCCAAGGGAGAATAGAGAGCACTTCTTTTTTCACAGTATTTATTTTTTTGTGTTTATCAGCAGTAAACCTTTTTATTTAATTTGTTAATCTTCCCATAGCTCTTACTTTTCTCCTTTTGTATAAACAATTCTGCAGACTTGTTTTCATTTTGGATAACAATGCACCTTCATCTCTTCATGTTCCTAAATCAAATGCATAAATTATTTCTTTGTTTTTTTCCACAATTCATTTTTTTTTTCCATCTTAGCTAGTATGTGCAATCTGAAAATCACTGATTTAAAAAAATATTATGAAATGTCTGGTGTTATAATTAGAAATGTATGTAAACAAAAATGTATTAGTTTTTTTTTTTTTTTTTTTTTTTTTTAATTCAAATGAAGGGGGAATATGATGAACCAATTGATATAAAAAAAAAAAAAAAATAAAACAATTAAAAAAAAGGTTTCTTCTCTGTTTTGCTAACCAAGTTTAGAAAGCCGTCTCTCTTTCTTCTATGTGTGTAGGTGATCAAGCTGAATTTTGAAGAGTTTGACTTGGAGCGGGGCTATGATACTCTAACCGTGGGAGACGGAGCTGTAATTGGCGATCAGCGGACAGTCTTTCATGTGTGAGTACTTTTGTTCCTCTTGTGCTTTCTTCTCGGTCCTCTCTCAAACTCCTCCCGGGCTGTGTCTCCCACTCTTAAACTCTCCTCTCTGTGTGCATAAACCTCCTCCCCATCTTCTTTCATCTCTCAGCGTCCTCTCTTTCTTCAGCCTCTACGTTCTCTCCTCCTCTGCCATTTCTTCCTTTTACCCCCCTCTATTTCATCTCATTTCATCAGCCCTCTGAGCAGAAGTGTACAGCAGAAATACCCCAAGCTTTAGTGTCAATCACTTTGAGTCTCAATATTAGAACAAGATCACTCCTGCTCCAAAAACAGATCACACGCTGATGCTCCAAAATGCAGATTTGTGCACCAGATGCTCCGGAAACGTTGCTGAGTGTGTTGTTATTAATTATGCTGAAATTTATTGTCTTCATAAAGTTTTATCGATGCCGTTTTATGTGCGCGCTCTGGCAGAGGTGTACGAGTGCTTGTGTTCCTTTTGAATGGCCGGTGTCCCTGGGCACTTTCTCTCTGGTTACTCGGAGTCCCCTGATGGTCTAATCTGCTTAATTAGCAAGTCTCATAAGCCCTTATGGACCAATACCACAGTTCCCTGAAGGCTAGTGCCAGGGGAATGAAGGAACTCACTATGTTCCCTGAGAGGTGATCGTGTGCATATAGAAAATCAAGAATCACTGTTTCATTATTATGTTTTATAATGTTTGTCTTATTTTGATTTAAGGTTGTCTGGGACTACAACTCCAGATCTGGTGGTCAGTACAAGCCATCAGATGTGGCTCAATTTTAAAACGGATGACACGAGTGGCTCTCTGGGCTTTAAGGTTTCTTATGAAGGTAAGTTAAGGATATTATTTGCATTTGTGTTCAGAGCGATCTAAAAGGATAGTTCACCCAAACATGAAAATTGTCATCATACCCTCAAGTTGTTCCAAACCTAGTAACGTATTTTCCGGACTATAAGTCGCACCTTTTTCATAGTTTGGCTGGTACTGCGACTTATAGTCAGGTGCGACTTATTTATCAAAATTAATTTGACATGAACCGAGAGAAATTAACCAAGAGAAATTAACTAACAGAAAAAATTACCGTCTCCAGCCGCGAGAGTACACTCTATGCTGCTCAGTGCTCCTGTAGTCTACACTGAAAACATAGAGTGCCCTCTCGCGGCTGTAGACAGTAATATTTTCTCCTGGTTCTTGGTTCTAAAAAGATGCAACCTATAGTCCAGTGTGACTTATATATGTTTTTTTCCTCATCATGACGTATTTTTGGACTGATGCGACTTATACTCAGATGTGACTTATAGTCCGAAAAATACGGTATATGAGTTTCTTTCTTCTGTTGAACACAGAAGATGATAATTTGACATTTAGTATGGAGAGAAAATGTATTATAATAAAATAATAAAAACACTAATAATTTGATGATTATACATAGGAATGATTGTTAATACTGATATTTGTTTATATTTAACAACAACAAAACCACCACCACTACTAATAATAATAACAAATGTTTTTTTTTTTTTTTTTAATGTTTTTAAATGTATTTGTGTCATGCTACATTTCCTTTGTAAAAATGTATTACAAAATGTGATAAAGTATTATTTAATGTGATATAGTATATCACATTCACATATCACATTTAATATAATAATAAAAAAAAATTGAAACATCTATAGAACGCCTCTGTTAAAAAAAAAAGTAATATAGCTTTGGAGGATCATGATCTTTGTACATTTGGTAATTATCATATCAGAGTATTCTCAGCTGAGGAATCTTACCGTTGTTGTCATTGCAGTGATGATCTATCTCTGAAATCAGCAAATGCATATTGTTCTTTTATCCTCCTCTATTTCTGTAACCATAACCACTTATGTCTCAGATTAAACAGATGGCTGGCCAGAAAAAAGCCTTCAAATGCTAATTTATTCTTTGTTTAAATTATTCTTGATTGCATGCCATTTTTAGAGTGAAGCAGACATTTTTTTTTTTTATGAGGTCATTGGCAGACATTATGTTACACAAATGTGACACCTTATGATTTCCTTTGAGCAAATTTCTACATTTTCTTGTAGCTTCCTGCTATTTGCTGCACTCTTGGGGTATCTACTGAGAGTACGGGAACAGCCTGTTCTTTTTTATTTCATTTTCTATTTCTCGCTTAACCATTATACGTTTTGCACATGTGGTGAGGGTCATCAAAGCAGCCTGAGATCGTTTAACCTTGCTGGAATGAGGGCCATGGAACGGGGGGGGGGGGGGGTGGGGGGGGTGGGGGGATATCATGCAAGAGCGGCTACTAATTTTCCGTTTTCAGAGTCTACGTCTGATTGGAAACGAGAAAACCAGAGCTTCCATCCTGACCTTCTTTCAGAATTGCACTGCACATGGGGGACTTTTCATAACATTTCATACATTACAAACCAATATTTTCTGTCAGATCCACATAAGCCACTAGGAGTTTTTATGCATTTTATCCACTGCAAAAACAGAAGAAGAAAGTGGAGCAGTGTTCATACCCCCCAACAGAATTAAAACAATGAAAGACACTTAATTAAGTTGAAGAATCGCTTTGAACTTCTGCCTCCCTGTCTGCGGGACATGATGTACCCCCAAATTATTGCATCTAAAAATATTTCAGATTTTCAAGCATTATTGCTCAGAGAGTCAATGCAGACAATGCTAGTTTTAAACAAGATCCATACATAAACGCATGATATAGTGATAAATTAATATGATTAATCAAAACGTATCACTTATATCAATATCTGCTGAGAAAATTCACCAAATAGAAAAGACCACTGTTGTATGTCCATTGTCTGTATGAAGCCAATATGTACATTTTTCCAATCCAAAATCGCTTACAATAGCAGGGAGCTTTAGAGCCCTGCATTTCAGCTGGAGGCTGACGGTGTCTGACTTATTTACACCCCTAAGTGTGGGCTTCGGGGCAATTTTCATGTCAAAGCTCATCCGCGTGCTAACTAAATTAAAGAAATATAATCACTTTGAAATAAAAAATAATACTAAACTATTTTAATGGCTGCAACAGTATGCTGTGTAATAGAGAGGAGAAAAAAAAATATAAAAATAAAACAATAACAGTCACAGGCTCCAGTCAGACTCTGGCAGTGAATTCTGATAAGTTGTCGGACAAGGGCCGGACCTGGGCTAAGGCATCTCGGACGAGGGCCAGGCTAGAGCCTAGATTTGAGGCCCGTACGGGGTTTAGGAAGTTTACCTCATCTTCAAGGCAACAGTCTGCAAAGAAGTTAGATGATGTCAAGGTTTTCTGGTCAATCATACCACATGTCAGCATGTTATATTGCTCTGAGGCTAATGGACATCCGAGCATCTTTGACGCTCCATTAAAAACAGGGCATCATAACTGATGACAGACTCTCCTTTATTATGAATTTTTTATTTATGATCTGATCTCTGCCATTAAAAAGAAGAAGAAAAAAATGAATCACAGGAAGCAGGCTTGCCAGGGGCATATCTCCTTCTACTCTACACTAGAGGATTCACATTTAAAATATAACTTTAAGATGATTATTTTCTCAATCATTTGTGTTTTCCTACACATCTTCTGCATTTATATAATTCATGACTGGAGCTCCAAAGTGAAGTTGAATGGTAGTATGCTGAGGGAACTGTACAGGTCAATGTTTTCATATTTGACTTTGTCTTCCTGAAATCAGTTAACCTTCTTTAATATTGTGCCTAATATACAGTAAAAACAGCAATGTTGTTAAATAGATTTTACAATTTGTAAGAACTGTTTTCTATTTAAATGTGTTTGAAAACTGTCCTTTATTCCTGTGACGACAAACCAAATTTTCGGCAGCCATTACTTCAGTCACAAGTGTCACATGATCCTTCAGAAATCATTCTAATATGCTGATTTGGTGTGCAAGAAACATTGTAGAGTGTATGTTGTGGTTTTGAATTGTTATACACACTGCAATATAACTGAATACAGAAGGAGCATAGCCTATTGCCAACCCCAGGTGCATGCTGGGGGTAAAAAAATAAATAAAAAAAATAAATAAATAAAAGATTTCTTAACTCGTATGATGGGTAAAGATGAATGGATTCATTTGCACTTGTGCCTTGCTATGTTATCAGTAATCCTTCATTAGGAAGTCAATGACTTCCAACTGTGTTCTTAGAGTTTAAGAAAGTGATATTAATAAATACTACGAAAATTGAAATGTGGTAAATAACAAATGCTGCACCTTATGAAAGTGCACGTCAGCTCTCGTCACCAAGCCGAATACAGCTGGAACAAAGTGTTAGCTGGGGCACTTAAGGAATCAGGCATACAAACAGTCCCATAGGGATGACTTGCTGCATAATATTTGTCAGCTCAGGAGACATTTTCTCTCACAATCTTCTTGGCTTAACTGATTGATTTGGTCAGAAGCAAACTCAAGATGTAAATCCCAAGATAAAGGGTAGAGATTCAGTCCAGGTAGAGGCCTGTCACCTGTCCAGAACAGGAAAATGATGCCTTCTGTGGCAGTATGTGGAGGTTGGCATCTAAATGTTTATTCATCATCTGCTGTGTTAAAGTGACCTAGGCAGAGAAACACCTTTTTAAATCAAGTGTTTGTGTCTACACTATAGATTTTTATTCATGTTAGAGCATTATAACTAATCCAAACTCTATCAAAAGGTCAGTAGGATTACTGAGAGGTTTTCCTTGTTTTGGCTAGCAAAATAAAGAAATAAATAAATGATGCCATAGAAGAATATATGTATTTATGTATGTATGGATATATGTATGTTTGTAGGTTCCACAAATAGCAAAGATTCTTCATAGAACCATAGATGCTAGTAAAGAAGTATTCTTTTTAATAGTGTACAAATAAAAGTGCTGTTAGTTATCCCAATTTTACTTATTATACAATGTACAAAGAATTCCATAGTTCTGTCATGACAACTCTCAGAGAGTTTAGCATGGTAATATAAATGGCAATATTAATGTGTTTTAAAGTATTAAAGTAGAGACTTGCTACTGCCAATACATCCACAGACATGCTGCTGAGAGCATTTAAGAAATGCTGCTGCTGCACATATAATATGTACGAAAACCACGCATATGAAATTATGCAATACTAGATCTATACAGGTGGAGCTGGGGAAGGTGAAGGGTTTCTGAAGCACGCTGCTACTGCTACAGCAAGCACTAGCCAAATATTTGAATATTAAGCAGCAGGTTCATTGGCTGCTGATGCAGCTAGAACCACTCGCCATGTGAATGACAGCCATGTGATTATATCAGATTGAGTTAGAACCTATTCATCTACACAATCTAGAGATTCATGACAAAGCTATGTATATAATCAGAACAGAAAATGTGAAAAAATGTCTGTTTAGTTATCTCACTTTCTTATTCCCTGTAGTGTGCTCCCTCGTATGATAATACATAGGTTACATACATAAAATGATTGTATTTGACATTTCTGTCACTTCTGAAATAATGGCTGGTGTGACAAAATGTCAAAATTAAAGCTCTTTTTTTAAACATTGGCTTACATACATTTTTACGTATGCCATTTTATGCCATAGCATCGTTAAACTATCATCTAAACAAAAGGTTTTAAATATTTATTTCTTACCTATGGTTCTCTAACCATAAAGGCTGGTGTAATTTGCCCCCTGACTAAGTATCTAAAGTATGAGGCATTTAAATAATCCCGTGAATGCACTTAAAGAGTGCAGAATCGAATCATCATAATTGAATCTAATTGTGAATCGAAACTAATTTAATCATTCTAAATTTGCAAAAATTGTTCATGAATCGAATCGAAAACCTATAAATCGTGAGACGGATTGAATCGAATCGCTGCCTACCCAAAGATTCACAGCCATAGTATAAGGCTTATATACTGTAGGTGGCCAAGCAGAATTAGCTTTTTGTCGCCAAGAGTCCGCAAAGTGCATGAGTGCTGAGTGGCGCATTAACCACAAGTTATCAAATAAGCGCATCAAAGCACACAAATAGCCATCAGCTTTACCTAGCCGATGTGTTACATTTGACAGCTGCAGATGGGGAAAATGAAAGAAAAACAATGTAGTTAAAATATTGAATATAGACTGATATTCAAAATGTTTAATAGGTGTGCAGTATTATTTATGTAATATGAATTATGTGTTATATTATCTTAACAAAATGGTGGTTTACTTTGCATTGGAGCATTAAAAGTGGTAGCCTATTTTAGTGAGCTAGGCTACATGGAGAATGGAGAAGAAAGGGGATTTAAGTGACTTTAAATGTGGAAAGGTTGTTGGTGCCAGGTGGCTGGTCTGAGTTTTTAAAAAAACTGCTGGTCTACTGGAATTTTCACACACAACCATCTGTATGGTTTACAGAGAATGGTCCAAAATAGAGCAAATATCCAGTCAGCAGCGTGTGGACCAAAATGCCTTGTTGATGTCAGAGGAGAATGGGCAGAGTGGTTAGAGATGATAGAAAGGCAACAGCAACTCAAATAACCACTCGTTACATCCAAGGTATTCAGAATACCATCTCTAAGCACACAACACGTCAATCACGATCAGCCGATCGTTAATGAGCATCTCGTCAGTAAAGCCGTTCTCTAATCAGCGGTAAATTCCCTCAGGTGCGTGATTTCACATAGAGCAGCTGTTACTACACAAGCCGTTGTTAACTGAGAAGATGCGCAAATAATCGTGATCGGAGCAGCCCTATATAATGGTGTGGGGGGCATTTTCTTGGCATACTTTGAGCCCCTTAGTATAAATTGAGCATCGTTTAAACCCCACAGCCTACCTGAGTATTGTTTCTGACCATGTCCATCCTTTTATGATGGCATAAAGGGATGAACCCATCTTCTCATGGCTACTTCCAGCAGGATAATGCACCATGTCACAAAGCTCAGATCATCTCAGACTGGTTTCTTTAACATGGCATTGAGTGGCGCACTTCACTCGAATGTCCTCTACAGTCACCAGATCTCAATCCAATAGAGCAGCTTTGGGATGTGATGGAATGGGAGATTTGCATCATGGATGTTTTTAACATTGATAGGAAATGTTTCTTGATCAGCAAATCAGCATGTTTTAATAATTTCTAAGGATGTTACACTGATGACTTGAGTAATGGCTACTGAAAATTCAGCTTTGACATCCAATGAATGTATTATTTTAAATATATTAAATAGAAAAAAAAAATCCATTTAAATATTCCATAACATTAATGTTTTATGCATTTTATGCTATAAAACCCATTCATTACAAATAAACTGCTGAAAACAATTTATTCATGTATTATTTTTAAACCAAATACCTGTGTGTTGTGCATGTCTATGCTTGTTTCAATGTTTATTTATTATACCAAGGAAAAATAAAAAATACATGAATAATGTAATCATTAAATAATTTGTTTAAGCAAAAACTATAATTGGTCAGTCTGGGATACAGAAATACTGACCTTATATTTGATGCCTCTTTCCTATTAAAACCCTGGTGGAATTTTGTGTTTGTTTTTCTTTTTCTTTTTTTTTCTTTTTGAAAAAATGTACCCTGTCCCAAGGTATAAGCTATGCCTCATGCTTATTTAAATTTTTCAGAAATTGACCAAGGTGGATGCGGAGACCCAGGAATCCCAGCTTATGGCAAGAGGGAAGGCACAGGCTTCCGACATGGAGACAAGCTATATTTTGAGTGCCTTCCAGCCTTTGAGCTGGTAGGAAAAAAGAACATTACCTGCCAGAAAAATAATCAGTGGTCAGCCAAGAAGCCGAGCTGTGTGTGTAAGTGACAGATCTTACCCAAAATGCATTACTTTCCACAACCACATGATCACACCTGAGAGGATATAGTGCACCATTATTATTGTCTTCAGCACAGTATGTACCCATATATATTTCCTCTCATTAGCTGAGCCATTAAATCATTTAACTATAACTCAAGTTAAATCCAGAGTGGCAGTTTATTTAAAACATTTAGTTGCTTTATTTCGTGTATCAGATTCTTATATTGAAGTTGACAGGTTTTAACTGAATAGAAAAGCAGCGTATTTGAGAAGCAGGAAAAATATAAAGAGACATTTGTAAAAATGCAGTCATTGAGTGTCATAACATACAGTGTTTTTGGCAGTTAACGCTTGTCCAACTTGTTTTGATGTTATTGTTCGTTCTCTATTATTTGGATTCATGAATACCATCAATTTGCCCCAGACTGTAGTCATTTGTCACTATAATGGCTACCATCCTATTACATCAGTGGAATTGCAGTTGACTCACAACTTTGTTTTCTGCTATTTTATGGCATTATTATTAGCTCAGACAGCAAAGTCATTCATATAAGGTGAAATCATAACGATTCGTCTTCAGTCCACCACTGAGCTCATTCTCATTCTCCCCATGGCTATTTAGAGATGCTTATTGCCCTCTCAGCTTTGTCCCAAATCCTGAAAATGAGTTAATGACTGCGGATATTCCCAGCAGATAAACATTCTCTTTCTCTGCAGCATCTTCAGTCTGATTATCTTCTGCAAATGGCGAGATCATAGCATACCTGTACACAGGGGCATACACCCATTCTTGACTCGAGAACGAGAATCAGCTCAAATCGGACGCGTCCGACAGAAACGATTCTCGGTTGAGTGTACTGGTGATCCGAAAACCGAAGCAACCGGTTCTTGACTCGAGAACGAGAACGGCTCCAGCAGTGGGCGTGTTCGTTCAACGGCTCGGTGTTCATCTTCAGTTCGGCCTTCACAGCGGGTTCAGTCAGTGTACTGTTTGAGTAAATGAATTACTCCGGGGTATTGGTTTATTCTGACTCAGAGGGAGTGTCAGTCACGTTAAAAAAGTTAAAAGCTTAAGTAATTTGTGGATTAATGCTTACTGGAGATGCAAACCGTTTTAAACGATTCAGTTCGATATGGTGAACTGGTTCAACCGGTTCACTAAGAAGAACCGGTTAAATTGAACGATTCATTCACGAATCGGCCATCACTACAGCCTTTAGGTCATTAATATGTTCTTCCCAAAAACACACACACAAAAAGTGGTTCTTTTAAGAACTATTGAATGAAAGGGACTTTTCAGTAATTGTCTGTTGTTAAGATCTGAGAGGTCTTATATGTTGCAGTTACAGATGCTGCTATCACACTGCACAACCTCCAAGCTGTAATTGTTTGTCTCCTGTCTTGCTGTATTGTTTAAGCAACAACAAATGACCTCTCTATGCATGGTGAATTTATTTTAGCTTCAGTGGCAGTTTTAATATCGAGTTCACTTCACAGTTTGACGCACGATGCCTCCTGTGTTTAACTGTTGCTTTTTTCTCTCTCTCTTTGTCCTTTTCTCAGTCTCGTGTTTCTTCAACTTCACAACTCCATCTGGAGTCTTGCTATCACCAAACTACCCTCAGGAGTACGGAAACAACATGCACTGCGTGTGGCTGATCATCGCCAAACCCGAGAGCCGCATCAACCTGGCCTTTAACGACCTGAGCATGGAGAAACAGTTTGACTTCCTGTCTATTAAAGACGGCGGCAAGGCAGAGTCACCAATTCTGGGCACCTTTTCTGGAGATGTGCTGCCATCACCCATCACTACCAGCGGCCACGTGGCCAGGCTAGAGTTTCTGACCGATCACACGTACACAGAACGCGGCTTCAACATCACTTTCACCAGTACGTTTTAAAGGCAGCTCTAGATTCATGGCTTTTTATTTCCTGTGGTAAAAATGTATAATTAATTTAAGTTATTTTGGGCAAACCTGTTCATACTTTCATAAGTCTAATGTCACATTGAAGTTAGAGACCAAAAAGTCAATGTATAATAGATAGCAATAGTCTTCAGATGTTTTGTCAGTAGTAGCATGCACCAAATTTGAAAAGTTTCTAGGAGTTAAAAGAGCTCAGAAGCTGTCTTGTTATATGAGACAGATTAAGAAAGTTTTTCTTTCCCCTCAGGAGAGAATTGTCTGTATTTCACGACCTTCGGTAACCGAGTTGATAGATGCTTGAGTATCCATATTGAGAAGAATAACAAGAGCCACAGATTTAATTACAATTTATTTCTAAATACATATGTAATTAAATAAAGCCACAGTTAATTGAAACTGTATGGAGGTGATCCCACATGGTTTGACTCCCCATGCGCCATGTTTTGGGGGAGTGCGAGGGATGCTACAATAATTCGTGTTAATTAAAGAGATGACAAACGCCATCGAAGGGCTTGTTGACATATGATGTTGATGGATTACATGCACAATCGTTGGGTTTGAGATCCTTTTTGAATCGCCAAGCTTATTATGAGGAAAGAATTGATGTCCAGTGCATGAGGCGAAACACAATAAGAGCTTTTAAAAAGGTTAGCTCTACATTAAAGTGTCTTACCACATATATATTTGGAATAAGCGTATATCCTAAATTATACATTTTGGGTTTTGTTTTGTTTTGTTTTCATTCTCTAGAATCAAACCCATTACCCTGGCTTTGTTAGTGTGATGCTGTATCTGGAATTAACAGATTTTCTGGCAAGATTTTGTCCGCTGGCAATACATCTTCTCTGAAGTCCTATCGATGGGTACTGAGTAGCTCCAAGCTTCCCACTGAAGCAAGAAACTTAGAGAGGCACATAAATCAATATTTTGTTCTAACTAAAATGAATTAGTGTAGTAATACAGCCGAAACAATGAGCCGAAAAGCTTCAGTTCAGTGGCCATAGTCAAAACTCCCACTTTAATTTATAAGGGCCCTTGTAGAAGTTGTCCATTCATGAAAACGAACTGTATTTTCTTTTTTTTCTTTTTTTTTAGGGAAATTGTATGGTTAAATACGATAAGTAAAGTGCTGTTGTTATTGTACATTTTTTTTTTTTTTTTTGGCCTTTTAGGTTGAAGAAAGCATACAATTATCTTCCATATTTCATATTCTTGCCTCATTGCTGTTGGTTTTTTGTTTGTTTTTCCCCCCCTGCAGCTTTCCGGCACAACGAGTGTCCCGACCCTGGTGTTCCAGTAAACGGAAAGCGTTTTGGTGAGAGTTTACAGCTTGGCAGCTCCATCTCTTTCCTGTGTGAGGAGGGGTTTATGAAGACCCACGGTTCTCAGACAATCTCCTGCATTCTCAAAGATGGAAATGTTGTGTGGGACAATGCTATGCCACGTTGTGAAGGTTTGTCCTCTCTCTAATAAATGTGCAGATTTCATAATTAACAAGTTTACTTGTAATAAAAAAATAAATGATGTACTCCAACTCTGCAGTTTACTGAACTTTTAGAAAGTTTCAGTTAAGTACTTTAAGCACATTCAGAGACAGACTGAAAAGTATATTATAAAGAGTCATAATCTTTACTTTCGGAAAGTGCTCAAGAAGTATTAACTGTCTGAATTCTTACAGACAAAGAACACATCCTCTTTTTCAATGAAATGCTTTACTGTATACTGCAAATAATTTTATGCCATTTATTGAGCAGTGTCTTTTATAGATGCCCTTCAGTACACAGTTAAAAGATGAGATCATCTACCTCAGCACATTCACACATTCTGCTTTTAGATTTAGCATTTTAGTAAAAACACTCAGTTATTAGACAGTTAAAAGACAGATTTTTCTGTACATTATTACATTAGATTTTTAATAGTCGGGTTGAACTAGTGGACTGTTTGAAGGAAATAGTTTATCTTTCTGTCTTTTTGGATTTCTGTGATTTACTGTTTATTTCTAGCATGTGAAAACAACAGAACAAATTGTGTTGGCTTTAAAGTTTGGCAATTAAATAAAAAAAAAAAAAAAAAATTCTGGTTGTCTTCTTCTCCTGTTCTTTAGCTCCATGTGGGGGAAACCTCAAGGCTTCTAGCGGCATCATTCTGTCCCCAGGCTGGCCTGAACTTTATAAAGAGGCCCTCAATTGTGAGTGGATCATCGAAGCGCCTCCAGGATATCCTATTAAGATCATCTTTGACAAGTACGTACAAGGCTTCACTTGTTCTTTGTCATGTTGTTCTTAATAAGCCTCCCGGTTTAATTTGCCCCTCCTATCTTTCATTCTACTGGTTATGATCATTTCATAAATAGGTCACTAGTGCACTGCAGATGTTCACTATACACTTGGAATAAGAGTATCCGGATATTCATTTCCCCCGCTATCACAAGGATGCATTCTTAATCAGTAGAAATATCTTTTACCTTTGCTCATATAGAATGGCTTTATCCACAGTCACATGTGAGTGTTGAACATTTATTTTAAAAAGACGTGTGGATCAAATGCACTTCAATGCTTTTGTCTGTGTGTTTTTTCAGAATTTTGACTGTATCATAGTATAGAGTAGCAGTAAAATTTGTCTTCAATGATATTACTGAAAAATCAAAACTTTTAATCAGAAAGGGGTGTCTGTATACATTTTAGTGCATGGCATGATGATGCCAGACAGATTGATGCAGTCTCATCCACTGATTGTCCAACTACATAACTGTTGTGTGAGCACAGAAAGCATCAGGGCTTTAGCAGGCTGCTGCTGCAGGAAACTCAAACAACACACGTTGCTTTGGAGCGAGCTGCGTTTTCAGTGTGAATGATGTGGTATCTCTGTTCTAGCTGTAAATATGTGGTATCCTGTAGGAACACAAGCGAACAGGACTGTGATGAATCCATGTAGTCTCACTTTGTGGTGAAGCTGCCATGCTGATGCATAGCACCGTTCTGATCCACAGGTTCCGGACAGAGGTTAACTATGATGTTCTCGAGGTACGGGACGGACGCTATCCTTCTTCCCCTTTGATTGGCAGTTATCAGGGAACACAGGTCCCTCAGTTCCTCATCAGCACCTCCAGCTTCCTGTACCTGCTCTTCACCACCGACAAGAGTCACTCTGACATTGGCTTTCGTATCCGATATGAGAGTATGATGATCTACTATTTTATTTTTGAGAGCCATTTTTTGTTAGATACTTATTTCCATAATATATTTATGTTAAAATTTAAAGTCAGCTTTACCATCATTATAATTTATTATTACAATTACACAAAGCTATTCAGTAGTCTTGAATAACATAGTTGGTTAGAGAATGCACATGGTAAATATCACAAACACATGATAAGTGTGATTCATATTAAAAGTCGCATACAATGCTCAGAATTTAGTCAAAGCATGCTAGTTAGATAAAGTGTAACATTATCTTCTATTCAATGCATTTCATGGTTGCAATTACAAGGATCTGATAGCACAGATACCTGTGAATACTAGCAGCTATGAAGGCATCCTTGTAAATAATAGCCACATGCAGTGATTTTAATCAGGTCCTGTAATAATGATATAATAGGAGGGTGATTATGTTGTGAGATGATTTCAGCCATGCGCAAACACGACACAAGTAACATTGCACTGTACACACATTCATATATGCAAGACTGCCGAATTAGTTCTGTCAGATCTATTTTGTGAACTGAAACAATGGCTGTATATATATATCATTTTTTATATATTTTTCTTTTCAAGTCAAATGGTAACACTTTAATTTGTACATTAGTAGTATTCCATAATTTGCCCCTGATTCCAAGTTTCTAATGCATTTAGAATAAACTTCTGCCCTGAAAAGCCACAGTGAATAAGTGAATAATCATAGGTTGTTTTCCACTTTAATGTTTGTGTATTTTTTCCTTAAGCCTTGCAGCTCCAGTCGGACCATTGTGTTGATCCTGGAATCCCAGTCAACGGTCAGCGGCACGGCAATGATTTCTATGTGGGGGCGCTGGTGACGTTCAGTTGCGAAGCAGGATACACTCTCAGTGACCATGAGCCTCTTGAGTGTGAACCTAACTTCCAGTGGAGTCGCCCTCTGCCCAGCTGTGATGGTACGGTCCACTCTATACAGTACCTACTAAAATGCTCACCACCTGGGAAAAGGACACATTAGAGATAGGTCATTTATTTAAATGACATAACCGCTCCCAGACTGGAAGGGCCTTTACGGTTTGGAACTACCCTTTCCACTCTCTTCTCCTGTACCACTAGGCTTTGAATATTTAAGGCCATTATTGATTTTTCCCCTTGGGTAATGATAGGAATTATTCACCTCCATATGTTGATGTCCTTCAGAAGGGCACTTCCTGTAAAGTTTCTTTCAGTAGGATTGTGCTCAGCATTTTGACAAATAGTCTTTATCTTTTTCTCTTTCCTCTAGCACTCTGTGGCGGGTTTATTCAGGGGAACAGCGGCACTATTTTGTCCCCTGGGTTTCCTGACTTCTACCCCCATAACCTCAACTGTACGTGGATGATTGAGACTTCACATGGTAAAGGTGAGGCCACTTTTTGAAGCTGGTTCATTCTTTTTCAGGAATAGACATTTTTAATAGACATTTTATTTGTCTTTTTAAATGAAACACAAACAGTAATGTCTTTTGTGAACACACATTGTAAACAGTATGATATGGAAAAAGTATGGATTTAATAACTGCTTGACTCTCTTTTGGCAGCTTTAGTCTCTTCCAAATGGTTTCTGTAATTGTAGATCAGACCTGAACAACAGTCAGGAGAGATTTGCACCATTTCTCTTTACAAAATTGGTTCAGTTCAACTGTGGCATGAATCACTCTCTCATGAAATCATACCAAATCTACGTTATTTTTTTCCCTCTCATTAATAAAAAGAGGTTCAGGGCAAGAGGCATTAAAAGGATAGTTCACCCAAAACTCTTCTAAACCCGTAAGACCTTCGTTCATCTTCAGAACTCAAATGAATATTTTTTTTATGAAATCTGAGAGCTTTCTGTTCCTGCAGAGACAGCACATTCAAGGCCTGGAAAGGTAGTAAGCACATTGTTAAAATAGTCTGTTTTTTACATCAGTAGTTCAATCGTAATTTCATTATTTTTGGGTGAACAAACCCTTTAAATCAAAATCATGATGGACCACCCTACTTTAATACTTCTTTTCCCTCTTGTTTGACCTATCCACTGAGGAACATCCACATGCTCTTGTGGATTTCACACACACGGCAATGTTTCTTCTTCCACTGACCTTGTTAAGTGTTTCTATGCTTAATCACCTTGACAAAAATGTTAGCATGTTCCAGATATTTCTGTAAAGTCTTTAGCTGACACTCTAGGATTCTTCTTGCTAGACGCCCACTCAGGAAGAGAAGCCGAGCTCGTCTTGCCATCAACTGATAAACATCAAGGCTTTCAGAGATGCTTTTCGAACCTTTTCTAGCTTCGTGCAAGTCAACAATCCTTAATCTTTGGCGTTCAGAGACCTCTTCTGTTTGGGATGCAGTTCACATGAGGCAGTGCTTCTTTTGAATAGAAAACTCCAGAATTTAGCTCTTTTTTTTTAATAGTACAGGGCGGCTTTGACTAACATCTTCAAATCTCACCTCACCGACTGAACACAGTTGAAGCCAACTTTTGGAGAAATCATTAGCCCAGGGAGTCACATACTTTTTCCTCCTTGCGCTGTGAGTGTTTACATTGTGTGTTCAGTACAGAGTCATTGTTTGTGTCTTTTGTCGGTTGTGATAAAATGTTAGCACCCGGAATCAAGGCAAATCTGAAGGTTTGACATGTCTACCTGCAGTATTTGCGACTGAAGCATCTGTGAACTCTTAAACAGTTTATCTATATCCACTGTTTTTTTCTCCTCCTCTCAATCTCCGCAGGTGTCCAGTTTATCTTTCACACCTTTCACTTGGAGAGTCCACACGACCACCTTTTAGTCACAGAAAATGGTAGTTTCTCTCAACCCCTGTGGAGATTGACCGGGTCTACACTGCCGCCCCCTCTCAGCGCTGGACTTTTTGGCAACTACACTGCTCAGATCCGTTTCCTCTCAGACTTCTCTGTGTCCTATGAGGGCTTTAACATCACTTTCTCAGGTAGAGACCTCCGTACTGTAACATAAACTACATGACATTTACAACAGAAGAAGCTACAAAATATCAAACCCTTCTTCTGTTCCCTTCAGAATACGATCTGGAGCCTTGCGAAGATCCCGGCGTCCCCCCCTTCAGCACTCGTAAGGGGCTGCAGTTCAGGGTGGGGGATGCTCTTATGTTTTCCTGTTTTCCGGGGTACCGCCTCGAGGGGCCTGCGAGGGTGGTGTGTCTAGGGGGGCGTCGGCGGGTTTGGAGTTCCCCTCTGCCAAGGTGTGTTGGTAGGTGGTCACATGCTTTTCATTTTGCTTTGTTTACAAATTCTACCACATATTTCCCCTCATGTGCTCAGAGATGCACGCACATACAGTATGCTGAAACTTTATATCTCAATGGTGAAAGCCAAAGCAGCCCCCATTTCAGAATTCTGCTTGATATCAGACAAGTAAAAAAAAAAAAATGTATGACTCACCATCTGGAAGAAAGAAAAAATATAAAATAATAAGCATCCGCTTCAAAATTTATTTAATGCTTAATCAGCATTTATATAATGGTAGATATCAGCATATACTGTAAGTATCTTGGAGACCAGACTTCATCAATTTAATTTGTGTTGGAGTGGCTTAGATGCTAAATTTAGAATGTAATTTGTTAACATTATGTTTTTGGCATTCCGGTTGAAGCAAGTAATTAGGTGTTATGTTTTTTTCTTTTTTCTTTTTTTTTCTGCAGCTATATCGGGCTTATCCTTGCTTCATATCTGTTTACCACTTTTGTGGAACTGGGTCAGCTCATTTGTAAACGTTTGTTTTTATTTATTTGTCAATGTGCTTGTATTTTAGCTTATTTAAATAAATAGCATAAAATTTACTTCACTTAAAGTTTTTTTTTTTTTTTTTTAAACATCATCCAGAAAACAGCCAATATTTTTCTTAATGATGTTATTTAAGAAATATTATGTTGTTTCTAGGGAAGCATGACATATCAGTTATTGGCTGATATTATATATTTTTATTTATTTAACAGGATATTTAATTAACTACTTTTTTTTCACTTAGATTACCTTTGCACTCACTTAAAATTATTATTTAAATTAACAAGGTTAATAGCACTTAATTGTAATATTTAGGAATTCTAAAAAATAATATATGCAATGTCTAAATTCGCGTGTAGCATCTTCAAACAATTGATGCATTGGTTATAATCCGTAATATCATAATAATAATTAACGTATAGGTATCGTCCAGAATTGTAATAGTGTTGCATCTCTTGTCGGTTGTATTGAATTATTTGCATCTGTACAGTCCTATGATCCAAGCAGTGTTTTCATTGTCAGAAATTTCAGTTTTGATTTAGCTTATAATTTGTTTAGTTCAATATCCGAGCAAAATTTGGCAGAGAAATGGACTTGCACTCATTCACAAACACACACCACCCCCTGACTGCCAGCATGAGTGTATAAAGCGTGCTTGTGTTTATACTGAGATCATGGGTCATTTGTCAGAGGTCATTTGGCTTCTTACCTCCCTTGCTGCAGCTGAATGCGGATCGTCTGTCACCGGGAAACAAGGAGTTTTACTCTCTCCCAACTACCCTGGTTACTACGGTAACAACCATGAGTGCATCTACTCCATCCAAACCCAACCCGGTAAAGGGATCCAGCTCCGAGCGCGGGATTTTCGCCTGGAGGAGGATGACATGCTTAAGGTCTTTGTGACATAGTGTGTATTTGTGCTTGTGTGTAATGTCAGTTTGTAAATTATATGAGGATTGTACGTGACTGTTTTGTGTGTGTTTCAGGTGTATGATGGTAGCAGTGACAGTGCCAGACTGCTGGGCACCTTCACAGAAACCGAGATGATGGATGTCACTCTAAACAGTACATCCAGCACCATGTGGCTGAAGTTCATTAGCAACAGTGACAATACCAGCAAAGGTTTTGAGCTGCACTTCTCCAGTGAGTAGCACACTGACATGCATTTGTGTGTAGATAGATAGATAGACACATAGATAGATAGACAGATTTTGAAGGACACTCTTGTTTTCCTGTCTTTTTTCCAGGTTTTGAGTTGGTGAAGTGTGAGGACCCAGGTGTACCTCAGTTCGGATTTAAACGGGAGGACAAAGGTCACTTCGCAGGCAGCATGGTGTCATATAGCTGTGATCCGGGCTATACTTTAAAGGGCCCGGAGGTTTTGACATGTCTCAGAGGGGAGAGGAGATCATGGGACAGCCCACTCCCACTGTGTGTTGGTAAGATGCTACTGAATACTCATTTACACTGCCGTATTTAGAAGAGCCTATTACAGTAGGTTACCGTAATACAACATTTCTAACTTGGATATGATAACTTTAAATTTATTGATAATCAATACCATTTTCGATACCATGGGGAATAAATGACACAAAATGAATGACATTATATATATATATATATATATATATATATATATATATATATATATATATATATATATATATATATATATATATATATTGTGACGAGTCAGCTGCCTCCTCCCTGATTATCACCGGCACCCCGTCCTAAATTGCCGCCCTTCACCAGGCTCCCGACTGGAGTGGGTGTGTGAGAGGAGGGGCGCTGGACGAGTCAGGGCTGGCGGCGTGTGATGGGGCACACCTGAAGGAAGTGGAGCCTCATTACCGCCGCTGTTTAAAAGCCCAACGCGCCTCTCCTCAGGAGACCGGTCTCTTCCCCGTGCATGCACACTGGTGTCCTCGTGGGTCCAGGAAGGGTGCGTTGAGGGACTCCCGCGCCACCAAGACGTGAGCTGCCGGACCCGCGATCCGGATGGGAACCGCACCCGTATACACGGCCGACGGGCCAGGATGCCGGGCCGTCCATCCCCTACCAGCGCCGCGGCCAACGAGAGAGACGCGGCCGCTAGGAGAAGCCGCCGCCCCTCGCGCCCCGGACCAAGGAGGGGAGCGCGTGCGGCCGCCGGACTCCGCCCCTTGCCTGGACCCTTCCTTGATGAACACTGCCCGACCCACACAAACCCCGCAGCACAACGAGGACACCAGATCCCCTGTTATTTTGGACACTTTCCCCCTTTGGCCACTTTTATTCCCTTTGTTTTATGATTTCTGTTAATAAAAGCCTCTCCGAGGCCTGACGCCACGCCCACTGTGTCTGTCTTGTGCTCCTCCCGTGACAATATATATATATATGGAATGCTAGAATACTGGAAGCCAGAGGACACCCTCACATCCAAATATGCCTCACAGAAACAATATAACTTTTGACATTCCAGGAAATCCTAATTACCGTATTTTATCACCAACTTGAATTCTGCCACATGGTCTTATGTGTTGCGGTCTGAGAATGTGCTTCATGAATATAATCCCCCAAAGCATCTCATAGCAGCCACTCTTATACTCAGCCTGGCTTCTCCACAATGTGAGTGTACCACAGAAACACTTTTCAAAGTGTTTGAATTATGGTGTTTCTCCACCTGAGTCTATGGAGACCTTTAGGCAATATTGCCCATATTGAGAGGAGAAATGGAACTGAAAAGGCATGAGCAAATATTTTTCATCCGCCACAACAGGAAACTAACTCATACTGTAGAAAACAGAGGGTGGACAGTGAGAAATGAGAAGCTGGTGAGAATTAGAAAAAGGAGGGAGGGGAGGACAGAGCAAAAGAGAATGAGAGAGTAAGAAATGTCGTTTTATGACTTACGAAGCAGGTCATCTCAGGAGTTGAAGAAGATGGGTTTGTTTCATTGTGATTTATGGCTCTGCTATTCACTATGGGAACATTCATATAAGATGAAAAAAACTGCACAAAAAAAGAGTAAGAAAGACAGATAAAAATAAATTGAAATCAAATAAATGAATAAATAAACTGTAATATATAAATCTTAACATTTGAGATTAGGACAAGAAAAAAAAGAAGAAAAAAAAACTCTGTTAGCTAGTGGCCTAAGAGAGTAAACTTAATTCAAGATATATTATTTTGAAACACGTCTTAATAAATTAATATTGATTTAAGAATGTTTAAATGTTTGTCATAAAAAAAAAATAAAAAAAATCTAAGGTAGTGATTAAGAAAATAATTCAATGCGATAAGATTCTCACACCACTTTATTTATGTATTTATTTATTTTCCTTTTTCTCGTACATACTTTCTCTTTCAGCATGTATGGCAATGGCGTGCGAGGCTGAATTGTGCATTTGAACACTTTGACTTATGTGCTGTGACATGCATACCTCACAAGACTACAAACACCAGCCACCGTGTAATTTGTGTCATTGCTTGTCCGAGACTCAAGGAGAGATGTGTGTAGGGAAAGGGTCTGGAACAAATGTGTGAAATACCCCTCCACTGGCTTGAAGTAAAATTGTTCTTACCTGCTTTACTTCAGTGCTGTTTTTGGGAAGTAGTATTACATTACTGCTGATCAATACTTGTATTCTTAACATTTTGTATGGTGGGGGGGGAAAAAATCATTTTTATTTTGTACATTTTTATTTTATTTTCAAAGCTTCACAATGACCAATTTGTCCTTTCATAAGAAAAAAAAAGTCTTACTGCGCTAACAACTCAATCAAAAGTCTTATGTGTTTTAATCTAACAAATATAAATGAACGCCAATAACTAAAAAAAAATCAGGTTTGGGGATTTACTCTGTATTCTGCATACAAACTGATCCAGTTCCAGTCTATGTCTGGAGGGTGAATATGTGTATGTCCGAGTCTTTGCTGTGTAAGGTCACACACATCTAACCTCTACGGTGATGACGACGACGGCAGGGGCTGGATATAACACTCTTATAACTTCCTGATCCGTGAAACTGGAACTGTCACACGCACTGGCCCCAACCTTCTGACAAACAAGTGATTTGTACCCACCACCACCATTGCCCCAGTGTAAGATGGATAGTCAAGTCTGGGGCAGGACATATTACCAACACTATCAGTGATATTAGCCGAAGGAAATATGCCCTCCCCAGGGAAGGCTTAATCCCGGAGGTGATATACGGCCATGTTATTCTGCTCATCACTCATAAAGCTCAGCTCAGTGCAGAATGTATTCTTTTAAAGTGGAAAGTTATACGTGCCCCTGCCACCAGATGATGCATCACTGCACAGCACACCGTGTACCATCCTTGCTTCAGGGATTTGGATACAAATCCAGAATCCCTTACAAAAGCGGACCTGTCACTTAAAGACACTGTATATATATATAGTTTATGACATTTGGACTAAGCTGTGTTTGTTTCATGTCTTTTTGTAGAAGGTGTACTGTTTTGTGCATCGGTGTTGTGAGCTGTCATTGAAGGATTGCACCTTTGTTTATCTCTTTCTTCACCCAGCCGAGTGTGGAGGAACGATTAAAGACGAGCCCATGGGCCGGATTCTGTCTCCTGGTTACCCTGCACCTTATGAGCACAACTTGCACTGTGTCTGGACCATTGAGGCGGCACTTGGAAGCACCATCGGGTGGGTATCTACTTTCCCAGTACCCTCCTCCTCACCATCTGTCTCTTCTTCTCTCTTGCTTTTGATGTCTTCATTTACCTCTAAATGTTACTTCCATCCGATATCTTCGACCTTATATATATATATATATATATATATATATATATATATATATAAAATATCGAAAATAAAGTTTTGTTAGATTTAGCTCACTTCAGTTTTCCCCAAAATATGATTAAAACAGTCATATTAAAACATTTGAACAAATGTTACAATTTTTAATGGCATGGGCAGTTGTGGCCTGACAGTTAGAGAGTTTGACTCCTAACCCTAGGATTGTGGGTTCGAGTCTCGGGCTGGCAATACCACGACTGAGGTGCTCTTGAGCAAGGCATCGAACCCCCAACTTCTCCCCGGGCACCGCAGTATAAATGGCTGCCCACTGCTCCGGGTGTGTGTTCACGGTTTGTGTGTGTGTTCACTGCAGTGTGTGTGCACTTTGGATGGGTTAAATGCAGAGCAAGAATTCTGAGTATGGGACACCATACTTGGCTGTATGTCACTACACACTTCACACTTCACTTGATGATAAAGTAACATAATTTGACCATTCAGAAGAAGCAAGTTCTCGCGTTTAACATTCATATACTGTATCAGAAGGCATATTTGAATGTTATTGATTAGGCCATTACCTCGGAAGTGTAGCTGCCATTTTGTTTTGAAATGTCCAAATTTAGATATTCCTGCATAATAACTTGTATTAAATTAGGTTAAGATGACACAATGCCTTTTTTTATGTTCTAACAAGACATTCTTGTTTACTTTTTTCCAAATTGGAAAACAATGAAAGCCTTTTTCTGCCACAGAATAAAAAAAATAAAATAAAAAGTAATAATAAAAATTGCATCTCGCAAATAAGATTTTTTTTTTTTTTCACAGTATTGCTAGCTATAAAGTCAGAATTGTGAGCTCACTTTTTCAGTTATAGAAAAAATATATTCTTGTATAAAATGTATTATACAAGTTGCAGTATATAAGCTCAAAATTTTCAGAACAAAAGTCAGAATTGCAAGTTATAAACACTCAATTGCAAGGAATTGTTTTTTTTCAGCATTTGCAGGTTTTTATTTTTTTTATTTTTTTTTCATGGTGGAAGCAAGCTTCCACAGAAAACACACCCTTTTGTTCAAATGACACAGTTAGTCCATCCTTCTTATGCTTTGTCCCACCACTCTTGCCATACTCCGTTAAATTGGTTTGGTGGTATATTTGTCAGGTCTCGCCTTACCCGCAAGCATAGATTGTCTGGCAGGCAGAGCTCTAGCTCCATGCATGCCAGTATTGTTCATCGTGCTGTCACAGTCAGCATGACTCAGAGAAGCTAGGAGGACATTAGCGCTTTGGCAGTCCTACATGCTGACCTCTTCCCTTCCCCAGCAAATCCCTCCCTTTCCCACTAATAAATGAACATGCCCCCTTGTTAATTGCCACTCATTTCGCCAGCGTAATTTTGCATGAAATCTCGCAGCCGAGCTCTGCCTAATTTGTCCGGCCCTTTAATTGTGCTGTTTATCAGATGCTTTCCACTCCCTTCATCTAGACATGTTAAGAGCTCCCAGACACTGCTTTCTTGCTGTATTAAAGTGGTTCAAAATTGACATTTGCTTTGGTGTTGCTGCGTTAAAGGCTCTGCAAAGTGCCTTGAAGATGTGAAGAGCTTAATAAAATTTCCCTTTTATCCTGTGTTCTTTGTGTCCATAAATAGTTGGAAATGAGCAGTGAGGTGAGTGTAATTACATCATAAGGGTTATTGAGCATTTAATGTTGGTACACTCATACAGATACTTGCACCAGGCAAGCAAGCCACATATAATAATTGAGGTCACCTTTTTTTTTTATATATATATATTCGTGTAATTTAATACAGTTTGATAATCAGATGTTGCCTGCTTAAAGCTTGTACTTAGTAATTGTCATGTAACCATTGATGCAATCATGGCCATAAAAGGCCATGCGATTGCTTGGAACCCCTCTTAACCCCCAAAGCACTGTAACAAGTGGCCTCGCATGGGTATACATTATATATGAAATGAAGACATATATATATATATATATATATATATATATATATATATATATATATATATATATATATATATATATATATATATATATATTTAATGTGATTTAAAGGGACAATAAGTAACTTTTTAGGTATTTTATTATCTAAAATCAATATTTTTATTCATAAATATGCCCTCAATGGTGTACAAATACCGATGCCAATGTTTAAACTAATCCTCGTAAATGAAGAATTTATTATCTTTATATACATGGGACGGGTAGGTCGACGGAGGCTTCCATGTAGTTCCGCCATCTTGCAAAACTATAATAGCAGAGAGGGACAAAAAGTACTAAGCCAACGCGTTTCCACAGCGCGTTTTTGGTCAGAGCCAGAAACGCAGGTGCAGAACAGTGAGAGGCGCTTGAAACTGCACCGGCAAGTTTAAAAGTCTGGATTGCATTCTTATTATGGTCCATACATATGCCGCGCCACAGGAGAAGAAAACATCGTCGCCAAAACAGTCAAAAATAGAACGTAAAAGGAAACGTGACCGTAGATTACAGAAAACAAGAGTTAATGTCGGGGAAGCTTTTTCTAGGTGGAAAGAGCTAATGCTTGATAAAGATTTCAAAAGAGACGCTGAAGTGGCCAGTTTTCTTCTCGACAGGTAAGTCAGTGTTACAATCTATATTACAATATTTTTTTATATCTAACAATGCACATTATTCAGAAAATATAACGAATAAAGAAGACATAACTACTAATTACAATATTTCATGTTTTCCACAGTCAGTAATTCATACTGTAACATTCGTTTGTTAGTTGTCATGTTGCAGTTTGTTTGAAATAACACACCTGTTCACCTGAAGGAAAACTCGACGAAGTGCTATTAGAAGACATCCCGTCAAAGCTTTTCGGTACATATCGCCTACCGTAGATGCAACGCGCATTTGAAAAAGCGAGGCGCTGGAGAGCAAAATTAGTTTGAATGCAAAATACAATTTCACCACTAGATGGGAGTAATTCCTACTTAGTGTCCCTTTAAAAGTTTGGGTCAGTCAAATTTTTTATTTATCCATTTATTTATTTAAGTTCCGTATGCTCACCATGGCTGCATTTATTTGATCATAATAGTAATATTACTAAATATTATTACAATTTAAAATAATGGTCTTCTATTTTACTATATTAATACAATTAAAATTACATGTGTGTGAGTTCTTAAAAATATTAGTTGTTGGAAATCATGTTACAATACTGTGGCCTGTAAGCAACTGAAAACTCCACACCTTCCTCACCCCTTCTGATAAAACAGAGTATTATATAATATGTTTTAAATGCCTGTTGGCTACAGGAAACAGCTGTTACAGTGTGTATTTGCATGTAATGTGCTGTTTATTCATGCATCTTGAGTACATGTATCTTTACATGAGCACATACGAGTATTGCAGGTTATAAAACGAGGTGTTTATCCTCTTCCTGTACTGCATACTGTATATGTTTATTAGATCCCCTTCCACATGCACAGAATAATTAATGGCTTGGGTTTTCCTTTCCCCACTATAAGGTATGCACATACATTGCTTTGATCTCATCTTGAGAAATCAATTATTCAAGATTATTTGCAATGCATTAGGATTGGGATGATATCTTGCTCTAATAGTAGGACTCTGTTAAGGCAGCATTCAGAATATGCTGTTCGAAAAGATGGAAGGGAGCTAGAGTTGGTTAAAGCAGAGAGGACAGCTGTCCCTAGGGATCAAGTAGCCCCTGCTGTGACCATAATGACAGCCCTGTATGACAGCCATTTTATGAAGAAGTATACACGTCTCTTATGTTTAAAAAGGCTGCATATGAATGAATTAATGAACAAAACATAAAAAAATAAAAATACAACTTAATTATAATATTTTTTTTTTTTATACTTGAAATAAATTCTATAAATCTACACATTTATTTTTGAATAAATTTTTTCAGCATGATGTGTCAGACTAAAATCGCCATCAATAAGCACCGTTTGGAGCACACTTTGGAGTGTACGCTATATTTTTCAGCTTGATGGATTGTTTTTAAATTAGATTGAACACAGTATAAGCACTATGCATCTCTATATAATGTGTGTCTACATTTGTACTGTCACAGGGTGTATTCTGTGATACCGCCCTGCCCCATCTGCCCTGTCCTTGTTGACTTGCTTATCCAGAGGGGCTGATGGAAAAGTTTAAGTGTGGGGACATAAAAGGATGTGCAAGCGTGGACCGAGATGTCAGGATCCTGAAGGGGGGGCACACTTTGGGGTTTCATGCGGAAGGGGGTGCATGCAATATGTCATCTTTCTTTCATCACAGACCCTTAAGATGCCTTTGTTTGGCAAAGGTGATAATTACTTTCAGCAGCCACTTCACACACTCACACACACATGCAGGCACGTAGAGGCCCCGTCCACACGGAGACGGAGCTTACCCCAATCCGATCTTTTTTTTTCCTCGTCTCAAGAAATATCCGCGTCCACACGAAACCGCATAATGATGTAGTATACATGCCAGACCAGTATGTGGTGCTGTAATTCTGACACAGAGATACACTAAAACCAGAGAAGAAGACTTGGACTATGCTCATAAACCTTGTGCGTGGTACACAAACGAACATGGAACAATACATTTATTAATCAGTGTTAATGTTAGTTAATACAAAGACAATCGTTCAGTGTTTGTTCATGTTTTTGTTGCTGTTACGTGACTTAGAGGTGTCTGACTGGGGGGAGACGTGGGCTGATGACGTCATCGTTTCAGAAAATATACGGATTCGCCGGATCCGTGTGGACGAAACGCCTATCCGATAAAAAATTTGTGCGTATTCACAGAAACCTGTCTCCGTGTGGATGGGGCCAGAGACAGATACACTGCCTAGCCCCAAATGTCCTCATCCACGTGGGATTAGATATCGGTTAAGCCTGCTGTTCCAGAGCCGGTTTGGAACATTCGAGTTGCAGCTCAAAGTATCCTACTGTCACGCTCAAGGCTCATCTGCAGTCATGAAAGAAATCTGAGGAATTAACAGAAGCTGGGGTCCCTCTTCCCCTACTTCCCTGTTCTGTTGTTATATCAACCTCTTTTTCTCTTTCTCCAAAGCCTTCAAGTCATACATTAACCCTGTTCTCTTCTCACTTCTGTCCCATCTTGTCAAAGTTACATCAACTCGATTTTAATTTATTTTATTTTACTTTATTTGATTTTATTATTCTTGTTAGTTAGTTAGTTAGTCTGAGTCTTGTTTTCTTCCAATAAATTGAAAGACTTTTCACTGAGAAACACAGGTTTAGTCATCGTCTGAATTGTGTGCAGCTAATGGTATCTGTTTTGTTTTACTTTCATATTTCTCTCCCTGTGACAATAATGTAGGATACGAAAATAGACACCACATTTGGAAAGTTGTTGACTTTGCCGTGGG